>NC_037312.1:645322-1290644 GCF_000143535.2 Botrytis cinerea B05.10 | reverse complement strand
TGTAGTTGTGAGGAGAGAATCTTAGGTTTGGGGAAGATTGATAGTTGGGGTGTTGTGATTTGTGATGTTGGGATTCATGGTGTTGGGATTTGTGAGTGAGTAGTAAGTGATGGGTTAAATAATAAGTAGAGTAGAGTAGAGTAGAGTAGAATAGGGAAAGGTATTTGGAGTATAGGAATCTGAGGGTTTTGAGAGAGAGGAGAAGAGGAGGGGAAATGGGGAGAAGCGGGAGAAGAGGGAGAGGGGAGAAGAGGGGAGGTGGGGGGGATGAGGTGGAGACTTGAGGGGGAGAGGGAGAGGGAGAGGGAGAGGGAGAGGGAGAGGGAGAGGGAGAGGAAGAGGGAGAGGGAGAGGAAGAGGGAGAGGAAGAGGGAGAGAGGAGTGGAAATGGAGATTCGAGGAGGAGTGGAAGAGGGGAGTGGAAGAGGGAGAGGGGGATGGAAGAGGGGGGAAGAGGAGGAGAAATAATAATCTGATTTGATTTGATTTGATTTAATTTAATTTGATTTGTGAATGAGAAGTCAGTGAGGAGTGAGTGGGTGAGTGAGTGAGTGAGAAATGTAAACTTCATCAAGCGAAAGTGAAAGGGGAAGTGGAAATATATAATTTATTAGATCAGATATATATATATATATATATATGTATCCAAACCTTTTTTTTTTTTTTTTTTTTTTTTCACTTTTTTTTTTTTAATAATTTCCAAATCTCTAATCTCTACTTCCTCATCTCATGCTTGTCATGCCTAGGTACTTAATATAATAATAATAATAATAATAGTTCTACAGAAATGCAGAGCGGGGAAAAAAAATCAAATTCTTCTCAATGCAAAATTGGTGTTTTGCTTCGTTTTGTTTTGTTTTGCTTCATTCGGGTTTATTCAGTTTTATGCAAATCACGTATCCATCCCCCTTTGCGCATGGCGTGTTGGATTTTGCTCCCTACCTTTCTCCCTCCCTCCCTCGCACCAGCGCACCAGCGCACCAGCGCAGCGGTAGTATCTCTTTTTTTGTTTTTATTTTCTTTTCTTTTACATTCCTGGAAACGAAATAGTCTCACGCTCGCGCGCGCGCTCTGCGGTCCGCCCCGGGAACATCTACCGTACTCTGCGGTGCAGTTCATTCACTGCCGTGAGTCTAGAGTGCGTTGTTGATGTTGATGTTGATGTTGATGTTGATGTTGATGTTGATGTTGATGTGGGTGTGGGTGTGGGATATAGAATGTGAGATAGTCATATACAAAGTTCATTGCAAAAAGTAGGGTGAATGTAATGTAATGTACATTATCCCTTATTTTATTATTATTATTGACTTTTAAATAAGGGGGTTTGTTAATGTGAATGCGAATATTTGTGTTTGCTATTTGGAATTGGAATTGGAATTGTGATTGTGATTGTGATTATTGTAGTTATTGTATTTGTATTTGTATTTGTATTTGTGTTTGTGTTTGTGTTAATGTAGTTAGAGTAATAAATAAGTGGATATATAATAAGAAACTGTTTATTGTAATTTATATAGTATAGGTAGGTAGGTAGGTAGGTGTGGTATGGAGTAATGCATTATATTGTTTGTGTTTTGATGGTAGTATGGTGTAGTATGATATTGTATGGTATAGTATGAATAGAAATAGAAATTTGATTTAGGACTAGGTTGGGAAGGTGGGTGATAGGGAAGGGGTATGAATGGAGATGTTCATGTGAATGAAGTATTTACGGAAATCATGGGCTATGAAAGTATGCTTCAAGGGAAAAATTGGTCAGGATGTTAATATCAATGCACATAGATAGATGGATGAATATATACTTAGAAGTGATAGTTCGACCGTTCAATTCTCATTACATATGTACAGCGGATATTATATTTACAGATTTCCTCTCCCTTCTCTCTCTCCCCAATAAAAATTATGTACTAGAAATTTATACTCGATCCATCTTTACATGTAAGAAGCATCGTAGTAGAACTCGCTAGTGTAGGATGTACCCAAGACGGTGGTGATGTCAACGGGAGCTGTGAATTGAGAGCTGAAGTTTGCACGGGGGCCTTCTTCGAGAACGCTTCCGGGTCCGTAGTTGTTGTATCTGTTGGCTTGTTAGTTGGGGGTTCCAAGGTGTAGTATTTGTGATAGAATAGAATAGCATGGAAATTACTCACTCTCCGAAAGTAACTCCATCAGTGTTTGGAGTCGAGGTACTCCACTCTTGCCATCCAGCCGCTTTGATGTTGTCACCCAAATAACTGTTTTGGAAAACAACACGTGCGTAATCTCTCCATGGTCGTCCGAGATAGTTGTTGTATGGAGTGAGACTGCTGTTGAGATTGGCAATGTTGGAGTTGTTAATCACATACCAGGAATCGACAGCGGCGCTTGTACGACCCGATGCGGTAATAGCTCCGTTGGCAATGGTACGGATATCGTTGTTCTCGAACCAGGCGAGAGCTTTCTCACCGAAGATGAAATCAATGGCTCCGACGATCAAGCACTTGGCGTAGAGCTGGTAACCGGCCTCGGCGAGAACGGTGTCTTGGTAACCCCAGAATTGGGTGGCGTAGTAACCCACGTTGGAGGCGTAGGAGGAGAGAGCAAGGTTCTGTCCATTGGAGTTGATGTGACCGAATGTGTTCTCGATGATCAAGTTGTACACTTTGGTGTTGGTGTTGTGGGCACGGAAAGTGGCGGTTAAATCATCCGAGGTGGTGTTGATGAGGGCGAGGTTGTAGGTGAGGGTGGCTTCGTTGTTTTCGTAGGTGCGGGCATCGGTGGTATAACCTTGGATGGTAAGGTTCGATGCGAGTGGTGGGAGATACACTTGCTCGAAGTAGGTACCAGGAGCTACGAAGATGTATTGAGCATCGGTGGTGGTGGTGGACAATGCATCGATACCCTCTTGGAATGTGGTGTAGGAGCCGGCAATTTCACATGTCTCGTCAACGACAATTGCACCAGCGGGAGCAACGGTTCGGTTGAATGCAACAGCGCGGTTTACTAAAGCAGGGCTGGCAGAGACGCTTCCGAGCAAAGAAGCTGTAAGGGAGAGGAGGGCAAAGGAACGCATGATTGGAAAGATCTTTTGGGGGAGGCTTGACTTCAAGATGCGTTGATTCAAGGTTAGAAAATGGCGATTGAAGAGATCAGCCTTAGGGAGAACATGTATTTATATTTTTACCAAAAGACTAGAATCACAACCTGCGCCAAGGAGAAATGAATGACATTTGCCCCGGAAAATTACCCCTGCATCTCGCAAGGTGATTGGTGCATGAAAGTCGGATAACCCCCCCTCTCAACGGAAAATTCTCCACTATGTTGATCAGTAGCGCAGCGGACGCCGTTGATAACCTGTGGAATAGATTGCTTAAAATGAGTATCCAAGCAGTGACCAGCCCGAACCGACCGTACCTCCGAAATTGGAGGATGAAATTCAACCCTCACACGTCTTTCCAGGCACTCTCATCAGAATGTTCGCATGTACTACATGTCGACATAATTGCCATGGCGGGAAGACCATGGTGCAATGAGTGATGGATGATAAAATTCCGATATTTTTCCGGTCTACCGCTCCAGATTGTGAAGATTTATAGTTGTAGGTTACCAGCTTGTCGGTACTTGTCCAAGTGCTTATATTGTCCCTCCTAAGGGTCATATGCTCGTCGTCGCTATGCGCGCCACGCAAGCTTTTGCCACATACAGCAAACGATTGGAAACCTCAGGAAAGCAAGTAGACATCGTACCATGCTAAATCTCCGAAAACCCGGTGGGTATTTAAATTCTCAATCAGCCCACTGTTTAAGGGTAAAGGGCGTGTACATTGCCTGACAAACACCTTTCAATTCCCGAGACATTTCAAATTACACACTCGTCGTCGATACAGAAATGTAAGTCAGTCTGCAATTGCAATTTGCAATTGATATTCAGAGATAAACAGAGGGTCCAACGCCAACGAAGCCTTCGAATTGCACGGGCGTATCCATAGAAGCCGACATCCAGAAAGGTGGGCATGATCCATATATTTGAGTTGACCGCAAATCTTCTCACAAGCTATTGTATGTATGCTTCTCGTTCTGTCCAAAAAATAGATTGAAAAGCTTCGGCGAAACGCAGGTACGTGGTCAAAATGACCTTATGGCTATATCGATTGTGGCGTTTTGGGACAAATTCTAGCCAGGGGTGTTTTGACGGTAGGTTGGAACTTTAACGTAAAAGCATCGTGGCTTGGTCTTCCATAGAGCAGAAATATAGTTTTGACTATTATCTGGAAATCTTAATATGCTTTCTTGGTATGCGAGGTTGATAAGATATTTTTATATGCCCATCCATACACATGCAATACCTTGCTGGGCCAATCCTACAGAACAAGGACAAAACGTGTAATTGAAGCAGCTCTGCTCTGCTACCTTTTCGAACTCGGTAGATAAAGGGGAAGACGACGACAAAGAAGGCGGTTACCACGGGGGTAAGAACCGGATACGGTATATACCTATAGAAATTATGTTATCGGATTATTGTATTCGGCCAAATATTGATGAGGATCAATTTCAGACTTCGTAGGAACACGTTCTCGGATGTTCCCGAGCCCCACTGGAAAAGGTGCGGCGGTGAGATGATAAGCTCAAACGTCTTTTCATTCTAGACGCACCTTGTGCGTAAATTGCAACTTCGCAGATGCTTCTACCTTCACGAGGTGATGCTAATTACAATTCCTTGTCTCTATGGTGTCTAATGACAGACAGCTTCGTGTTTCTTCATTTCATGGTCTCTTATCTGAAGACAACATGCGGAAGAACTAGATACACATACATAGCTATGCATCTTCCAGATATTATCCGCCATGTGCTATGTCCGTTGAAGCCTTCCAGAGAAACTTGTTTTCTATCGCACTGCAAGACATGTTGCTCTCGAAAACCCCCATTTCTACGTTGATAGGAGGGGGAAAGGGGGTGAACCGGCACCTCGGTTGGTTTAGAATCCTCTTGCACATTGTTTGTTGGGAATGGCGATCTTGAAAGCCATAATCAAGTAGGATTTAGCCTTCTTGGAATTTCATGCACAGCGATAGCTTCTTCTTGGCGTTGCGGGGTCGACCTAGAACCAGATCACGCACAATGTAGTATGGGGGGGAGTGATAAAAGTAAAGCTCTTTTTCTTTGACTGGCATGCTAGAATAGTCTAGATGTCACTCGGCTCACGCTCTTCGGGTGAGGGTCCTTCTGGATTATTTTCTTTGAAATCAGCGTTCACTCCCAGAATGCGAAATTAGGAGATAGATCAACAGAAACTCTCATTCTTCATTTGATAGCTAAGCCCTGCTTTATAAGATTTAACCGGAAGCTCGGATTATAACCCTTTTCCTCACCAGAAAAGCGCCAAGAATCCCTCTCTCCTGGGAAGTTCCACCTTCCTGCGAAAGTTCGGAAGCCTTTGTCATGTCTCAATCCACCAAATACTTCTACTTATTTCTGCCACCTTTTCAATCGTGTTGGTATGCTCCTAAGAGCTGCAACATTGAGAACCGAGAGGCTGCTGAGCTCGATACCGGTCGTCGAGATCAGATTTCCATTTACCTTGACTCGAAGAAATGAGTAGACAAGTGAATGATGATCTTTAGTTCTGTTCTTCTCGCTCTTGGTTTCTATTAGTGTTGCTGCTCCGAATATTTTGGATGGAGTCCTCGTTGAAGTCGTGGTAAGTGAAAAAGAGCTCGGTCATCGACGTAGTCTGTAGGTGTAGCCAGGTAATCAACAAGAAAACAGGCAATTGTGATGGATGCAAGGTTCTTCACAGGAAAGAAGAAAGGCAAAAGGAACTCGTAAAAGTTGATTGGCAAGTCGAGATTCCCTCGGGATCTCTATGTTTTTGTTGGTATTTTGTTATGCTTTTCGGAGCCCACCATTTACGGGTGAAAGAAGTCGATGCCCAAGTGCAGAAACGAGGAGTCCAAAGGACAATTTTCCGATTTGTTGAAAGTGAATAGGATGTCACATCTTTCACAATTGCAACCAGCTCACATTGTTTGATGGTAAATACATTCATGTCCTTGACCAATAACTTCAGATTAATCTGAGCCATATATCATGTCAACGTGATACTCTCATCGTGAATTTGCACTCGAATACTAATTCCCATACATCCAGAATACCATGCGTTTCCCTTTCTCTCATATGCTCCTTTAATCAACCTTCAGAGCCCCCCATCTCTCCATACTCCTTGATCAACACAAGCTACCTCTCAAGTCCACCAGCCCAAAGCCCCGTTCGGTAAATCATTCGCGTTCGACGGTCGACTCGAATTTGCATCCGCGTCATCCAATCTTTCTCGCACTCTTGCAATCTGCTCACTAATATTCCCCGCAGGTCCCACCCTATTCAACGTTCTTCTGAACTCATCAGACGCACCCACACCACCCATTGTTCGCAAAGCTCTTGGCGTTGGATCAATACCATTCGCAAGTGCATCTATAATCGATCTTCTCCATCCTCCCATGCGTTCCGCCCGCGCAGTTGGGACGTTGTTTATCTGATATTCTACAATATTTCCATCCCGGTCCACGATTCTGTTAATGGGTCCTCGACAAAAGGGACAGTTTACAGATCGGGCATGGAGGCTTTGTCGCTGGGTTCGAATCCATGTCTGAATACACTTGAGGCAGAATGCGTGACGGCATGGGTGCACGAGGATGGCATTGAGAGGAGCAATGAGTGGAGAGATACAGATGGGACATTCGTCTGTGCTGGCGGCGGTTGGCGCCTCGGGAACTTGTGGTGAGCTGACTTCGGGAGTTGTTTGTGCTTGTTCGATATTAGGAGTAGAAGCCGAAATGGGATTTGACATACTGACAGAGCTTGTGGCTGTTGGACGCGGAAAATGAGTTTGTCTTCTCGAATTACTATAGACTCGATCGAGATCCGGCAGATCCATAAAGGTTGTGGATGTTGTAAGCGGGAAAGGCCGATATCTTCTCGGAGAAGCGACTTGACTGGGGTTTGAAGTATTTGTATAGCTTCTTGTTGTTTCGGCCATCGAAGGATCATGTCTTGTTGGAGCATAGTCCCGTTCGGGAACCATGCCATGACCTTCGCTTATGCGTCGTATATAAGAGTTGTAATAAGCGTCAACCGTAGGGTGCGAATCAGAAGGTGTTTCGTCGATATCATCCGAGAAATGCACACGCGGGGTATGACGTCTGTTTCTTGGAGCATCTAAGTTGTAAGGTTCAAGTCGATCACGGGAAAGCCGAGCTCGGTCGATATTTCTGGCCCTAAGGCTCGTATCGTTGAGGCTTTCTGAACCATATCTGACAGTCGTCGAGACAGTCGTTGTTCGAACTGTGGACGAGCGGCTACTTGCTGTAGTAGCGATCAAATTCAGCGGGTATTCCGCTGTAGTGCGAGGTGTGGAAGATGCAGGGATGCGCGGGTGGTTGGAATCCATTCGACGGGTGTGATTTTCATGGAGTCTTGACGGAATTTCGCCAGTTGGTGTATACTCTCTATTATCTCCAGAAAGGATTGAAGACAGCGGATATTCATCTGTAGTGGGAGCTGTGGAAGAGGATGTTCTAAAGCTGCTCTCGGTGCTGGATACATTGTGGTTTCTTGGCGTATGTCTTTCGGGGGCCGTTGTTTGCGCTCTCGACGAGCGAAAATTCTCTGGAACATCGCTGGTGGACCCTCCAGAGTTAGAAGCCATTTGTTCGAAGATCCGACGATGCTCTGTAGTGGATCACGGAAAGGTTGAGGGTGAGATTTGAGGTCGTTAACACAAGCACTGAATAGTTGCGGACGATATGCAAACCAGTCGATTATTTGAGTCGAGTACACGAATTCAAGTTGTAATGTATGAGAGACTTTGTTTATTGTTCAGTTTCTGGCCGAAAGTAGAGGTTCTTAAATATTGCTTGATGTGGTTTCATTGTACGACTGTATTGGACGCGAGATTTTTCTGCCGAACAAATGTATACAGTTTATTCATGAAAATTGGATGCGGAGTTATTGTACAGTAGTTTAGTTGAAAATAGAATCAGAGTAGCAAAATTCATCTTACCTATGATGTGGCGGTCGAAGAAAGAGCGAGAATTCACTAAATTGAGCGCTTCAAAGAAAGCGGGTTAGTTGTTATTAGTCCATCCAAAATTTAGAAGTCAAGATCTGGATTTTGTAATTCACTTCAAGGCTCAGGAACAAGCTCTTTACCGCTGTGAGTTCTTGGAGATGGAAATGTCTGCATTCACGTATCTGCTAATACTTGTTCTACTCATTTCGGCATTTTCATGTGCTGGATTTGAATCTAACTTCTTGGTAAGTTCCTACGATTAGCTTTCCTTGCAACAATCACCTCGCTATCCATCATTGGCTCTTAGATGCGGTTGCTTCCTTGATGTATATATGTAAATAGATCTGATGCTGAGGTCGAGTGTCTTCCTGATCTCTTAGACCTAAAGAGACCTCGACTTCTAGATTGTAATGGATATATAGTGCCTTGCAATAAGGAAACTAACTGCTCGCTTCCTTGTTTTGAAATCTAGGTACAGTATATTTGTTTTGTGTATCTCGAATGTTTATAACAGTCATGAATGGGAATTCAACTGGTGAAGAAGCAGACGGAAATGAGAAGTCCAGAATGGACAATCACCTTATTTTCCAAGTCTCGTTTTAGGATTGCAAATTAAACAAAGTGCATGTATCGCGATAGACTGAGAATTACTGCATTCTTCTAAATTGAAGTAAATAAATGCTTGTGCTTTCTATTGTGTTCATAACCTCAAGATCATTAAATAAAAGTCGTTAGATGCTAACCTCTGAGGTATCCAGGCAGGTAATAAAATACAGAAATCCTGTTACCAGTGTATAGATAGATATTTCCTGCTGAAGATCTTAGAAATATATGCATATAGGAAATAATCTTCCTAAAGACTGTAGACGAACAGATAAATATCCAGTGCAAATAAGAACGACATATACCAAATATTGAAACTGTACTACATCCAATTCAACCGCTAACACCCCTCCAATATCGTGTACAAGATTACAAACCAGATGACAACAAAATATCTCTAGTTCAGAGCAACCACAATGCAATAATACAAGCACCAGAAACCGTGAAGCCCGTAATAGACCAAAAGTGTCCATTCATTCTCATTCCAGCAGCACCACTAACTGTAGCCTCTGCCGGCGGTGAAGTAGCCGTTGATGAACTACTTGATCCCGTGATCACAGAGCTAGTTGCTGTAGAAGATGTGCCAAAGATGCTATAGAAAGCTGGCCCAGTTCCTCTTACAAATTCTGTATCTACGCTGACTTCAGTGTGAGAATCAGTGGTTTGTTCAGTTTGTGTGGTCGAGCTTGGTGAAGTTTGTGTGGGAAGTGTTGCAGCAGTAGGAGTTGGGAGTGAGAGAGTGGCAGAGAACTGTTTGAAGCTGGATGAAGCGGCTGCGGAGTTGGTTTCGTAGACGGAGATTGTGGTAGTAGTTGTTATTTGGGTTGAGCTTGTAGAGGTACTTAGGTCTAGATGAATTGTGTAGTAGTAATAGTAGTAGCTCCAGTAATACCTGAGTGTTTGTTAGTGGGTAAACATGTCAATATGGCTGCGGATGTGAACGAACCATGTGATTGTGTAATAATAATATTCATAGAATGGTGTGGGGCTCAAAGTGATGGATGGTTCTGGGACGTTTGTAATTGACGATGGAAGGATCGTAAGAGCGGCAGTGGCACTAGGTGTACTGATAGTTAAGCTACCAGAGGCATGTCCAGAACATGTTAAATCTGTGCAACATTTAATGCTTCCCCCTACATTCACACAGATATTTCCAGCAGTGCAATAGCTTCCATCTGAACAGCATTTACCTCCATCTGGATAGCAATAGGGATAAGTGCAGCAATTCCATCCAACTTCGCATGTGAAACCTTGGCAACAACTCTCTCCAGGCTTGACGCAGAAGCTACTTTCACAGCAACTTTCGTCTTTGGGACAACAGCCTAGGTTGCCTTGGTATTTGTTAGGATTTTGACTTTTCTTCAAAAGGAGTTGAAGCTAGCTTACTAGGACAAAGACCATATCCAGGGTCTTCACAGGTGAGCACTCTTGGACTTAGCCAAGACTTCAGCAAAGAACGCCCATCAAGAGGTACCAAAGCTGTACTATTCTTTGTAGAAGAATGGAATTTCGAAGAAATCAAATCATCAAATGCCGGAGTTTGATTACCTAGAACGGCAGTATAGAAGATCAGAGGAAGAAACAAGCACTTGAGGTATGAAAGCATAGTGAAGATCCAAATTATTCCCAAACAAATTGATCTCATCTTATCTTGAACAGAGTAAACTAGGCTCACCACCTTACTTATAATCTTTATGCCACAGCACTCAGTATGATTTCTACTCATTGTGGACATAGCCATTCAAGCCTTGCAGAAAATGGCTTACCAGGATTGCTGGAAAGCTGAAGTATGATTTAGCATAACCGCGTACCTGGACAGCAAACCTCCTGCAGTACATGAGCGCCCAATACCCTCTTACAGTTCGAAGCACTTATTATTATTTTCCAGAACATACAAAGAAGCTCCACCAGTATCACATTAGATTTTCCACACTTGTTCTTAAAGAATTTTAATACCTCTTCCTGTCGCTTGATGCGATTGCTCTTGGCCATTTCACCTGGCAGTGTTACAGGTCATCAACCGACCAAAACTTACTCTAGATCATTACACAGCCCCCAAGACCTCAAGACGATATAGATCATGAAGCAAACTTGCCCCAATATGGTCTTTCATATGTCAGAAAATCTACCACCGCCAAGAAACGGGCTGAGTCTCCTCAACTAGGCAGCAAGAATTGCCATCATTCTAGTGGTTTCATGAGGCTCAACTTTGATCCCTCGATTCAAACCACTACATAGAAGAAAATTTTCAAGCATAAAATATCTATCGAGACGTGCAGGAAAGTGGTGAGCACAGATGGGCCACATGCATCGTGGCATGTAAGAATTGGAGAAGCATCAAATATTGGCAGGAAGTAAGTAGAGCTTGACTACTCCGTCATTCTTAGCTTCGCGGCCGTAGAATAAGGAAGTAAGAAAGGCAAGTGCAGCTTGGCAAATATAAAGATTTGTGTAATGCAAACCTACAACGACTTCATTAAAGGTTGTTGTCGCTGTGGACATTTTTGGAGAACGAAAGTTTTCGATGCAGATTAGGCAAACTGCTCTCAAACCGCTACCCAAAAAAGGAATCATGAGAGATGAGTTTCTGAATATCTCGTCTCCATATCACCCAGTCGTCGTATCATTTACCGTCGGTACAAACAAAATCTCCGCATGAGTCAGCAACCCCACCCTATACCGTCCTGCATATCAACTTCACATCTTCCCCTGCAATGTGATATCTGCAAAGTAATATATCCAGGAAAAATGTCTCAGCCCAACACAGACATTCAAAACCATGCAGTTCGTGGTAGGTCTACTGACGATGTAATCAGTGGAGCGAATGTTCACCGAGACGGCTATAGCGAAAATACAGAACCTTCCACAAACCCAAAGAGCATCCAGACAGCCATCAGCGATTCAAGTAATACCCCCAAACAAGCCGTTCTGCCAATTACCCATTTCACGGAACCTACAACTACATACTGGCAAACCATTCTCCCATCCAATCACACCCCGCAGAACCCACCCTATAAATACGGTTTCCCCGCCAAATTACCCGACTCGCGTTTCCTGGTTCTCCCAATCCGACCCTTGAAAGACAATCCCAAGCATGCGGTTGCCTCGCTTCTGGTAAACCAAGCTTCGATAGAAGTAGTCGATGTACTTTCCGATTTCCTTGCCGATCTCGTGCGTCGTTTCGAGCCTGATGTTATTATTGGACTTCCTACTTTGGGTCTGAGTCTAGCTCCGCTTGTTGCTAGGAATCTGGGTTTAAGTATGTCTTATCACATGTCCAGATTAATACTTGAAAAAGGTATCAAGGGGAGAATTAACGATTGGTAGAAAGATATATACCCCTAGGATACTCCCGCAAATTTTGGTACGACGAAGCTCTCTCCGCCTCAGTATCATCTATCACGTCTCCAGAACTGGGGTTGAAGAAGGTATATCTGGATCCGCATCAATTACCTTTGGTTCTAGGAAAACGATGCGTTATTATTGATGATGCAGTTAGTTCTGGTGCAACTTTGAAGACGACTTGGGATTTGTTGGAGAAGATTGGTTGTGATATTGTGGCTTGTGGGGCGGTGATGAAACAAGGGAATAAATGGGAACAGAAAATTGGGCAAGAGAGAGTAGATAGATTGGTTTACGTGTTTGAAAGTCCTCTCCTGGAGGCTGTTGATGGGGGATGGGCATTAAGGTCATGAAGCTCGTTCTAAGGAAGAAAAAACTGCCAAATCTATCAATTTTCTTCTTCCGATTTTCGAGTATACTCAATCAGCCTGTCGCTTTGCTTTTCCATAACTAGGATTTAGATCTATAATTGCCAGACCTTGTATGCCAAGCGGTCAGACAATTGGAGAGGAAGACTCCATCGTATTCTTGACACCTTAATGCAAACAATTACGCCACTCTTACAGCTTGTTCAAGTATACTGACATTTCAACGATTTCCGTACAAAGCTTCTCCATTTATTGATAATTATTTATTTTCAATATCATTCTATTTATTAATCTCTTTTCTTTTATAGAAATATAAAAATCATGTACAAAATGTGTACTCAAATATCGTAATGAACGTAATGGTGTTAGGACTTTCATTTTTCCAGACATTCAATCATGTCTAACCCATAACACCGGCGCCAAAATACATTCCGTATATACATCCGATCCTAACCTTCCAACCCGAGCCATACCCAAGAAAGAAACCGAATATTATAATGTATTTCATATCTCATCTCATCTCATTTCGTATCTCAATTTCTTTTCTCAAGTTTGCTCATGATAACAGATCATTCCAGATCCAAAATTTAACATGTAGTGATGAAAAGGCCGATTGGGGATGGGTTATAATCCTCGAACCACCACAAGTCAGTGTTGCTTCCACCAGCAGTCATCTCATAGCTGATAGCCTGTCCAGCTGGACAAGCGAAAGTGTTAACAACGGTCCAGGAACCGGGCGTGATGGTCTTGCTACCGAAATCAGTTGCAGTGCTTCCAATGGAGTTATAGGTTGAGCTGGTGGTAACAGTGGTGCTCAATTGCTTGAAATCGACGGCTCCGGAACCAGAGAAAGTATAAGAAGAAGTCTCGAGCATATCTTGAGTTGGGAAGAGAAAGACGAGGGAGCATGTCTTGGAAGCATATGAAGATGGAATATCAAAGTTGAAGAGAGAAGAGACAGTGCTATTGACGACTCCATCGTAAGAAGTACCGTATGACTTATCTGGGGATGCAGATGAGACTGGGACGATTAAGTTGGGGGAAGAGTAGGTGCCATCGAGGTTGGTAGGGCAAGATTTGGAAGCTGAAGCTGTGGATGAGGCCTTGGATGAGGCCGAAGAAACGACTGAGCTTGCTTGGGAGACAACAGAGGAGACGATCGAGCTAGCAGACGAAGCCTTTGGGGTAGAAACAGCGCTTGTAGTGGCTTGAGCTTGGGAAGAAGTGGCTGGGGCACTAGAAGCCTTGACAGACTCGGTGGCGGTGACTTGTTCTGTGGAAACAGCAGTCATGCTTTGCACTTGAGTGACGGTAATCGTAGATGGAGCGGCGGATTGAACCTGAGTGACGGTGACTGTGGAAGGAGCAGCACATGTTTGTTGTTGAGTTTGGGTAACCACGACAGTCTGAGCTGGAGCAGTCTCCTGTTGAGTCTGAGTTTCGTGGACAGTCTGGCCAGCGGCAGATTGAACCTGAGTGACGGTGACTGTGGAAGGAGCAGCACATGTTTGTTGTTGGGTCTGGGTAACCACAACAGTCTGAGCTGGAGCAGTATTCTGTTGAGTTTGAGTCTCTTCAATAGTTTGACCGGGCGCAGTCGAAGTCATATAAATGGTCTTGGCAGATGGAGTTTGGGTGACAACAACGGTTTGAGCCACAGTAACGGTTGAAGCAGCACATGTCTGTTGCTGAGTTGTGGTAGCAGTAACGACTGAAGCCTTTGAAGATTCTGAAACTGGAGCAGAGGATGAGGCCTTTGTTGATGAAACTAAGGTAGAGGACGAAGCCTGTTGGGATGTGGATGTGCTCAATCTTGCTGATGAAGAGGATGAAGATGGGGCGAAACATCCACTAGCAGTCAATCCAACCTTTACACACTTATCCTGACCAGCAACAGGAGCAGTGTAGATGTTGTAATCGTTGTCAGAAGATGGGCATGCATAGAAGACCGACGATCCAGAATGGGAGTATGTGCCATCTGCGCCGATAGCAAAACCGCCTGTGGCGCTCATACCGGTATCGCATTGGTATTGGCTAGCCTCCGATGTTAAATAACATGGTCGGCCTTTGGAATCGGTGGTTTCACCGTTGTTGATTGTGAAGGTTGCAGTAGGGTGGTTGCCAAGGATACGGAGTTGGCCATCGTCCAATTGACCAACGAGGCCGGATTGACCTCCTGATGCAGTGAGGTTATATGAGCAAGTATCCCGTTTGATAGAAGCAGCTGAAGCGCCAACGGCGAAAGCGAGTGATGCTGATGCTGAATACTTCATGATTAACGAGTGGAAGTTATTGTATTATTAAGTTGATAATGTAGTTATAAGCTGGAGGATGTTGGCTTGAAAAAATTTGAGAGGAAACAACTGCTTTTTATATACTTTCTCGTCCACATTTCCCCGAGCTACTCGTGCCGATTTTCGAGAAAAAACGATGACGCAGATTTGGTTTGTAACGACTTTTGTTTACATACGACGTTTACGAGAAATGGCTTACTGAAAGAACTAAATCAGCGGAATCAAGTGTTCATTTCTTGCGAAACCCAGTATTCTTGTGAACTAAAGTGTTGATCAATATGCAGCCCATCGAGTGACATTCGCACGGAAAAGACGATTTTCACAAAAATGCAGAGGATTTTACTTGGTTTGAGATGATCTACGAGTCTATCATCGTAACGTCAATACCCCACAAAATGCACCCCTCGGTTGAGACCCATAGTATAGGACGAACGGTTTGTTGATTGAATAATCTCTCCATAGACTATCCATGATTGATCCATAAATAACTAGAAATGAACGGACAAATTGCGGACAGCGGCATAAGATGTTCAGGAACGTAATCAATAGATCGGCTGAATATGCACTAGCTGGATTTTCACCTCAAGTGGACCATGACGAAACCATGCTTCCGGTTACCGTGTTGTGTAAAGGGGTAGGCTTCACAAACCAAAATTCGGAGAATATGGGATTGTTATCCACGTCCAAAGATGTGGTAACTTTATGAAGGCGGGGTATTCCTCTTATCGTGATATAGCCTCGTGCAAAGTCTTCCCGTCCCAAAAACCCATATATTTGGGGGATTGATATAGATGAAACAATATATCAGCAGTTAAAAAAGTGTGGATAAGATGTCAAACTTTGTAATATGGAGAGAGAGTTGAAGAGGATCATGTCGTCATAAAAAGTTTGCACTGGCAAACTGACAGGACCGAGGAATTTTTGTGCATCCAATGTTGAAAGTAAATCTGCATCCTCGTTTTCGTGAGGGACAACGTCGGGACGCGTAGATTCTATTTTTACCAATTGCTATTTGTAATATTTGGAACGCCAGCACTATTCAGCACTCTAGTTTAGCCTCTCTCGAGCCTCTGTGCTAAGCTAGTGAGCGGAAAGCGGACAGTCCCATGATTTCACGTGATGATACGTACGTCTTCGTCTGGAAACCCGAAGAATTTCTGTATGAATGAACATGGCTAGTGTGCTTCGCGGATAATGGTTCCGTTGTCAAAGATGATTCGTGTGATTGGAAGTGTGTAGACCTGACGCTGGTAAGTCCGCTTTGGACAAGTGTAATAGTCCAGCTTAAGTCGTGATGTCTTTTGAAGAAGAACTCACTGCTAGCTGCATACATAAGTTCTGCACAGTCATAATCTTCGGTGGTATTGGAATATGGAAAAGGTCGTCATCGCAGTTTTCAAATTGTGGCTGCAAAACGAGCCAAACGAACATTTTACAAGGCGATCAACCAGAGAGAATCTGAAGTGGCAAATTTCATGAGAAGGCATTTGAGAACGACAAGCTCTATCCTTTGAGCCGAAGTGTTTTCAAGACCAAGAAGCTTTTGATTCACACTCAACATGCGTTTCCAATGGTTTTGGGGAAATGGGAGAGTTGGCCTAGTCGTAATCAAGCACGCGTCTTCAGACACCCCTCTTTGTTCCAGGCCGAAGAGAATTTGATGAAGGCCCATTCATTATATAAAAGAACTGGAAGAAGAAAAGTGTTTGTTTTCGCTCGGGGTATTGCGCTAATGCGATGTCCTCCAATACTGAATCATTCATGACAATGTGCTGAACTGAAAAGCCTTGATAATGTTCCAAACAATCTTGGTTACATAATCACTCAATTGATCCAGCGTCGGATCAGTGATATCCGAAAATCGGCACAAAGTCCGGGTATGCTGACGACTTCGAGCAAAGTAGCCGAGCCGGCCACGACACTGCATTGATGAATACGTACAGAGAAGAAATTCCTTCCAAAAAATTTCAATGCAGTGAACTAACTTTCTGTTCACAGTCTCATGGACACAGATTTTCTTGTTATAGCTATTGATTTCAAGGAGTATTATCACCATGGACGGGTATGAGATGCCTGTTAGAAATGAGCAGTTGTTAGAAGTTGCAACAAACGGAACTACTGAAAAAATGTCTAACCTTTACAATAGTTACTCCTGAAGAAATTCCGGCTCAGCGCAAGCTCAGCAGAGCTTGTACTTATGCTTTCCCGAGATTGTGGGAAGGTCACCACTTGCAAGAACTATTTGAACAAATATGAGATTGACATTTACCAGTCCGCACGCATCAATTCAATAACCTCGTCCGCCTGCCAAAATCGAGCCCCAAACTCCTATTAAAGGTCCTAAGAAATATGGTTGCATTTATCGTGCACGCAGTTCTTCTCGGCCACCAATTCGAGGCGGAAATGCGAGGTCTGGCATTGTGACTGAAAAATGGAGCTGTAGCATCCTTCAATTTGAAAAATTAGTGGCTTTCAGGTGCGACGAATCTCTTTCACAACACCACATCACTTACTGTTGGTAAGTTGGCATTGAATTACTGGTGTTAGTACTGAAGCTTACAGATTACAGAATTGCCACGTTATTTTGGCGCCAGGTGCCTGTCAACACAGTCTAGATTATTTGCCATTGAAGAAGCAACCAAGACCTATGACTCAACGCTGCAAGACCGCACATAAAGCACACGGTGGTCTTTCAGGAATGGTAGTAACCTATAAATCGTACCTCTTTCTCATGTTTCACGTATTCGGTTTGAGCCTTGACGGTCAAATCATTGCGGTTGTCATTATGATGTCCTGAATCCTGTCAATCACTATTACAGCATTCAGGGAGTTTTTCATCTCTTTATAACTCTGTTCAAATCTGCAATGCCCAGGCCAAGAATGCTATCATAGACTATACATCGATGCATCATCAAAAAGAAAGCTAGTCAGAAGGCATGTATCAAGAGTTCAACTAATACAACAGTTCCTAGAAAATGCAGCTGTCACTTTGCGTATTATCAAAAGACAGGGTTTCTGGGAGGATTGAATTCGAATTATGATCAGCAAAAACACTGGTACCAATAGCAAGAGAGAGAAACTTGCCTTGAATGGTGGACTATCTCAAGTTTTGTTTAAGTAGTAGTCAACTGCGAACATAACAAGGGAGAAGTTGTGGAGATCAAAAGAAGTCCTTTCAAAACTTCACTAGTTGCTGCTTAATGGATAATTCTGGGAATTTGTCAAGTTTATGCCATATAAAGCTGCTATTTGCTAGCCACAGGTGCACCATTTTTGTTGATAAAAAGACATAAAGGATAGGCCATGTTGTTTTCCGCTCAGGAGAGAGCAAGAAGGAAAAGAACTTTTTGTAAATATAGGATTGCAGGACTTGCATTTGTCTACTAGTAATGAGAAAGTACGAATGCCGTTGGCATACCACCCAAGGCTAGCTGTATGGGAAAGAGTCACTGTTTTGATTGACTGTTGATTACAATGTCAATATTGCTCACTCAATTTTGAGAGCCATTAACTAATACAAACAACCCATTTGACTTTCAATACTGTGAATTCAATCATTGAATGACATCATGATCATTCACCACGTTGGACAGTATTGCTACTGAAAACTTATTGATGGCCAAGATCTCTTGAAATGAAGATATATCTGAGAACCGTTATTGGTAGTCCAATAAAGTCACTAGAATTTGACAGACTTCGAGGCCCATGTGCATGTATATTGAGATTGGGAATAAGAAAGAACGAATGTGGTGGAAACCCACAATGATACATAGGAAGCAAATTCACACTCAAACTCAAAACCAACCAATGCATTTAATATTATGTGCAAGCAACTTACATATATACATATATATATATATATATACACCAATCCAGACATAAAAATGACACTATCATATCCACCAATGAATATAAATTATATGTATCACGTTATTCACTTTTGTCGAATAGAATGAAGATGAGGGGGTGGAGAGTCCGAGCGGCAGCCTAAACTTATTAAATTGTCCTAAATTATCCGAACTACGGTAGCTTTAGGCAGTCTTGAGTCTCTCGACTTCCTTATAATCTTCTCCAAATATCCTCACAACCTCACAACAATTTTACAACAGCCTTTTCAACAAGCTTTCTGATCAAGGGAATTCTCATTCAGAACAAGAAATCCAGAAAGATCCAGCAGAAAGAACGTTACTCAAAATTCTCATAACAATCATCCTTTTTCGCAATGACTTTCGACTATCAGTCGGGTGTGGTCTTCGGACTCAACTTCAAGCAACATGATGCAAGAAAGATGCGCCATGTTTTGAAACATTACGGAAAACTCCCAGAGAACCAAGGTGCTCGACTTGCCCTGTTTCTTCGTCTGCAGAATCTTGAAACAAGTCTTGATGAAGAAGTTTCCGAAACAGTCAAGGACTGGTTCGAAAATGGTGGTGATCTTCCACCAATTCACCCCGTGGCCGCACCTGTGGAAGGACCTGTAGAAGCACCTGCCAAAGAGTCTACTGGGGATGAAGGAGAGGAAGAAAAAGCCGAAGAAGATGAGGAGGAGGGCTCTGATGAAGAATCAAGCTCCGATTCTGATGCTTCCGTCATCTCTGGTCACGAGTTGCTGTGGAAAGATAGAGAACGAGCATTGAGACGCAACCCCGGAATGGACATTTTCGACCTTTTCCCGCAGCGTAAGTTAAAAACCTTCTAATGTTATAACATCTTTTGTAGGTATACCTACTTGAAAATCTGACTGAACGCTTCTTCTAGATCCTGATAACCCCGAGCGCGACAACTATATCTTCGGTGACGAACCTGACAATGGCCTGTTTGGGATGGAGCCAAACAGGACGGAAGATGAAGATGACAGCTCGGAAAGTGAGGAGGAGAGCGAAGAAGAAGACGAGGACGAGGAAGAGGAAGATAAGGAGGAAGATGAGGAGGAAGAAGAGGACGACGAAGAAGAGGAGATTGAAGAGGAGATTGAAGAGGAGATTGAAGAGGAGATTGAAGAGGAGATTGAAGAGGAGATTGAAGAGTATGAAGAGGAGATCGAAGAGGAGATCGAAGAGATTGAAGAGGAGATTGAAGAGTATGAAGAGGAGATCGAAGAGGAGATCGAAGAGTATGAAGAGGAGATCGAAGAGGAGATCGAAGAGGAGATCGAAGAGGGACCAGAAAGTGGAGAAGCACAAGAGAATTCCCAAAATCCACCTGATAATGTGGAATGTGTTATTTGTGCTGAGGATGTCCCAATGGTGGACACATTGTCTTCCATCACAGGTGATTGCCAACATCCAGATACCTTCATCTGCAAGGAATGTCTCGATCTATCGATCACTACAGATATAGACTATGGACTTTTGAATGGTATCAAGTGTCCGCTTTGTACAGCCGTACTTACTGACAAGGATGTTCATCAAAAAGCATCTTTGAAAGTACTTGATCGGTTGGTGACTCTTATTGGTTCTTTGTGTTCATTGCTAATTGAGAAACAGTTATATGTACTTGAGAGAAAAAGCTTCCAGGCCCGATACGTTTATTATGTGCTTAGGCCCCAAGTGCGGTGGAGGTCAGATACATGAAGGCACAGAGCCATTGATGATTTGCGACCATTGTCAATTCAAAACTTGTGTCAAGCACAAGTTACCATGGCACGAAGGACTATCATGCGATGACTTCGATGTCGATGACTCACAAATTGAACGTTTGGAGCAGGAAGAGGCCACGGCTAAGCTACTGGCAAAAGATTCAAGAATCTGCCCACAATGCAAAGAATGCGTTGTTAGAAGCGAAGGTTGTGATCATATGGAGTGTATGTATAGATACAACTCTTTATACAGGTTCATTACTAACGATTAATACTTAGGTCGCTGTGGGAAATCCTGGTGCTACCTTTGCGGCGCCGACTGGGAAAATATCATCAGACTTGGTGATTCAGCACATGGCAGAAACTGTCCCAATCACCCCGATTCGCACAAGCTCAGTCGAGGCCAGATCTTAGCCAATCAGACAGCCCTCACCAATCTGGTACATGGTAGACCTGTTGACGAGCGTCAAACTCGAGCCAAGTACGCTAAACAAGCTGCGAGAAGAGATGAAATGAGACCATTGGCATTAGCTGCAGCAGAGAAGAGGATGAAGCAGCAGGCTTTGGAAAAGTCAGGCTCCGAGTAAGTATTCTCCCATTTCGCACTTCCATTCCATGCAGCCTTCACTCCATTTTTTTTGGTTCTCTAGCACATCTACGGTTTCTAGTGAACTTCTCATTGTTTTATTGGTTCAATTACTAATATCTCTGAAGCTCCAGTAAGTCCGGTCCACCCAAGAAGAAGACCAAGTTGGTTGGCGCCTGGGAGGAAAAGTGATTTCACGACAAGCCGAACATCACACTTGAGTAAGAATATAAATTCTAGTCGAACTCATTGGCACGGGTGGATACTCAGGACGAAATGAATTGATACATGATAGCGTTTGCGCAACTTTCCGCGCATAGGATAGGCGACGGATACATATACCAGGATAGATTACATATATGGCGTTGTTCACTCAGGAATACTGTAATAATAATGTCGAGTAGATTAGCAATGTTTTTTTTTTTTCCAATTATCTAGATACTATGCATGCCTTTGGTGACTGCAATTGAATGTGTAGATTCATTCATAATTTGACTTTAGCCTCTAAAGCACAGAGTAGTTTAAACGTTTGACCTTTCAACCCCGAATTCTAGAACTAAATGTCTTATAATTTGTGGTATGTCTCATCTGTTGTATTTGGTATTACAGTTAGTAAATGTTGATGGTATATATAATATTGTGTTTTGAAAATTGGGATGGATAATAAGTATCGTTTTCATGGTTTGTATACTGGCAGTCCCTTAGTTAGTCTGACTTGCGTATAATGAGCCCTGATATATTATCAAGCAGTAAATACCTAGGTAGTTACCTCATTTATGTCGTTGCTTCAATTGTTCTCAATTTGTACTTGAGATTGCTTCTGTGTATAGTTTATCCTCGAGGTAACTCTGGGGTAATCTTAACGACTATTTGGCACATTCGGGATGAGTTCTGGGGCTTTTTTTGTCTTTATTTCATATCTTATTCGGTACTCGCGTCTTGGTTTTAGACACTTTGTTTGGTTTTTACAGTTGTCAATGCTGGTTTTGTGGAGATGATATACCTGGGTAGGTGTTGGTGGTAAGCTGGATAGTGATGATTATTATCATCATTATTATTATTACCAATTAATAAGTATTGGTACTTATGACTATTGAATGTTATCCGCTGATGATATACATTAACGTGTATTCGATTTGCTTTTTCGCTTAGTATCTGTAAAGATACATCGAGAGCTCTTTCCTCCTATTATTTATTCACAAGCAAGCCCATCATTACATCCCCATGCATCTAAACTTCCGATATTCCTCATGTTTGGAATTCTTTGAAAGAAAGTTCCGGCGCCTTCCATCCAATATTCCCAGAATCTTTCTCGAGCCAGGATAACCACCACATTCGCAAGATATTCCTATTGACAACATCGGGCATATCAGAATCCACAAGAACACTATTCTCATCGAAGTTCTCTTTCCTAGCATTGGAATGCGGAACTACGTATATGTGCTCTAGATTTGGTAGTTTACCGATAAACAGGGATGAATATCTAGGCAGCTCTGATTCCAGCTGGCCCCTGAATAAAATCAGCAAGCTTCGGAGATCCCTGTGGCTGATGGCTAAACGCTTCACACTCTCAGGAGGATATATATTTATGTTTTTATAATTTTCTGAAAATTCTTCGGAGAACCACAGGATGTCTTTTTCGGGACGGAAGTAGAATTCGTCGAGAGTGAGTTGTTCTCGAGCATGCCATCCGCGTCCACGGGTTAATGTAAGGTATTGGAATTCGTGGTCTCGAATATTCCATTTCGCGCCGGCTTTGAGGACAGCTTCGATTTGGTCGCTCAGACGTCTGGTTGTCGGCGAAAGTAATCTGCTTTGGATATCGACTGGTATGATGCGTGTTTCGCTTTGAAGTGCAAATTGGTACATAATCTCTTGTTTGATTTCCGCAGGAAGGCTATCGTATTGTGGAAATGCTTGTGGGGAGTTCTTCTGTGGAAGTTCTCTTGAAGAGTCTGAGATGATGATACTGGAAGTTTGTATGTTTGGAGAATCATCGGTTGTTGATTCAATATTCGAAGCTTCGGTGGTGGGTACTCGAGGCGTTGGAGAATTCATGCTCAAGTTCTCGAGCTCATAGTACACTGACTGAGACATGTGTGCTAGCTAAGTGTGTTTGGTTCTAGAAGTAAGAGATGTATATAGTAAGAGATGTATATAGTAAGAGAGCAACTATGTTGATTTTGGTTATCGAATGGTTATTGTTAAGCCTGTAGAATCTAGCTTGAAGTGAAGATTTTGTGGTGCGAGAAAGTTTGGAGCGAAAGAATTTGTAGTGAAAAATATTTATAGTGAAGAATGACAGCTATAGACTTTTAAGTAGCATCCAGCTAACGGTTTAGTAACAGAGCTAAAATGGTCTGTATCTAGGTTATGTGCTAATAGTTACTCTAAAGGGAATCTCTTGATTTTGGCATATGAATTGTGCCAATCAAAGTAGTCTTTTTCTATCGAAAAGGGCTAAAATTATCTTCTTATGCACTAGACATCATTCTGGGGAGAAGCTTTTTGGGACGATCATCATTCACGATCATACCCGGGCAGCTTGGAATAAAAAATCTTCCATTAAAGAAACAACATAGGCAGTAGCTACATGATCTGTCTGCCAGATACAATTTTGAAAAAAAAAAATCTTGGAATAATGACACCTGGTAAATCCCAAGTGAACTACCTAGTCTTCCTCTAAGGAAGGGGTTAAAATGTCGTCCACGTGACCTTCACATCCACTCAAATCAGTTTCGTTTCACTTCACAGGCACATCGATAATCAATCATCAAATTCTATTTTTATGCAATTATTTTTGACATTGGTTAACTGCTTTGAAGTATTCTCTATATTCTACCCCTAAACACATCTATTCTTCCCTCGCTATATGACTATTGTATAGCATAATTCGTTACTACTAACGCAGACGCTTACGTATACTCCACTATGAACGGCTCATCCCCCCTATATTTAGACCTCTCTAGTTATTTCAAATTCGGCTTACTCTAGAGAGAACAAGTCAATATCCCATCCAAATGCACGATTGAGACGACGTCCAATAAATCTGGCTGTCCCAAGACGAAGCTTCCCAGGGTGAGGTTGATGGAACTGAATACTTCTCCTCGGTTTATTGGGATGGCCATCTTGAGGAGTAAAATGCCAAATACTGCCATACAGTGCTTCCGAGCTCAATCCACCTGCAGCCATTGCTTGAAGGAAGTCTTGCCACGAAATTTCTCCAGGTGGGTCTTTTTCTGAAGGAGTGTAAAATAGTGCTGTGAAGACGCGATATGTCTTTTTATTCACTTTTATTATCTCTCGGGGTGCTTGAGCTTCTTCTACCTCTGGTAGTTCTTCAGTTAAAGGTGCAGATTCTTGAGATGGCCCCGCTTTCCTGGACTTCGACTTGGCCTTCGCTTTGAATATTGAATCGCCTGGTTCTAAAGACTGAGTGCTCTTTGTTTCCTCTATTCGCACGTGTTCGAAAGAACTAACCAGCTCATCGTCAATTGGAGTGCGTTTTTCACGAGATTTCTTGACCTTGGGAGCCGCTTCAACCCATTCTGGTGTTCGAACTAGCCCCCTTTCGCTCGAGATAAGATCTCGAAGGGCACCAGCTAGTGTGGTCTTTCCGGAAGTCTCAAGATACGATTGGTTTATGATGTCCCAGACATGATCGAGTAATGACTCAGCTTGTCGCATTCTGTGGTTATTAGCTGCATTGGGACGTCTTTCTATAGGGTAGTGAAAGCAGTTTGGCGAATCGATAAGCTTTGTAACCTCGTCTATGGGTAGGCTCTCCAAAATTTTCAGAAGATCCATCAAGCGTTTCCATTTAGAGTCAGTGATGGCTTTTATGGTACCATCATCGGCCTTAAGCTTTTGGGTTACCGTTGACGCCCAAGGTTGGTAAAGATATAAATCACGACTAATTGAAGCGACAATGCCAATGTCTGATAAAATTGACAAACTCAGAGTCGTAATACGGCCCCTCTCATTTGGGTTCGCAAGTAGATAACGCTCGAGCTCATCAACCAGATCCGGGAGTGAGCAATAGAGAATAACCTCGTTCTGAGATAATTCATACAGTATGAAGAAGAGTTTATCCTGCGTTGCGTATTTCACATTTGATCGTGCGATATGAGCACCATAATTCAGTGAATCATTGATGACGCCAGCTCTGAAGGATTTTGTGAACAGAATGTCTCGCCTTAAGTTTTCCAATCTCAGAAATTCGCTAGTCCGGGCTAGGTTGTCCCAAAAGCACACGAACGCTTTTTCATACTCAGATGGTAGCTGCCTATCAGAAAAAATGTCCGCCGAATACTTTTTTTCTAGACCACGCCAGTGTCGAAAGTCTTCCAGCAAATTATTCCAAACGAGCAAGGAAATACATGCGTATTCGAGGACATTGTGTACTTCAAATCCCTTCGAATCTGATTCGCTGGTATAACAATGGCGTTCGTCTCGAGCAGCAAAAATCTCAGCGAAATAGCTGGGATCTTCTCTTAGGGACCATAGGTGGTCTTCTGCTGCGGCAAGTCTCGCTTCAAGAAGGTCTTCGATTCTTTGAAAGTCAATTTGACTTGGCGGTCTGTAAGGCGACTCGATTGCAGAAAAGGCAGTACTCAGACGTTGAGAAGAGGATGCAGAGATATCTTCCGGTTCAGTCACGATATTGAAGTCATGATTGTCACCCAGAAGTGTTGGAATGTCGTGAAGTATTGCCGAACAACAATCTACAAGGAATTGATACGTGAAAGCCTGTGCTCTCAATATCAACATTGCTTTTGGCGGAGAGAATCCGAGGCCAGATGCATAAGCCTCATCTGATCTTTCCTTTGACTCGAGGAACTCAATGTATTCTCCCAAATCTGGGTTTCTGAAGACGGCAGCGGATTTCCATGGCGCCAGGCCATCATAGACCTTCGGTTCTTGAATTACCCACATATTCAACCCGTAGTGCATAGCGTAGATATCTGCATGTACAAATAGATGCGGCGAATATCGACCTCTTGAGTTCAGAAAAAGAGGTAAGAACATGCCTTGTGTGAGGTCCTCCAAGTTGAGATATGGCGTCTCCATAGATTTCTGATCCTCTTTCGAGTTGAGGGGCGTGCCTTCCCAACGAGCTCGCATATTCTCAAAGTCCGGGGCGTGCTGCTTTGGAATTTCCGGATACAACTCTTTCAGAAGTTGAGCACGTTTGACCTTGGATTTCTTAAGCCAGCGCTTGCGGATGATAGACTCGTATGCACCCAAGATCTTTTGAAGGAGACCCCAATTCTTTTTAATTTCCTCGGTGTGAAGGAGAACTGTGGGAATTTCATCCTCCTTTAGTGTTACGGGCCGCTCCATATCAATATGTGCGAAAATTCTCGACATTCTTGTGATGTATGAATCTTCATCTAGGTTATTAATGGAAGCATATTCCATGTTGTAGCCCACAGGGTTATAGGTATCCATTGTGATTTCGTATTATGTTCGTTGTTTGAGGTGAAAAGTTAGATATTAGAGATTGGAATTCGTTTCTGCTCCAGAAGACTTGGAACTGATATGCGATCAACGATCAGCTGGTCAGGAATCAACTAGGAATCAAACAAATGAAGTTACTGTGCTTTTGAGAATGTGTTAGATTACTACCATCGAAAAGGGGTGTTAAATTCCAAAAACCTTGAATGATGTCTAGTTCCGACAGGACTGAGCTTGATGATGAAGTCTGAGATCAACGATGGGCAATTTGAGGCTTGACGAAGATTCAGTAAGGTAGTAGTTGTTATTGGAGCCTTTAGATAGGAGGAAATCTAAAATAAATTAAGATCTTGTGAGAATTGGGGAAAGACAAAAAGTATAAAAAATTTGTTCAAAACAAACACAAGTAGTTTTAACAGGTTGTAAGGAAGAGTCTACAAAATTCAGTATTGAAACTAGATGAACAAGAAGTGGTGTATTGATCCTTGCTCCTTGCTCGGCTGAGGTATTTTGGGCTCGGCTAACCTCGGAGATTAGATAAATTATTTTATATTGAACTTAGACTAGTAAAGTTATCAATTGAATCATCGTACAGCAAGCAAGATTCTTGAATTGGAGAAAAAAACTTCATTGTGAGCATCATATTGAATGATTTGGTTATGAAAGGGTAATTTTAGAGATTTCTTCTAGGATTGTCATATATGGATAAGAATGAGTAGAAAGGAACTTCACATGATAGTTTTTTTTACAGTTAAATTGGTTTGGAGAGTGTGAATGAATCCTTCTTGAAGGGATTCTCAAAGGGAGGGTAAGGTGAGTATTTATTCTTCATGGAGAATATTGTAGATAGAGTGCCTTTAATGGATTCTCATGTGCAGTATATGTATATAGAGCTTTGTAAAAAAACGCATGCCTAATAATTCCTTAGATGTGATAATATATGATTATAACGGTACATTATAAAGATATAGGATTGCAATTTAGAAGAAAGGGCGTCTATTTATAAGGAGAGGGCGATCTGTTTGTTGAATATTATTGAGTCATATGATCTACTGTAAAGCTCATATTACAAGTTGCTGTGCAATCGCTATAAAAAATTTTACCTTGAGAGTCATAAAAGAAAATCATAAAAGGGAGTCAAAAGCAAGCAGCACGACTCTCACTGAACAAAATGATTCCACAAATCTCTTCATTTATAAGATTATCTAACTTTTTAATTGTAGGAACTTGGAGCAAACATAGACATATCATCTATTTTTTGGTAAGAAAATGTTATTTTGGTCATTGAAATCATTTTTCCCTGCCAGTAACTCCAACTCCAACTCAAACCACAACCCACCTTCCCAAGCAATCTTCATCCACCAAGACAACTGCAACTGCAGCTTCAGAAATCCATACTTCTTTCTCAGTAAAACAGTTGCAAACTAATTCCTGTTCGCCCTTACCCAACACCCCATACCATATTCAGACCAGATTATACTCTTATTGATGTTTTACATCTGATCCCAAACTCGACAAATCTCTTCCACTCCAACCAATTTCACGACAAGTCAAGAGCGCATTCAACCTAACGAGTCCATGAAAATAGCCGAAAAGGAGTTCTGCTGGTACAGCCCACCACATCTCATGTTTATTGCGCATGTAATACGGCCACGGCTTAATCATACGGCTGAAAATTAGTGCCCAAAAAAGATATGCACCAACATGATTGTTCTCGGTGTAAAATTCGGATTTGAAGAGTGTGAAGAACAGGAGAAAATCATAGATAATAGAGATGTTAAGCAATCCAGAGACAAACATGGCGTAGCTAGTCCAGGGACAAACTTTCCAACATGTTCCATCGATGAAGATGGTTTTGGAATGGGAGCGCCAGATTGATCGGGACCAGCGGAGAAGTTGTTGATAGAATTTGGGCCAGCCGCCTGATGTGCCTAGACTTGTTTCAATAAGAGCTTCTGGTCTGTTATGAAATACAGTTTTGTAGCCATGATTAATCATGTATCTGGTGGTGAAATTATCATCATCGCAATTAGCTGGACCAGCCCCCAAGAAAGTTTCGGAAAGGAATCTTCTTCTGTATTCGACTGATTGCACGATATCTGCTCGGACTAAACACGTTCTTCCAGAGATAACCCATACTCCACCGTCTATGTTGTAGGTTGAAGTCATTTCATAATTATGGCGATCAAGGTAGATGCAAGCGAAGAAATTGCGAAGGGAATCTGACCAATTATCTCCAGAATCGCGGATGACACGTTTGCGAGTTCCAACAATACCCACAGCTGGATCTTCAAACTCCGAGAGAACACTTTGGAAGAAACTAGCAGGCCAGAAGACATGATCATCGACATAGGCAATGATTCCAGTTCTGACCTGAAGAGAAGCTTGGACACATTGAGCGCGTTTGCTAGGTTGGTGAATAGCAATTACTTCGATCTTTCGTCCTGGAAGGCCTTTATCTCTCATTATTTCTTCAACAACTCTGCGAGCTTGTATGAGTTTTTCGGTTCCAACTGTCGAGATTATGATTTTAGCTGGGTTATTTTTGAGGATTAATTCGACAGTCCTGACGATCTCGTCGGCAAAATCACCAACGCTTGCTATAATCACCGTAACATCGCTTGGTACAACAGATGGGTGGAGCGGCGGAAGTTTGTAGCTTGAGAGAAAGTTGTAGGAAAATAGATGGACGACTACCTTCAAGAACTTAAAGACAAAAAAGGAGGCAAAAGCTGCTGACCAGGGACTGGATGCGAAGAAATCGTGGATAGTAGCAAAGAGTTCGCGTGAGGATTCGGAGTTGGTTGAAAGGAGCAGGATTGCAGAATAAACAGGTGCCCAGCAGAGAAAATTATGAAGTGCTCCCATTCCTCGTCCTAGTTTACTATTTGGTAGAGATACTAATATTAGGAAAAGCCCTGCAGCCAACACGCCGGCTCTAAAGCTTGCGAGTGTTCGATTAAGTGCGATCCCAAGTTGTAAAATAAATCCAGGAATCGATAATAAAAGCTGAAAAGGTGCAGCTATGAAAGAGGCGACTGACGCGGGTATCGAATATGCGAGGAACGGGAACGATGAGATCATGTTAAATGGTGACTTGAAGACGAAGACAATAAAAGTTAATAGATTCTGTAAAATAGATCTGTCTGAGAGATCGCCCAATCCATGGTTAACAGTCTTAAGGCCTTCTCTTAGTTCCTCAAATTCTTGAGTTTTCGTAATGGTATCAAAAACTCCCGCAGCTCCATCGCTCACCTCTTCCACAATGGGGTCAGACATCGTAAAGGATATATCAAAAGTCTACTTTGTAGTTGGTGGCTTATGTCGATTAAGTCAAGCTTCTGGATTGATCAACTAGAATTGGATTTCGAATAGATGGTTGTAGACCTGTTGGATTGCTTCAAGTCTTTGAGGAATATGCAAATTGAGTATAGGCTTTTACAGAGACCTCAGGAAAAAAGAAAGAAACAAGGATGAATATTCTACAAACTCAAAACTCCTTGTGGAAGCCATGATACCAAGCTAGGTGAACATAGAATTCAACAAAAGACTCAAGTAAAATTTTAGAGCCCCACTAGAATTTGAAAATCTCTCCTTGAGCAGTCTTCTTTATTGATATCTGAACTTTGGATGAAAACATAACTGGCCTTTCATATAATATTAGTGCAGTGTCTTGTTCTTTGTGATTGTCTTTTGCCCCACAAACTGTTGAGACACGGAACATTCAGCCTTATCAATTTCATATATGCACTAGTTGTGGATCCAGGAAGATTTCGTTTCTTGTCTGAATGAATAAAAAAGTGGAAAAAGGGTCTGAACTCCCAATTGACACAAAATCAACTCAAATAATTGAGAAAATGGAAAGTGGGCGAGGTAGCAACAGCAACAAAGATTGTAACAATTCAAGAGAAACAAAGACAAACATGGCAGGTCATATATCTAGACAATTGAATTTTAGCAGTGAGAATCAACACCAGGGACACTCGTCCAATGTCATAGCTATTAGATGAGTGTACATAGATGTATTAATATCTTGATATCTAACATACAAGCGGAAGGTGCAAAACAACGTTTTCCTTGCTGAAAGTTTGATTCCCGGACACCTTTCTCGCTTAAAAATTACCAGGAGATCATTAGTATCATAACTATACTCAATGTGTCTTGATTGTTTGATATTTTCTTGTCTTTTATCCTCTAATAAACCGCCCATACATGGAAATAAGGTAGGCATTATTATCTAAAATTTGGCAACATATACATATAAAGAGTTGATGTAATCTTCCTGGGCTTGTGGACATAATCGAAGTGGAGCAAAAGTTTTAATCAAGGGAAGGTTATCTGTACCTTTCATCTCATCATGTATAGAAGACTTGAAGGAGGTTGAGATATGGTTAATGCTAGTATACGTATTGATTACTAGTGTGATCTATCCCCGCATTTTGAGCACAGACGGACAATTAAATATCCGAGGTGGTATTATGCACAGTCCATGTTTAGACCTTCCCTCGGCTCCCTCCTCCTACTTCTAGGCACCACATTCGTGTGCTTTTCTACAAGCGCTTCTACAACATCTTAATAAGGTTGATAAGTCTTGTCTACTCCTCCGCATATTCCATAACTCTGAGAACAATTAAGCTTATCAGGAATTTTGCTTACCTATTTGTCACAGTTGTCCTACCAATCCTCTTCCTTGGTATCTGTTAGGTCAGATACTCTTCTCTCGAGTTGGCCTTGACATACCACCTCCATCTCCTATCAAAAGATCTACATCTCAAGGATCTGACATAGAATCTTTTACAAGATAATAACGTATGTTTGTTGGTTCAATATTCATGTAGCCCGAGAGTGTAGAGCTCCAAAACTTTGAGCAAATGGCTGGTACTGCTATAAGTTACAAGAGGATTTCAATAACATCAGAGATGTATACTCTTGGTAGCATTAGTACCATCACGAAAGTACTAACCCAAGAATCAGTCAGATAACTAATATCATTACAAGATGCCTTGTACCTGTTGTTCTGGAGCTCCAGCTCCATCCGAAGAAAAATACGAGCCTTTCATCTCAAGCCAAGAATTAGCAGGAAAATGCCCCCTCGACAGCAAGACTACCAAGTCCTTTAAGTACCCTATGGTTATCCCTGAGAGTGCTCGCAACATTAGTCGTCTTGTCAAAATGCCAATGGAGATCTTTCAGCGCACTCTCAAGTATCTTGACATTGAAAGTCTAGTGAATATTCGCCGTTCCTCTCAATATTGCAGAATCGCAGTCGATACTACCCTGGAATGGCAACAAATTTCCGAAAGTGTTCCAGAGGCATTGCGCGCTATTTTAAGTACTGGGGTGGGATCCCATATCCTTCTGCTCCAGTTGCATCATGCTTTGACAAACCCTGAATGCGAATTCTGCGTAGAAAACTTTGACCCTCCTACACAGTAAGTACCGGAATCTCTTCAATGGCACCAAGACGTGCTAATCGGCTCAAAGTCTGGATGGTGAAAAAGTCATGGGTGCTTTCTTATCACTCTTTGAAGGCAAGCGGGCTTGCGCTTATTGTCTCCGGAATGATCTCTCTCTCAGGACCATTCCATATATCGACTTCATCCGACTGCAGCGTCCCAAATCTGCGATTAAAATTTGGCCCGAGGTTCAAAATCCACCAAAGTTGCAAACGCTTCCAGGTACATACGGCTATAATAGGTACAAGAGCTCTCAGCGCCTACTTCTCGTTCCCCTGGGCGACGTCAAGTACGTTGATGGAATGTCAATGAGCCGCAACGAAAGACAATTATTACTACGCTCACAGCACGAAGTCATTATCCCTAAGCATCCATTCGCCGATCGCCCGGTATTGGACAGACAACTTGCTCCGCACAGTAGTTACGTGGGATTCGAACGCGAGGATGAAATAGCCCGTCGTTACATGACTGCCATTCCCTTTTCCTACTTTGGATATACTCATACCCACCCCAATACTAAAAAGCGTGTGACTTTTCACGGCTGTCTCGAATGTCACCTTAAAGAGAGATACAACGAGAGACAATTCGTGGCATCGTTCAATCAGGGTGATGCCGATAAGGTACACATGGGACGCGCGGAAAACATATACAAACGTCAGACAAGACAGTGGCTCAATGATGTAAATGCGGAGAAGATACACGCAAGAGATTTCCACGAGCGGATCGAAGAAGGAGAACAAGAGTGGAGAAAGCGAAGACATGCACCGATCTTATTCTTCTCAGAACCGAACAATTCGGAAGAATTTCGAATGTGGGTACCTCCAAAAGCTTACCCACAAGAGATACATTATCAAAGCTGACTATATGAATAGGTATGACCATGACTATCCACTTTTGCTATAAAGTAACCGCAGTGTTGAGAGCGGATGTTTTGGAGTAATAGGTACACCCGGACAAATTAAAAAGGAGCTTCAAGGATTGCAGAGATACATCATCACGACTTCTGCAATTTCTTGAGAGTTGGTTTTGGTTATGGATCGGGGATCAGGAAACTGTTAATATTTTTTAACCACAAATTCCCATTCTCTAGTAGACCTCAGGGTGATGCCGCAAATGTAAATCTTCCACAACGTGCTTACACATACCCCTCACATCTCACATATCACATCTCTAGCAAAAACTCAAACTCAGACTCAAATCTCCATGAAGTCTCTTCAAGATATTCAGAAACCGAAATTTCCATTCATAACACGCACAATTCTACATAGGTATTATTCCAGCCCATCCCATCCCAAAACATTCCGGGACATAAAGATATTATACACCCCTAACACGAAAAGCATACAATTCATACACAAATCCGTGCTCCATTCCTTTCATTGTCTCTTTTCCTTCCTGCTTCACTACTCCTACTATTCCCATCAGAAACGCCCGGAATTAAATTTCTACTTGATTCTGCGCGAAGATCCCCTACATCACATTATTCTTCATCGTACCATAAGAAATCATAAGAAGCCCTTGCTCATGCTGTCCTGCCTACTCAAGCTACTTTTTCGTTTGGGGATATCAATCCCTGCATCTTCCGAGCCAAATTCGCTACTTGGTCTCCAAGTCCCACTTGCACTTATTCTCCCACCCGGACCTTTCTGCATTCTCAATGCCTTCCAGCCTTCCAATTCGCGCTCTAATCTCAAAGCCTTTTCTCTCTCTTCCCTTAGCTCACGCTCTGCTCTACGAGCTGAAAGTTGATTTGTGGAGTCACTTGATTGAAGCTCGTCGATTGTCTTGAGAAGTTTTTCGACCTTGTCTCTCGAGCGGGCAATATCTTCTTGGAGCTGCGTGTTGGCCTTTTCTTTGCGCTCAATTTGCTGTTGGAGATCTTTGACTGTGCGATCGACATTTCTTACGGAACGTTGTGACTTGTTGCGTTCAGATTCTTGCTCGTCGAGTTGGGCTTCGAGCTATTCATATGTTAGACTAATGATAAGTATATTGGAAGGAAATTCTCACCTCTTGGACACGACCGTGAAGGAATCTCACGTCTTGACTGGCACTTGAATAGCCTTTAGTTTCCAAATCCAATAGTCGGACCTGAGTTTCTTTGAGTGATTTTTCTAACGCAGCCTTCTCTTTATTCAACTGTGCGGTCATTTCTCTCTCGGCAACAATATCTTTCTGTATTTCAGATGCAAGTGCTTCAGATCGTCTCATCTTGCCAATGGCGGCAGCTGCAATATCTTCTTGTTGTGCTAAGTTAGATTTGAGTTCTAAAATCTCGCGGTCCATTCCAGCAGCGTTTCGTAGCGCAGGGCTATCGCTTCTTGCAAGATCGTCGAGACCCGCTTTAGCTTCCTCTAGACGAGCTTGTAAGCCGCGCTTCTCGCGCTGGAGAATGTCTCTTTCGGCAGCTGCATCGTCCACATCTGTTCTGAGACTCCGCACTTGCGCTAATAGTGATACAATTTTGCCTTGAGCTTCATTGTGAGCGTTGACGGCTTCATCGCGCGATGTATTGAGATCCGAAAGAGTGGCTTCGAGACGAGCCTTTTCTTTAGACCATGTTGAACTGTTCATGACTTCATCGTCCCACTTAGATCGAAGCTGATCCAGTTCTTCCCGAAGTCTTGTATTCTCGGTTTGTTTGAATAGCTTCTCCTCACGAGCAATATCCAATTCATTTGTGAGAGTGGCAAACTCAGCTTGGTATTTCTTTCTAGTCTGCTCCATACTAGATTCTTTGTCTTCAATCTCCATGGCGCGTTGGCTTCGGTAATCTTCAAGCTCATGTTGCAATCGCTTCCTTGCTTGAACTGCAGCATCCAGATCAGAGGAAAGATCCTCGAGCTTTTCTTCATAATGTTGGTTCTGTTTTTGAAGATCTTCAATGGCTTCGTCCATCTGCTTCCGTTCTGACATGATTTCGGCACATGTATCCTCCGCTTCTTTTGCTTGAGATCTGGCAAATTGTTCGGCCCTAGAAGCCTTCAACACAGCAATTTCAGCCTGCTCAAGTTTGCTAAAGTACTCGTCTGCTCTACTCTTATAGAGACCCAGACTAGAACTGACATCAGCCAATTTTGAAGATTCGGCATCCAAACGGATTTGAAGATCGGCAAATTCTTGCAAAAGCTGATTTCGACTGGCGGCATCCTGATCTCTTTGCAAAGTCATATCCTCAAGATCAGACTTGGCATCTCGGAGATCAACCTCCAAAACTGCCCGGGTGTGTTTCAGAACCTCGAAATTTTTCTTCGTGTCATTGAGGTCTACTAATGCATCTTTGTGAGCATACATCAAAATTCGTCTGTTTTCTTCTTGATTGTTGATAAGCTCAAAGAGTTCCTCGTGAGATTTAGCCTGAATATCGCGGAATGACAACTCCCCAGTCTGAATACTCTGTTCAAGAGCAGAAACTTTCTTGGCAGAATCATCAAGCATTTCATGAAGTCGAGTATTGGCTTGCTCAAGCTTGTGCACACGGCGTACTGACGGACTATCCTCAAAGATATCTCGTCCTGGAACGAAACGCTCAAGCTGGCTTTGCAGATGACGATTCTCCATTTGTGATAGCTGCAATTTGTTTTGTAGTTCTTCCACGTCAGCTTTCAAGTCCATGCGATTGTTAAAACTTAACAGATCAGCAGTACGATCGGAGCGTCCAGAATCTTGCGCAACATCACCTGAGCCTGGGAAGCGTAGATTAGGCGGGGTCGCACCCGACAAAGGTCTGCCATTGGGCTTGTTTTTGAGATGTGTTGGGGATGAATTTCGAGTCCCATCATTAGCATCGAGTTCCTCAAGTTTAGGCCTACCGGGCGTGTGCCACTCGGAATGGTCACCAAATTCATCTTCATATCGTTTTCGCAATTCAAGTACTTGTGCTTCAGCATTCGACCGACCAGCAGCTTGAACTCTGAGATTTTGTTGAAGCTCCTCGACTTTCTGAGTGAGTTGAGAAATAAGATTGGGATTTTCAGATGTACTTTTATCAAAGCTGCCATCTAATTGCACAACCGGCGGTGCAGGCATTTCTGGGTCCACGATTTTCATCAGCTCAACAATGTCTTTATCTCGGGTATCAATCAAAGATTGGAGTTGTCGATTTTTAGATTGAGCCTGAGAGTGCAACTGTCGTTCATCTTCCAATTTGCGGTTTGCCTCTGCTAACTGAGTTGTCACAGTGGAAGATGTCTTCTCAGCGTTTCTACTGCTCATATGTTCACGTTCAACCTCGCGCGTAAGATCCTCAAGATTAAGTTCCAGCTTTTCTTTTTGCTTTTGAAGGGATGCCAATTGAATTTGTACATCGCCCAGCTGTTTATTGAGTTTCTTGTTCTGCTCATCGACCTTTGTTTTCTCTCGCTGGGCTGCTATTAGCTGACCTCTCGATGATTCACTTGCTCTAGAGCTCGTGCGGGCGATCTCGAGACCTTTTTGTTGAAGCTTGTTGAGTAAAGCACGATTGTCATTTTCAGACGCATTTAATCGACTTCGAACTGTGTTTAGTTCGCGTTCAAGTCGCTCCTTTTCCTGATCAACCTTAAGACCAAAATCTCCTGACTCTATCATGACCTTATTAAGATCTTCAACTTGCTGATTTAGGCGGCTGCACTCAGTCTCAAAGTACTTTGCTCGATTTTGTTCCGCTTCAAGATCTTTCTTCAAACTAGCTTCACGCTCTCGGGCTAGGCGTGATGCATTGCGGTCTCCGACTACTTCAGCTTGTATTCTAGCCTCTTCGGCTGCAATCTTCGCCTCTCTAAGCTTTCTGATTTCATTTCGCGCTTCGTTGCGCTCCTTTTCGGCAGAAACTCTATTCTCCATTGCTCTTCTAAGAGTGTCTTGTTGAACATATAATTCCTTTTCGATAATGATTTTAGCCTCATTGAGTTCTTGAAACTTTTCACTAAGCTCTCGGAATTTATGCTCTGCGAGCAGTTGAACATCGTCTCGAGATTGTCTTTCTTTGCTAAGGTCTTTTTGTACTTCAGACAATTGTTGTTTCAAGGTCGAAATCTGTTCTTCTAGCCTCTTTCGATTTTGCTCAGCGTGAGCATCTTCTGTCAGTCTAGCATCAAGAAGTTTTTTCGCGTCGGCAGCTTCCTTTTGTAGATTGGCTTGCTGGGATTTCATAGCGAACATCTCAGCCTGCACTTCCCTCAACCTATTCGCGATGTTTTCTTTTTCCGTCGAAAGTAGTCGCTTCTGCTCATCAAAACTTTTCTTCTCGGCCTCATATTTACGGTTATCAGACCGAAGGATAGCCAGTTCGCTTTCCTTGCGCCTGACGAGATCTTCATATCCTGTCGATGTCGCAGATAAATCGGAAAGTTGCTTCTGTACTTTGCGGTTCTCGCTCGCCAAGTTGCTTTCTCTCAACTTGGAAGCTTGAAGGTCCTTCGCTGCTGCAGCCAACTTGACTTCCGATTCTTGATCGTTTTTGATAAGCTTCGCCTCAAGGTCGTGAACTTTTCTCTCCTTAATGCTTAGTTGACTTTGAAGTAACTGGACGTCCTGGGAAAGCTGCGCTTCTTGTGCGCTTCGATCCGCTTGCTTCTTGGCGAGATCCTTCAATTGATCGTCTAGATCAGCAAGCTGTTGAGCAAGGTCTCGCTTTTCGCTCTCCAACTTAGCTATTATGTGACCTGCTTGCTCCAACTGAGATCGATATTCATCTGATTGATGTTCTGCTCGCTTTTTGGCTTGAAGCAAATCATCTAGTTGATCTTCAAGCTTTTCCTGATCTTCAATAGCACCAGCCAACTTATCGCTCAACTCTATCTCGCGGAGCTGCAGACGTTTGAAGATCTCTTCCTTGTCCAGGGCTAAAGATCGTTCGCTTTCCAAGATTTGTTGGATCTTTAGCATCTCAGTGTGGGTGTTTCGTCGTTCCTCGTCCAGTCTCTGGCGTTCTAACGCCTCTTGGTCCATTTTCTCGTTAAGCTGCTTTATCATCTCGTCTCTCTTCTTGACTTCTCCTGACGTTCTCGTAGCTCCCAACAACGGCTTCATTTTGACCAAAAGGCGCCACCATGGGTTTTCACAAAGGTCGATGTAAACTTGGAAATTTCGCTGTATGATTCGTGTTGCCTCCGCTCTATACAGTCGCTTGTTGGCAATTCGTCGTTGGGTAAAACCACGGGCCAGGGATTGGAACCGTGTCATAATCTCACGGATCACGGCATCACGTTGCTCCTCAAGCTCTGCCAACACACCGGCACGGAAGAAGACTTTGGTGATTCCAACACGGAACAATGACTTGTCCAATTGAAGTTTATCCAACATCATGCTAGCCGCTGTTTGGCCATCAAGATACCCTTTGGAAATGTTCCTGCACAAAACTTCATATCTTTGTCGGAACTCTGAGAAATGAAGTCTGTTTGGAAAGCCAGTACGTGCAATTCTGATACCCTCCAAGACACCGTTGCAGCGCAACTGGTCGAGCACAAGTGGTGCACTGAGCTGCTTGGGTTTCTTCTTGTGGTTGGGTATGATACACCTCACAAAATGAGGATGTGTCGATTGCAACTGGGCCATTAAGTAAGATAGGTGCTCTTTATGTCTTTGGGCGACTGTGCGGAAAAGGCCTTTCTTGACCCTGCTTCGGATGGCACCTGAGTCATCGCCTGCTTCCGAGCAATCGCTGAAGAGATTTGCAACATGTGCATCGCTGGATGCAGCCAACAATCTTGTAATGTTGTCATTCATTGGATCTTTATTCTTCTCCAACCATCCTTCGGTTGAATATTCAACTTCAGCAGCGTAGTGAGTGAGCATGAATCCTTGCCCAAGTCTAGAGGCTCGATACTTGGGAGATTTGCGGTCCCAAAGAGAATGGAGTTTTTCCGTGAATGATTTATCTGTGGCTTTTGGCATCACACAATCTTCATCAAGACACGAGAAAATACCAATGGGATTGGGCAACTCAATCAGATCAATAGTGGGCTTGAGATCATGACCAAAATCAATAAATTTCCACTCGATTTTTTCACGGGCGTATTCTTCTTGTTCAAGAACAAACATATGGTGGTTGAAGAATTGCTGGAGCTTCTCGTTCGTGTAGTTGATGCACAGTTGTTCGAAACTATTTTCTTCGAATATTTCAAATCCAGCAATATCAAGGACTCCAATGAAGTGAGAGTCATCGAGACCCATACCAGTCCTATCCAATTGGCGATTTATTCGGGTCACGAGATCACCAAAACCCCTCTCGTAGATACCCTTTGCCAACGAATCTATTGCGAGTAGAACTTGCTCGGGCGTCTGCACCTTCTCGACCCACTCCCGTCCAGCTTTTACTCGAGGGTGTAACAACCCTTTCAAAAATGGCTCGAGCGGAATTCCAAGCAATTTACACACTTTGTCGGCCTGTGCACGTGCTTCTGGAGCCAATCTAGCTTGATCGGCTGATCTACTCTCCTTCACGACAGTTATATTGCCCAGGTGGAGGACAGCAGCAACTGTTCGTAAAATTGAAATTTGGTCGTTCTCAGAGAAGCCCATGACATCAAACGCCTCGACCAAAGAGTTCCATTCATCTTTGTCAGAGACACCAACGATGGTGTCGTGGCCATCCCGCGTATAAGCGAAATCCTCTACGCCCAATTCTTCAATGAGAAATTCATTTTTCAATGTGCGATCAGCTCCCTTCAAAAGCTGATAAAAAACATGATAGTTACGCTCATGTGCATTTAGCCTTACCACTCTTGATTTCTCAAAGAGATACCAATCTATGAAAGCACCGGCAATACTACCATTGCGCGTAAACTCGATCCTAATGAATTTTCCGAAGCGGGAGGAGTTGTGATTCCTGACCGTCTGCGCATTCCCGAAAGCTTCTAAAATTGGATTTGCCCGAAGAATTTGTTGCGAAAGGGTTGAATGCTGTACTTTGTTTTTGAATGGTGATTCTGAGTTTGCAACTGCCGCCAGATATTGAATGACTTTTTTGGTATTCTCCGTCTTGCCCGCTCCAGACTCTCCAGTTACAAGAATACTTTGGTTTTCTCCTTCTTCCACTAGATTTCTGAAAGCCTCGTCTGCCATTGCGAATATGTGTGGTTTGCTTTCTTCCCGACCTCGCCCCTTGTACAAATTAATGTATTCATTCGTGTATATAGGTAGTGAGCAATATGGATTAATGGTGACCAGGAACAAGCCTGAATAGGTGTAAATGAGATCAGCTTGGTATCTCATATGAAGATTATGGACGACTGATGCTTCATTGAGATGCGTAAGCTCTGCCATATCATTTGCTTTGTCGAATTTCGCGGGGTTCACTTTGTCAACAGTCTCAGGATCGACCTCGCGTTGCTAAATACCCAGTCAGACATTATACCCGAAGAGAAAACGCATTCATATAAACTCACACTTCCATCGTCACATTGGACCAATATATGATTATTTTCCAATTCCTCCACTACCCACCCTTTAACAAATGCAGTTTGAGGATCTTTTAACCAAACATATCTCTTTCCGGAGAAATCATTATCTCCCTCCATTGCCATCACAGTTTCTGCGCCGAGTCGCATCTCTTCCGAATTGATGAATGAAGGCGCAAATGTGTTTGAAGAGGGAGCAGTCGACTTTGAATTGGAGCGAAATCTTAGTGAAACATTATTATTATTGTTGGGGGCCACGATGTCTCCCAGCGAGGAGTAGGATTGGTGTCGGTTGTGTGTTTGATGACTTTGTGTCGGTGATGAAAAAGGAGCAGACGCAAATATTGCACTTTTCGGCCTGCCTTTGGGAACACCTGGCTCCGGTGATAAAGTCCCTGACCTAGCAAAAGGATTATTGCGCTTTGTCTGAAGGTTGGATGCCATCGTGAAGTAGGCGTCGTTGGTGTTCAATTGATTGAAGCAAGGCTATGTTCCTCAAGAAAGTAAACAAAGTCCATCCATTTAAATTGTCGCAAAGCAAGAAATAGGAGAGAGAAGTTCATGCAACGTCTTCAGTCATTACATGTGAAATTAGTAGAGAGGGTAGCAAATCAAAAGATTCATTCTGCTGTTTCGCCTCTCTTTATCTTTTGGATTTGAGTCGAGATTCTTGTCAACGTCAGTGTTAAAGTCAATATTGACGACGCGAAGTAGGATTATTAAGTGGCGGTCCAAAGTTTAATTTGGCTTTCCTCTGTGATAGTTGACCGGTAGAGTTTCCCCTGGCAACGCCGGTTGATCCAGTGCTGCTTCATTCGGAGCATCGTATCGATAAGAGAATTCACGTGAGAATCGATCGTTGATCGTAGGGCAGCCTTGCTGCGAGCGCCTCGTGACATTTGCTCTAGCTTGACACTGTTTCTACATAGTGACACCCACACACCAGTACAGCAGGCGGAAGTTGCCGGCGCTAAGCAACTTTGAATCTTCCACTCGTCCTGGCGTTTGCTTCTGGTGCGATCGTGCTAGTAAGTTTCTTTTTCCCATAACCACCTCCACTTCCACCTCCACCAAGCCTTCAGACAGATTCTCCCCAGGTCTTTTCCATAACCAGGCTCATCAAAATCGGGTCAACGAAATAAGGGAAGAAAGTGATAGTCTCACTTGCAGTTTTCATTGTTAAATTTTGACAATCCTTTCTTCTGGCTCATCGCGACACCCTTTCTCTGCGAATTCTGCTTCTGTAATTACTTTCTTCTTTGATTGCGCTGCGTCAATGATACTCGACCGTTAAGCTAAACGCGTCTTCGAGGTAACTTTGCAATATCAGCCAGAACTAATCACAGTTAAAGTTTTGAATTTATTCAGTAAAGCTAGGTACTGCTTTGTACTTGCCGACAATGTCGGATTATCCATACTATGGCGCGGCCTATGGCAATCGCGGCCAGTCGAACAACCCACCTTACCCAACCTATTCAAACCAGTCCGCATATTATCCGCAAGATGATGGCCGATCGGGCCAGCATACGATGACCCAAGGATATGATAATACAATGGCATATGGCTATAATCAGCAACAACTTCCAAACTACAGCGCGCCCGCTATGCAGAATAATATACCTCCAGTCCCTGTCTTCCAGGGCTGGAACCAAGAAAACTCATCCATGCCCCAATACAATGCAGCGCCGCAGGGCATGCATTCTTATGCTGGGTACAATCATCAAAATTATGCTCAAAATTCGCAGTACTATGCCCCAGTAGCTGCCCCGCAGCCAACATATCATTCCCAAACACCCGCGTATGGTAACATTGAAAATCGCGAAATGAGCGAAGGAGAGTACGATGATACTTCTGCCCACATGCACGCAGCAGCCCCGAATGCTTCAATTGGCGCACCAGGCTCGAGCCACTATCGCGGGAATGATGGCAATAGCTATCTTGATACTGCCCATCGCGCTGTCTACCCAACTGGTCAAGACCCTGTCCCTCAGCAGCCGCCACCGACTCTTCGCAATGGTAAGCAATTCTAACTTCTCATAATTTCGTGTATTAACATCTCCCCTGAAGCAGCCGATTACTATAATCAACGTCAACCTTCGGCCTCGTACTCTCCTTTCGTAGCCCAAAGTGAGCCAGTGTTTGACCAAGTCAAGAATTCTCAGACCAAGGATATAGGCGCAGGTAAGGGCGTATTGAATACCAAGAAGGGCGGTGCACAGAAAAAATCGAAGCCTCAATCACCGGTAGGAGAGCCTGATAAAATTGCATCCAAATCTGGCCCGGAAAATACTTCTTCTTTCACAAAAGGTCAGGTGTCAGAGACCGTTGGAAGTTCTCAACCTTTTCAAACTGATGCATATAACGATACAGTTACTTTCAAAACTGTTGCCGAAGCTCGTAAGAAAGCTGAAAACGCCATCCTGAATCTCTGGTCGTATGACGTTCGTTTTCCAGCTTATCTTGAAGAAGGAGTTGATGAAAAGCTTGTTGGAGAATTGTTTGATGAGCTTAGATTGTCGAAAACTGCTACCAAAACCATCAGTGCAGCTTCTGCCCAAAGCCCACCCACCAGTGTATCTTCTGCGCCTACGGCCGGCCTCCCTGTCACTAATGGACATCCAAATGGTCAGGTTTCAGCCCAAAACTCTACAGATAAACCTAAACAAGCTATAATTAATGGAGCAGGCACTGCTTCTTCTGCAACTGTGCAACCCAAGAGCGCAGCCGCTGTTGAGAAAGAAAAAACAATGCAGGCGAAGATGGACGCTCTCAGGAAATCCAGAGCCGAGCGAGCCCAGAAGAATGCAGCAAAGTCTGTCACAACTACTGCTACTAGTCTTCAAAGTCCAATTGCTCAAGCTAAGCCAGCCATGATCCCTGAATTGCCTACTCCGGTGTCAAATTCTATTTCATCTGTGGAAAAGGTCGACGGAAAAAACAAGGTTTGTCCTACAGATCCAAGTAGCTCAACTCCAACGCCAGCTTTGACTGTTACAACACAATTTCCCCAATCAAACGCACCGCCTCCAAATATTCAACAGGTCTCTCAAAAGATTCCGGGTTTGTTCTTAGCTTCTGCCCCACCCGCCCCATCACCTGTCCCACAAACTATCATGCCAACCCCGGCTCTTAATGGGCAACGCAAACGTCCAGTAGCTGCTGACTTTGATGGCCCTCCGACATCTACAATACCGCTCAAGCGACCATTTGGTCAAAGCCGTATAGAGCCAAAGCCGTTTGTCATTTGTGTCAGCGAAGATGAAGACGAGTCCGATGAAGATGTCGAAATGGAATTGGAATCTCAGGCTGATGCAGATTCGCCTATTCAACCTCCTCGCAAGCTATCTGAACAAAAGGGGTTGCCAACAGCATCTTCTTTTCTTCCACCGAAACCATTTACCCCACCTCCTACATCGTCAACGAGCACCCCGCCGAATTCGCAAAGTTCTATTAAGCCACATCCTGAGGATCTTCGTCGCAAGGAAAGCGAAATTGAGCAGTTGAAGAGGAAAATCGCTGAAGCTGAAATGAGGAAGGCAAACAAGAAAACCAGCAGCGGTGCACAAACTCCCATTAACAACGTCGCAGCTAGTACGAGCAGCATTGCCCTTGTAGCCAATAAACCAAATTCTTCAATCGAAATACAGAAGGCAACCAATATTTCTAAGGACAAGACACAGTCTAATGCAGCTCAAGCTGCCGAGCTTCAAAAGGCCGCCGATATTCGAAAAGAAGAGGCCGAACTCAAACGACTCCGACGTGAAAGAATCGCGAGCGCCATTCCCCGTGTTGACGCTGAAGCTTTACAAAACCAAGCGAGACTTGAGGAACTTCGTGCCGAAACTGCCAGAATTGAAGCGGTGGTGCAAAAGAACCTTCAGGACAAACAAAAGCTGGTTGAGGAAATGGAAAGATTAAGTCAAGAAACCGATCAACAATTGCAGGAGCAAAAAGAAAAATTGGACAGTCTCACACGTGAAGAGACAAAAGACAATCCAGGTAGGTGCAATTATCAGATTGTCCATAGTACTAGATGCTCACATTAGCTTAGCTGAATCACGTCTAGCATCTGCTCAGCCAGACTGTGAAATAGAACCACAAATTCTCGCCGAGTCCGAGCCAAAATCTGCATCAGTTCCCATGGAACTAGATGACCAACTCGATGATGCTCGCGACGCACTGCAACAACCACAACAAGAAGAACAACAAGAAGAACAACAAGAAGAACAACAAGAAGAGCAACAACAAAAACAACAACAACAAAAACAACAACAACAGCTTGAGCAATCCAATACTACTGATGTCCCTGCTGCCTCCCCAATTGCTATACCTCCGACCCAACTCAATAGTGACAGCGACATGGCACATGATACAACCGAAGACCATTCGTGTGTGGGCAAAGAAGCATCGGAAACCAACCAAGATCTTGAGGCTGCTCTTCAAGAAGCTGTGCGCGCGGACGCAGACTCTGCTGGTCCCAGTGATGTCGAAATGGAAGACAGCAATGCGCCTCCTGTGCAAGTTATTAACGCAACTGCCACACCCGATGAAGAGAAAGCAAGTTCTGATTATTCCCCAGTCCTTGAGCGTTCTCGGCCACTTGCAACTCCGTCAATCCCTAACCTACCTGATGTGGTAGATGCCTCGGGTATCGCTGATGTAGATTCGGATAACTATGAGCCCCCGGAGGCCACCCCTGCTGCTGATGAGACTTCGTCGGTGGCGTCCTCTCCATTTAGTCCCGCTCCACCAGATTCAGTTATTGATGTAGCGGAAGATGGCGAATTGCCAGAGCTGTCAAACGGTGACTCAATTGATCTTGATGTTATCTCTAATGGCGTAGAACAAAGTCTGCCCGTAGAAGATGGTAGTGTCCCTCAGCTAACAGAAGTAAAAGTCTTCTCCATTCTTGGTGGCAATTCCCAGGCTGACCTGAGCCCAGAAACCCCCCTCTAGCGACTCTCATAGCTCAAGCTTTTTTAAACCATATGAAAGCCCTCTGAAAGTGTTTCACGCATTTCGGTTTCACCCAGAATATAAGCAACAAATTCCGGGTGGGCTAAAGTCTATCACTTATACTAACAATATTGATGCGAAGAAAGAACTGTGTCGATACGAATTGATGGGAGGAATATGCAATGACAATACTTGCGATTTTCAGCATTTTAGAGAAATGGGACTGCCTGGTGCGTCGGTAGTTCCAGCCAGCATGCTCTGAGCTCACCCTTGAGTATCCCTTTCGTCCCCTTTGCTAACTTTTGTTTTGTCAGATGATGCCGTTCTTACAAAACTGGGATCCCCAGACGAGTTCAAAGGAGAACAACGAGATAGGTTCATTGAAGGTTTGAAATCATTACTCTCAGGCCTGCGAGCAAGAAAAATTAAAGACTTTGATGCCATTGCCTCGGAGATTGTTGCACATCGTGCCAAATTTTTGGGCGATTCATCAAAGGTACTCAGCCTCGAAGGCACGACACTATAAACGACTTACCTACAGCGGCCTGGTCCCTGAACTTGTAATTCTCTCAGCCCATTCTCCCATCACATACTGTTGCCAGAGACCTGATCAGGCTTGGTATCGATACTAAATAATCTTTCCTTTTTGGTGTGAAGGCCGAAGATGGCCCAACCTCACTTTGTTGGACCATTTATTTTCAAAATCTTCTTTTCTTCAGACTTGAAATATCAATGGACAACGACCTTGCATGGATGGAGTTGCATGGAAAAGCTGGTGTTTTTGTGGCATGTCTACGATACCCCGTCCGATGAAAACAGGAGACTTGGGGAGGTGCATCCAGTGGGTGCAGCCAGTGCGTATTCTGGAATAGAATTCCTTTTAATACTGAATGATAAAAATCTGCGAAGTTTATCCTGCGAATTAGCTAGTTATTCATAGCATAATAATTGACTAATGTATTACTACTTTTTCGATCAATCTGATTCCGTTTTGTTGTTGACTTCGGCGTTCCATAGCATCTGTGAAGTTGCTTGCTCAGTCTAATTAATTGATCTGGACGGGGTGGGATGTCTTCTTCAATTGAGTTTCGTCAAAACACATGACCACGCGAAAGAGATCAAATACAATACCCCAGAAATTTGAAGAACCCCACCCACCATAACGATCATCGCACTCAATTACTGAAAGCGGTAATCCCGATGCTAAATAATCACGACATCTAAGCCAGAACTTCATCATCACGCTAAGTGCCAGTGAGCACCAATCCTTCTACCATACAACTAAGATAGCAAGCCAGTCTGTGGGAATCAGCTTCCCGATATGAATAACTGCTTTACCAATGGGCCACAGCTTTTATCTCCACGGGCTTTTGAAACGAAAAAACGATAAGGTTGAAGAGTTTGTAAGTGAACAGGGGATTGAAGATCATGATGTAACATGAATCTATGAGTATGAGTATCTCGTAGTGGCTCGAAGTTGAGTGATTGCGTGCTACATCATTTGGCATTATACGTAGCGATTCCCTTGCAACTTGAACGGCCGTGGGCCTCGGTTTATTGTTTTGATGACTTGGAAAAGATGGAAGTTATCCTAGTGATTGTGATGTGATGTGATTTGATCCATTTTCATGCAATTTTAACGAGGATGACATTATAAGTATATTGACATACCCTCGTTCTTTATCGCTTTCGAAAGCTTTCTGTCCCTTTTTCGTTCCTCGACGTCGAAGCCTTTTTTCGTGCACGCTGGAGATACAATTGGTCCATTGCAATTTCCGTAATGCCGCACACGGCGCCGCAACAGGGGCTGGATAATGAGAAAATCGCAGTGGAAACGGAAGGCAATGATGGGATTCTTAACAGAAATGAAAAAGCGAATGGAAATGAGAGCGAGGTGTCCGATGAATCATTTGCAAATCCAACAGGGATAAACGAAAAGGCCTTGGTCAGGAAGTTGGATTGGAAATTATTACCTGCACTTACATTGCTTTATTTGTTGAGTTTCTTGGATAGGAGTAACAGTATGTTTTATTCCGTTTTCTTGCTGCAATTGCACCTTTTCTTCGAAATCGGGGTGGAAGGGGGTTCAATTAGAAGTTGCGAATTGACAATAAGAATGATACTGATTGAAATCCAAACACACAGTCGGAAATGCGAAACTAGATGGACTAACGACGAGTTTAAACATCACTGGAAACCAATATCTATTGACACTAACTATTTATTTCATTGGATACGTTCTCTTCGAAGTACCTTGCAACATCATACTTAAACGCACAACACCCAAAATATGGCTTCCAACACTCATGCTTTTGTGGGGGATCGTTGCGACCTTAATGGGAGTTTGTACAAACTATGCGCGGTTTCTCGCTGCCAGATTCTTCTTGGGTGTTACGGAAAGTGGATTGTTTCCTGGTGTGGTATTCTATTTGTCGATGTGGTATAAGAGGACGGAAACACATTATCGAGTTGCATTGTTCTTCTCTGCAGCTTCGTTGGCTGGTGCTTTTGGTGGGATCTTGGCTTATGGCATTGGATTCATGGATGGAGTGGGAGGATTGAAAGGTTGGAGATGGATTTTTATTCTTGTAAGTTTCCTCAGATTGAATTTTGATGTAAATTGTGCTAACCAACGAACAGGAAGGACTTCTGACCGTCGTTGTCTCTCTCTTCGCCTACTTCTTCATCCACAATTACCCCTCAACCGCGCCATTTCTCACCGAACCAGAACGCTCTTTCGTCCATGCGCGTCTTAAATCATCCACCGATGCAACCAATACTGAACCCTTCACTTGGGTCAACGTCCGCGCCGCGTTTGGAGATTACAAATGCTGGCTTTACAGTCTCGGTTTCCACACCATGTCGCTACCCCTCTACACCCTTTCTTTTTTCTTCCCTACCATCATCTCAGCCCTCGGCTATAAAGCCGCTACCGCACAGCTTCTCACCGTCCCCCCTTACGCATTCGCCACAGTTCTTACCGTAATCATCGCCATCCTGGCAGAAAAAACTCACAAACGCGCTCCTTTCATTCTCTTCTCCTCCTCGTTCGCAATAATCGGCTACACGATTCTCCTAGCGACTCCCCATAGCAAACCCGGCATCTCCTACCTCGGAACCTTTTTTGCAGCCGGTGGAATCTACCCCAGTACCGCTATTGTGCTTTCCTGGCCTGCGGCAAATGTAAGCGGACAGACTAAACGGGCAACGGCGACCGCGATGACGATTACGATTGGAAATCTGGGAGCAGTTTTGGGAACGCAATTGTATAGGCCGGCGACGAGCCCTAGATGGTTTTTAGGACATGGGTTTGCATTAGGATATTTGGTAGCGAATTTGGTGGTCGTGGGGACGTTATGGATTTGTTTAGAAAATGAAAATCGAGAGAAAAAGAGGAGAGAAGATAGTGGAGAGGTCGGAGATGAGGTTTTGAAAAATGATGATGATGTTAGGTGGATTTTTCAGACTTGAGTTTGGGGAACGAACAAACTTTTTTTATTTGATTTTATAGCAAATTCATCTTTTGATTTTATTTTGTGATCTTCTGATTTTGGAAATGCTGTAGTAGCAAAATAACAAATCAGACGGGAATTTTTGATATTAGATGATCAGCCAATACTCTATTTGGTGTTCGAGAGAGCTATGCTCCGGGTGGAAGTATGGAGAATGTGAGAGAAGTTATTTATGTGATGAATTTGAATTAATGACGAGGATATCAAATTGGCTTTTCAACCAGAGAGATAGCTATTACCCGAAGCTTTATTAATATAAATCCTGATTCTTCTTTGTATCTGTTCCTTTCTGTGAAGTTCACTAATAAAAAAATCCACGAAGATAACCTAGAACTTCAAGCATAGGGACTGATTTGTCTAGCTCTTTCTCCCTCGCTCATCCCTTGTTCCAACATTTAGGCCTAAGTAAGTCACAAATCCAAGCGTCCTTCTCTACGATTAGCTTACTTGAAAAATGCATTCAAATCAACACCATTTGAAACCCCCACAAGCGACCAACTTCCCGGTCCTACGGAAACATCGTCTATCTCTACATTCATTTCGTTGGCATTTTCTAGTCCGTGAACGCCTATGACCGCTTTAGCGTTGGAAGCTTGAGTCACTTTACCAATTTTAATTCGGTGGGAAGCGATTTCTGCTAGTGCCTGCTTCCATGTTTTTTCAAAGATCTCCTGCGTTTCTTGTGGAGAAGGTTGCGGCAAAGACTGTGATGTTTCGTTGGCAGCCGATCCAGACATGACCTGGCTTGCTTCTCTGTCTGACATAGACACTTCTTCAGTCGTAACCCTTTGCAATTGATAGTCAAGGTTGTCGAGACGATCTCTAACAAGAAGACCCGCTTGGTTTATGCTTTTATTGGTATCGTCTAATCTTTCGATAACCGATTCAGTTTCATGAGTTTGCCGCAAAGTAACCGAACTAGAGTTGAAGAAATTAGATTGCAGTCGATACAGAAAAAGTACAAAAATCAGTATTCTTTGCTTACAATGTAGCCATTTGCAGTGCGATCGTGAACGTCCCTTTACATGCCACCAACTGTCTGTTAAACTCGAGAAGTTCCTTCTCAGCCAAAGATCTGTTGGGCGGACTTCTTAAGGGTATATATACACGAAATTCATATATGGTAAAGATTTTGTTATTCTTTCTGCCCTCTTTGTATAAAGAGGGATTGCTATTCTAAGTTTGCCATCCCACTTACGCACTTCGTGCGTATGTGGGGAAAAACGTGATATGATCACGTTTTATCGGTCACGTGTTCCGACAAAATCCAACCCTGAACCTATCTCTCTAATCCATTTTATTGTTCGAGGGGTGTCTTATCCACTTGGCTAATTTTTCTCGAAATTTCGCGCAAACCCTGTTGCAATTTTCAGCCGCCGCCTTAAAATTTTCATTATCAATCTTGCTTGCTACCCCTTGAGCCTGGTTGCTTCTTTTCACAGTAGCATCCAGAGATGAAAGAACACCGACGACAGAGCCGAGATCACCGACGATAGGTTTGATAGCCTCTACCCGCATTTTTACCTCGCTTAAATCATCGTGCAGGAGACTAGCACTGTGGAAAGCAGCAACGATAATACCAACAACTGCACTTTCAAGAGCAAGAACGTCTGCCATCCTTTAGGACTTGATGATTTGAAGAATTATCAAAGCAAATCAAGTAGATGGAATAAATTCTGAATGTACATGATGTACAAGTAATGTTCAGATAGCGGCTGAGATAGCTGCATCCAGGGGATAGCATGGCTGTCTGAACTATAATTAGAAACCCAGAGCCTCGATCCACCATAGAACAAAGTCTAACTTATATTTAATCCTAATAAAAAAATTTGATAAAACTCGATAGAGATTCACGCAAATAGACGTCAATGCCGCCATGAATTCTCCTGGGGCATTAACAAATAGACTCGTAAATCATGGTCAAACCAGATCCCACGAGCGCCAGAATATCATACAGGATATAAGTCACATCAAGGCTGAAGCAGGCTCCCGACTCTTCGTCGGAACGAACATAACATATGAAGCAGCAGGTAACTATCCCCAATTGAAATATTGACATGTCTAGTATCGCTGACTTTTGATTACCAGTGCCGAAAAGAGATGAGATCTTGAATTGGCTCGATCCAGAAGATTTAAGAATCTCCCAATACAAAGAGCATACTATTCATCGTGAAGAACGAGCAGAAGACACAGGGGAAGATTTTCTCAATGGTGATTTCAAAGAATGGGCATCCTCGAACAAGAAATTTCTATGGTTGAGAGGAGAAGGTGCGTCCACCTAACTTCGTTTAAAAATCAACATCATCCTAAAAACAGCCCTTGTAATTCCCAATTTTTCGGATTGAATGGACTTTTGCATTGTCCAATTCAGTACTAAAAATTGGAAAGAGATGTTCCAGATAGTTGTGAACAAGTTCAATGTTCAGCGCAACCATTCGATCCAGTTTTAATCATCGAATGGGATATGAAGTGCTGATATTAAATAGTCGGATCCGGAAAAACCATGATATGGTGAATACTTGCATTTGATGTCTCAAAAAAAGAGAAAATACTAACGACTACAGCTCGCATCTCATTGAAAATATTCCAAACATCTTGCGGATTATCTCTCCGAAAGCCACTTCAAATAATACTCACTTGGTCGCATTTTACTACTGCTCATTCAGTGACAATTCCACCTTCGATGTTGGCAATTTTCAAAGGTCAATCATCGCACAGCTTTACGAAAAGCATGGCCTTCTGCCTGAAGTGAAAGAGCTATATGAGAGTTGTAAGCCGTATCCTCCTTTGACAGTCCAACTAACAACATTACTTTTGTCAATTGTTAGCTCACTCGAAGTTTTCCCCGCCATGTTGACTAACTCAGAAACACCTGAAGCCTGTCAGAGTATTACTTTGGTTGTTGATGGATTGAATGAGGTACCCCCTGGAAAGCCACGAGATGGTTATCTTCAGGTGATTGAGAAGTTGTCCTCGATTCAAGATCCGAACTTCAGAATCGTCATCGTGAGCCGCGAGGAGGGTGATTTGAAATCGTCCTTCCCTAAAGATTACGGATGGAGATGGCTCATACGAGATACTGCACACATAACCCTTGACATTGAACAATTTGTTCAGGCACGAATCTCCAATCATAGGAGGCTTAACTCTCAATCTACCAAGATCAAGACTCTGATTTCTCGAAGACTTAGTCAAGGCTCCGACGGAATGTAAGTTTTGGCTTGTCGGCATTGCTTTCCTATAAACGTATTAATAGGCACAGGTTCCGACTTGCGGCACTTCAAATGAAGGAACTTGAGTATCTTACTAGGAACTTGAGAGTGATTCAAAAGGCAGACCTTGAAAATATCTTCATTTCATTACCTAGAGACCTAGATATCTTTTATGATTTGATCATAAGTCGTATACCAAAGATCTTGGTATCAGAACTTGAGACAGTATTGAAATGGCTCATTTTTGCAGCTCGGCCATTATTTGTGGAGGAGATCGTGGAAGTTTGCACCATTCGACTATTCAAAAATGAACTACTTTGTATCGGAAGTCGTCGTCATGCTCTCGATATTGTGGAAAGCCTTCCTGGACTGGTAAAATTAGAACCACCACTAGTAGATGATGTGGAAATGGTGCCCCAAGGAGTTCATATACTTAAGATTGCTCACTTCTCAGTCCAAGAATATTTGTGTCCAATTCACGACTTCAGTCGTCCGCCTGGATTATTTCGATTTACAGATATACGTAAGGAGCACCAAACAATAGCACAAGCCTGCCTTTACTACCTCCTCCATTGCTTCAAAAATAAGGATGGGCGAAGTGCTGCTTTTAATTTACGAGAGTATTGCTGGTATTCTTGGTCCATGCATATCATGGCGACCACGGATTCTTATAATTTAAAAGCGCGGACTACGCCGGATTCTTTGCGTTTGCACAATAGCATTGCGAACCCCATTCTTTACAGGCGACGCCCAGTGGTTGTATCTATGGAGGCTGCCCGCTTAAGAAGCTGTGCTCATAAATTCACTCCAAACATGTACACGGAACTTCTAGTTGCGCTTCAGGATTTAGATTTCCCGTTCGACGACTCTGGTGTATCCGAGAGAAGTATAAATTCCCAGCAAACGCCTTACAAACCGATTCTAGGGCCCTATCCGTATGCCACTAGGCTTGTGATTTTGTATCCATCCAACGACCTTGACTCCCCGCTCAGGTGTGGCATATGTACGGATTCGCTGGACAACAATCCAGATTATGTTGCTTTATCATATGCATGGGGTAACGATAACCCTGGGGAAGTGTGGAGGGTGTACGGCAACGGATTTTCTAAACATCTGAGGCCAAATTTGCACTCTGCTTTAGTACATTTAAGAGACAAAACTGAGTCTCGCGTGCTTTGGGTAGATGCAATATGTATTGATATGCTGAACTTTGAAGAGCGTAGCTTCCAGATAACACTAATGGCAAGAGTCTACAGCCAGGCCCAGGAAGTTATAATGTGGCTTAGTGAGTCGAGAGATAACTCAGAGACAGTAACTAGCAAAGCTAAAGCTATGAGCATTCTAAACATGGAGACCTCACTCGATGGGAACCTGACTCCTTACTGGGAGACTTGGGACTCCGTGGATGCCTTATTCAGACGAAGTCTATAGTGATGCCATACAGCAAAGCACACTGCAAGACCCACAGGATGTATCACAAGCATACAATGCTAGGGGCAAGTATATCCTGCACAATCACCCATTTAAGTTCTCTAGCGACCTCAAGACTTTGAAAGTATGGGGTGTTGTCATTGACTCCGTTATTGATTGTGACCGAGAACTGCGGCCTTCTCAAAATATATGTTGGAAAAGCCAGAGGGAAAAAACTGTAGAATTTAATTGTCGACGATACACCAAGTGTCTTGGCCCGCAGAGTGTTAGAAGGGGTGACTTAGTGGTCGTGTTATTTGGTAGCATTGTGCCATTTTTGCTTCGGGAAATCCAAGTTGATTATGCACAGGCTGAACCTGGGCCACCGGAAAAAAGTTACAAGCTCGTCGGGGATTGGTAAAATCATCTTTTTGTACTCAAAAGAAACAAGCTAACATTTCATGCCAGTTACGCTGAAGGTATCATGGAGGGTGAGATATTGGAAGCATATAAAGCTGGGGATAACGAGGGGCAGGAATTCTGGCTTGAGTAGACCAAATATGGATGCATGTAATCATTTTGACCATGACAAGCAAAAATAAAATCTTTAGAAGTCATGAACACATCACAGTTTAGCATTGAAAAAGAAAACAAATCAAAAACAGTCAGAATTGTGAGAAGTGGAAGATATATGTTGTTGATGAGGTAAAAAGAAAAACTATGGCAACATGGTGGAGGAATTGGATAGAGTGTAGGCTAGCAAGCTGGTTAGTGTGGTGTTGCACGTGCTCCTTACAAACATACGATATTTCAATTGGAAGAAATTGAATGGCAAAAAATAACTGTCAAAATAATATTAGACTACAAGAGTTTGAACGAGTATCCTCCCATTTGATTGGTCTGAAGAACATCTGAAAAGAACTAAGATATGGAAAGAATAGTCAACAAATGTTTGGGAACCCAAATTATTACAAGTCACCAGTTCTATGATGATATGAAGATATCAGATATTAAATAAGCGTGTGGCATTATTATCTCTTCATCAGACTCAGATACTCAAGATATCAATCAAATGCGTTGATACACGACTTAGGAGCTATTGATAAGAACATCGCGCGAAACGAATATTGTCTGTCCCATAAGTCCAGATAACCTTCTCCATACCGTGTCCCGTACTCCTAACCATGAATCAATTGCCTTTCTTAGCAGGCTCCCATGACATACGATCAGTCTGGCAAATTGTTTGGTCACCTTCTCCCCAAAACTTGTTACCACCAGTGACACTAAGATCATCACTGATTTTCCAACTAGGTTATCTATATGTTAGCCATTAATCTCGAATAAAGAGACAAAAGAGCTTACCTTTGACTGCACCAGGACGCATCAGTTGTTCGAGAAGTGATGATAACATTCTCCCAGACAATTGGTCCGAAATCCCAAACAGCGCCACCACTTGGACGGAAGTAAAGTCTGACCTGTAGTATTAAATTAGTAGCTGGCTATCTTGAGAACAGTAGGATCTAATCAAACTTACAACGTTCAACTTTCCAGCAGTGGGAACCTCTTGTGCTATTTCAAAGTTAGTACTGCTAGCGTAACATACTTGCAAGGTTACTTACGAATATTTACCACATCAATCTTTGTTCTTGTCTTCTGACCGACGTTGATACTTTGGGAACCAGGCACGATTGTGACATTGTTGATGGTAATATGAGTTGCAATATCATATTCAAAAGTACTGTAAATCTTGTCGCCTGGCAAAATGTTGTTGTCCGTGGCAATACCACCATTACCACTATGAGGTTACCCGTTAGCTTCCTAATGCAACGTGCAACGTCAGAAATACTTACTGCATCATATCAACTTCCCATTTACCGGGGTTATGATCGCTGAGACGATTCTCGTGAGCATAATCGTGAGCTTGGTTGGTGCAACCTGCTCCAAATTGATGTCTGCCGTCCTTAGAGAATGGTGGGACAGTGAGTGTAGCCTCGAACTGTGCTTGTTAGCTAGCTCAAATGATGAATGAACTAGGCTTTAGCTTACCTTTGTAATATCAACATCGGCATGAGGGCCAATAGTAAATTCGTAGCCTTGAACATTAACCAAAACATTGATGAGAATGAAGCACAAGGCGACGAAGAATTTGACTTGGGAAACCATTGCTGTTATGTTAAGATAGAATGAATTGTTTGTTGGAAATCTCTAAATGCTTATAAATTGTAAAGAGTTGATGATTTAAATTATTCTAAATTGGAAAGACGGGCGACTTTAAAGGAAAAGAATACAGGTGTAAAGTTGCCTCGCCAAGGGCCGCTAGTAGTGTTCGCTTGTTGCATGTATTGCAAGTTTCATAAGTGGTATGTTCGTTCAGGTGAATAACACGCGGTAGCCAGTCAAAGCTCTATGTGAATTTAGTATCATAATTAGTAGCCATAATCTGCGCCTAATAAATGTCTAACAGTTTCCAATTTAAGCTCGGCTCCAAATAACATTATGGTATGATTACAACCATTACAATGAAGTTTTTTGTAACTCTTGTTCAAAGCACATTCGATAATTGAAATTGATTCTCTAATGGGGTAGACCTGACAAAGAACCCTCGACAAATGCCCTTGATTGATGTTGTAATCTTGTAATCTTGAGGTGATCTCAAACCAGTGAATCATATTCAAGCACAGTGATTTGAAGGAATAGAACAATCATACAAAGACTCAAGCAAGTAATTAGTGGGCTCCTGTCGTAGGCTACCATTAAACCATCAAGCTAGAAATAGCATTATCAAAGCCTTGAGAATTTTTCTAGGGATAAGTTGGGTTAAATATTTAGAACACTGTTAAAAATATCTGCAATATTGCGGATAGTCATCAAAATGAGCAATTTATAGATCACTGGTTCAAATACTAGAATGTTCCATAGTCTCACTTATTACCAGGATGGTAGACCACAGTTCATATTACAATTGACATACTTATACATTAATTGAGATGGGTATATTCTAAAATATGATGCTCTTTTATCTCAATATTCAACCATCAAAACCTTTTTCAGAAATCCCATTTCCTTTTCCCAAGCCTCAACCTTTCTTTGACTCGCCGCTAATTTGTCTAATAGATATTTGATACGAGGACCAACTTCATAAGGCTGCTTAGGTAAAGTACCGAGCATGACTAATTCATTTTCATACTTATCAATGCTCTTCGTCTCAATCTTAGTTAGCTCAGTAAGGACTGCCAAGTCAAGTCTGCTTCGTAATACACGATCTTCGCTTAACATCTTGAAGGCAGCTTGATATACTGGTTTTCCAGCTTTGATGCTTTGTGGACGACCTTTGAAGGTCTTGATCGTGATCAATTCCGCTGCGGAGAGTGCTTCGAGAACATTTTCTCCGTTCGATGCCGATGATGTAAGGGATGATTTGAACGTATCAGAGAGCAAGACCTGATTATATCGTAAAGTATCGTTCTCAGCAAGAGAGTTGACCAAGTACCATGCTTGTTCGACTGACCATTTACGGTCCCCCTTTTCAGCAGATAATAGATACATTTTCATGATCTCTGAAGCGCTTTGCTCAACAATCTCAGCTACAGCGCGTTTCGGAGTTTGTCCAGTCTTCAGTCGACGTGCCAAGAATTCTAGATCAGTCAACCGGCCTCCTAGGACTTCGATGCACTCATCCAATTCCGAAAGATCTTCTCTACGTTGAGATTCGGAAAGTTTCTCTGTCTTGTCTTTAGGATTTTCTGGATCGTTTTCTAGATGACTTATGACAAATTTCTTGGCTACTTGAGGTGTGATATCACCAAGCGCTATTTGTCTGAAAACTCGATCTGGGAGCGCTTTACTCAAGGATTTAGAGTAAGAAATATCATTGGTGAGGAATATGACATGAGCAATGTTGGAAGTAGTGAGGCCAGCTGCCCATTCTGAAATCTTGTCGTAAACGATGCTACTGTCCTCATTCTTGTGTAGAAAATTGTCAATGACAACAACAGGTCTCTGCTCTGGATGCGCTTCAAGCCAATCATCGTCAGCCAAATTATCGTCCTTGTCGCCTTTCTTTCGATTTTGTAAAGCCACCTGTTTTAGAGCAGTTGCAGTGTTTTGCCAAATTTTTGCAAGCTGTGAGTCCAAGGTTTCGGAAAATCCAGATTTAACGCCAATTGTACCCTGTGCAGCTAGATCAATCAAACTGCTGAAACTGTTCATCCAGGAGAAAACTGGTCGATATCCAACAGTGGCAGCAGCTGCCGCAATGGTGGCCGAGTCGCCTCTTGCTTCTTGAATAGGTTTGCAGTCTATAAGTAAGGTATTTGGCCGCCCTTTAAGAGCTTGATCAATGATGAGCTCTTTCTTTCCTGATCCTCGTGGTCCTTGTACAACAATAAAGGTATCGGCAGTCTCCATAAGCCAAGTTTGTAAATCTTCAATGGCTTGCTTTCTATCATCCCAAATGGCACTTAGGCTTGCTTCTTCTGCTTTGTGCACATGGAAAGAGAAAACGTCCTTTGCTTGACTTGCGAACCATGCATAGATCTTGTTGTCCTTGAGACTGAAAGCATGATCGATATGTGCCTTGATGAAAAAGGTTCGAATTGGGTCAAAAACTGCGACGGTTACAGTGGCAAGAATTGCGGCTACTGCTGGAATAACAACACGTGGATGACTGGTAAGCCATTCTCTAATATGATGGGCTTGCATCTTAGCCTCAAATGACAGTCGAAGTATGGTGCCAGACTTTCCACCACCCAGTTCCTCAGTAACTTTTAAGCCGTGTAAGCAATTCCTAGCCATGATTGAGTGTCTAATATTAGCAAAATCAAGCATAGCAAACTTTGGTAAAACTTTAGAATCCGAAGGCTGCGAAGAGATCTCTGCAATCTTTCCATATTTCCGGAACAAGCTGTAAATAACCTCTTGTGAAAGTTCGGCTACTTCGCCGCCAGGGGTAGAAGGTACAAATTCAACACGGATTCGAGTGCTTGGGAATCTGTACAAATCCTCGAGCCAGGGTTTTCCACGTACAAGTTTTGCTCGCATTTGTCGAAAAGGATTGAACCAAGGCTTGATCGGCTTCTCCTTCAAATATTCTGAAATGAGCCTTTCTATCTCCTGAGTCGTTATGCTACGATCGTGTGAGAATTTGATGAACGCGCCCCCCTCTTTAAGTCGAGGCAATATCTCAGTTACCTTTAAGGGGACGCTGGGGGGTATCGCACGCTCCACTAAACTCAAAGGATCGTATTTGGAAAACACTTTGTTATTGAACCGATAAAGAATATCTGGTAGGCCTGAATCCATTCTTCCATACCAAGGTATTCGAAGAAGCCACCCGAGCTTTATTGGAAAAATGTCTTTGAAAAAATACATCAGCAAGCTGTTTTGAACTTATGGCTCCACCAAGAAGTATGAGAACTCACTATCCAAGAACAGGATTCCCTCATTAGTTCCAGCAGTGATATGCCCACTTTCATTCTCCCCAATTTGCGTACTCTCTCTCCTCACACCCTTCATCCCCTTCGATCTATCATACTTCAGTCCTTTCAGACCAACTCTAGCAAAATTCCCGACATTGCCAAAAGCACGCGTTTGAAGCCTTGGAGGGCGCGGGGTACGTAACGCCGGCACGCTCGTAGGATTGAACAAGATGCGCCTGTTCATATTTGCGCCTACCTCTGAAAGTATATCTTCATGATTTGTCGTACCATTTATCCAGAGACAAAACCCAAAAGGTAGAAATAAAGTTCCCTCGGGCGTTGGTTGAAAGACGGCTCAAACCAAGCCAAAACAAAAGGCGGGAAGCAGTGTCGTCATACCTCGAAAGGAACCGACAGCCTTGTCACGTGCGAATCGGCAGAAACTTCCCCGCGTGTTGAATTTTGTTCTCGAGATCCACACACAAGCTTCAGCCTCGTAGTCCTCAAGAGTCCAATTTCTACCAACAATCTATACAATGGGGTGGTTTTCATCATCTGCTCCCTCTGCGGAGAAACCGGCTTCCTCAAATTCAGAAGATTCAGTCTCATCTCCTCCATCTTCCACATCCAAACCTCAAACGAAAACCCTTTCTCGCGATGAAATCGCAGAACAAGAACTGAATTCCTTTCTCCGGGAACTGGAGGCCGACACCCATCCTTCTAGTACAAAATTTAATCGTGTACCCCGGATTCCTCCACCAGAGCCTTCCCATTCTGAACCCTCTACTCGAGCTCCTTCCCAAACTGATTCCTCGGAACCACTCTCCATCCAACTCCTTCCCACAACCATGTCCTGCCGTACAGCCTTCGATGCGGCATTCTATTGCCAGTCCTTTGGCGGCCAATTCAATAATTTGTATCGATATGGGTCTGCACGAGATTGTAGCGAGTCATGGTCTGACTTTTGGTTTTGTATGAAAACGAGAACGTATGCCGACAATGAGAAGGCCAAACTGATCAAAGCACGATGGGTTGAGAAGGAGAAGAGAAAATATGGAGATCCGAGTGATAAGAATAGGGAGTTAGGGAAGAGCAGTGAGGATGTGTGGAAGGGAAGAGAGCAGAGGTTAGAATGGGAAGAGGCATTTTGTGTGGAAGAGCCCAAATGGACAGGAAGTGACGACGAGTGGAGGAGGATGGAGAAAGAACACAGAGAGGCACAAAAAAGCAATCTGTGAAATGAGCTCAACATAAAAGTAGTTATTATTTGGGGCAGGCATGCAAAATGTCTTGATGTATAACAGGAAGGGGATTATTCGGAAAAGAGAGGTTTTGGTTTTCATGAAGGCGTTGAATATTTATGATAGCGAGTCATAAACTATCTTATTGTTCTTGTAGTACCCAGATAACTATCCATATAACGAGAAATGTAAATTTCTTCTTCAAATTCCTGGGATGCGGCTGCGCCAATCCTTTATCGAGCCGAGCCAAGCTTCCTGTGTCGCCTTATTCTTTCCAATCTTCGGACCAGAGTAATATGTACAATCGTGAGCCCCGTCATAATCATGCCTAAAATGCGCCTCGCTCAAACCAAAGCATTGCCTATTCTGCACCAACTCAAACTCCTTAATTAGGTCAAATGCAAATATACCCATAATAATACACCTATACAATACGCCTCCTACATGCCTGGTTGCCTTGCCATACCCATACCATTTTGCATCTGCATACCTGGCGGGAAACCTTGCTGCCCACCTGCTTGCATCTTCGTTTTGAGGTTTTGGAGTACTATGCTCTGGGCTTGCATTTGTAATTTCTTCTTCAAAGGTTCCGAAAGGCCTTGAGGATGTGCGCCCGAAGCCATCTCTCTATTGTAGAGTTGCTTATATACAGCGGCCATCTGTTGATGGGTTTGCATTGGGTGGGCGTTCATGTATTGTTGTACCATAGCGGTCTGTGGGTTCATTGGTTGCTGCTGCTGGGGGTGTTGTTGTTGTTGTTGATGCTGCTGCTGCATTTGCAACTGTTGTTGTTGCTGTTGCTGTTGCATTTGCTGCTGTAATGCCATGCCCTGCATGTTTTGCATGTTCATATTATTCCCCATGAATTGTTGATTCATGTTCATATTTTGAGGCATGCCAGCTTGCCGCATAGCCGTTAATTGATTTTGATAATTTTGAGCTAATTGGTGGGTTGGGTTGTTAGCGTTCGCTTGCATCTGCATTTGCCTCATTTGTTGGTGCTGCATTATTTGCTGAGGAGTCATTTGCTGTCCATTAGGCATTGCTCTCATACTTTGAGCTTGCATTTGCTGCTGCTGCTGAGCTCGTAATGCCATCAAATACTGTTGCGTTTCGACTGGTGACATGCTGTTTATACCTTGAACATGCATTTGAGCCGAGTTCATGCCAATCTGGCCCATTCCAGGTGCTTGCGCCATAGCGCCTTGGAGCGGGCTCCCTTGGCTCATCCTTGGTGTGAGTCCTCGGTTCAAAGGAGTAGATTGCATATTAGGAGTCGCGTTATGCATTCGAGGTGTCCCTGCATGACTTTGCTGGCTTCTTTGAGCTACCATGCCATGAGCCGCAATGGGTGCAGGATGATTTTGGTGAACCACAGAGCCTGGACGAGGGGGACTGCCACCCATGCTCGACGTCGAGTGTTGCATTGGGTTATTGCCAATACCGTTATTGACTGTCGGCGATGCCTGGCTGTGCGGAGTTCCATTTCGAACGATTGGTGAAGATATTTGGGCCTGGGTACCTTGATGAGGGTGAAATCGTTGCGCCTGCATACCATTTGAGACAATTCCATTGGCTTGAGATGGATGTGCATGGGGACCTTGCGTTTGAGGAGGCATACCCTGCAGAGCCTGCGAATGCTGCTGCTGCTGCTGAGCTACGGCGCGTCGTTGAGCTTCTTGTTGCTGCTGCTGCTGCTGTCTTGCCATGTTTTGACGTCTTTCTATTTCCTTTTGTCGAGCCTCAGCTATCTCTTGTTTCCTTTGAATCTCTTCCTCTGCCTTAGACTTTCGCTGAGCCTCTGCTTCTGCTGCCTTCTTCAAGGCTTTCTTGTCTTCGATATCTTTTCTGATATTTGTAAGAGCATTGAATTTCTCAAATCGAGCTTCAAATCCACCACCAGCCTGGCCAGCACCATCAGCAACATTGATACCTCCGGCGCCCCGTGCAACAGTTGCAAAACGTTGTTCATCCAAGATTAGCATAAAGCGTTGTTCATCTGCAGCAAGTGCTTCATCAGCAGCCATTTCTGCGACTGTTCTCTTACGGGACTTGGGCTGAGGAGGCTTTTCTAAGTGCATAGGGTGGGCTAATGATTCTAGTAGCCGTGAACATTCTGTTGCACTATTTGCAGGCTCAAGGGCCAAGGGGGCGGTGGTGGCTAGGATAATCTGAGCTTCGGCTGCGTATATATTGCCGCAATTAAACTCAGATTTGGCCAGTTTCAGTCTTTTCGCAGCTGGTGGTACATTTAAGCCGGGAGTTGGTGGGACAGTTCCAAGTGGTGTAGGTGGTTGCGCTAATGTAGCTGATGTGCTTCCTTCGGAGCGTTCTTGGCGCTTGTCCACATCCGGTGTATGAGGTGCAGTAGAGTTACGAGCAATTTCGATATAGGTACTAATTGGTGTTGGAAATAGCACGCACGTTGTCACTTTAAGTTTTGCTGGTGCAGGGACTGATTTGGTTTTCTGGGAATCGTTTGAGGTGCCCGGCGCAGGCATATTTTCCTTATCTTGCTGTGCAGATGTCCTCGACTTCGTGGGCCCATCGCCAGTTTGTTCTTTTGAGTGTCTACTTTTATCTAGGTCGGGTCGAGGGTACGACGCATATGGGGAAGGTGTAATGTAACTACTGAGTGTATGAATCGAAACGCCCTCCTTGCTTCCATCCTTCGGTTGAGATGAGGGCTGTTGGGGGGCAACAGATTTGTGATCGAGGATCTGAACAATCATGCAACCTTCGTAGAAAGCTACTTCATTGAGTATGAAATAATCCACCAACTCATGAGGTATGGTTTTCTGTCTGAGATGATCCAGGAGTACTCTCATTGGAGAAGTATATGAGAAACTGTTTTGTTGTTGATCGAATCGAAAATGCGTCGCGTAGAGGTGTATAATTAGGGAGGGGGGGCTTTTGCGGTATTTATGAAGAATATAGTGCTCGGTTTTGACTAGAATATTTTAGTATGTGTATGAGCCACGGAGAATAACAAGAGGTTTACCATATGGTTGTGATTGCGCAACTTGTTGTATAACGAATTCTTCTGCAACACTGCCAGATCTCATACCCGCACTATTATTCTTGATCCCTCGACCAAGCGTATGCCCCGAACGATTTCGATTCGCAGATCGACCCCCCGAAGAGTTTCCACCGCCATTCGCTGTAGTAGGGGTTTGGAAATTTTTGGAGCCGGATGGTAGTCTTCCAGCAGACATTGATGGGGACGGAGACGAAGTCGATGAATTGATGCCATTTGTTTGAATAGACATAGGCCGTTTGACTTTGTTAGTCGCCTGAGCGACCGATGCCGCAGGCGCCATTGTTGATGTTGAAACCTCAGCAAGATGTACTTCTGCTAAATTATTCAACTTGTCGCAATGGTCACTGTACTCTGCGCGATATCGATGGTTCGTTGATCTTTTCCATCTAATATAGTCGTTTAATTCCGTCAAGTAGTTTGATCTATTCCGAGACGCGACTTCCCTCACTGCTTCCAGTTAGGAAGATATATAAGGAAAGTTATCGCCCTTCTATGATGCAATGCGATATCGAATCTGATGATTTGCTCGAGGGGAAGTTGGGGTGAGGTGTGGAGACCAGAGCCGCCAGAGTCCCAAGCTAACAAGTTCATGTCACCTGATTAGGAGTACTCCCACCGCCTTTTTATGCCACATTCACGTTCTTTGTTCGATGACAACTTCACAGAGCAAGAATATATCTGTTCAAATTCCAATGTCATAAAGCGTCAGTTTTACCCAAATCAACATTTATCAACCTACGCCAAGTGTCGAGCGCAGCAAGTTAACAGCCAATTGGCGGCATATTATCATAGTAAAGATACCTGAATGGCATAGGTGTCCCTTTGTGGGTTCCTGCAAGGTAAGATTAAATCGATGCTTCTCTGATCTGAAAAGCATTCTTCTACCTTTCCACCATCTGTCTGGTGCTTCGCATACGGTGCAAGCCGAGTTATGATCTTTTGCAATTCAGCAAAACCTCACGGTCTAGAATCTGGTTTTGACTGAACGCCTGAAAGCAGCACACTCCAATTCCGAGTACAATACCGTATGGGTTGGACACATTGTCTACCATACAACTGAATCTACAGCACAGAAGAGATTAATGGACACTATCTAAGCATTGCACCGAGCGCATAGCTTCTTTTGAAAATTGTAATTGGAGGATATATTTCGGATTGCTTTCGCGCCAAGTTCCTATTCTGCGGGTATCGGTCGACACGCAGGATGGGATTAGGTTTCGTTGAGAATCTTTAGTGGTACAGTTTGCCAAAATACGTGATCGTGGAGATGTGTTCTGGTGCCAAATCAAGGTCTCTCAAGTAAGGATTCGAGAATGGATCATCTCGTATCCTTGCACTACTGCAGTTCTCAGACATGGAGAAATTTTACCACGAAGGGAATCATTCACCATCATAAACGTCGGTTCAATTTAGGCACAATCTTCACCACTCGCCTCTCTTGAAGAATCCGGGGTAAGTCATGAGATCTATCCCCTAGTTACTGTCAAGGTTGTACGACTTTATCCATGTTTCCAGTGACATTAGCCAGAATTGCCAAAGTACAGCTTCAAACTTCTAGATGCCGAACAAGACCCATTTTAACAGATGCCAAATGGTTAGTGGACAAAATAACCTTTTGACTCTTCTACTTTTGTCCTCATTCGAAGAAGTTTTCTTCGTATTGATAGTTTAATCCGCAACTCAAATTGAGTTGAGCGAATTATGTGATTAGGAGCATGATGCTAATTGTATAATAATGCTTTTTGGTCATTATAAATTATGCTATCAAGATTACATCGCGTGTTTTTCGACCATTTAAATGAATGGAATGGATGAACGCGGGTTAGTCTCTAAAGTATTATTTGGAGGTTCTATTTTCAATTTTAGTGCTATTTAGTGCTGTGTTTTGTCCAAATTTAGAGCAGATCTCCTCAGCCCCCCTCCCCCAACCACGTTTGTATCACGTTCAAGAGATCCCACTCTATATTAACCCAAGAACTATAATCAGTTTGATTTTTGTCATATATTATAATTTCGCCATCATTATCATACTTTGCATAATTAGAAATCGCCGGGCCCTAATCTCGAATGTTTATTGGCGAAAAAGTGGCCAGAGCATCTTGGCCGTCAAGCAGCCACAAACCACCCTAGATATAGATTAGGGAGTTCGTTGAAGGACCCCAGATACCAAAGCTATACCACATTAGAAGCTTTGTCCTCGTACAGATAACTGTATATGGCGATTTTCCTAGGTTTGGTCAATCTACTTGGCGCAGGGTCTACCTGGGCAACATCCCCTTCCATTTCGATCAATGTTTCCACGAGTGAGCGCTCGTAACATGATATCCGTAATGGATTCTATATAAATACAAGCCTTGATCGCTCTTCTTTTCCTTCATTCAAACATTCCACGCACATCTCAGTTCCTTAATCTTCACTTCTATCATCATGAAGTTCACCCAGTCCTTGGTTTCCTTAGTCTTGGCAACAGTTGCTGTTGCCAACCCTACTCCTACTCTTGAGGAGCGGGCTGCTGTAACAAAATGTGGCCAATGGGATACTGTCGCAACTGGATCTTATACTGTCTTCCAAAATCTTTGGAATATAACCGGCTTTACCGGTTCTCAATGCACAACTGTTACTTCAGACACAAGCAATTCTCTTGTCTGGTCTACCAGTTGGTCATGGGCAGGAGGATCTTCCCAAGTCAAGTCTTACGCCAATGCAGGGCTCAACATGGCAGCTAAGCAGGTTTCTGCTATCTCGACCATCCCATCTACTTGGAAATGGAGGTTGGTTACTTCATATCTGTTCAATGGACTTAACTGATCACGAACCCTTCTAGCTATACTGGCTCCAACGTCGTTGCTGACGTTTCCTACGATTTGTTCTCCTCATCTACTGCGACTGGCAGTGCGAACTATGAGATCATGATCTGGCTTAGTGCCATTGTGAGTTTTCCATTGCCATTGCCATTACCACTGCCCTTAATTTATTAAGTTGCGGAAACTGACTATTCTCAGGGTGGTGCAGGACCAATTTCAGAAACTGGATCAACACCCATTGCAACCCCAACAATCGCTGGAGTGTCATGGAAACTCTTCTCTGGACTCAACGGAGCCACCAGAGTCTATTCCTTCGTCGCTTCCAGCACAGTCAATAGCTTCTCTGGTGACTTGAAGACATTCCTTACATACTTGACTGCCAACCAGAAATACCCATCCAGCCAATATCTACTGTCGATTCAAGCTGGTACCGAGCCATTCACTGGTAAGTTCATCCTCTAATTCATCTGAAGCGGCGAGAAACTCATGTAGACTAGGATCCAATGCCGTCTTCAAGACGACTGCCTACTCCGTCTCGCTCAATTAAATCCTTGAATAAGGATTTAAAAGATGCGAATCTATCTAAAGAGTGATATTGTCTTTGAAGGAATTGCATCTGAATGGATGCGAAGGAACTTTGTACATATTTTCTCCTACAACGAACATTTTCAAAACTTATGAACCCTGTACAAGTAAAAAGATGTTATGCACTGGGTTCATTATAGCATAACTTGAAGTTTTTTTCTTTCACGTTCCAACAATTGAAACTTTCTAAAATGCTCAACAAGGCAATAGAACAAAAATAATGATAAGATATGTCGCTCACAGTCGGTCTATGAGGTGGTGAATTTGTGAGGAACAGTATAATAACATGGAATCTTTGAAGCATGTACTTTTGAACATTGAAGTTGGATTTGAACGTTGGCCAGATTTCAACCCCGTAGTTTAGGTTAGACAATAGATTAGAAAGCATTACTTGAGTTCAAGTAGTCGGATTTGGCTTTCGGCAGTGACACCTGAAGCAACAATTGCGTAGATATCTAGGGCGCTATACAGCTTGTACAATAAATGCACTTCGAAGCTTCCATGCCAACCAAGATATCAAAAGAATGATATTGACAACATAGACCCATTCCAGATTCTAGATGGCACGAGATTGTCACACCGACAGGAATTAGTCTGATCTGTCGAATTAACTCTTAGTTCCCATATCAAGATTAAGGTTAATGCCATCGAGGTTTTCTTATCATTATTTAATAAATTAAGCTTTATCTATTTTCTTCATCGAACTATTGTTTCCGGCTCGGGTGATTCGGGTGAACATTGCAAAGGACGATAGATGGGATCGGTACGACGAGAACGAAAAGTCCGATGTGGTGACACTAATCTATGTTTGGTAAAGCTTCCCCTCGCGTAAATTTGTCGCCCGCACTTTGGATAATTTTCATTTTCAACATCTCTTTTCGAAACTTCGAACAACGACAATCTCCATTCCGCCCAAAGAACTTCATCGACAAACCCTTCGAACATATTACCAAATACCGCAAAAATGGGTGGTGTCACTGTTCGCGATGTTGACGTAAGTATATACAATTCTACCAGCTATGAAATGGGGAAGAAATGAACTCGAGAGCTTGATTTGCGACAGCGAATTGGAATTTCTATCATTTACACCAACCCACTTGATCAATCTTGAATTTCGCAAACTACCTTCTCTTGTCGATAAATGAGCAGGTGTGAGGGGGTCGAAAGATCTCCGCTGACGGAATTATGCTGATTCGACGGGTTAATTCAGGCACAAAAGTTCATTGATGCATATGCTGCTTTCTTGAAGAGACAAGGAAAGCTCCCAATTCCAGGTACGTACTAATTTATGCATCTTCATCATTAATCTTCACAATCGCGCTGACATGCGCTCAACAATTACAAATTGCTAACGAAGAAATTTTCTACTGCAGGTTGGGTTGACACCGTCAAGACCAGCGCATCCAACGAGCTCCCACCTCAATCTATCGACTGGTACTACGTTCGTGCTGCTGCCAACGCCCGTCACATCTACCTCCGCAAAACCGTTGGTGTTGGCCGTCTCACCAAGGTCCACGGTTCAACCAAGAACCGTGGTTCCAAACCATCCCACCACGTCAACGCCTCTGGATCTGTTGACCGTCACGTCTTGCAATCCCTCGAGAAGATCGGTGTTTTGGAGCAAGATGAGGAGAAGGGAGGTCGTCGTATCACTCAATCCGGACAACGTGATTTGGACCGTATCGCACAAACCACCGTTGAGGCCGATGAGGAAGAAGATGACGAGTAAATTATTTACATCATGGTCTGGGAATGGGAAATCTTTACGGGGTTTGGGCTATATGGTGTATCATATGAATAAAAGCTCGTCCTAAAGCACTTTGCTTTTCATTATACCCCATTTGTTATTACGGTTAACGTGGACGTGAAAGAAGTATCATTTTGAAGCATCTTAATCAAAGCTATGAGTCTGTGAATTTCCCAAACTTTTGCTCAATTGTTCTTATTGACATTGAAAATTTTTACAAAGTTTTGTAAATTCATCAGTCATTGACTGGATGAAAGCAATTTTCCGCAGTTGACATCGAGTAGTCTCATGTAACATCAACACTTCATCCTGTTGTATGCTCTGTGCTTCCCAGCCCATATCCCGTAGTCTGTATGCTTAATCTCGATGCGACTTTTTAATGGAGAGAAAATCCATAACCATGACATTGTCCAAAATCAAAATCATCTTAAACATTCGAATAATTTACAGGTCGAAACTTAGGACGATCTGGGACAATAGACTGATAGAATATTAAAGCACTAGTGAATTGACCGGAATCGATGAAGGTAATAAGGATATGCTACCGCCTTGGAATATTTAATAATTCATTTGGGATATTCAACAGTTGGGTTAAGAAACATAGCATTGCTCTGCAATTGATTTTGGAAAATGTTTGGACCATTTCCGGGGTTTGGTTGCAATATGAAGTTTCGAACTCATGAGTTGATAAGATCTTGAGCACTACGACACGGCTCTCGATATCTCTTTGGAGCAATGAACATCTATAGAATAGCAAGCAGGTGGGTAGTTTTGTTCTCTTTAAATGTTCCAGCACGCATTCATGACATACCTTGTTCCAGAACTTGCCTTTTTCTTTTTCTACTCCTTTGCTTTTCCTCCTCTCTTATATTTATCCATCTCTTCGCATCTTCTCTCGATCAATTGGAAAAAAGCAGCCGGGACAATGCGTTTTTCCTCAGAATTAAAAACTCTAATCATACTTTACGTTCGAATAGCGATATCAATGAAAATATGTTGGTCTAGAGTCTACATAAACTTAATGTTGGAGAAAAATACTTTTACAGCAAAACCTCGGCACGACGATTGTCTCGCAGGCTCTAAAACTTCAAGAAAGAGCCAGGCATTCCCCTTGGACGCGACTAGATGTTAACACTTGAATTCAATGCTGCTTTCTGAGTTGCTGTCAAATAAATTTGCATAAATTTGCATATCTTAAGGAATGAACAAAATCATTTCTTCCAATCGCTTGGAATGAAATCACATTCTCGATGAATCATTATACTTGTTGTACACATCACATGTTAGATGCGTGCCAATACATGTCAATCACTACACCTTAAATCCAAAATGATGATCTTAGGTTTTCGTCGCTCCTTGCCCTTTATAGGAAGGTCTTGATATCACAATGCACTTGCTAGGCTCTCGCATTGATTGATGTAGCACTGCGTCAATCATACGGGTGTGATTGTTGATAACCCCGCGTTGAAAACAAGTACTAATACTTTATAACACGAACATGTCGTCACCCATTTACCAACAGTTTTACGAACACCTACCTTATCGTTTGTCGTTCATCTTCAACATGAAACCCAGGAAATATTTGGAAGCTTCTATTGCTCTCTTACTGTCGTCTCCTGCAATAGCTCAATGGAACACCCTTAACACGTCGTTAAATTCGAGTACCTTCGATCCGCTTCATTATGTCAACCAACTCATCGGCACTGACAATGGTGGAAATGTTTTTGCCGGTGCTACCCTTCCATATGGAATGGCTAAAGCGGTCGCTGATGTTGATGGTCAAAACACGGCTGGGTTCTCAACGGATGGCAGCAATGTGACTGGATTCTCACATATGCATGACTCTGGTACAGGAGGGAATCCTTCCCTGGGGAACTTCCCATTATTTCCATCGTACTGTCCTGATGATGTGGTTGACAATTGCAATTTCCTAATCACGGATCGAGCTACACCATATGTGCTTAATTCCGTGGTAGCTACGCCGGGATATTTTGGATTAAATCTGACAAATGGCATTCATGCAGAGATGACAGTTACAGAGCATGCTGCTCTTTATCACTTCAATTTCCCTATAGAGAAATCTTCGAATGGGACGGCTTTGAGCCCGCTTATCCTCATGGATTTGACGGATTTGAGTGCCAGTAGACAGAACGCAACCATCAGCGTGGCTGACGATGGCCGTATCAAAGCAAATGGGACTTTCATTCCAAGTTTCGGTGGTGGTTCATACATGTCATATGTTTGCGTTGACTTTTCCGGAGCAAGCATCCTGGACACTGGAATATGGGTCAACAATAGAGCAGGAACAGAACCAAAGGAACTATTTGTCACGAGAGGCATAAATCTCTTCTATATTCAAGCTGGAGGATTTGTCCGCTTTCAGGCACCGACTAATAGAACAATTAGTGCCAGAGTGGGTGTGAGTCTCATTAGCTCGGATAAAGCTTGCCGGAATGCGGAACATGAAATTCCTGATTGGGACTTTGCTAGGTTGAAGAAGACGGCCGAGAATGCATGGAGAGAGAAACTGAGTGTTGTGACAATTGAGGCTGGCAAGGATAGTGATACTTCACTATTAACCAACTTCTATAGTGCGATTTATAGGACTATGATGTCCCCGCAAAACTATACTGGGGAGAATCCCTTATGGGAAAGTAGCGAACCATACTTTGATTCTTTTTACTGGTAAGAAGTTAGATTGCAGGCTAAATTAAGAAGTACTAATATTCTCACAGTATATGGGATGCATTCAGATCGCAGCTTCCGTTTCTCACTATCATTGATCCATCTGCCCTATCAGAAATGATCCGTAGTCTCCTAGACACCTACCAGAACATTGGCTGGCTCCCAGATTGTCGTATGAGTCTCTGTAAAGGATTTACTCAAGGTGGTTCAAATGCAGACAATGTTATCTCCGATGCGTATGTGAAGAATCTCACTGGTATAGACTGGCAACTAGCCTACGAAGCTGTGGTAAATGATGCAGAAAACGAGCCACTAGAATGGTCTAACGAAGGCCGCGGCGGTCTTATGTCATGGAAGGCTCTAAACTATATCCCCTACCTCGACTATGATTATTTGGGTTTCGGCACGAACTCGAGAAGTATCTCTAGGACGTTAGAATATTCGTACAACGATTTCTGTATCTCGACTCTCGGGAGAGGTTTAGGAAAACCTGAATATACGAAATATCTGCATCGCGCGATGAATTGGCAGAACCTGTGGAGAGAAGATCAAACTTCGTCTATCAATGGTGTGGATACAGGATTTACAGGATTTTTCCAGCCCAAATATTTGAACGGGACGTGGGGGTATCAGGATCCGATACTTTGTAGTCCGTTGGATTCCTTTTGCAGTTTAACGAGCAATCCACAGGAGACTTTTGAGGATAGTATTTGGGAATATCAATTGTGCGTATTTTCTCTCTTGTTGTGGTATTTTTTTACTGACAATTGAACAGTTTTGTGCCGCATGATATCGCGACTCTAATTGATCTGATTGGTGGGCCGGAGAAATTCATCGCTCGTCTCGATTATTTGCATACAAGTGGCTTGACGGACATCGGGAATGAACCTTCGTTCTTGACAGTGTTTCTTTACCACGTTCATCTCCCCCCCCCCCCTATATCAGTTACATACCTCGCTAACCCCTCGCTAGTACGCTGGCCGTCCTGCTCTCTCAGCATCCCGTGCCCATATGTACATACCCGCCTATTTCAATACCTCGACCACGGGACTCCCTGGTAACGACGATACGGGTGCAATGGCATCCTTTGCCGCGTTTTCAATGATGGGATTGTTTCCCAACCCTGGACAGAATGTCTATTTAATAATCCCACCCTTCTTCGAATCTCTGAGTTTCACAAATGAGAATGGAAAAAAGAGTACAATTAAAAACGTTGGATGGGATGGAGGTGTCAGGAATGTTTTCGTACAAAGTGCGAAGGTGGATGGAGTCGTGTGGAATAAGAGTTGGATGTGAGTTTTTCTCCCAACAGTATGGGACTCAGTGAGTAATGTGCTAATTTCCCATGAACGTAGTGGACATGAATTCTTCACCGAGGGACAGACGTTAGAATTGGTTTTAGGTGACACAGAAAGCGATTGGGGGACTAATGAAGAGGATTTACCTCCTAGTATGAATGTTGGTCATGTGAAGCTTTAACCGAATTGCTTGACATGGATTTAAGGATAGTCGATATTGCAATCTTTTGACTTTCCCAGGTTTACTTGATGTTTTGAGAGAATTCATGATTCTCTAATTATCCATCCAATACAATACAGTCTTGAGATCTATATGAATAATTTCCGGCAAACTTGATGATCGCTCTAACAGTTTCTCGGAATCTTTTGAAATGCTTTATTTATAGCTTGAAAAGTAAACTATATATTTAGATGTATATATAAAGTCTATAGTCCCTTCATTTAAATTTCGAGGCATTTCGTAAAATACATACACATAAAGAATACTTATGTGTAAATCTTACATTCACTCCCTCTTACCTCTTGATTCAAACTTCCAAATGGGAATGCTAAACTCCATGATGCCCGCGTCCTACTATACAATAGAATACGTCATACATGCAATTTATCATGTAAGAGAGTCGGATGGAATGTGGGTCTATGTGGCTATCCTACTTGTCGTAATTCTGATATTTATTAGAGCTATGTAATGGTATTGTTGGTATTTCTTCGGTGGCGGGTATCATGTCTTTATAATCGGGATGGGGTTTGATGCATGCTGAATTAGTTTTATATCTGAATAACGTTAACTTATACGATTATATAATTGAAATTAGTATTCTATAACTAGGTATCTAAAATTAGCAATCGATATTGAGAATAAATGATATGTATTAAAAATATAACAGTTTGTATTAAGAAACCAATAAGTAATCTATACTAAAAATTGATTTTTTGTCACTTTTTGTCCCAAAAAGATACCACAGGGGGGGTAGCCTTATATCTTACTCGGAGCGTGGATCGGATTAGCACTACCGAGATCAGTCTATTGGCGGCTATTGCACTGAACAGGCTGCGAATAGTGTCCTCCTTCGACAGCAAGGCAATTTCTTTGGTCAAAGGTAGCGACGGTAGTCGATTATAACTCTGATATCAGGATGCGTGCGTGTGAAACTGCGGTCATGGCATTACTGAACATGATGCAAAGAGTTGGGGCACAGGCAATTATTGACTCATTTCGCACAGCTGTAGCCAACGCCGTGGTCGAGAAAGAAGCAAGCTACAATTATCATCTCATCGGAGTTCACCAATTTACAAGCCTCCAATTAATAATAACAAAAAAGTCTCAATCATCGTAGTCACCCCACCAGGCCTTCAAATCTTCTCTTCTCCAGCTCGTCACCCAACCTGTCTCTTGTTCAATTCTCTCTAGTATATCTAAAATAGCTCGATGTTCGCTCGGGTGACTCATGACCTTTCCCGCAATCCATATGGGCTGGATTGAATTTGTCCACGCGCCGCTAATTGGATTAGCAATCGATTATCAAGAAGAGATGTGAAGATATGGACTTACTGATGTGTATTTGACTCGGAGATAGCACATATCTGGCGGGCATGCCAAAATATTGATTTCTAAATGAGAAGATCGTTAGCCAGAAATATGTGAAAATGCATTAAATGGTCGCGTTCCAAGATGGAGCGAAGACCCCAGTCCAAGATAGATATCACTGAGAAGACGCTAGCTTACTTGTCTTCGTTGTACTTGCAGCCTGTCTGGCCTTTCTTGCAACATTAACAACATTGCTGTATGATACAATTGGTTTCCGGAGACTAGTATTCGTTAGTCCACATCAAGAGACGCATAAATCTTCAATTTAACCTGCAGGCCCATTTCCATACAACACGGTCGGAAATGGGCGATGAATATTGCCTTCATTGAGCGAGATACTAAAGATTGGCCTCATTTCCTCTGGTCTCACTGTATACCAATCATCGAGAAGGTTAATAAGCTCGATCCACCGGCTTTCTTGCGTTTCCGGAGCCCATCCTTTACAGGCTTTGAGGTATGCAACGCAGTTGGCGCACAAAAAGACTGCATAATTGGCGTATGTATCGAAGCCATTATCTGGATTTCGGAAAAGCTTGACGTCAGACGAGAAGTCAACGTTCGATGCCCAACGTGTTACCGGAATAAGCGTGATATCCTGAGAGATCAAAGCACCACAAAGATCTACGATACTTAGCTAGATTTTGAGAAATAATAGTGGTATACGCTACCCATGCGAGCAAAACACCAGAACAAAGCTTCCTCCACTCCGCCGACGAATCCATTGATTCCAACAGCCTCTAGTAAATTTGCACATCCTTCCAGATGCCTCCTCCATTCTTTTGGAGAACCTGATCATTGTCAAAACTGCTGTCGCCTAGTTTACGACGACTTACAACTCATCATTTCCAGTACACACAATATAACACAGGATGCTATCACAGCAGTATCCCTGCTTTGTAGCTCTGGCAGAAGAAGATGAATTGCTTCTTGGTACAGCCCTAAGCTTTCCGAGGATGACTCGGAGGTTTCCTTCATTTCGATCTGGCGAGCAGATAAAGCCAACATCGAGTTCTTGAGATGAGGGATTTTCCTGGCCATTGTAGGTATCTTGTGCTCAAAGTGGCGCTTATTATCGAATTTATCAAGCTAGAGCAAGTTAGTCAGAATGCGGAGTACAAGATAAATCCCATGATACCCATGGAGCGAGCTCATCAATCCAGGTTTTCCACAAAATATACTCTCGCTGTGGTGTGATCTCAGGTGGCCTGGAGTACCCAGCTGATTCCGAGTCTAGGTCTGCCCCTTTATTTCCAGAGAACGATCTCTCGGCGAAGCTAAAATCAGGTGCTTGTAAATCTGGGGTGCCCACGCGAGTCGGGCAGTTCGATCGCGCAGTATAGATCAGGTGATCTCTCAAAGTCGAGTGAAATTCCTGAAACTCCGAGCCAGGCAGGAAGATACCATCCTGATGGTTATCGAAAACTCCATGCTCGAGCATCTGTGCTTGATTGATATCCGTAAGATTGCTTCTATTGTCGGGAGGAGGCCTTGATACCTGGGATACAGCAGTAGCGGGTTTTGATTGCTGCAAATACCGTAGTGCTAGAAGATCAGAAGCTGCACCTTCGGGATCCGTCCGATCGCTCGATACGTCATGATTAAGAGATGTCATATGTTCCGCTTCTAGATTGCTAATACAATGATCTTCATCGGAATACGACTGACCACTAGAAGCTTGTCGGTGATATACAGATGTCTCACTTCTCCGACTGGCGCCTACTTGCATATATTGATCGTTATCTTCCCTGAAAGAATTATCGTCAGGATATGATACGGTCATTGAGTTGGGCGTGTTGAGTGAAGGAGACTCCGAATGCAGTTGGGAATGGTACATGGAAGGTTCGTCAATTACGGGGGCCAGGGGTTCCATATTCTCCCCCAGAGATTTATTGTTGTAAGGACTTTCGTAGCTAATCGCTGCATGGGTGTGACTTAGATTTATCTCTGGGTGGTCGTCTATCCCAGCGTCTATCCGAGATCCTTTCTCAACTTGTGATGTTACATCCACAATCTTCAAGCCGGTCAGCTAGATCTACGAGAGTTGACACCCTAAGCTACCTTGAAATGCCGAGCTCTTCTTTTAGATCCCTCCTGCATCGACGGATGTTCTGGGTCAATGTTCGTTGCATTATTGGTTCGGAATGTTATCTTCATTCCCCATTTGCACCTCTCTCCTCTCTCATGACAATTCATACATTCTGGCCTGAGCTCGTCACCTGAAGCCAACTGTTAGCATTTCCAAATTCAGGATGGCATGGCATTGACTGAGACCACACATTTCCTTCGTCGCCGACGGCAAACAAGACACCCTGATCTGGTCCGTGTCTGCTTCGCTTGGGCAAGGATGCCGGAGGTCTTTGCGACAGTGGGTTGAAGCTCATTGCTGTCTTCCATATCAAGCATAGGTCTGCTCCGGAGCATAGACGCGTGCTGTCTAAAGATTACCAAAAAAGACGCAGGTTTCTCAACGCGTCCCATCTGCTTTTGCCTCGAGCTCCATTTCCCCGCACCCTAGTACAAACGCTAGACTACTACTCCACTTTTTGCACTAAGAGTGCCTCAAACTTCTTATTTAGGATATAATACGATTATGTAATCTACTCTTGGCGCTAAGACCCAAGTTTCAAAATTTACACGTGATCATCAGCTTGTACACTAGGTACATGTTACTCCACTCGGCGTTGTTAAAGTATACAGACATAACTCTTTGCCAACTGAAAAGTTCAGCTCTCAGCTGAAATTATATTCTTTCAATCCGTACAGGCTCCCAACTGACGAAATGCTGTGCTAGTCATATCTACAAAGATGTCTTGGGCAGTACGCTGTTATCAATGTGTTCAACATTTGTCTTCTCTCCAAACTTCGCTCGAAGATCGTCCTGAGGTAAGTCGGTAGCGGCCATAGATTCTTTCCAATGCAACAAGACTTTTTCGCCGGTGAATAACTCGTCGATTTGCTCCAGAGTCAGGTTTTTGGTCTCAGGATAAAAGAAGTAGATGAGTGGAAGGAAGCAAGCGTTGAAGACTATATGCTGTATCAGAGGGCAACGTTCAATTTGTGTGGAAGGTGACTACATACCAGCAAAATATATGTACGTCTTCCATTTGATACTATCAATGCTGACAGGTGTGATCTCAACTACTAGGAAGGTAAAAATCCAATTCGATGCGCTAGCCAGAGAAGCTGCGGGAGTTCGAATCGCCAAAGGTGCATACTCGGCAGGCACTGATACGATTAGCATTGGCGCTATAATTGGGTCTGGTAGACTTACGAAGCCATGGGATGGCCAAAAGGCCCACTGCGAAAAAGAAGTTGAAGAGGAAGAGCATTACAGTTGCGACATAGCCTGCGCTCGTCGATCCATTAGAGATCGTGCCAGCTAATATTGCCATGCAAACCGCCTGCCCTGCTGCGGCAAACAACATGAGTTTTCTTCGGCCGAGCCTGGAAAAATCAGTATTTTCCACCCGTGTAGGTGTGATATAGGGAGTCTTACCGGTCAATCAACCAGATGGGTATCAAAGACGAGAGGAAATAGGCGACTCCGTTGAAGCCAGAAAGCAGTAAAGAGACACTGTGCGATAAGCCGACCGACGTCTCGAAGATTACAGGGGCATACTTCATGTTGTCAGCTAAGGAACGACCGAGCGAGCGAAACAAGTTGGGGACTCACATATGTGATAAGATTGATGCCACTCAGCTGTTGCATAAACTGGCTACCGATACCCAGTAGAGTACGGTAAAGGAACCGCTGGGGACCGTTCTTCAGAAGAGCTCTTTTCCCGCCAGACCCCTCGGCCGCAGCTCGCTCCTCGTAGATTGCGTGTTGGATCTCGGCCATTTCTTGATGAATTACCGCGTCCGAGGGCTCAATTGATTTTGCGTTAAGTTCAAGGGCCCAAAGGATGTGTCTGGCTTCCTCGTGTTTATCATGTGCAAGAAGCTGCAGCCATTAGCTAAGTTAGTTAGCAAGAAGAGAGGACGGAAGCTACGTACCCATCGCGGGCTCTCTGGGAGCACAAGAATCCCTGCGAGAGTGACAACAGCAAACATAATCTGTAGAGCAATTGGCACTCGAAATTGAGCGGCACTATTCACAAAACTGAAACCATAGTCCACCCAGTATGCCATCATTACACCACTGGGATATATCAGCGACTTTTCTCAGAGGATCTCATCCTAACCTACAATATGTTGATCGCGAGTTCCACGGCAAGACCCTTCCCTCTCTTGTGAGCCTTCATTAATTCGGCATGCCATACTGGAATAGTGCTTGTGTTCATCCCATTCCCCAGCCCCGCTACGATCCGGCCTACGATCAGGTGAGGAATAGTGTTTGCAGAAGCTTGGAGAGCAGCACCGATTGAGAGCACGACGCAGCCAATCATTATACACTTCCTTCGACCTAGCCTTTCGCCAAAGAGGAAGCAGAATAATGAACCGAAGAAACAACCCTAACGACATTAGTATGAGCTCGACGACTGTGGTGTAGGGTAGCCTCACAATTTCATATATGGCAACACTATTCATGTAAGTACGAATTATGTAAAGCCGACGGTGATATGACTTACACAGTCCCCTGAAGTGACGAGCTGCCTTTACCAGTAAGCGTTGTGTCAATCTCTGGGAATTGACGGATAAAAGCATCGCCCGTGAGAAGTCCACTCATTACACCTTGATCGTATCCAAATCTTGCGGAATCGTTAGAAATTGAGTATCTCGAAGGGACGGTGTTGGGGGTGCTCACAGGAGAAAGCCGCTTCCAGCAGTCGCCGTGATAGCCCACGACAGAGGGGCACCCGTGAAAATCGTCATCTTCGCTGTGCTTAACGAGTAGATAGAAAAGCAGCTTCAGATATTGAATGATTACCTGTATTCCAATTCAATCTGAAGACTTAAGTCGGTGGATGAAGGAAGGTCTTATACACAGTAATCTCAATGAGCTTCGCCTCCCAAGGGCCAAATTTCAACACTGTGGGGTCGCATCCTGGGGCCCCATTCCCCAATGTTGAGCGAGCCTGCAAACCGGAGAGACTAGTAAAAGGCTTTGCGGGGAGTAAGGATTTAAATTTACTAGTCACAAGATGGTGTAAGATATCTTAAAGAGGAAGTTTTAGGCACTCAGACAACTAGGATGGCCGCTGTCGAGCGCGCCATCCAGGGCCCCACTACAACCTGTTGCCCCCGCTTGGAACCACCGCTGGCGCTATGGGTTTGGACAAGATCGTGAGACGTAATGCTCAGAATATGGAACTAACCCATTGTGGTGGGGTTCAATTCAAGCCTGTTTCGGCCCTCGGAACGGATGTACCTGGAACCCTTCACCACGCGCAAGGCACAGGGCGAGATCGCAAGACCTGCTTCACTGGAAAATGAAGGGACGGAAAGATAGCCGCGTGCTGATGTTCACTGATCAACCGAACCAGCGCCTCAGCATTGTTTTGTCTTCTCTACTTCGACTCTCTATGGATGGTGTGCTTACTAGACAATATAGAATTTCCGAATTAGTAATCTAGGAAGTTTTAAGCGCCAATCTCATGCTGCGCCGAAAGTAACACCACGATGATGACTACGTATATAACGCCAGGAAGGCTCCGTAAAGATTTTGCTTGAGGCCAGTATAAGTCCGTACCGCTTTCGAAACCCTCCTATCTTTACCATGATATAAAGCAGAGGTCTTCAATGCTCCCTTAGACTTGATCAGTCTTTTAGGTTAATCGAACCTGAAAAGGGTGAAGGACCGTCTTTGTCCACGTACCTATATACAAAGGTTGGAGCTGACGAGGTGAAGTCTTGTATCGACAGCAAACAAAATCGAAAGTCAAACTTCTGTCTGGTGGTGGATCGGGCCATGAACCAGCACATGCCGGATATCTGGGCGAGGCAATGCTTGACGTCTGCGTAGCAGGACAGAATTTTGCGTCACCATCAGCCTCGCAGATCCTAACAGATCCTAACAGATTTAAAGGCACTCGATGCTCCCATGGGGTATGCCCACCGCGTCCGCTACTGAGTGAATGCTCATACTGGCTGAGAAGGCATGCTAATGATTATTACCTCTACCTTACAAAGTCGTTTTATCATATCTACCGCTAATGAATTAAATCTACCAGCCATCCAATCCTTTTCCACTCAAATATCTTCCTCTAGCATCAATCTAATGACTAACTTCCATTCCATTTCTACAATTGTCGAAAACTCGATGGCCGGTAACTCCGGTGCTCTGTATGCAATCTTCTTCCAACGCTCTAACGAACTCTCTTTCATCTCTTTGCACAGCTCATAAGACCTTATCAAATTCAGCATCCAACATCAGGATATCTCGGATTATGGGAGACGCACTACTGGAGGCGCTTGCAGAGCTCTGCCGCTACACAGCAGCTCGAAAAGGACACAGGATATTGATGGACGCCCTCATCCCGTTTATCGAGGCTTATACTGAAAAACTGGACTTCAGCACGGCAGTGGTTGCGACGAGGAAGGGTGCTGATATTACAAGAAAATTGGATGCTGTATTGGGGAGAGCGAGTTATGTCGGGAAGGATAATCTTCAGATCGAGGAAACTGGAATAGGAGTGCCGGATCCTGGTGCTGTGGGGGTATGTAGTGTTTTACAGGGTATCGGAAGAGCGTTGCGAGAATTTTCAGGGTGATAATGTGGTTTTTATTTGTTTCGGCTTCGTATCATACAGTACTCGTGGCTAATTGGCCTAGACTGGATATCTACGGTCTTAAATATAGGCAGTGTTTTACTAGCAGGTCTTCGCCCCTTTTCAAAAGTTTATGTGTGCTCCTAGTAGTCCCATCGATATCAACATCGTAATCTGCTGGGCAAAGTTGGATTGTCCTTTGTACTGCCTCATGCAGCTCCACCCCACAAAGCTAGAGCGCTCAGTAACTGGACTCACAAGGGCCGTAGCTGTTCGATCGCTGACCATGGCAGCCATGAAGGCCTTCGCTAGTCTCAACAGACTTTCAGTCCTCCTTAGAGCCCTTTCAGAGGAGCTTCGGTGGTTGTTTATGAAATAATACCCTGGGCTCTGTACGCTGCTTGCACATCCATCGTATTCATTTCTGATATTTTCTTACTGTTGCTTACGAAATGCACATTGACACAAAACCTTCCAAAATTTCTTGCCCATATACGCAGTTTTAATGTAATTTATATATTCAAATAGTTTGATAATCCAGCCAATAGCAAAGAAAAATCATGCGGAGGCACAGTGTCCCCCGTCGACTCTAAGATCTGCACCAGTCATCCATGAGCTACCATCAGCAAGTAAAAACACAGCGGGAGCCTTAAAATCCTCAGGTACCCCAAGTCGACCCAACAAAGCACCTGCCATCCATGTCTTCTCCACCTCTGGCTCGGCAGCGAGAAGCCCGTCCGTCATCGCTGTTCTAATATACTGAGGCATGGTCAGAGATGAATGCGAAAGAGGGTAAGAAAACCTACTCCTGGAGATAGAGTGTTTACTCTGATACCATGAACACCCCATTCCTGAGCAACAGATCTACACATCTGTTGCACAGCTGCCTTCGAAGTGTTATATGCAGTACATGTCAAACCCTACAGTACCGTGATTAGTATGCCTTGATGGTCGCTAATTGAGCAGCTCATACCCTATTTGCAACTTGGCCCGACATAGATGCAATCATAACCACGCTCCCCTTCGTCCCCTCGGCCATGAAGATCCTAGCCGAATGTTTGACGGTCAAGAAAGTCCCGGTTACATTGACATCCATGACCCGTCTGAAGCCATCGACCGGATATTCCACTGCCGGGATTTTTTGCTGGATGCCGGCGCAGGCAATGATTCCTTGGAACGGAGCACCAAGCTTAGAGCCGGCATCTGCGATAAGATCTAGAGTAGCTGAGATTTCATCTTCGAGGATGATATCGCATTGGTGGTATGATACGGTGAGATTGGCTGATTTCGCGATGGTTTGGAGAGATGTCCATTCGAGTTCAGATGGTGAGGGAAGAATATCGATGCATGCTACATGGCCGCCAGCCTCAAGTACAGCAGCTGCGAGTGTAATTCCTAAACCTCTGCCTGCTCCCGTTATGGCTATTGTGCGTCCTGCAAGGGAGAAGAGGGGATTTGTAGGTCTTAACCCCGGAGAGGGGAGAACATTTGGCTCAGCTACACTGCCCATCTTGAAGAAGTAATGCTATAGAGTTTGATATGAGTAGGAGTAAAACGAAGATGTATCTTATTTCAAGACCAAGCAAAGAAGATTATGCGGATGAGAAGCAAGTATGGCAAGGGAATTCCATTCTTAGAGATGCGTTCAAATAAATTAATTGTGGCTCACGTAGCGGGTACTGAATGCTAAGTCTACATAATCTCAAGGGAGACTTTGGTTAAGTAGATCTTGAAAATGCCTATGACTTCCTTTTACGCTCATAAAATTGAGCTAGAGACGATGCGAGAACCTGATTGTCGAAGGACTTCCGGAAGAGGAAACTGTAGGCACCCAGAAAAGTGGAGCATTGGGCGGACAAGGCGCTTCCTTGTACTTCCGCCCCAGGTTAAACTCTAGCGTCGCCAGTGACTTTTTTTTATAGCAAAAGAGCAATACCAGCCTTGATACGCCAGAGTTGAAACTTGGTAGAGAGTACCAACCGGGAGCTGATCGCGGGAGGCCGTTCAGAAATGGCTGACCCAGCTGTTTTTCCCATTGGGGCAATTCTAAGCAATTTCAAGGGGATTTGGTCGATATCGATGAGCGGGCAACAAGAGCTAAGATGAGGTTTATATATTTGCTTCTTGCCTACCCATTCTCTGCAGCAATCGCTACATCCGACTTCCTCTGATTGAAATTCTCCATCACATGGCTCCCTCAGCAGTCGAAACGCCGTCGCCCACGGATCTCAAGATGCAGCTTTCTCCCAACTCTGGAGTCCCGGACGAACTTGTCCATGTCAAATTTGAAGGAGCTGAGCTAAACAGCCATGTTTTAAAGACCTTCAGATGTCTCATCGCAGATCTCTGTGAACAATTCAAAGGGGGCCACCCTGGAAGTGCTATGGGAATGGCAGCAATTGGAGTCGCTCTGTGGAAATATGTAATGAAGTATACCCCAGAGAATCCAAAGTTCTTCAATCGAGATCGATTTGTTCTCTCCAACGGTAGGCAGCGATCCCGATTATTGAGTGTTTTTAAATTTTAGGGGATGAGGAATATACGATCATAGCACTTCTCTATACTGACTTTGGAAGGTCACACATGTCTCTTCCAATATACTTTTCTACATCTTGTCGGATATAAGAACATGACTTTCGAACAACTAAAATCCTACCACTCCGCAAGAACGGACTCGATCTGCCCGGGTCATCCAGAAATCGAACATGATGGGATTGAGGTTACCACAGGACCTCTGGGTCAAGGAATTGCAAATGCAGTTGGGCTAGCAATGGCTACAAAACATCTGGCAGCTACATACAACAAAACAAATTACCCAATAGTGGATAACATGACCTGGTGTATGATTGGCGATGCTTGTCTACAGGAGGGTGTTGCGTTGGAGGCTATTTCTTTAGCTGGCCACTGGAGGCTCAATAATTTGGCAGTGATTTACGACAACAATCAGGTTACATGCGATGGCTCTGTGGATCTTTGCAACAACGAAGATGTCAACGCTAAGATGATTGCCTGCGGATGGAATGTGATTGATGTACACGATGGCAATTACGATATCGAGGCAATAGTTCGAGCGCTTATGGCAGCACGAAATAACAAGGATAAACCTACTTTTATCAACATTCGGACGGTCATCGGGATTGGCAGTCAGTCGGCCGGCGACGCCAAAGCACATGGGGCTGCTTTTGGTGCGGAAGATGTTGCAAATATCAAGAGGACGTTCGGTATGGATGAGACAAAGCATTTCCAAGTATCGGACGAGGTTTATGCCTTTTTCCGGGACTCGAAGCCGCGAGGGAGACAGATCGAGACCGACTGGAATCAATTACTAAAATCATATGCAACTGCTCACCCAGTACTATACGAAGAATTCATGCTTCGTGTAGCAGGGAAGCTGACGGATGATTGGGCGAAGTTCATTCCTGCGAAGGCAGACTTTCCTACGAGCCCAACGCCATCGAGAAAGTCCTCTGGGCTAGTTTGCAACCCTCTCGCGGAGAACATCAAAAGCTTCATGGTGGGAACAGCTGATCTGTCACCTTCCGTAAATATGATGTGGAAAGGAAAGGTGGATTTCCAGCATCCAGGTCTGAAGACCTCGTGTGGTATTAATGGAGATTATTCCGGACGATATATTCATTGGGGAATCCGAGAGCACGCAATGGCTTCGATATCTAACGGCCTAGCAGCATTTAACAAGGGGACTATCGTTCCTGTCACTTCCTCGTTCTTCATGTTCTACATCTATGCAGCACCAGGAATTCGAATGGGTGCCCTTCAAGGGCTGCAGCAGATTCATATCGCAACACACGATTCCATCGGTACAGGAGAAGATGGGCCGACGCACCAGCCCATTGCACTGGCAAGTCTTTATCGCGCCATGCCAAATATTCTATACATTCGACCTGCCGATAGTGAGGAGACGGCTGGTGCATATATCGCTGCGCTAGCCGCCACCAGCACTCCTACCATCATCTCCCTCTCGCGACAGAACCTCGAGCAATATCCACAGTACTCATCACGCGAGGGTGTTCAGAAAGGTGCCTACGTTTTCATCGAGAAAGAGGAAGCCGACGTGACCTTGATTGGTGTCGGTGCCGAAATGGTATTCGCAGTGAAAACAGCAAGTCTCCTGGAGAGTGAGTTTGGCTTGAGGGTGCGGGTCGTTAGCTTTCCATGCCAGAGACTCTTTGACGAGCAATCCTTAAGTTACAAGCGGCAAGTCTTACGGTACAGAAGCCAGGCACCACGTGTTGTGATTGAAGCTTATGCTGTCAATGGCTGGGAGAGGTATGCTGATTCTGGCTATTCGATGTCTTCATTTGGACACTCGCTACCTGGGGCGGACGCGTACAAATATTTTGGGTTCGATGAGAAGGTCATCGCGCCTAAAGTTTTCGAGTTGGTGCAGGACGTGAGAAAGAATGGTATTGACACCTTGAGAGGGGAGTTTAGAGATCTAAATGTCAGAAGCCATTAATATTCTCAATAGTAGCTGTTCTCTTGTACAATGAATAATATGACCAACCTCCGTACGATTATAGACTTTCTAATACCAGCGGTTTTGTTGGGTCTAATGTTTGACCTAATATGGAACGGGTGGTATGCTCCAATAAAGGAAGTGGGCGACTTAGGACACAAGATGTATGATGCTTTGTTTATGTGAGATAACCAGAACTCGAGATACCAAAGTTTTTGAAGAGCTATGCTATAACGGACATATTTCTCTCTATATGATACTAACGTCTAATCTAGTAGTGATCATGCGTATCAAGGAGAATGCAAGAGCGTAAAGGAGTAGGAGAGTATTACTGGCCAAAGCTCTACATAGTGATTACGATAATGGCAAGTCACGTCGCCACTATCCTATTGCAATCGATCAATCGATTTCCAGGACTGTCTGATTAGTGACCATTATCCTTGCCGAAACCTTTTACCGAGTAGCTGGGCTAGACGAATAGAAAGCTTTACGCTATGAACAGCGCAAACCTCTTTGTGTGTTAAGCCTAAAGGTGGTAGAAGATCTTCATTTTCAGATCAAAGCGAGATACAATTGATCTGAAGATCTGCCTCGCATCATAGGGTAAATGGAGGAGCTTTCCCCTCCCTAGCAAGCACATACAAGTGCTTCCTGTGATAATGGCATACTAGTCATTGCATCTCTAACAGGAATGTACACAATCAAAGATAAAAATTTCAGATTCGAACTTTCAAAAATTGAGGTGTCATCTAAGTAATAACTATATATGTCAAATAGACATTCCTAAAGTTATTATCATATAATCTGTTTCTGCCTCGTATAATTACTGAAACAATCACAAATCAATTATACCTAAAGGCCTAACAAAAGGCTCCTATCATACCACTAGTGATATATACCTCTGATTTATCAAGCAACTCCTCAATTCAAAAGGCGATCCTCTTTCTGATAAGATTAGATAACGGAATGAGTAGGTGCTATGGCGAGGAGGTAGATTCTATAGTATGTAATGAAAAAAGTAGATTCTATAATAGATTTTATAATAGAATGAGTGGAATCTATTATACAATCTAAAAAGTATAAGAATAAATATCTTCCTATTTCAAAGCATGAGAGTCACTAATAAGAGTGCGTTCGGATCTTTTTCTTCTTCTTTTCGAAATTGGACATGATGTATTAGAGATAATATCGTTTTTACCGAACGCAATATTGAGCTCAATATATATTAGATCGATTAGGTCTGATATGTGACTGAAATCTTTCAACAGCTTTCCGAGTGAACGCAATATTAGAGCTAATAAAATATTAAGTCTAGTAAATTTAAAATGGCAAATGCGTCAAATATATCGGAAATCGATCCGAACGCACCCTAAATCACTTTTGAGGAGCATGGAGTTAATTTGCCGCTGAATGTATTGTATTGTATTGTATTGTATCTATCATCCTAGGTCCAGAGCTACGAGAGCTATATAGAATACGCTTGTGCACTCACATTCGCACATTCACTCGTGTCGCAGCATTATATATAAAATTAAGTTTCTTAACAAACGAGAGATTTCTCATAAATTTGTTGTTTCAAAGCGTCTTCAGTCGTATCTCAAGATGAATTTGGCCAGCTATTGACTATCTTCTCCAACGGCTCAACCACACTTGCATACACAGCTTGTGTAAACTTCAGGTTATCCCAATTCGCTTTTTCTTCGAAGATACAAAACATGCAACATTTGATAACATGTTCCAATGCTGGTTCTTGTTCATATACCGCGTCGGCCCACTCTAGAGCAGTGAGATAGTTCGTGCGTGCATGCTCTTTGCCATCGACGAGAAATTCTTGCCGGATCGATTGCTCCTCGATGCGTTGCCCGAAACATAGCTCGAGTAATACAATGCCGAGATCACTGAGTGATTTTTTGACCGTGGTAGTAGGACTGCTAAAGTTTGGAGTTTGTACTGGTATTATTGATTGGGATTTTGTGGAGAGAAAGGAGTGGGGGAGATGTGGCTGGTCAATCAGAATTTTGTGGTTGTTCCAATCGCATGGAAAGAGGATATGCCGCTTTTGCAGGTTGCTAGTAAGCCAAGGAGCATTTTGAAGCTGTAGTAATGAAGAAGCCAGTATGTATGCAATTTTGTATCGCTCATACCGGTTGAGAGGAGAGACTTTATCGGGCTTTGAAAGAATAGTTTCAAGGCTAATGAAATTCTGTTCACAAAGGCCACGAGCTACGGGGTTATCTTCAAGGATGCGAAATTCGTGGGAATTTTGATGCTCGTCGGACAGGTACCCCAAGTAACAGTTAGATGTGCCTCTGGAATCGTAAATAACTTTGCACAAGTCGTTGATTTTGATATCGTTTGGGACTGCGAGACTTTGTGGAATCGAAAGTGAGGCGAATGAACCAGTTTGGACACAAAGGTCTATTTCTGGCGCAAGTGGCGTAGAATTCATAGTCTCATGGGGCATATGAATCGTGACGGATTTTCTCACTTTTGATTTGATTCCTGATAGCCATTTTCTAGAGCGGATATTAGCAAGCGCGTTATCAGGTCGAATGCTCAACTTGTCAAAAGAACCAAAATAGTTGAGAACTAATCTGCAACATTCAAATCATTGGAAAAGTGCATATGTGTGGAGAATTTTAAGAAATCGAATGATTTGAGGGAGTTGAGAAAACTAGAAAAGTGCTGTCTAAAAAAGCAGAGCGCACTGTTATAAAAACTAATGTGATACTTCTGGTATTTACAGAAAAGAGACTGGGGCGATGGCTTACTTTGCATGACTTTCCTCTATAATCACGTTTGTCGAAACAGATGCGAGTGCTGTTGAGTGATTACTCGAGGGCGATCCCCGAGAGCTCGATTGTGATACTGTAGAGGAAGAAGGAGATATGGGAATAAGTATTGGATTAGTAGTGATGTTTACCTCTGGGGTTGACTTTGGCTCGAAATTTTGCCGCAATTTCTCCCGACCAACGAGTGCTGCAGAAGGGTGCAGAAAATGGTCAACATGGCTATTTATTTGTGTATTGGCTGGTTTTGCACTAACAACTAGCTCCCGCCACTCATGAGGGGCGTGTGCAACCCCTTTGACGTCTTTCGGATATTCGAATAACAGGTTGAACAACGATGACCATTCTCCCGTGGTACGTTGCTGTAACCGAAGAGAGACTTTGTGAGGCTCTTGACAATCACAGTTCCAACCGTCTTTGAGAGCCGTGTGCAGGCTTTGCGCGTGCCTTCTTATGCATCCAAATATATTTGCTAAAGCCGTATCTCTCTTGGCGGACTTCATACTGTCTAGTTTGTCAGTTGAGTCGAGCAGCTCCCGAAGTTTCCGATTGTGCTTTTCGAGGGTCTCGATGGTTATCGTGCCTCGTTTACTAAAGCTATGCCGAATCCTTTTCAGTTGATAGTCCCAGCTACTGGCTCCCTCATCCGCCCAGTCAAACTGCAGTCATATCAGTATAAATTTCTGTGAAAAGGGGTTCCAATGATTTTAATTGAAGCCTGGTAATGAGAGGCTTTCAATTTACTGAATTCGATCGAAACATGTTATTCAAGTCGCTAGAATTGTTGAATCCTTCTCGAGTATTGAAATCGACCCGGACGTTCAATAACTTCCATACAAGAAATGAAGGAATTTCGAGCACATCAAGTATTGATAGCTCACACCTGGTCTGCGAATCTGGAATGTTGCCCATTCTGGGAAAGGAATAATTTTCTTATCTCACCTTTCCATCTTTCAACGACAACATGCTTTCCAGTTCTGCCATGAGTTCATTCATGGTCCTGATTGAACCCACAAATGCCCCATAGGAATTACCTAAGCGCGACTTCAAGGTCATAGCTAAATCTTCTCGGTGCCATCCATGGTAGTTCGGGTCCGTAAGAAAATGTTGTAGTTCATCCTGGGAAACTTCGGCCGAGATAAGAAATCGCTCCAGCATCTGATCGAACAATTGTTTCTCAATATCGATAGCATCGATGAAGCGTAGGAACTCGGTGCGAAATCTTTTCCATCTCATCAAAGGCTCCCAGCCTTCTTTGTAGTGCTCAGCAGCAGAAACTAAGAGAGGGAAGCCACCGAGGACCAATCCTGCAATCTCAATTCCGGACATACTGGCAATTGGCTATGAGCCACCAAATGGAAATAGTCGATTAATTGTAGCCAGATATTGAGAGTATGTTCACAGACTCACGATCACTGTAAGGCACATGTCGACGCCTGACAACGTTGGCGCGAAGAATGAGAATGAAGAATGGCGACGTCAGCTTCTACCCCATGTCGATATCATATCCTTGTCCAAAGCGGGCGGGGTAACCTCATGGTTTTAGTCCGAGGCTGCATGATTACTGAGACCTTTATAATTTGGGGTGAGAGGCCTCCAAGAATCCACAATGATGGTGAGATCAGAGATTCCACAAGTTGTGTGGAGTTCGCCGTCGTAAACAACAGCACATGAAGATATTGGTGTCCTACGCACAGGCTATGTCAGAACGGCCCCCAAGCGACGATAGCGTCAAGATGTGGGCTGCGATCGAAGCCCCAGCACTTGGTGAATCGGAAGGAATTTGTTTTCGTTCTGTGGACTGCAGGAAACGTTTTGAGCAGAGTATACAGATACTCAAGGAAATTGGTCCTTCCGAGGCCTCCAACCAGCAATTTGATCGCGATTCATCTCTCTTAAGGATGCAGGGCTTATTTTCACATTTCAAAGCATGGGGTAACAGTATTGCAGCGTTCCAAAACGTTTCAATAAGAAGCTCGCTCGAGTTTCGTCTAAAAGAAGCTACAGATATCCGACAAAGAGTTCTGAAGATCCTAGGTAATCTTCAAGTATCGTTGCACGAGGGTAAGAAGAACCATTGACTCTATGAATCTAGCTGACTAGATTCAGCTGCATTGATTATCACTGGAAGGGAACCAAATGACTCATGGACTGTTGAGGAATATAGTGATTCTGATAATGAGGAACCAGACTCGGAGCCGGAACAGATCTCAGAGCTACAAGAGTTGTTTCAAGCCATGACGGATGCGAACACAAATCTTCTCAAGCTTTCTATGGTTATTCGAAACTCACCAAATCGAGATGACTACTTCAAAGCTGCTTCGAGATATAGATTTGATGCCAGCTATGATATTGGACACGTGAGAGAGAAGCACGGCTCTGCAAAGAGAAGTGCTGATTGGTTGATTGTACGCCTTGGAAAGGCCATTACAAGGCGACGCCAGTACTTGAAATATCGCGAGGATCACCATGGAAAGCTTACGAGGGACTGGGATGATGCTATGATCATTGAAAAAGAAGACAAAACAATTGCTCTGACCAAAGCAACAACCTTTGTTGAAAATACTACGACGGCCCAGAAGGATGGATCTGATTTGGGTAGCTCATTCGGCTCGCAGACTTCCTATGAGGCTACAGTTATAGGAGAGTCCACAGGAAGATTAAATGTACCATCTCATCCGAGAATGACATTTGAGGATGTGCCGTTTCAGTTCGGTAGCCCTTTTCGATGTCCGTATTGTTTCACAGAACAGATAGTCAATAATCGCTCTGCATGGAAGTATGTATTCCTATGTCTGTCTGCTTTACCGCAATTTAGACGCTGACAGTTATACCAGGAAGCATATTTTCAGGGACCTTAGACCATATGTTTGTACCTTCCAAGAATGTGATTTGAGAATGTTTTGGAGTCGTAATGAATGGTTCGCGCACGAAGTTCAAAACCACAGAAGGGAATGGGTCTGCCAGCAATGCCAACATGCTCCATTCTCATCCTCATCGGCGTATGAAGTTCACTTACACTCACGTCACCAAGTTGAGCTCAAAGGTTCTCAACTCAAAGCATTGCTGTTGCAAAGTGAAGAACCAGTGGATAAAGTGTCTGCCACTGCGTGTCGACTTTGTGATCAGTGGGAAACAATTATCGAAGATAAAAGATTTGGTTCTAAACGACCGTTCCTTGATGGGGTGCAGCCATCTCAGTCATATGGTACTCGTGGGCAGTTTAGAAGACACTTGGGACGACACATGGAGCAATTAGCTTTATTTGCATTACCTATAAACGAAGATGCGATGGAGGTCGATAGCTTAAGTGAAGATGAGTATCACGAAGATTCATCGGCTTCCGTTGCAGAGTCAAAAGCCATTGGTAACAGTGACCTCATTGATACAGGGTCTCTCGGATTACCCGTAGACAGTGATGCGGCCACTGATACAATGTCTCATGGTCTTCCCCCACAAGCTGGTAATGATTTTATCAACCCTCGATTTATGGATTCTGTACAACAGCGTGATTGGGATGAGTTTGAAGAAAAGGAAGAGCAAAATAGAAGCGCTGGTGGTCCGTCAAGAGCCGCTCCGAAAGAGATGCCTCATGGATGGTCTTTCTCCAAGGTTGAAAAAGGAAGATCAAAGACGGGGTGTGTAACATGCAGGAGGAGAAAGAAGAAGTGTGATGAAGCGAAACCAAGGTGTACGTTTGGAATTACTCACATGGTACCATTGTTATTTGCTCAGTCACAATACTAACTATTTCTGTCATTTAGGTCTGAATTGCGAAAAGAATGCCGTCGTGTGTGAAGGGTATCCAGAAAGACAAGTTAGGAAGCAAGCTGGTAATGATTTTATTCGCCCTAGATTTATGGATTCTGTACAACAGCGGGGGAAGCTGGAGCGGATTAGAGTGGAGAAGGAGCGAAATGAGAAATCGTTGCGCGAAGATATCGAATCGCGCATGACGACGGGGGAGTTGGAACATTATAAGTCTGAGCGGGAGCGCGAGAGAGAAGAATGAGGTGATGATGTTGAAAGAAGATGCGAAGCTAATCTTGATGGAGAGAGAATTGGAAATTATCCGATTTGAGAAAGAGATGGCGAAGGAAGAACGCATGTAACGGGAGGAATTCGAATTAATTTCTCTTAAAGAAGAAAAGAAGAATTTTAAGAAGAAAAAGCGTATGCAAGAAGAGAGGGAGCAAGCAAATGAGGAAATTCGCAATACTTATGAGCGTATGAAGCAATTGGAACAGGAGCGACATGCTCGTGACAAAAAAGACCTCGATGAATTCATCGAGAAGTATCATTTGGCTTGTGAAAGACGAGGGATTAAAGAGGGAAAAGGAATACCAGAGACGTCTGCATAAGAATGAGCAAAATATAAGCGCTGGTGGTCTGTCAAGAGCTGCACCGAAAGGGATTGTATATGTGCGAGCGCTTAACGACCGAGAATCTGATGACTTCAATTTTCATGATGGAGATATAATACAACTTATTAAGAAATCAGAAACTGGCTTGTGGGAAGGAATTCTGAATGGTATGGGCTGGTGGTTATGAATCAGTTCTTGCCAGGTTTTGTCCGGTTTCGAGGATACGAGCATTGATGAGATGTCTACCCAAGTGTCGCGTGTTGATAACAATTATATGAAAGATTCTGACGGTCTTCATTTAAGGTCGAAAGAATCAGAAGCTTCTATAAAGAGTATCAAAGTCCGATCCGAGGATACTGCATCTAGGGGCCCTGGCTCAGATTCAACGAACAGACCAGATCTTGCAGAAATAGCGAGACTATAGAATCGTATTAAACAGAAAGAAGACAGTAAGCAAAATTAATTCATATCAACTTTTGGAGATACTGATTATACCACAGGAGCCCAAGGGTAATCATCCACTACCCCAAAACCCAAATCAAAGAGAGCAATCCAATGCATCAATGAAAACAGAAACCGCAGATGATCAAGACCATGGGACACCACCAGATGTAATTTCTTCCGAAAAAACATCTAATCACAGTACTCCAAGAGCTCTAAATGCCGCAGAAGTACGTGCTTTAGAATTGCAACCGGACGCGTCGGCTGAGGGCGGCACGAGAGAATTCTGAAGAATTAAAACAGTATTTGAGGCAAAAGAAGAGATTTGATAGAGAAAGTTGAGTTGACGGATTAAGGAGATAGAAGACAATTGAGGGGATCAAAAAATTGCTGGCGCTATAGAAACAGAGAAAACTGCGCTCAGGACATATCCGGAGTGTGATTTCGATGGAGATGATCAAAGTCGAAAAGTGTAACGGAGCTACACTCAGAGTAGGGCAATCAGGACCAAGTCTTTTGCTAATTTCAACAAATTTCACGTCAGGAATCGGTTCTTATATCGTAAATGAGACTTAAACGGCGCAGATTGCGCCGACACCAACACCAGGAAAGTCCGTCTCAGGTTTCAAGAAACACTTTTGGGGATATTATCACCAGATAATTAATTTGGAGAAATTCTTGAGGAATTAATGATCGCCTACACAGCTCTGAACCGAAAGATTGAAAAGGAATAAAAATTTGGAACACAAATATTTGGTTTGTGCCTATCACATTTAAGGGGAAATAATGAGTTCTTCAATCTATTAAGTGACACTTGATGAACGGATATAGAGACTACCAATGCCTGTCATATTCGTGGTTATAAAACGATAGTATTTGTTCTCGGTGGTAGCTTTACTTCTGACATATTTGAAACTCTTCTTTACTTTCAGTCGATTTTCTTGTCCCTCCCGCCCTGAGACTCCCAAAGCAAACTCCCAGCAAGCACGCTTGCACACAGCCCCTCAAAAATCGCGACTTTCCTCCACGGTCCAGCATCAACCCAGAAAATTCCAACAGCAATCGTCCGTCCAACAACTGACAACCACATAGCAAGCCTGTCTCCTCTCTTAGCAGCGACGAGGTAGAGCGAACTATTATGCATGGCGATGATCAGTATAGCGCCGAGACTTTGATCTTCAAGGTTAGATTAAGAGAATTCAATATTCTTACCCTATTGACAGACATGATAGAGCTGAAACATGGATGGCGTGTTTCGAGTCCGTGAGTAACATTTCGGCACTCTTTCTTGCGGCGGTGGAAGATAAAAGAGCGGCGGCTCCATTCAGGAAATTGAAACCGCCCTGGACTGCAAAAACAATTGATGATAGAGGAGGCATTTCTCAAGTTTTGATTCCCACGAACAAACTATTCGGCCAACATGACGATTTAAATATACCTGGAGTATAGTACGATGGTTTCCAAAACGATAACTCGTGATCTTTCAGCTCAAACAAAAAATGACCGTGGCAGGAAATACGCCGATGATGACTGCGGGGTTTGGATCTCAAGCCAGAGATTGATTATGTGGTACGATGAATAGAAATTTATGGCCTATTGGAAGGCACGGTGGCTTACTGTTTTCCGTGGGTCGAATCCTTCCGGTATTTTTTGCTGCTCAACTTACTGACTGTAATAACCTCAATTCTGTCCGCACCATGCAATTCTCTCTTTGGAATTGCTACAAAGGGTCCTCGAACTTGGAGAAATTTCTGATCTCCTACGTTCGTCTGATAGATCGTGTTTTTGACAGGATAAATGCCGAAGAGATGCTGTTATTCAGTTTTGTTGTTCCCCTCAATTATTTCCAATCTGACGATAAAGCTAGGCCGGAGGTGGCTTAGAGCCTAATAAGCTCGGTTAGATGTCCCCTGAAGGTGGGATTGCCTAAGAAAGCAAAAGTCGATAAATTCTTCAAACTCTATTGGATGATTCTTATCGTTCCATTTGGTGAGATTCATCAACGCGACATGTCCAACTGTTGGTCTGCCCCATTTACTCGTCAGTGGTGACAAGTTGAGGAAATTTTGGATGTCAACAAAGCCAAGCTTGGTAGCTCGTAGAAACTCCAAACGTACGATACGACGAGAAAAAGAGGTGACGACGTAACAAAGACAAACTTCGAAAAGAATCGAAATTTTTACCATTGATATTTTCCTCCTGTTTCGAGAGTTGATTCCAGCATCGTCCTCTTATGCTTACTTCCCGAACCTCTCGCTGAAGTGTACGATAGGGCTTCAAAGGAATGACTCCGAACACTTCGACAGAAAATGAAATTGCAGTGGCAAATATGAGGGAATCGACAATGAGCGAGGAACCTCAACGAGTGGAGGATACGGGAATGTATGCCAAGTTTTCAAGTGTGCTCTTGATCCCAATTGTATTGTGCTTAGCGACTTTTTGCGTAGCAGTAGACAACACAATAACTTCGACCACTGTCGCTCGAATTATCCAAAATTCCCACAGAATTGACAATGTGGGTTGGTATGCAGCGGAATTATCTTCATAACCATTTGATTTTAAAGTGATGGCTGGGAAATATTAACTGATGTTGAACAGAATTCATCCATTGGCGTCCTGTGCATTCCAGCCGGCTTTTGGCAAGATCTATACACTTTCCTCTAGTAAATTTGTCTTTCTAGTATCACTACTGATATTTGATATTGGAAGCACTGTATGTGCTACTTCGCCGACTTCCCATGTTTTCATCCTCGGGCGGGCGTTGGCAGGCTTGGGATCTGCTGGGATACAAACAGGCACTACACCCATCCTTGGCGAATGTGTTCCGTTGCGCCAGCGGCCGACATGAAATAGCGTAGTTGGAAGCATTTTTGCTGTTGGGGGTGTAGCTGGACCTTTATTAGTATTTGGATATTTCCCACCCTGAACTATTTGTTGTTGCGATTGACACCAGAGTAGGGTGGGGCTTTCTCAGATTCCACGACATGGCGTTGGTGTTTTTACATCAATCTACCGATTGGTGGTGCCGTAATGATTTCCATAGCTTTCTTTTATGCCGGAAGTCGTGGCTGCCAGAGCACATTTAATTAAGCTGGATTTCGTAGCCAGGTCGCTAAATTTGACTTGGCTGGGCTGGTACTTTCACCTTCATATCAGCAACGATTTGCCTTCTATTGGCACTCTCATGGGGTGGGACTACCTATGCATGGAGAAGTGCACGCATTGTAGTCTACTAACCCTTGCCGGTGTACTGTTTTGTTCGTTCTTCGGTATCGAATACTGGATGAAAGATAGTGCCATCGTTCCTTTACGTTTGCTACGTCGACGCAGTATAATTGCAGATATGGTCCGGCCTCTGTCTTGGAGGGGCATTCTTGTTTGCTGGCTTTGAGACTGCTGCAACTGGATATTATACACCTTTTGTCCACGCCTGCTCAATTCTCGTATCGATAGGCACTGGGCTCCTGATGACTGTTCAACCTCAGCACACCTCATGAGCAAAATGAGTTGGATTTCAGATACTCTGTGGGGCTGAAATCGGAGAAGAGCAAGGATTGTACATGGTGCAGATGACCCTCCCGGAAGTTGACTTCGCAACTGGCATCGGCATTATCTTGTTCGCGCAGACTTTCAGCGGAGCACTTTTTTTGTCAGTCCCCCAGGCAATTTTTCTGGAAAATATTAGTAAAGCACTGAAAGCGGTGGCCCCGAACCTGGATCCTCACTCTGTTTTGGACGGTGCATCAACAGCTCTTCCTGGCGATTCTTCTACCCAGGCATCAGCAGAATTGCGAGAAGTGTATGGTGCTGGGATCAAAGAAGCTCTACGCATTAGAATTCTACTGGCAACGATATCAATTGTGGGCGCCCTGATGTACGACTGGAAAAGCTTGAAGACTAAGCAAAATCATGGGAGCGGTGGTCGTAATAGTGACAATAAGTTGGACCAATTTGCAGGCGAATGAAAAAGCTATGGAATGGAAGAACGAGCAATATTATCACTGTCCTATCACTGTCTGTGGCGGTCGGTAGCTTACCGATAATTGAGTTGAGAGAGGCACTTGCACTTGAACATTGCCACGTTCCGAAACTATGTACAAAGCTTTAATAGAATATTACAATAATAATAAATGATCAGAAAACATGGGTATTTCTGCGAAGTATCATGTAGTATGGTGAACTAAGTCCCAAGTGTACTTTGAATGTCCAAATCATAGGCACTATCTTTGGCGCACTCTCGAAATTTGTTTTCGGCGTTGGCCAAACATATCCGTGGATCGTCCTCGCGCTTTCAGTCGGTCTGCTTGTTTCCCTACCCTTCTACCTGCTGCATAAACGCTAGCCCACTCGTGGGTTTGGCTATGTCATTGCTCCAGTCATTTGCTGGTATCTCGGCTATCTCGCCGCTGGCGTCAACTCCTCTGCCATGGTATTCTTCGTCATTGGCTTCTTTTTCCAAATCCACATTGTAACACGGTACCTAAGCTGATTCCTGAAGTATAGTTATTTACTTGCGGAAGCTATCAGTGGAGGAACGGAGTTGCTGGCTTTTATCGCAAAATTTTCTGTGTAGGGCGCTAGTAGCAAATCAATCGAATTTTCTCCATATTGGGGGATTAATTACCAAAATGGGGTCTTTGACTATTGCGCGACGAGCCCGGCTTTGAACAAAGAGGGATTGTGAATAGTTGTTGAGTTTAGATGCAGCAGAAGACTTTCTGATTTTGTCTATATTAACAATCATGGTTTCTTTCCTACACACAACAATTTTAGGGTTATGTGACTACGCAATCTAGATTGCATCAATTGACAACGGGAAAGGACGATCTAAGGAGAAGGAAAATAAAACCTCGTCGTGCGGCAAGGGTAATAAGTGAAACAAGCTTTACTTCAAGCTGTGCTGCCTGATCTCGGATGTTATCTTCTTCAAAGAGCATCCGAACAATGACACGGACTTTATCGGCATTTATACCCCCTACAACACAGCCCTATAAATGGATGTTTATCCCTGTGACGATCTAGATTTTCTGCGCTAGAAGGCTTCCATGAGCTTCGAGTCCCGTCGTATCAGTATTCGCTTAAGGCATATCGCATCAGGCACGAAATATACCCCTACAAGGAAGCAACTGCACAGAAGATTCCAAACTCTATTACAATCTGAGGCTTTCTTCGTGAAAATCACCATTATAAATGGTATTTGGGTGGGAATATGTCTGGCATAGCCATGCTTGCGGTGAAGTATGCGGCTATCGCAACTTCATTTAAGGTTTTGCTGCATCTTTGGAAGTTATATCGGGGGTTTCTAGTTTTAATCCTTGCATGTACGACGAGTGTGGGATTTTCTTGAATCTTCATATATTCTCAGAAGAGAATGCTGATTCCGATTTCTTTACTCTCATTCACTATCTCAGCTCCACAGAAGAAACCACGAAATAAAAGAAAATGAAGACATACAAAGGCAAACCAATTCGCTGGCATGCACTCTTATCATTGATTTTGTCTACAATATCATTTATATTGGGTGTCGTCACGATATTCTCGGGTTCGAAAAATGGGGTTTTAGAAGATTATTATTTCCTAAGGGCAAGCTGGTCCTACCATATTCATGGACGCTCATCTGATGTTGAATAGTTAAAAACAGCAAATCTCGGTCAAAGTTTGGTACAATTTGCAGCAGTCAATTCTACCACAGCGAACACCACAAGCATAATCGACATATCTGCTCTGAACAGCCGCGATTTATCATCAGATTCGATAGAAAAGAGAGATGCAGCATCCGACTTCGCCACGGCATTATTCGGTAATGTTATCAAGGAAGTTAAGAGCATCGCGAAGAAGATTGAAGCAGGCGATAACGATGGTCTCAACGAAGCCGAGAAGGCGTTAGTCTCGAATATCACAGATACCGTTGGAGTTGCAGATTTCTACAGTTTACATGTAATAAAAATATGTCGAGGAACTATTACATCAGAGGATAAATGGGTCGTTGATGGCTGCTCAAATTATTCTCAAGCTTTGAAAGGTAAGTCGAAACTCATAAAATAGGTCCTACACGCGAGATGGACATACTGAGCTAATGCATTGAAAAGGCTTGACACAACTTACCTCATCTACTCCATCTACCTTCCGTATTGTCAATACTACGCTTACCGTTCCATTCCTGGGTCTCGCTACCACTGCAATGCCATTTACCGCCGGAATGCTGAACATTGGCACTATGGCCATCCTCGCTCTCTATGGTCTAGCCTTGATCGGATCGGGTGCTACAATTTTTCTATCAGCAATTTATATGTTCAAACCCACAGCCCGCATCGTCTACTGCGCTCTCTTCTTTTCCTTTCTCGCGTCTAATTTCACAATGACTGTTACGCTGAATCTAACAGCCGTTACCAGCATGGTAAGCCAGATGGTCTCTTTAGTAGGGCCTGCTCTAGGTGTCGAAGCTTCTGTTGGGGGTGCATTCCTAGGGAGCTCATGGATAGCCGCCATATTCGCATTGATTTTCAATCAGTATTGGATGATGGTCTGGCTAGTAGAGATCAGAGGATATGGATTCAGAAGAAGAATCAGAACAGATGAGGAGATTGGAGATTGGAAGGGAATTATGAATGAGTTGAAGAGAGATTGGAAGAAGCCTGTACCGGAGGGGCTTACAGCTTCAGAATCTAATGAAAATCTTATGGTGATAGAGAGGGTAGATGAGGTCACTGGTGTATCGACAAAAGACCATTCATATCGTTTAGGGTGACCGAGAATGGTCAGTCCTTGAGGATAAAGATTGCAGGAAAAGATTAGAGTTTCACCAGAAGCCAGATATATTCAAGCATTGCGGGACAATACAAATTTAAAAGAAGAATTGAGGAGATCGGAAAGGGTAGCCATGGGGCTGCTTTTGGGTAGGATTTCGAGGATTTCAAGGATTTATTATATTTTAGAGTAAAAGTAAAAATACATGAAGGCTTCACACAATTTCACTTGCGAGGGATCAGAAGACATTTGTAATCATCAATTCATGAGACCTAAAATGAACAGTCTTTACTATAGCTCTTAGCTGCATATAAATCACTCTTTTTTTGAGAGGAATATCCCACTACAAATCTTCTATATCCCAAAAAGCTCCCTCCGTCAACTGCCCCCTCCGTAATATGACGCTCCTTCGGGATCGACTTTAATCTATATCAAACACCCCAGTTTTCTCCATTGCGTGTTTATCAAACTCAATCGACTTTATCCTTGAGAGCCGACTCCACCTTAGGTTGGCCAGACCTAAGGTTTCTTGGCTCTCTTGGAATTCCGTTGATTCTTCTGACCTCTCCCCTGCTTGCTAGTTTGATAAAATAACCTCCCTCCCCCCGCAAATCCTTCTTTCCTTTCTATCTCAATACCTCATCAAAAACTATCTCCAAACCTCAACATCTTGTCGCCAAAAAATAATCCTGAAATAAAATCCCATGCAAAATCCCCCCACCAGCACTTTTCACATATCCTCCCGTCTTCAGATCGATCGCCTCCACACCTTGCCCATGTCCCGGAATTTTGACCCCCTGAAGATAATGAGAACATGGTAATTAGGAGAACAGACATCCGAGAACCAGACCCACAATAACACAGGGTGGAGCTAATAAATGGGTTCATATAATCCCCAACTGCGGATTATCGTATGTGGTATTCCCCCAACTCCTAAAGTATATTGGTGTAGAAGCTATGCCCAAAAAATCTTCAGAATCGTCGTCGATATGGTGTCGATAGGAACCCTGGAATCAAGGAGATCATGATTTCTTGGGCGTATGCACGAAAGACTACTATGAGAAGCAATCGGTACTGTATATTGATTTTGAGTTTCTCCTGGCGCTAGTGATCAATCCTTTCGGGGACTTAGAAAGCAGCCTGAGTGACGAGAAGTGAATTTTTTTTTGGATTTCTTTTTTCCTTTTTTTTGGATAGTTTTTTGGAGTTTATTTTCGAATAAGGCTTTTGATGCTGCAATATTCGCGGTGAAAATAATGTTGTTTTTTCCTAGATGATATGCAGCTATCATGAAGTAGGAAGATTTTCAGCTGCATCTCCTATTTTTGCAGTCTGACCACCTGCCGTTCCCAAAAGAAGAAGAAAGGTTGAAGTCGATGTCAGCCATTACCAATTGATGGGTCCGAAAGGATGGGCATTGCTCTCAACATCTGTATCAATGTCAACGTTCGAGAAGTCAACTGGGTCGGCGATTACATCAACAACTTGAGGCATGCTGAGCTTGATGGGATGGGAAAATTCATCATCATCATCATCCGAATCATCACTGCTATCCTCTGGCACAACCTCAGCTTTTGGGACTGTGCGATTCTCATATTTTCTGAGCACCTTCATATAGTTGGCGATGCGTTTTCTCGAGACGTTCATGTTGCGAAGGAGAAGTTCGCGGTCGAAGGCTGCATGAACTTCGACTTCATTCTCCTGCTCCCATTTTTGAAGCTCGAACAATTCCCATGACGTCTTAGCCTTCAGTAATTGTAGTTCTGTTGGCTCCATTGTAATTTCGACATTTGAGAGGTCTGCTGGAACCCTGTATTTTCGATAAAGCTCTGCGTCTTCATCGTCGTCTGTAGCTTGGAGATCCTCATCTTCCTCGGACTCTATAGGTGTAGTGTCATCGAGGATGATGATCTCGGATTCGTCATTTTCTGACATCTCTGAATCCTCATCATCGGACTCGTCGCAGTCATCGGAGTCCTCAGAAATGTCCTGAAGATCTTCAAGAGGAGGCAAACCAATGCTGCCGCCTAGACCGACATATGGCCCAATGCTTACAGTGCTTGAGTCAGGCGATTCTGACCGAGGGGTTTCCTCTTCTAATCTATCTTTGGATTCTTTGGTAGAATCAGAATCGTCATCTTCAGACGTCAATGACTGACTTGCTGGAATCTCCGTCTCGTTCGAAAAATTGAAAGTGTCTAGTAGAGAAAATGGATCCTCTATAACTCTAGACCCCTGGCCTGAAGCATCATTAAAATCGAAGAATGCCCCGCGGAAATAGTCTTCAAAACTGGTGGAGCTCGCAGGACAATCACGGGTGGAACTTTCTAAAAAAGCCGCCGGAGACTCGACAGAAAATGATGAGATTCCCTCTGAGCAATCTTGCTGATGTCTCTCATCAGAGGAAAATTCTCCTTCTTCTTCAATTTCATCGAAGGCAGAGCGAGGAATGACCGGTGGTGGGGCCTCTTTTTCGGCAGCTGCGTCTTCCTCATGTTGAGCCTCAAGACAACGATCAAATTCAGCCTCCAGTTCATCAAAGATAGAACTAGGCATGACCGGCTCTGCTTTCCTAGCCTTTCTAGGCCCAAGGCATCGATCGATATAGGCATACATATCATCAAAAATGGGGTCACGAACCGGTGGCAATGCCTTTTCTTTAGCAGCTGCGTCCCTAGCCTTTTTACCCTCAAGATAGAGTTTCATTGCGGGCTCAAGAGCCTGATCGAAGGCAGAGATACGATATGCAGATTCCTTGAAGTAACTTTTTGTAATAACTGGTCTAGCAATTTTTTTGCCGTGATCAATGTGCCATATCGTGGAAGGTTGCTCGTCCTCATCCTTATCCTCGTCGGCATCTAACATATCTTTCTCATAACCCCGATCCCTAGCATAGAAGGGTTCCTCTTGCAAGACACCATTGTATCCCTCGTATAGGACAGTTGGCTTAGAGGGTCTTTGAGTGACCTTGCACTGCTTTTCATCAGACTCGTCTCCGGAAGAATATTCATCACTACCTTCATCTGATGAATCTTGGTCAGATGATTCACCTTTTTTAGCTCGAAGGGCAATTGCTTCTTCCAGAGCTGATCGCAATTGATCAGCATGGAATGAGTTTTGTATTTCGAGCTGGAAATCGCGCTCGAACTCAAGTTCCGTGGTGTTTTTAGCTTCCGTTGCGTCAGAGAGCTCTGTATTCGGAGTGACAAACTTGAATCTTTCCTCGGCGTTTTCAAGTTCAAAGAAGTCATTAACAAGACACTCCTTGCCTGGGTTTCCAGCTTGAAGTCCAGGAAATCCGAGGAATTGTGGCATTCTTCGCTGTGCTTGGCTTGGTCCAACCTTGGGACCAAGACTGACAATATCTTCATTAATATGTGTCTCTGGTAACACTTCAGCCTCAAGATTCAATTGTGCTGGAAGAAAACTATTAATTTTAGCCACAGGCTTTGGTTGTTTTGTTGTCTTCACTTTCTTTGGCTTTGACTTTTCTTCCATGTTGTCATTGGTGTTTTTCAATTTTTTAACAACTGGGGATTTTGGAGCGGGTACCATTCTGTCAGTTTCGTTTGCCTTCTTGATCACATTTCTTGGGGCGGAAGTTGATAGGGTAATACCAGATGATGTAGATCTACCAGCCTCTTTTGTTGGCGTCCTGGTGGTCAGTGGTTTTGACGAAACAGATTGCTTCTTGGATTCGACGCGAGGAATTGGAACAGCACGACGACGATTGGGCTGGGCCTCTCCAGCTGATGATGAGGTAGGTAATTGGATTAAAGAAGGCAATGACTTGATGACTCCATCCTTGGGGGCAGGAGTAGCACCACGGCGCCTAGGCTGGGCCTTATTGGAAGTGCTCGAGAAAGTCGATAATGGGCTCCGAATGGAAGTGGATGGCTGTGCGACATCGACATCAGGAGCGGGAGTAACTTTGCGGCGACTAGGTTTTGCCACTCTAGTTGATTTCATGGCAGGCATAGATGTCGACGAAGCAGATTCTTTCTTGGCTTCGACTTTTGGAGCTTTGACTTTTTGAGCAGGAGTTGGGCCTCGACGACTAGATTTAGTCTTGACAGGGGCTTTATCGAAGGCTGATCGTGGGAGGGCGTTATCTAAAGCTGCTTGCGGGCTCTCGATTGGTTGAGCTGCCACAATTGGTGCTTCGGCAAAAAGATCCTCCATCGAAACATCGGGAAGGTATCGATGTTTTTTCGATGGTTCTATTGTTGATGTAGTGGTTGAATCGCTCTGTGATGCGAAATCATCTGGCTTAATCTTTGCAGAAACAGACTTGAGGACATTTTCCACAGATTTCTCACCATTTTCGTTTCTTGCCTCAGAAACCGACCTAGGCTGCATGGAGCCCTTCTTTGGTGCTACTGGTTTCTTTGGTGCTGCTGGCTTCTTGGTAGTTCTAGAACCACCAAAACCTAGCAAATTCTTGGTGGGATTGTTTCGAACCTTCGTCTCCTTGACAGGGGCGCGCTTTACAGGAGCAGCAACAGGTTTTTGAGTTGGCTCAGTGATCTTCTGTTTCTTTACAGGACCACTTGTTTCTACTTTCTCAGAATGCTTGCGCTTGGTGGGAAGATTTTCGAAGTCCATACCTGCCTTTGCGGTCTTCACCTTCTTGGCAGGCTTAGCGATTTGTTCTTCAGAATCGCTAGAGTCGGTATCGAAGTACTTGCGCTTGGTTGGAGACTGGTCTTTCTCTTCAGGCTTCTTGAGGTCCTGGGACTTTTGAACTCTGGGTGGGACTTTCTTAATGTCGGGCTTGAACTTGGTGGTTTTTCTAGCCTCGTTTGTGTTCTCGTTGCGACCGAATATCTTTTGGTCTTTGAACGGGGCAGACTTTCGATTTTGGTTACCATTGCTCATGCGGCCATGGTATACAATTTCTTCTGTGTCGCTATCGATCTCTCCTTCTTCCTTTTCCGCCATCTTGCGCTGAATTTTGGCGGCAGCAGCAGCTTCCTCAGCGGCTTTCTTCTCAGCAACCTCGGGCATTGATTTCCCTGGGTGTTTTTTCATGCGTGGAAGAGATGAGATTCGGGAAGTGCTCATTTCAGGAGCTTGATTCAAAGAAGTTGCGGTGGAGGATGCGCTAATCTTTCCAGGAGGATTTGCAGCATCGCGAGCCTTCTTCTCGGCAACTTCAGCGCGTTTTGCCTTGAGCTTTTCAATGCCAGCGTTGATCTTCTGTTGTCTAGTCATGTTGTTGGTCTCTTGAGGAGGCATCGTGAATGGAAAGTTATTACTCTGTGAAGTAATGATAGACGGTATGTGAATGGATCTAATATTACTCAGAGGGTAATAGGTAGCAAAGGTTGGTTTTGTTGTTAATGTAAGATAACTAAAGTGATATCCAAAAGGTATTCTAGAAAGAAGTCTTGGGTTTGAAAGTTTCTTGTAGAATAGGAAGAAGAAGATGTTGAGTTTTTTTTGCAGGAGGGAATTTTGGAAGCTTATATTCAAAACCTGTGTGTCTTGCGCGGTTACAAAACATTGGTACGGTTCGAGCTGGCTGTATTGAATACCTCACGTTCACTGCCAAAAACCTTATTCAATCACAAATCATGGCGAGCCTTGATGCCGTACGCAAAGCGATCACCGTTAAAAATGAGCTCGAATTACCAATCAGCCTGATTTTCATGTTCACGGTCTACCAATAAGCCTGGTTTTTATGTTCACGGTCATTACCGTACTATAGTCAGAAGAAATCTGATTGTGGTTGGCTCAGGAGCCGTACACATTTTGTTAAGACCAATATCAATGGCTTGCTGCTACAGAGCAAACCTATTGTACGGTTGCATTAAAGAAGCTGATGGGCTCACATCAATGCCAACTTCTCACATTATAAATCAATCGCAGAACTTTGAAGAGCTGCGATTGATGTTCAGAACATTCACTATTCCCTTAGTCATACTGCCGGCTATCTAACGAGGCTCAAACCTTGGAGTCATTTGTTCCTTGAGCACCAGTCATAATAGCGCATATCCATACAGCTCCCTAGTTTGCCGCTTGACAAGTTTCGATTTACATATGAACCTATAGAAAGAATGTATCTATGTTGATACCAATGGATCTTCTGTTGCCTTGTTTCTAAGGAATAACACCCAGCTGTTGTATAGCCTTGAGATGAACTCTCTTTCCACTTCACTGTGGCAGTTGTTTCAAGAACTCCAACTTGTTGGAGTGATCATGTGGCAACTTTCTGTTTGTGCCTCAGTGCTTCATCTTTATACATGACATACCGACTGAAGATAGAGAGATCATATTCCATCTCAGGATTCTTAAATACAAAAGAGCGACTACGCCCCAAGCTCATACAACTTCTAATTAAGACTAAAAGTTTTCTTCTGATGCTAAAATCCCTCCTTGATATTATCTTACTTCGCCAATATCAATCTTGATAATATTTTAACTGAAATTGCATGATATAATGTTACTGTCCTTCTTTATTCTAACACAATTTGCTCCATTTTGTGCCTCAGCAGATGAACTTCAACTCATTCTCAGACTTAAGTAACTAGATCAAGTAGAAACTTGTTTAACAGCCAAAGAAAAGACCGGAGTTGGTCTAGAAAAGCTGGTCGCACCTGACTTGTGTAATCTATCGTATGCTCCGTTTTCGTTTTTCAAAAACCCTTCTGAAATTCAAGGGTTTTCAACGGAATATGGCTAGTGATTGAGATATTGTTCTAGCAACATTCCACCGCCAGCTCTTCTTTAGCTATTCGCCGCTGGATGAGCTGTGATCACTTTCTCCTATCTTGGCCAATCATAATTGGGTTTCTTTACATATGTTCAGTACACAGTGCCTGGGATGAGTAAATGTATCCGGAAGTCGAAAGTGCAAAGTGAGAAATAGCTAGACATTTCCAAGGAAATTTGAAAAGGGGTTTCTGCAATTCTTAAGTTTTCGTCAAGATATTCATCCATTCACAGACCACTGGGTCCATAAATATAGTGCGTTTCGTTTCTAAACAAATAAAGTGAAATCCACAAATAAACGACTCACCCTTCTGCATTGGTTTCGATATGCTTTAATAAGAGTCGAGAATAGAAAATGGTATGGAAATATTTTGATATATGAGATCCGATAGGGGACATCAATATCACCGGGTCACCGGAACTTATTAACGTAAACGAATGATAGTTCATTGTCAGAGATTGAAGATTGACGCTCGCGACTGGCTGACCATAATAGATAAGCTCCGTGCTTTCAAGTATGACTTCAAAAATCTTATCTACCTACATTTTTCTGAGCCTCACTGGAATAGGGGAACTATAAGGGCTATGAGATATCTGAGGTGTAATAAAAGGTTATTTCAGTACTGGAAAACATACCCACGTCCTTATTTATACTTATTTTTCTTATTGACGAGACTAACGTGGTGTAAAGTTGAACTAATTGTTACTATTAACTTTTGCGGACCATTTTTAAATTATACAGATTTATTTATTGATTCAAAATAGCTTGCATGGTTGATATATTGATTTGAATTCAAATTCTTTAAGAGGCCGAAGTAGCTTCTAAATGCGAGCTTTGCCGAAAGATCAACAAAATTCACTGAAATTTATTTGCACTGGTCAGTCACATCTTTTCTGCTAATGATTCAATGATATATCGATGGGATTCACACCTCCTTTTTTTTTGAGCTTCCAATTGACTGCGGGTTACGAGATTTTTTTTCGGGCTGGATATCACATGATGTGGAACAAGTAGATGTCAGAACAATCAAAGGCTCTGAGAAGTAACTAAAGTAAACGCAACCACCGGTGGTGCATAATATTGAAAAGGCCCTAACTACAGAATTGAAGATAAAGCATGACGAAAACACTATAAACATACTCATTGGCAACAGGCCTGCCTTTAAACTCAACTATATACATTGAATAGTTTTGAGGTACCAACACCCTCCATTCCATCAGTAGAAATGCATCTACAATGCTGCCATGATTGCGTTGTATGCGGGCTTTGGAGAGTAGTTCGCATCGAACAACAATGGGCTGGAGCTTGCACGCCATGAGTCGTTATCACGGAGACCCCAGACAGTAATACCAACACATTTGCTTACGCTCAAGCATGCGTTGACGACCTATTCAGTAATTAGAATCACATATTACTTCATCCCAAAGGGACTCCCCAGGAATTTAAACTCACGTTGACATAATCAGTAGATCCTGCACCAGCAATATCCAGTTCTGTGACGGCAACTTCACTGACACCAGAAGCGGCAAGTGCAGTCAAAGCAGCCTTTGAAGCAGCTCCCTGACCAGCTGAAAGATGGGTTTGCGAACCGATTCCATCAATGGGAATTCCTTGAGCGATCCAAGTTTTGACGTGTGCAACCATTCCGTTTGTAAGTTTGGGATAGGTTGCTGAATCCAGGCTTCAGGAAATGTTAGCTTTGGATGTAAAATTTTAAAAAGGGTAGAATTACTTGTAGTCATTGATGTAGAGCTTTGCATTTGGGTCAGCTGCTCTAGCAGCTTTGAAGGCGATAGAAACATAGCTTTCGCCAAGGACTTTGTAGAACACGCTGGATCTCATTGAACCATCTTCGTTGAAGATTTCATTGACGACATCCTTATAATTGTTAATTATATGTGCAGAGTTAAGACAAGATGACATACCCATGCATAGATCTTTCCCTTCCAGCGAGTCATCTCTTGAGTGATGTGATTTTGAAGGACGCTAGTGAGCGTTGCTGCAGAGGTTATAGAGCTAACCCAGCTTGGAAGTTGAGAGTGCCAGCCTATTGATGTCAGTTCTCATTTTTCAAAAAAAAAAAAAAAAAAAAAAAACATTGGTGTGACAAACAGAGTGTGTGCCCGCGAACAATTTGCGAATTTTCACCCGCCCATTTGACCAAATAATCGCCACCAGCGAAGTTGAATTTATTTTGTGTTCCTATCACCAGTCAGCCATATACTCTTCAAGAACTATGTGAATATCTATACCCTCAATAGCGTCCCACTTCATGCTGTTTTCTGGTGTCACTTGTCCAAAGTTTGCTTTGATGACAGCCGCATTATTTCCAGATGAAAGAAGACCTTGATCTGTGGCAAGACCAAAATATTTCTTTCCATGAGAAACAAATTTGGCGTTAAGACCACTTCCGGAACTGGTGCTGGTTGGGCTTGTTATCTCGGTCTTCAAGGTCGTCGGGGTAACTACTGTCGGTGTGGCTGTGGGAACGGCAGATCCAGGGAGGCACTGAGAATAATCTAATAAAATGAGTGACTGCTATAAATCTTGCTATAAAGCTTAACATACATGCGCTATAACTATGTTAGCTTCATTCACAAATTTCTTATATAAGATTCAAACTTACTTTGAATATGTGCAAGTGTATCCTGATACACAGCTGGTAGAACCAGCCCAGCCATTGCCGCCACCTGAAAGGGTCAATCATGATGTGCTTTTGTTGAGCCGAGTCAACTTACATTGAGCATAACCTTGACTCTGTGCCAGAGCCAAGTTTATGTGACTGAGCATGGCAGCCAAAGTTGCGAGATTCAAAGCTGAAAACATATTGTTGACCTGGTAAAAAGATGCGATGAGTGAAGAAATGAAATTGTGTGAATGAGTGATAATGAAGGAATATGAGGGTGAGAAGCTTGATCATATATACTCCTGATTTTCACTATATCATCGCTTGTTTGTCAGCCGGGATGGGTTAAAGGAGTAATCAAACGCAAACATTGGGGAATCCATACTTTCGAAATCATCAGGACTAAGCAAAAGCCGATTCTCCCGTATTTCCGGGTCCTATAGGCTAATATCAAGCATCATAGTATCTGCCCTATGAATTTAAGACACAAAACTACTCGTGATCTTAAGATTAATGTTCTTTGCTACGTTTCAAGGGGCGGCCCGGCTGCTAAGCACCCCGCAAATGCCAAGATCAATTGAGGATACACTAAGCAAAGAGCCTAAATTGAGAAATGGGGTGCATCCAAGGGGCATGAGAACTGTGCTCTATCACGCTTGGAACAGTTTACATAGATTCATTTCAGAGCTCTTGGCTCAGCTATAACTAAGCTGAATCATCCCTCGCTGTGCGGTCTCCCCACCTATATTGCTGCCCACTATAGGTTCTTTTCACGTAAGAACGCATTTGAAATTAAGCTTATTTGTTTTTACAGAAAAGTGGCAATGCTGTCTCAAAGAATCCCAAAATGGCAACTACTTTTCAAAAACGGTTTCCTCATCGGCAGGGAATCTTGAAGTGGACCGAGTAGTGTGCGATAGATCGTTTCGACCTTGGCAATGTTCTCAATCGGTCCAATCCTTAACCAAATAATCAATTTCGTACAATTTGTGCATTTCTTCGTCTTAACAATTGAAATATACTGAGAAAATGACCATTGAGTTGCAATTCTACTCCATTTCCTGGGTAGCTTCATATAGCTTGCAACGGCAGAGAATATCAGATTTCGCAATGGAGGTGTAAGACAGAAAAAGGAGAAAGTACAAATATAATATCATTTTGGCTTGTATTTGCTATATGCAATGAAAAACTTCTATGAGAGTGGTTTGCAATTGCAATGTTTACTCGAATGAAGAAAGCCGAAACGTCGCTGATGTTGACGGAACTTGCGGCCCGCAAGTTGCGGGCCGAGATTCTGGCGATGATATCCGCTCCAATAGCTTCCGGTTTTTAGGGATGTTCGTGGTTTAGGTCATTCAATGCGGAGTGGACAAGACTTAGAAGCTTGCAAGATACTTCTGACAACATCGATCATTGTTATTTGTGACTTTGAGAGTCTACAAGCATGAAAGGTTAAAATAGCCATGCCTGTAGACGATAGCTGATCGGCAAACTTTTGCAGGTGTCAAGGTTGATCTAGCACGGAACAAAAATAAGCTTCTTCGTCTCAGCCTATCACATCACGCTAGTGTCATTAATGCATACGTGCCGATGCTAGAGTAGCACCGTACTGCCAGAAAATTCCCGAAGTGGATGCTACCAGTGATTCCATGACTCTCCGGCATCGTAATCCATTCCCAAAAAGCAATAAAAAACGCAGCAAGAAGTACAATAAGAATTCTTCACGTAAAAGAAATAGTTTGGACCATGTACCTGCTCGCTGGACGATGTGATCAGGATGCAGATACCTGGGTGGCAAAATTCTCTCCCCTTGATAAAGAATATGAAGTATTGGAAACGGCTTCATAGATTTGACATCCCCGACTAGCGTGCATGCAGATGACAAGTATGAGATGAACAAAACGACGAAAATGCATAGGAGCATAACAGGTAATGGAACCCCCGTCGTTGGAATAAGGTGAAACCGAAATACTGGTTGTCAATTTAAACATCCACGATTAAGGTTAGCGGGGCATGTGTAGCGATTTGGCGGATTGACAAGGTACCTAGGTAGGCACATCAACGACTACGGTGCTGTGTACATGGTACCCAGTACCTAGGTACTTCGATCGAAACGATTTCTTTTTCATATAATATAAACCCACTACCAATGATTGCTTTTGATATATTAATTATAAGAAATTGAAACAACTCGTCGAGTGATTCTTGCTGGGTGAAGCCTGTAGCACATGTCAAAAACCCTAGTGTCTGAAAACCTTATTAATAAAATTTGAGACGATCGCATCCACCACAGCCCAATTGAGTATTCCTAAATAAAGCTACTCTTTTAGAGGGGCGGTTGATTTAAGGGAGACGTTAAGCTTTTTAGTGCTTTATTGCGTCGATAAGATTACAATATATACTCTCAACTCGTAGCCTCTAACATGAATCAGTTCAACCAGGCACTTTGGCGGAGTGGTTAACGCGATGCCCTGCTACTGTTTAAACCAGAGTCAGGCATTTCCTTCGGGAGCGAGTGTTCGAATCACTCAGGTGTCGTTTTGTTTTGGCATTCTCTTTGCCTCTGCGTACTAGATTTTTTGATCCCTCTCATTTTTCCATATCTTTTTCGAACTTTGTCCTGTTTTTGCAATCCCTGCTTGTTGTGGATCCGCGGGCTTGATTTTTATGTGGGGAGACGGCCCCTTTTAAGATTCGCTTGTTTATACGATATGCGTTAACACAATCTTTGCTCCTAGTCATAGGGGTTGTAGGAATAGACTGCATCTGATTGGACAATCGATTTCTGTCATAGTTCTAGACTTCTTCGGCAGATAAAGAAAGCCTTGGGATTTTGGGAGAACTTTTACGCGGTAGGAAATTCCGTTCAGTACTGTTATGCTATTTCCCATGATCACATGTTCTTAATCTTACGAAATAACCATTCTGCACCTACTTACCACTAACTGATTATCCATGTCATTACTATATATCGAAAAGAAGATATTTAAAATATTAGCATGGTTGAACGGATGAGATGTGCCTACCCCTCAAAAGGCTCTCGATTTTCGAGAGATTTGATCATTTCTCGAAGAGATTTTCCAAGTTTTCCGATTTTTGAAATCTTTTTGAAAAGGGTTATAACGTAACTGATGATTAAGATCTATACACATCAATTTACTTTTGTCCCTTCGTACATATAGTGCGTTACATAATACAACAGGAAAACCCTTGAAACCAATTAAAAACTTCAAGTACTATACTCGGCTCAAACCTTGCCAAGCAATCTACTTCCCTTAGCCTGATCCAACTAGTTTTCCCCCTAAATCTAGATTTAACTACCTCACTTAGCCCCCCTCTTTCCTGCATGCCTCGGCACCATCCAATATTAAATTCCCGCCGCCTAGGAAATTCAAATTATCCAACTGCCGAAACGTCTAGATTCTTTTTGGCGCTGACCTCTTTATTTTGTATATTAAAATTCGACAATGAATGGGTCGCGTGCTGAGCTCTTTATGCTTATTCAAAACTTTAAGTTAATGACCAATAAGTTTGCACATTGTCAGGTTGTACGAAATATAAATTTATCTGGAAATTTGCATTGAACATCTTGTTGTCGATGTCATCGAAGATGTCACTACAGGGTATTGTGTAGTAAGATTCAACGGTACAGCGAGGTTGATGAAACAACTCAAATTCCCACTTCGCACTAGCATCGTCATGTACTAGCACCGAATTAGTTCAAAGATTTTCAGACTTCTCAAATACATTTTCTATATTCTCTACAATTTGTGTTCTCAACTGATTAGGATAAATCGACTTTTGCCAATTGTTTTCTTGCTAATGATTCTTTTGCCATTTGTACTTTTGGCGTTTGTGCTACTCCCCATCTGTATTTACTCATTATTGACAACTGTACTTCCTAGAAGAACGTCAGATGTTGCATCTAGCTATGAATTCAACGAAGAATGTAGAACTATTGTTTTTCAAGCAATACAAAAGCTACCAACTAGCAGATCAAGCCCTCGCAGTAATATCAAACGTGCATTTGTGGGGAAATTGAAGCCTTTATTGTTATGACAAGCCTACTACATCATCATTCTTTCCCAGAATTCTCGAAGTGAAGAAACTTTTAGTTCTAGTGATAATCTTGCTTGTCACTGATACGATTTTTCTTCCTCCTTTATAGAATTTGATTGTCTCGCAGCAGTATTATGATGGGTATCAATCTCATACTGAAAAAGTCTAGGAGTATCCAACCGTATATCATTTGTAGTGATAATAGCGCGTAGCCACATACTCTCAAATCTTACTCATTCAATTGAGTTCTACATTTCTTCACTAGATTCAGTATGTGTCCACCATATCCTGCGCTTTGATATAACACCCGTTGTGAAATCTGCTCGATACCCACTACCTTTACTAAGTTTACTTACCTGCCTTTTGTCTTGTTTCAAGAATATATCATATATAGTACCTATTTCCACTCGCAATCAAACCCACATTCATTGGTCTACCCCTTTAGCAGAATCACAACCTCAATTTCTTCGCCTCATCTCGATGTGATGACTCGGGTCCCTTGGACTTCGAAGACACCCACGGAAAGATGGTATCGCTCTCGAAGAAAAGTAATACAAACACTCAATCAACGATTTCTTGATCAAGACATGTGCTATCGAATGCAAGAAAGTCACATCTGTTAACTCAACCGAGAGAAATGGTTTCACTCTCCCGCAGCACGACTTCAAAAATGCAATGCCATCCTCGAAATCGAGCTATGATTCTCCCTCGCCCTCCAATCCGAAGTCGCATGCGTTCGCAAATGCACCTGCTACGCTTTCCCTTGGCTTTATTGTCCCTCGTACCGTCGCACACAATCGATACTTACTTCGCATTCAAACGACGAGCTCGTTCTATCCAACAAATCTGGTTTGTTACAACATTGCCGGTACATCTTGATCGCATCCAACAGGTAAGAGCAGTCGAATTTCGCAGTGTTTTTTTTTCACAAAATCGATAGCTTTTCAACATAATGACGGATTGAGATGTAATGCAACCCGAAAATAATAACATAGACAGCTAAGTCTCTTCCCATGGGGACTCCAAAGGAAGTCCTCCTTTTCCCAAAAAGATGCGGGGTGATTAGGGGTCAATTGCTTCAACTACTCGATATCAGTATCGGGCTATAGATCCCTAAATTAGCACCGGGTGATACTTCGAGTAGACTTACGACGAAGGCCCGTCTACTATCTCAATTATCAGGCTTCGCAAGAATTACGCTACAATATTGAAGGATATCACGGTGAAGCTAGCATTGCTTGGAACACTGGCAGTCTCATTTTCCTTCTCCAAGCTAACTTTCTTTTCGTTCCAGAGATTTTACATGCAACGGCTTCAATATTCATGTCGAACGTCGGACTCAAATTAGCCTTGCCTAACCCAGGGTACACAATCGCCCTACAGAACAAGTTTCTGCAAACTCATCGGACTTCCCACCGAGCGGAGGCCATTGCATCATTTTCCTTCTTCAACTGCCACACGATCAATTAGCTCACCGTCCCCTAACAATCCTCCATGCATCTCAGCTTCTATTCCACACACCGCACACTCACAATCCTATCCTCCTCGCCTCCACACCCATCTATTCTCATCCCTCTCTCCCTTCTCGCACGCACTATCGAATCTGCCTTGGGCTCAAGTTCCACCAGACAAGTCTTGAATCCATCCTGCTGGTACTGTCCGACTCAATACTCCACTCGCTGCTACATCCTAAGGATCGTTTGATGAGTTTTGTATACAACCAAATTTTCACGTCCATTTCTTTTACCGTTTGTTAATTTTATCTTCTCTCCTTCTTCATCGCCTCCATGTCCTCTATTCCCCACCCCATCACAGAATACACACCCCCTCCCCTCCAAATCCAAATCTCCTATCTTAGCATCAGCTACGACCCTACACTCTGCGGAAAAAAATCTGGAACTCGGATAGTCCAGCATTAACCGACGGAAGTCTCAGCAGTCGCGAATAATTGTCCAAATAGATAGGAGTATATTGACTGCTTATCTTAATGGAATGAGTATTGGCAAAGTACATACTACGTGGCATATCACTTCTGTTTCTTCGACGGGAGATATAGATACAGAGAAGACTTTTGTAAGGCTTCCAATACATTGGTGAGGAAGCAAATGGCGGAAGCTTATGTATAGATATTTCAACGTGATGTTTAAGCGAGATCAACAAATAAGGAATCCAATGCATAGTTGAATAGTGAAGAAAACTTGTACTTCCCATAGATAGATAGCATTGAGACATCAGAAAATCTATCTCCGCTAGTAATTCATCCCCAGAAAATATCCCATGAGATCTCGAATAATTCACCGACTTCGACCCTTACACACGAGACGATTCTCACGATGCTGGAGTTTTATTTCTATATTTCAATCAATGTTCGAAAATATGCTTAAGAATATCCATCTATCTCAACCATCAATCCCACGAGCTGAAGAGAAATTCCATTCAATTCTCCTAAACCAGAATGACAGAGACCCCCAGGTTTCGCAGTTTCGCAGTTTCGTACATCTATCTCAAATATTTCACTACTGGTATTTGTTGAATATCCATGTGCAGCTAAATATCGTAGTGATGGTTTCGCAACAACAAAGTAACCAAAGATAAATGCATTATCTTGGGGGATTATGCAGTACCACACGAACGGCTGAATCTCGTGCTGAGCGAACTCTACAGGAACAACGCTTCATAAATGTACAGAATGTAAGGCGAATGCGGGGTATCATTTGTGTAGTGAAGAAAAGAGGAAGATGAAGATGAAGAGGTGCGACTTGGGGGACTGAACGATGTCATTTAGCATTCGCCGCTTGTAGAATCAAATGTGACGATTGATTTTGACATTCTAATATCGGCTAGATGTTAAATTGTTACACCTTTTCCACTTCCACGAAAACGCTAATATTTCAACGGACGAGAATTGAACTTTCTTTACTCGTGGGTGGGTATCGATTGCTTTACCCCTCAACGTAAACGATATTTTGGAGGTGATGACTTTGAGGGAATTACGAACCGCAGGTCGTGTACTGCAATCAATGGTTGAGATCCACGAGGAATTTCACACAATGGTGACAAGCGCCACAATAGCAAACCGATATATCCTGTAACGCGATAACGTATTCGAACATGCACCCGGAGTAACAGAGCAACGGCGGCACGAGTCTTTCTCGCTGCTTCTGCCATTACCGCTTCTTCCTCGGAATCGTGCGAATACCTTGACGAAAATCTTGTATAAAGAACGTGAGATTCCCACCTCGTAGGAAATCAAAAGTAGATCCGACCTCGAGGAATTTCAAGCAAGTAACCAGTGATAAATCCATCGGCAAGCGACTCAGCAATCTTCAGCATGTACTTCAACTTCCATTCCGTTGCGTGCGCAATCACTGCACTCCTCACCTTTCAAGCTGCAGCTGTACCCATCAGCGTCAACCCCTTGGCCCAAGGAGCATCTGTAGAATCTCCCGCCGGGGACGTCCGCACCTACTACCAAGCCGGCGACGGATCCATTATCGAAGTCACCCCCAATTTCCCCGCCAGCTCGGGGTACGTCAGTAAGGTGTTAATACCCGCCGGTGTGGCGAGACTCAATACTCCTCTAGCGGCTATATCCTGGGGAGCATTTGACGAGGTGAATTTTCTTTCTCCCATTCCCATCCCCCTTCTCTCTTCTCACTTACATCCATCCCTCCCTCCCTTCCCCACCCATCAATCGATCAACAGGTGACCAACACACTTCTCAGATCCACCTATACTACATCGGCGTCGGCTTCACCAACACGCAGTTGCGCGAGAAGATCTATAAATCGGGTGTGGGATGGGCAGATGGCGGACTCAATGCTCTTGGATACACGGTGCAGACCACCACTAGTTTCCTGACGGCGTATCACGATGGGACCACCGTGGCGGCAAGCACGTGGCGCGTCGCTTTTGTGTGTTCTACTTTGGGATTGCCTGTGGCGGGCAGTCTTTGCGAAGCGTCGAAGACGTCATCAACTCCCTGGGCCGTCGCGGCTTATGCTTAGCTCGGGGGTATTCCCCAGGAGATCTGAGGCCTATAATAGTGTGGCCGACAGGGGAAGGGGGTTCAAACCTCCTCAACTTTTCCAGTCGACGATGATTTGATTTCCCGATTTGTGGGATATGGAATGATGGGGCTTAAATCTATTTCTCAGGCTATTTGTTCTCCTACATATAGCACCGGTCTCGAAACCGCGTACTTAAGTCACTCCCTACCAGGAAGATCAACTACGCGATTCCAACAAACAAACCAACCACCATGCAAATCCCACGAGCCACACCGTGCGTGAAACCCATCAATCCAATATATATAAGCTATAAGCCCTTTGACCTTTCTTTCCACGCCCCCTTCCATCCGCAGAGTCCAATCCAATCCAATCCTACCCACCCACCCACCCCCCATGCACTCCCACAAGCCACAGAAAGCCATGCCATCGCGAATCCATCTCTCCACACCTTCCACTCTTCTTCCATGCAGTTTGCCCGCCCACCCAGCCGAATCTCCACGCAACACTTCCTGCTCCGATCATCGCCGGAATCCCATCTTCACAGCCCACGAGTCAAAAATCCGCATTCTCCATGTCTCAAAAGTTTCACTGCGGTACTTCCATACGACCACTACCACTACCACTACCACTATTACTTCCACGCCAAACAAAACAAAACAACACAAAACAAAACAAACCCCATTCACCAAGCCCACGCGCCCATCCCATCAACCCCTTCAACTCCCACCCCTCCTATCCAATACGCGAGCAAAGATCAGCATTCCGCATTCTATATATATATATATATATACCTGCCTGTCCACCTGATGATAGACTCTTTATAAATACAATACCTAGTCTAATCTATTCCAATCTAGCTAAAAACACATGTATAACCCCCCCCCCCCCCCCCACTCAAAATAAATACAAATACAAATAGGAATAGGAATAGAACAAAACAAATACCAAGAGCCTTTTGTAATTATAATTTCCCATCTCCCATATCCCATCTATCCAACTATCTATCCAGGCTCATCTGGAGATAAACACATAGATAGAAAAGATACAAAAATCCAAAATCCAAATTTACACATCCATCATACATACATACATACATACATACACCATTTTCCAATAATATAAAATTCATAATTCATCCAACTACATACCCCTAGAATTCTCTAGTCATTTCTATCCCACCGCATAAACTCATCTAGATAAATATATACATAAACATCTTTCCTCCTATAATAGCATTCTAAAACTCGAGCGATCGAGTCGCCCGCACTCTGAACCTCAATACAAATATACAATTTCTCGAGTTCTCATGTCGTTTGAACTCCACACACTACAATTTCAAAGCCTCTTCAATATCCACAACTCATTCAAGATAGATTTCATACCAAAGATGAGACCAACATTGATCGATCCAAATGACCTCTCCCCTTCCGTAGAATCTCACTTCTTCATATCCAAAACAATCTGACGATCCAAAAAGACCGCACATCTACTCTTTCCCCCGTTTAAAACCCTCCTAACTCCTATCCAATCTGTCGTGTAAAACATTTTGTTTCATCATACTCCCCACCCCCGCCATGAGGACCGCAAAACCCAGGGCCGTCAAGAACACCCCCCTAAAAGCATCCATAAAACTTTCCATCACACCATCTCTCCACCCGTCGGGAAGTTTATTCAATTCTTCAAAAGAATCTCTGATCCTCCCAATAATCTCTTCCGCATCTGGTCTATCGCCGAATTTCTCCCACAGATCTGATTTGAGTATATTTTGATACACTGCGCTTGCAATCGTGATCCCTATTGTCGAGCCTGTGGAACGGAATGCATAGGAAGCTGATGTAATGACCGAGTGATGATCATGCGAGACTGCTGAAATAATAGCTAGAAGTGTAGTTGTGAGAGTTGCACCGTAGCCAATTCCTGTTAAAGCGAGATAGATATAGATTGGCCAATCTGGACTGTTTGAATCGAGGGTTGCTAAAAGACCGGTTCCAATGACGAGCATTGCAAGTGTTATCAAACTAATTGATTTGTATTTTCCAGTTCGATTCATGATGATTCCGGAACCAAGAGATCCGATAGAAGCTCCAATTGATTGAGGAATAAGACGCAGACCAGAGGCAGTGGTGGATTCACCGCGAACTTGATAATATAAAGGAACGTAGAAGATAATCATGAAGACGACCATTGTGACGAACCAATTTGTAAGACAAGCGGCGAAAACGGTACGATCTGTGAGGAGGCGAACTGGGATCACAGGTTCCGAGGCGATATACAGTTCGATGTATATAAATCCAAGAAGAGAAACGAGAGAAAGAGGGAGCGAGACATAGACAAGGGGATGATTCCAAGGTACAATGTTACCACCAGAATTGAGTCCCAGGAGAAGAAGGACAAGTGTAAGAACCAGCGCGAAAGAACCCATAAAATCCACTCTCGATAACTTCGACTTCTTGCTCTCCTTGGAAGGAATATTCACTAGACAAGCGACCAAAATTCCCGAAACGATGATAAAAGGAACTTGAGCCAAAAAAGCCATTCTCCATCCCCAAGTATCATTGACCCAGCCTCCAAAGATCCCTCCCAAGCCCGCTCCTAAGCCATAACATATATTTCCAATTCCCTGCACCACACCTCTCTTCCTCAGCGGAACCAAATCACTTCCGACAAAAGTACTTATCGCCATCAACCCACCCCCTCCACATCCTGCCACCACTCTCCCAAATATCATCACCCATTCGTTTTCCGCCAATCCGCAGATCAAATTTCCCACCGCAAACAGTACATTGCTTACAACCAATCCAGTTCTCCGACTGAAGATATCTGTGAGACGACCAGAAAGCGGTTGACAGGCTGCATTTGCGATGAGATATGCCGAGGCGAGCCAGGAAAGAAGAGAGAGGGAATTGAAAGATGTGGAGATGCTGGCGGAAAGGGTAGCGATGATGGTTGAATCTAGAGCGCCGAGGAAGACACCCACCCAGATTGCTCCGAGAGTTACCACTAAACGTTTGGTGCTTGGCTCGTTGGGGATAATTGTTGCTTCAGATGTGGAAGGATCTTGGACTGCAGACTCCGAGGGCGGTGATTGGGAGGGGAAGATCGTAGTATCTGCGAGGAGGGGCGTTTCTTCATCTAAGCGGTTGGATGAAGCCATTTTATATTTTATATTTTATATATATTTTTTTTTTTTTTTTTTTTTTTTTTTTTTGCTTCTGCGTGGCAGGTAAAGTTGTGTACCGTTGATTCCTTGGGCTATATATCTATGGACGGATCATTGCAGCGTGAAGAGTGAAGGAAAATGACCAGACAATACATGGAACTATGTATTACCCAAAATTATACAGATCCCGCAGAAGAAGAAGAAAAAGATGGATGTTTGTGAAGAAGATTCCGAGATACCTTATCATAGATAAATCACGCAAACACACACTCAATTACTCACCGACACCTCACCTCGCCTGAGGAACTTCTCCATCTGGTATGTGAGTGAAAGCCGATGGAACGTCTCTCACATAGATTTTGTCATGGAATATCGTCGGCGATGGTAAGCATTTGCAGATAGCGTTGCATTTGTGGACAATGGAAGATGCTAGATAGTAGATAGTAGATAGTAGATAGCAGATGGTAGATAATATTGCCGTTACTCCATTCCATCCAACATGCATGTTGATGAGCTTTGGTTGTGAGAGGCGATTTTTCGGGGAATTTAGGTGGGTGATCCACAGATGGTAGATGATAGATGCTAGATGACAGATGACGCTGCAGTACGTATCATGCGCGTAGATGAAATGGGATGCGTGAATTCGGATACTGATACCGGTAGAAGAGAGCAGAATTGATTGCAGCGTGGGAATGGCTTCAACGAGATATCATTGAGATATCATTGAGGTCGGGATTTGTCTCTCTCTCTCTCTCTCTCTCTATTCAATATCGATATCGATATTGAATACACGCACATACACGCACATACACGCATATACGCTCGGTGCGTACAATACACGAAACGTACAACGGAAGAGTGAATAAGAGAAATATGTCATTGGATGACGATTAATATAATACAACACGCATGGTTTGAGATTGATTATATAGTTATTACCTAGGTAGTTAACTCATCAAAATTCATATATTGGTATTATATATTACATATTATATATTACATATTATATATTACATATCCATCTCTCCTCTCCATTGGTACCTAATCCTCCATCCCTCAGTCTCAGCCTTCTCTCTCGACCCAAACCTCATTGGCTGCCCAGCCCCAGCCACCAAAATGGATGGATGGGCGACTTTGCTGCGGTTACTTAAAATAAACATTCCGTGCACTGTGCCCTCCATATACGTAACGAGGACATCGACAGTGGTCGCGACGGAATCCACTTGATTGGCCACACTCCCTCCCATCGAAACCAGGGAGCAACCAGGCGGTCCAAAGCAAGATTTCACAAGAGAAGAGAGAAGAGAGAAAAAAAAAAGGCTGAGCAATGATGATTGTATTGCCCGGTGGACTGGTGGTGCGTACGAATGAAATGATGCGGAATACGCGTATGAAGGTGATGAGCCTCTTTTTGGCTTTCGTATGATTTATTAAAGTTTGGCTTGATTCATTTGGGGTGATTGTTTGATGGTTTGATGGTTTGATGGTTTGATGGTTTGATGGTTTGATTGTTTGACCGTCTTGACACTTGACTCTTGACTCTTGACACTTGACATCTCTATTGTTTCTGCTGTGTTGACTCCGTGTATCCTCTCTGCCAGCTTTGCCTTTCTGTTCTGCTCAAGTTGTGAATGCCCATCCATCACTGTCATAAGGTTACCCGCTCGCACACCTGCCACACACACCACACACACCACACGTACCAAGCAAATATCAGACAGACTCCAAGGTTTTACTTTCAGCCCCTCAGAATCAGGATATACGAGTACGCGCTCGATACGAGGTTCAGGAATACCTACCACCATTCCATACCTCTCTAGGTTATCGGAGAACACTTGGAAAAACATCCCTCAACCTTCGCATTTGAGCGTGCACTTTACATTTGAGCGTACACTTTGCATTTGAGCGTACACTCTACACACCATCAATCAAAATCAAAAAAAAAAAATTCAACAAACCGCCAACATGGAATTCTCAATACATAATTTGCAGAAATACAAACTAGCTGTGCACATCGTACAGCTAGCTATGGCAGTCGTCATATGGATATTGGATATCATCGTCATGCGATCAACTGCCACTGTAGATGGAAGACTTGGATGGAATTTCGGTTATGTATGTTGATTTTCCCGTCGCAGATGAGGTGATTGACTCGTACTGACCATAAATCGAATAGACCTTCTTGGTTTTACCCGCAGTGATATATCTTACCATGACGGTACGATTCCCCAGGACGAGAAAATTCGCAAACCCTTATGCGCTGTTGGCGATTGATCTCGTTTGGTGTATTATGGCTTTGTCGGCTTTTGCTGCGGTCGCAAACTGGAACGGAGCAGGGAAATGTGGAAGCGGTTGTAAAGTGAGCAAAGCAGTTGTTGGATTGGGCGTTTTCTTATGGTATGTTTTGGTTCTCCTGATTCTTCTGGTAGGAATCCGCAACAGGACATTTCTAACTTCAAGCAATAGGCTCTTCTGGATTGTCTCAACAGCAATGTCATTCTATGGTCTGGTGTACTATAAACGAGAAGGATATCTTCCCGGCGCATCCCGAGCTCCCAACAACGCAGCCATGATCGATCCCGACAAAGAAGCTTTCTCCACCGCTCCCCACGATGACGAATATGCCCCAGTTCACAACGCAGAAGAGCACGAAGAGCATGAATTACACGACGATGGATATCCCGGGGGAAACTTCGTAGGCAGAGTTCACTCACCAGATTACGAACCTTCGAGTTATGGAGGGTCATACGCACCTACGTCGACGGCTCATCATGATGATTTGGAAGCTTCAACTGCGTATACCGGATATAGTGCGAGTGGGTATGGCGGATCACAAAACTCGAGGACGGGGCGAGCTCAGTTCCCCGAGGGAAATTATGGTAATATTCCGGTCATTGGTGAACCATGAGAAACTTCATTATTCAAGAATAATTGAGTAATACATCATACATGAACGGATGGATGGATGGAAGGATGGATGGATGACACATGATAGATGATTTCACATTGGCGTTTCTGGCTTCCTCCTGCTGTGGTTTTGATACCAATGGATACCGTTTGAAAGGCTCTGTGCATATTGTGCTGGATTGGTAGATGGACTGGCTGAGAAAGAAACAACATACAGGTACATTTGAAACGATGCATTTCCTGCATACATCACATGTGCCAGATTGTATGGGAACAACATAGGTCATCGGGAGGAAACATGACTTGCATATGTATATTCGGGGGTTTTAGGAGCAATGGGTGGAGGACTTTACTTGGCATCAGCATGGCATCGGATGAGTATGAGCATGAGGAATGACTAAATTTGATGGAAGGGAGCGATGAGGGAGATTCGTTATATAGAAATATATTTGTAGAAGACAATGAAATGGAAATTTATATGTGTCGTTGAATTGAGATTTGTGAGATACTTTGTATATAGGTAGGAGGTGTAGGTTGGTGGAGAGGTTCATGGATGGATAAAGTAACCCCTTCATGAGACCGTACGCTCTTCGTCTAAATACCTCGTTACCGATTGGTAAGATTCGGAAGTGAGGAGTGAGTGAAATGTGAAATGTGTGTTTATCCACGGGCCGATCGATAATACGACGATGGTTAGATTGGTGCCCAATGGTATGATATGTGTGAGTAATGGTAATAGTATGTAGATGGATAGGTAGTTAGGTAGGTATGTATGTATGTATGTGAATAGGTAATATGATACACACGCAAGAAAGAAGAGAGGATGTGATGGGATGCGTGGAATGAATGGTTGGTGGTTGGTGGTTGGGAGAGGATGGATGGGATGCATGCATGGAGGATTGAATGTTTGTGGATGGGGAGAAGGGGGAGAGATACAAAATTAATTAATGGGAGGGTTAGAGTATAGAAATGATTATAATGAGTTACTTGGAATTCTAAAAATCCAAGCGATTAGAGAGAGAGAGAGAGAGGTTTGCTTGTGGGGGGAAGGGGTGGGTTTTCTTGCTTTTGCTTGGATTCTCCCTCTCTTATTATTAATCACTTTCTCGACGAGGTAGGTAGTTTTGTGTTGTGCATATTATATTATATCATGTTATATCATACTAATAAAACAAAATACGGGAAATGATCGGAATATACGATATATGTAATATACGATATATGTAATATACGATATATGTAATATACGATATATGTAATATACGATAATGTAATATACGATATATGTACGAGCAAAACCCCCGCTATCATTGATGTTCTTGTTATTGGGTCACAAATGTCATACTGCATGAAACGAACGAGAAGGTGGGTGAGAATGGCGGGGTGACACGGCTTGGAATTGGTTGTGGAGAGGTGGGATGATGGGAATGGATGAATGGGATGAATGGATTGGATGGATGGATGGATGAATGGCTCCCCACCAATCCAACATTTGTTTGTTGAATTACCTATTGATTGAATGGATGGATGGAGGATTAAATGACTTCTCCTCCCACCTTCTTCTTTCTTCTTTCCGTTACTTGGTGTTCTCGAATCTGCATTTGCATTTGCTTAAATAAATAGGAAAGAAGTTTGCTTTATCCACTCACCACCTTATCATTTCTGTGCTTTCTGGAGAAAGAAGGAGACACAGTTGTTCGAGAGACTCTTCACACATACCATACCATACATATTCCCTAGGTACTCTTGGATTATTCATCGAGAGACATCGACAACACAAGAACATTCCTCATCGAGATTCCAACACGATAATACTTCTCTCCAAAAAGCAAAAATGGCTCCAGTTAGTATTCCCTTTCTTGACTCCTCTCCTCATTCCATGTATACATACATATATATATATATACATATACACATCTCTCAACCCCTCTACCCCGCACAAAACTAACACCCCACCCACCCACCTAGATAACCACTCTCCTCTTCGACTGCGACAACACACTCGTGCTCTCCGAATCCCTCGCCTTCGAAGCATGTGCCGATCTCGCCAATGAGATTCTCGAAGCCCGCGGCATCAGCGATCGGTACACGGGTCCCCAACTCCTCTCTGAATTCGTGGGACAGAATTTCCGCGGCATGATCAGCAGTCTCAAGAGCAAATACAACTACGAGATGAGCGCTGCGGAACTCGAGGGGTACGTGAGCAAAGAAGAAGACAAGGTGATTGCGAAGCTCAAGGCGGCGTTGAAGCCTTGCGAGGGAGTAGACGAGGAGTTGGTGAGGTTGGAAAAGGAAGGGGGGTATTTGATGGCGGTTGTGAGCTCGAGTGCGTTGAGACGATTGAAGGCGAGCGTGGAGAAGACAGACCAGGCGAAGTATTTTGGAGATCGCATTTACAGCGCGGCGACGTCGTTGGAGAAGCCGACGAGCAAACCGGATCCGGCGGTGTATTTGCACGCGATGCAGAAGTTGGGGGTGGAGCCGCAAGAGTGTGTGGCGATTGAGGATAGTAAGAGTGGTGCGACGGCGGCGGTTAGGGCGGGGATTTTGACGGTGGGTTATGTGGGGAGTTATGAGGTGGGCGAGCAGAAGGAGATGGAGGAGGTGTTGAGGAAGGCGGGGTGTAAGGTTTTGATGAGGGAGTGGAAGGAGTTTAAGGGGATTTTGGAGAAGATTCAACAGGGGGGGTTGGAGAATTAGATGGCGGTTGGTTTGGGGATGCGCGGTTATAGTGTTAGATTGGAGAGGAAGATGAGAAATGAGATATGAGACATGAAATCAGTATTTCTTTACACCAAAAAACTTTCATGGGGTGGAGAGGGGGAAATAGCATCGCTTAAAGTTTTTAAAGAGAGACGTGGTAAAGTAAAAAGAGATGGAGAATAGGAGACGTGATTAGTTTATCCATGGCATACCTACATGACTTTCAATCATTTTTATTATTACATTTACCTATCTCCTTCTTTGGCTTTTTGAGAATTTTGAACCCTTTTTTTTTTTTCCAATTTTTAATATTTTTTTGAAAAAGAAAAAAAAATTTGCTTCACTTTTGTTTTGTAATGAAATGGATGTGGTGGTTGGTCTGCTTTACTTGTTGAGTGGACTTGTGGAGTAGTGTTTACATTCGTATTTGTATTTATATTTATATTTCTATTTCTATTTGTATTGTTGTATATAGATTCATAGATAGATAGCAAATACTCATTAGTTTATCTCCAAGGGCCTGGGGATAGAGATGGGGATGGAGATGAGGAGAGGGAGGGGAAGAGGGAGGGGGATGAGGATAGGGATAAAGGTGTATGTTTGATGATTGATGATTGATGATTGGTGGGAAAGGGATGGAAGATTAAAATGTGTTTGGGGGTGGGGGTTATGTATGTATGTATGTATGAGATGGGATGGGATGAGATGGGTTTGACGAGATGGGTATGTATAAGAAAGAAAGAGAGGAGAGGAGAGGTTAGAATAGGATGGGATAGGGGGAAGGGGAGGGGAAAGAGCAAGGGAAAGAGATAGAGCAAGGGAGGAAGGAAGGAAGAGCAAAGAGATGAATTGAGTTGGCTACCGGAAAGGGAGATGGTGTGGTTTTCTTTTTTTGGTTGTGCGATTATGTGGTTGGATAGTAATTGGGATGATTGAGATGGTTGAGATAACAAGGGGGTGAGGAGAGGAGAGAAGAGAAAAAGAGGAAGAAGACGCATGAGGAAAGCTGGATTAAAATTTGATTCAAGGTAAGTAAAGTATACTTTTTTTTAAATAAAAAAAGAAAAGAGAAAAAAAAGATAGAAAGGGCGGGATGAAAGACTGAAGTATTTAGGGAATGTAAGAAACGTGTCAAGGAAGTAAGTAGTAAAGAAGATGAGATGGGGAGTTTGTGGACGAAGGAAGGAATGAGGATCAAAACAGAAGTCGAATATGGCTGACGATTACTAGTATGCGCATAAAACAAAGAGGCACGATTGTTCTCGCTACTCAATAGGGACGATGTGATATGATTGATGTATAATCATAATATTTTGTTTTTGAATCTTTGGGATTTTCAATATTTCGTAAAGGATTAACTGAAACGGAAACTAAAACCAAAACCATTATCCCCAAGGCTATTATTACATCTACTTCCCTCTCCTACTCGAGTGAGGGAGTGGGACGAGTAAATCAGAAATGAGAAAAAAAAAACATTAAGAAAGCAACCGAGTACAGACTCTCTCGAGCATGAATAAACCAAAGAGAGAAAATATAAACCTGTAACCGCAACCCAATGCACCCTGCAAACTCCATCCGTCCCTCTAGAACAATCCTCCATATCGCCTGGGTATCTAAATATAAAACCAAACACCAACCAACCGGACCATTCCATCAAACCTCCTCTCGCAAGAATTTAAACATCACGGCTCGCGCGCAACTCCGCAACCTCCTTCTTCAATGCCTCGTTCTGTAATGTGAGGACTTCCTGTTGAAGTCTCGCAACTTCTTTCTTCAGAGCCGCGACTTCGTCCACATTATCGCCATTGTTATTCGCATCCTCGTTTCCAGCCTCCGCAGCTCCCTGTTGAGTGAGCTTCTCGATTTTACCACCATGAAGGTTGGATCGGTTGGTTACTTCAACCACCAGGTTGACCAATTCTTCGAATCGAGATTTTTGCTCAACAGCTTCTTCTTTGAGTCTGGTGACTTCGTCGCGCGATTGTGTGTTTTGGGCGGATTGAATTTGGATTAATTCCTTTAAATCTTCGACGCTGGCACATAGGGTTGAAACTCGTGTATCGAACTGTCTATTTTGGGTGCTCATGTTGTCGAGATCCATGCGGTTGCTGCGTGATTCATGTTGAACTTCAAACAATTCTGCTCCAATATTGTCCAATTTCTTACCAAGAATCAAGATATCGTTATTATTGTTATTGGAATGGTAAGAGACAGCTGATTCATTGTCGGAATTATCAGCAGCCTCGATGGAAATTCGAGGAGTATCTTCTGCAAGAGTGTCCGAATCTGTATCTTGTCTGTTGATTGAATTCCCCTCTTGGGGTGATGTGATGGGAGGGATTTCAATCGAGTTTTGGTTTTTTGTACCTTGAACCGATGTCCCTGAGCTAGCAGGAGGACGAGCATACGACTGGAGGATCGGAGGATCAATAGAGTCTGAGTTAACAGAGTTTGATTCAACAGATTCTGAGTCAATAGAGCATTGGCGGGCCTCAAGAGATTGGAATACTTCAGCGCGAATGGAACGTTGTGGTGATGGGCTCAAAAGACTACCAGGGCCAGCAGTGTGATGGGGTAGTTCCGTGGGATAACCAATGTATTTTGATGATGGTAACTGTGAATATTGAGAATGATCTGGATGACTGAACTGAGAACTAAATCTCGGAAGTTGTGGTGTAATTGGCGAGGAACCAAACGACATTTCATTTCGGTGTGTTTGTTCGGTGGCAGCAGCGGGTTGGAATGAAGTGGCGACACTAAAAGGAGCAAAGACTGGCTTTCGTTGAATTGCAAATTCAGATTCGCCAGACATCGTCTCAGTAGAAGCACATTCAACCTGACATGAAAAAGATGCTCGAGGTCTATTGTAATAATCGCTAGCAAGTGCTCCTGGTGATTGAGGTGCTTTTTGATAGATATTTCCAGCATAATTGTTCAAGTTTGCGGGATTTCCACAATTGCTCATCTCCATATATCTTTCGACAGGAAAAGTGCCTTGGTGTCTACTGGCGTAGACTCTATCACGAGCATTTTGAAGTATCTGATCTGCCGCACTAATGGTCTCATGGTAAAGTCCAAATAACTGTGTTGTACTACTCTCACGTCGCTTAGGTGGTGGTGCAAAGAAATCGTCAACTCTTTCGGATGGTCGCTTTCTGCTAGACACGTTTGAATTTTTCCATGAAAGATAAGAGTCATTCATGTTGTCTAGAGGCTGGGTAAGAAGGCTAGCATTTGGAAGCGGAGGTCGTGGTTGCATTGCAAAGAAGCTTTGTGGTGCAACTGCATAAGGAGCGAAATGCTCTCGATGATTTAGTCCCGGAGATTGATAATTGGGCAGAGAAGAAAGGCCTGATGTTGGGCTCTGAGGACGGGGGCCAAAGTGAGAAAAAAGACGTCTTGGGGAACTGGGAGAGCCTGGGTTAAAGCTTGGGCTTCTGTGCCCAAGTTCAGGAGAGCGTTGATTTGTGAATCCTACAGGAGTAAAGGCAGGGGGGCTTGCGGGAGTAAATTCCGGGGATGCAGTTGATTGGCGTTCCGTGTTTTGTCTCCCCATAGCTGCAAATGGTTTTCTCGAGGCAAAACGTGATTGCAATGACCAAGAGGGAACTGTTGCCTTTCCGCGAGACATTTTGGAGCTTGTAGAAGTGGGCTAAACACTATTAGCTTCAACTGTTTGGTAAATAAAGACCGATAAACTTACATTGGTTACGGAGACATTGTCTAATTCGTCTACAGAACTGTCTCTCTCACCAAGGATTGGGCTTTTGGGTGCAAAGTGAGTCTTCATAAATGTAAAATGTCTCTGGCTTGAGCTTTTCTGATTTGTGGATGCCATTTTAGCTGTAGCTAGAACTGACAAGTGATTTGTGGATTTGTTTGATTGCTCCGTAGCTAATATGTATGATGGGATATGACGTATGCAAATCTGTGTGGTCAACGATTAGATTTGTGATATGCGGAAGCAAATAGAGATATGACTTTGAAAGATTGTATGGTAGGGTTGGCTTTGGATGTGAAAGTAGTAATAGTGATGGGATAGAAAGATAATACTTACAAGAAGTGAACTGGAGTACCTTCAAGAACTTTGGTTATTAAGGTATTTGCACGAAGTTGTAGTAGATATTATGAATCAAGTAGTCTCAAAGAACTCGAGATGGTATGATATCCAGAAAGTAGTTGTGGTAGATGAACTTTTGATGTTTTGTATGTAGAAGGGGTTGTTACTGAATCTTTGTCAAGAAAGTTATCAAAAGGTTGAAGAAGGTAAAGGTTGGAGAAGATAAAAGGTTGAAGAACTTTTTCGAGAGTGGGAAGGTTGAAAAGTTAAAAAGTAGAAGAGAGGATGATTTTTTGATAAGTAAACACCAAGCTAGTCTAGTAGCGCTAGTACAGTAGGTAGTACTACAGGTAGCGGCAAGTGTCAAGTTATCAAATCCAGCTAGCCGAATTTAGAAAATTGGGTGAATTGAAGTAGATAAATTGGTGGAAATGCAAGGTTGGAAATAGACTGTTGAAAGATGGTAACTGTGGAAGTTGAGTGGTATCCATCAGTTACTGATATGAAATGGAACTGAAGGTATTGTGTATTTTTGAGAAAGCAGTGTGCTAGTTGAAAAACTATATAGGAAAATTTCATAATGGCTATACAGCCCGACGTCGCTAGAGCTCACCAGAGGTGCTAGTCGGCCAACACTAGACATACTGATCGGCCGTAGGTGACTGGCCAAGAAATGACATTCGCCTTATTACGGTGAATGGTACAGCTTCCAAAGTGTCGGGACTTATTACTTGGTTGGTCGAAGATCATATGCGCAGAGGGATGGTTGGAGAATTGATCTTCTTTCCTAGAAAGGATTGGGCATTGGATTATACATTTTCACCATGCGTCATGAGAGAATGAAAGAGATGGGTTCTTTCCTGTCCACATGTGCAAATGATATAGAGCTTTTTGCCATAAAGAGTAACTCTGGCCAATCGTGTTGTCTGGAATATGCTTAGGGCTTTGTAAGTTTTTGTTCACGACACCATAGAATCATGAATTTACCTCTGATTTTAACCCATAATATTAAATGCAGTCCGCTGAACATATGTCTTATATGAGAAGCCAGAATCTGAGAAGACATATTCCCATATTCATCGTGGATTCAAACAACACCCTTTACATCTGGAGTGCTAGATCAAATCAATTGGCCAACATTTCGAGTTCAATCTTGGATAATCAGCAAGTTCTCTGGCTCCGTAAAAAGGGAACATTTTCAATTCTTATTTAAAAGATATATCGAATATATTGAGTATATCTGTATATCTGTATATATCAGTCACACATAGATGATTTCAGTCACCCATCGAACCTATGTCGTTACAATGTGGATATGTGGCTTTTTCTGTCCAGGATGTGAATCGCAAAATCATTTACGGTGATCCAATGAAATGATTTTCATGTGACTTTCAATCAAGTATTTGTTGCACATCTACAAGGTAGGGCACTTCCTCTCGAGTTCTCCGTGGGGTTTATGATGGTTCATCATGCTTGATTTCCAATTGGCTCGAAATCCGTTGAAATTCATGATTCTATATTGGTTATCCTAAACTTTCTCGTTGTCTCGAGAACTCCTTCAAACTTCATTTCTATTTCTATAACCCGTTTCATCCGTATCCCGGATTCCCTTTCCCTGACTACCTTTTCTGTATATCTTAGAATTTGATGCTCCTGCCTCTTTGCTATGTCTTTCCTCATTAATTATCTTAAGTCGTTTGATCTCCTTTGCCATGCATATCGAATTATTTATCACCCAAATCAATCATCTACGTCCATTCTTCGATTCGATCAATAAATACAGGAAATCTGCATATACTTGCATCCTATTATTAATATACAGCAATCCTGGAACAAATGCCGCCATAGGGAGACTAGTCCAAGTCTTCTCCATCAATTTGCCGAATTTGAGAACAGGTATAGACATTTTTATAATGTTTTTGCATATGGTGACCGCCCAATACTATCTTCCTCTTGAATCTTTCGTTGATGTTTCAATTCTCGTGAAGTTTTCGAAGTTTTCGAAGTCGAGTCAGTAATATGATACAAGATCGCCAGTAAAATGACGAAGAGACTATCACGAAATAATACGTACAGCAAGAAATATCTTTAGGTCAAAAATGAAACACCAGCAATATTAAGGACTCCTAAGAAGCCGCAGAATCTACTGCTACCAACGAACTTGAAGTTCATTGAGAATACTATGATGATTGATTGGTGGTATTCAGTTCTTGTAGTCAAGACATGGTGGTGGAGAACTGTTAGTGTTGGAATGGTACAGATATACGTGGGATAATGTGGAGGAGGGAAATATTTTCCGAGTATGACGAAGATATCTAGTAGTTTCGGGTATTTTTTTGGGCGGACCTTTTTATAGCCCAGGTCATCGAATAAGATGAGAGAATCTAGCTGTGTACAAGCAACAAAAAGCTCACTCTACTCTGGCTCCAATACCATTCCCAGCATGAACATTTATATGAATACTCCCACTAACGATCAGACTCCTGGTAAATTACGATCTATCGAAACCGTATCATCCATCACACTTACTCACACCCCTCAATACCATTCCTAGTATAGTATTCAATGACTATACGATTACTCAATAAGGGGAGCACTTTAGAAAAGCCTAGGAAACTTGGATATACTTCCAACGAATCAAATTCATCGTAATTCAGAAAAAGAAAAAGAAAATACTTGTGAATATCAGACTGTAGCTCCTTCAAAAAACCTCAGACAATATAACTATTTTATGATATCAAGTCACAAGTGCCTCTACTTATCAGATCTAGATATAATATCTTTCTTATCCCTTCCAATACACAGAAATGATGTTTTTTAAATACATATATGAGATAGCCCAAGTAATTGAGAGGTCAATCTTGATGTAGATACCTAGATGGGCACAGAAAGAAGTATGAGAGTGAACTACATTGTGTATAACCTAACACTTGGAAAAATCTGATGCTTATTCACGTACGATTGAGAGAATGGTATACATATGTGTTCGAAGGTATATACACGTACTTTCAGTAAACATCTTGTGAATGAAAATAATCTCACCATCTCGACAAAAGCAATATATGTAGGACGTGGGGGTATTGTATGTGCTCTAAAGTTTGAGGGAGGAGGGGAGGTTACACAACTCGCCTAAACTTGCATTGCCTGTGAAGCTTTTTCTACCCCACCACTAGTTGCATAACTAACCACATGGTTCTAGCATTCTCAATTGGTGCGTAAAAATATATTTTGTCTAAACCTTCATCCCTCCATCAAATAACCAGGTCGCTTAGCTCAGTTGGTTAGAGCGTGGTGCTAATAGATTCTGAACAACATCAGTATTTAAAAACGCCAAGGTCGCGAGTTCGACCCTCGTAGTGATCATCACATTCTTTTTGACCTCTTTTTTTTGCTTCAATATATGTCGAAATAGTCGAAGGACGGCCGAGATGTGAAAGATTTATAAGTTAGTTGTTGAATGGTGGAGTGGGTGGTGCGAAGCCGATGCAGAGAACTTGTGGGGCAGACCCCGCTTTTGTGAAGTGTAGGTAAGGATGGTGAGAATGTGATGTTGAATGTTGGTAATTACTGATATATATTGACAATTGGACTTCTTTTTTTCTCTCTAGAGGTTTGATGTTTGTTATACTATACTGTTGAAACATATTAAATTGAACTTTGCCTGGTTAGCAGAATTGTATTTTCATATAACATGAAACTCCATATATCCAATTGAAAGCTGGTAACGTAGCTCTTTATGCGGATGATGAGCAACAACGCTTTCAGTTGCGTGAATGTCAATATTCCAGAATTAACCGTTGGGATCGTGGACGACGGATTTGACCACGTGCTCTCTCTCCTCTACATTCAGTAAATCCAATTCATAGGACCAGGCTAATAATGGACATGGAAAGCAATCTATTCTTTTCCATTTTCTTTACGCAATAAAGGATTTACCTTTATCAATAAGCTTGTAGACCTTACGCTTGCGTTCTCCAACCAGTATCACGTGCATATTTTGAATACTTTGGAAAATATCGTCTATATAGCTAGATAGTTCTTTCAAGATAACGACTTTGAACATGATGAGATCGGATTGTTTTGTTCTTCCAGAAATGGAATGAAACTATGATTATGTTCGAGAGATTTGGCATTCAATCAGCGTCCAACTCAGAGTCATCGGTATTGTTCATCACAAGTGTGCTACTACTACTACTACTACTACTACTACTACTACCCATGATATCTCAGTCATTACCCCCTGCTTTCTCGATACCATCACAGGATGAGAATAAATTGATACGAGGATATAAGACTATCCATTAGAAGAAATACCGACTCAAATGAAGAAGTGATCCGTAAAATAAATTATACAAAAGATCCCGGTTGAGAGATTTTCAGAAAGGTAAGGAGCTCGAGGTGCTCAAGATCAGTCTCGCTTCCCAAAATGGTAGACACCTAATAAATCTCTCTCCCCTCTGACGATAGAGAATATAGATATCTCATACAACATTTTATCATTTTGGATGGTACACCCCTATGTATTCAATATAATTCGAGGATCTTGATTCCCTGACTGGACTCGAAAGAACCCGTCTTCGGATCCGGGGTTATTTGGGATATTATCTGGATTCTGTGATATCTCTCTATAATTACTCTCGATGGTGGACTACATATATAATAATAAATACTACCCCTCCCCCTTCTGACCAAAAATCATCTTCGCTCAACGCCAATCCAAATCCCAATATATAACTTCCACCTACACCAATAACCCACTCCTAATCTCCGAGCTTTCAATCCAAAACGACCATCGATTAACACAAACGCGTATATCGTATCCGTCCGTTGTGCATAAAAACCAAGTATATATCTCGTATCTCATTACATCCCACTCTGATACACAAGTAGGACATAGGGAGATACGTCACAAATATATATAGTGCATATTTACACGCATTCGTCCACTCGAAAATACGAGTCTATTTCATCTCAGATAATGAAACATCTTGTATTATCCTCAGGCTATCAGGATTCTCCAATAAGCTTTTACACAGATAGTCGAAAACTTATTCAGTAAAGAATTAAAACACAAAAAGAAGAATGAAAATAAATCTCATCATCAATCAATCGATAACTTCTAGAAAAACGCCAGCTACAACTAGTGGTATGGTATTATATGCACATAAAAAACACTTTCCTTCCTCCCACCTCCCCATCCATCCCTTCCCCCCCTCCCATCAGACCCATCTCCTTTTGTCCAGCAGTCAGAGTCAAGACTCGCCTGCCCAACCATTTATTCATATCATTACCAATCAGGATCTACCTTCTCCTACCCATTCCTTCACCCCGAGCCGACTTTTCGTTCGTTCGCACGCTTACACACTAGATCACAACCTCATCATCTATTCCATATGCCCCTCATTAAGCACCATCTCCAACACAATCTGGTTCCCCACAATTTCCGGATGTGCCATTGCCAACTTCAACGTCCTATTCATAGCCCCTCCAGTCCCACTCATCGAATTCATAGTGGCCATAGAATTTGCCCCCGCTCCTTGAGGGTTTGTACCCGCATCAAGACATCTCACGTCACTACCCGCAATGACCTGTCTCAATCTACCATTCTCTGCATTTCTCACTTCGACAAAATCGCTATCGAAGAGTACTAAGTAGGCACCATACATAGCTGCCGTTTTAGCTCTTCCTACGAATTCCATTATGACGGATCGAGATACCTCGCCGTGTTTATCGACATAGACACCACATTCTGCATAGCAGAGAAGGAATTCAGCATCGGAAAGCCTAAACATACCTAAAGGTCTTTGACCCTGGAGTCGAGCGGCTATGGATGCAATATTCTGATTTTTGGTATCTGGGATACTCATTGGTACTTTTTTGTCGAGGGTCAAGAGTTCAAATCCTTTTTGAGTCGAGATGGCAATGTAAGATTGGAAGAGATTGATGGTGAAACATTCGGTTGGAATATAAAACTCGTCGAATTCACGGAAAAACTCAGTGTTGCCACCGAAACGTTTACCAAAAAGACGAGACTTCTTCTCCGATGATTTTTGAACAACTGGCTCTAGAACTTTGAAGACAGAATGAAGACTCTCCTTTTTCTTGTAAAAGACTAGGGTTCTTTCTTTCATACGAGCTGTAGCGAAGAATGATACGTCGCGAGCACCGGAGAGCTTTTGAGGTGCTCGTCGAGATGAGTCTGTATTGGTCCCAGGAAAATTCGAAGCAGGAATGATTACGTCGAGATGATATGCAACAAGAGATTTGTCGGCAATGATGATGCACAGGGAGAAATCTTCAAGAATGGCGATTTGTGTAACTTTGGGCATTTGAATAGTCTATCAAGATTAGCTTTAGGTTTGCTGGAATTGGTATTGGGTTGTACTTACTCTGGACCATCCTCGAGGATTCGATGCCTCAGAGATATAAACTCCATAATCTGTTCCAATCGCAATTAAAAGTTTGCCATATGACATAAATGATACTGCGCAGTTTACTTGAGCTCTGCATACCGGGGACGGTCGAGGTTTTGATCCATAACTGTGTTCCATGTCCCTGACAGCTCGATCGAGTGGTGTGCCAGAAATAGAAATAAGAGCTCTTTGCTGATAGATCGTCGAGTTGTCATAAGCAAAAGCACTGTCAGCAACAACTTTGAGACGGAAAGGCTCAGCATTTTGCGCAAAAAGAGCTGCTGCGTAACGTGTTTTTGCTTCGATTATTTTATCACACCACTTGTCTCGGTTTGCGGCCGATGGAGCATACAGAGTATAAACTTCGGCCTTGCCCAAATGCTTGATACGGAATGGATACATGACCTTTGCATCGACATCATTCATGTTATTCGAATTAAGTCTTGTCACTGAAGCTGTAGTTGAGACTGAATTGTTAGAGGTTGTATGCTCTAATGTTTGCATTCGCTCAAGTCCAGAAGTAGCGTTCGTGGCAGTACGCATTAGCCTTGCTTCAGCAGCAGTTGCTGGGGCAGGCTTGGCGACGGTTGTCGTGACAGCTCCAATGCCCTTTACAGCGGATTTCTGCACTGGATCATCGTCACTGCTCTCGAGAACTAAAAGCTGCATAGGAATAGGCTAGAACATAGGTCAGTAATGCCAAGTAGCTAGGATTCAGTCAATACTCACAAGTTTTGATACATCGTAAACTTCCTTCTTCCGCAGACCATTGGCATCTCGTTGAATAACACTCTTGGCTAGAACAAAGTAATGATCAAAGAGGATAGCATGTGTTTCCAACCACGTGAAACGATTGTTACCTGCACGCTGCAAATCTCCTCTATGAAGGAGCTCACGGCCTAGATGATCCAGGTTGAGTTCGACACGCTCCATTCCAGGGCGAAGATACAGCTTCGACTGAAGCTCAATCATATCAACCTTTCTACTCTGTTCCTCAACCTTAGCATCACACTCTAGGGTGACTGCCTTGATCTCTTCAATGGCTATCGCCAGAGTTGCTTTCTCGTCACTATCTTTGGTCATATTTTTGAGAACTGTGCCAAGGAGAAGACCATAGCGCTGCAACCTTGTGATTGGGGCTTTTAAATAGGTGTTCCAATCTAAACGACCGGAGAGCTTGTTGTCTCGAGCCTGGTCTAGAAATTGGCGGAAAAGAATATTTCTGTCTGCTTCTCTTCGAACAAGATATGTGGCGTATGGGAATCCAGCAGCATACTCAATATATGCGGATTTGGCCTTCCTTATCCATTCTCTGAAAATGTCGCTGAAGCCTGTCACCCAAGGTCCTTGCTCTTTTTGCCTATACTTTAATTGTGCAAGTAGATGGTTTTCATTGACATCTTTAATGGCTTCGACTTTCCCGAAAACAGAAGCAACGAACTTTGTGATCTTCGTTTTTGCGATGATGGGAGGTTGCCACGAGGCAAGATTGTCTCGATATAAGACGCGCAACACGTTAATCTGATCCATGTAGATATCCTCCGACATGACTATCTCATGAAGATTATTCTGCAACTCAATCTCTTTCTTGGTTACACCCCCGAGGATTTCCTTTGTCAGTTTGAAGAAAGTTATCCAGTCCTCGGACTTTCTAGATGGTTCCAAAGTTTGAGATTGTAAGTTGATCTTTTTTAGTGTGCGAGTACAATGGTGTGAATAGCATCGTCCTTCGATTTCATGTTCATGAACCTTTGGTGAATAGCATCCTGACCCTGTCAACTGCCATAATACACCAGATACTTCACCTTGACCAAATTTGACCCATTCTTCATCTTTCACCAAAATTCCAGCGTCGAACATAGACTTTACGACCTTCTCACTAAGCGTTTCTGCATCAGCCGTGTTCATGGTTGGTACCATGTGGGTAAACAGGGCTATAAGACCATCCTCGATAGTCTTTACTCGGAGATCTGATTCGCCTTCTCCCGTTTCCCCACCTGCCATCTCTCGTATCCAACCTGCAATTCCACTCAAAGCCCATGGTTCTGTGCATCTTCGAAATTCGGCCGTTGATAGCCTTCCGGGTGAAAATTTCTTACGACGGCCGGCTGGCAAGGCGGGTAGATCAAGCGACCCTAAAGACGCTGGAGTGGATGCATCATAACCATCCAGTCCTGCAGCCGAGCGAAGCATAGATTGTCTGTTACCCTTTGCTCTGGCTTGACGCTCCTCAGCATCTGTTTTCGAGCGAACGGGTGGTATTGTTTGTGCAGTATTGCTGTGACTATGGAGAGATGATGATCTGGGAACATATTGAAGGGCAGGCTGAAGTGCATTTTGTGGGTATGCTTCCGGTCCACTAGGAGGAAGCGGCCTCACACTGTCGACACTGGAGGAGTAAGAGTGTGAATAACCATGCGAATTGCGGTAAGAGCCAGCTGGTTGTAATTGCGGTGTCCTGTTTTCGGACATGGGAGGAACTGCCGGGAGAGGCCGTTGGTAAGATCCTGGGGTCATACCCGGATGGTAGAACATATCTGGAATTTCATCTCTCGGGGGGCTATCACTTCCAGACCTACCACTTTGTCGAGAATCTAAAATTCGCGATTGAATTGCATTTTCATCACCTTCATCAAAGCTCAACCGGTGAGCATGAGAAGTCGGCCTTTCTAGGCCGCCTGTACCGTAATTATCAACCCTGGCTTCCTCAAAAGCAGGGAAGGGATGAAGTTCACCCTCGCCAGGCATGGAATAGTCAGCCATTCCTCCCAAACCACCTCTTTGAGCGCGACTATCAGAACGACTCAGTTGGTGCGGTGTTGGCAATGGTCGACTTTGATCTTCCATTTCACTGCTATGCTCTGTACTCATACCGGCAAAATCATCTCCATAGGACATATGTGCGTCGTAGCCACCGCCAGCGAGGCCCAGATCCATACCTTTGTAATCACTATCGCTGCTTTCCGCTTGAGGTAGCTGAGTTTGATGTGATGGTTGTCCCTCGTAATAAGATGGTTGTCCTTCGTATGGTCCACCAAAACTTAACCCCCCCGGACCTAATCCATGAGATTCTTGTTCTTCGGCAATGCGCATAGCTTCGAGGCCGGCAGCTGCTTCTAAATCGCTTTCGTCATCTTCGTAATCATCGTAAGAAGTTCCCTCGGTATGTAATGTAGAAGCTGTAGATGGAAAACGGTCAACACCAGCACCAGAATGAACAGTAGTTGCTCTTGAGTCATATCGATGTAATTCACCATCCAGAAGGTCTCCATTCCGGTGGGAAGTTCCAAGGGCATCTCCAATATCCGCAAAGATTTGTTCTTGGGTAAGTTCTTCATCTGTCTTACCTTGTATTCCTAAACCCCAATCATCTTCATCTCCAGTACCTTGTTGCATTGGCGCATTAGGCAAAGGTCTTTGCGTTGGGTGTCTCTGTAGTGTGGTTCCAGGAGAGGTAGACATAGGTATCACGGGGGCATTTGAAGAATTTGTCGAAGAACGTTTGGGCGGAGGAATGGGAGGAATCTCTTGAGGTATGGAGTCAGTTGAATTCTCTCGAAGAACACCACCGGGAAAATTCGGGTATGTGGGCATTTGTGTAGTTCCCCTGTAATCATAATCCTCTTCAGCAAAATATTCCCCATTAGGATATGGAAGTGTAGAAGGCGGCGGATTATATGAAGCCTGTCTTGGGGGTAAAGGAGCCGCATAGCTTGGACTTCTCAAAGGTGGGGAATCCATGTAACTTTCATATATAGCACTTGCGCGAGCTGGAGGCGATGATGAAGAAGAATTGTATGACCAATAAGATGCCGTTGCAGAGGTAGGAGTTTGCGCATAGGAGTTATTGTAATTGTTGTACGCAGAGGCAGTAGACGAAGCGCGTGTGGGATATTGCGATGGCTGATAAGCTGCAGGATTATACGGTTGATGATTGGAAGATGCAGAATTTGAGTATTGGTGTTGACTAGAAATGCTCGGGCTATATGAGGGTTGAGGGCGGTATTGTGAAGCCTGCGAGTGCGACTGAGACCTGGCAAAGTTCTGGGGGTTGTATGCAGGTTGTTGGGGAAGTGAGGGGGATTGAGATCCATTCAAAGGTTGGTACTGATGTTGATATCCCGACAAAGCGGGACTTCCAGGCGTTCCAAATGACGATCTGCCAGGCGATTGTGGGCTCATTGAGCTATTTGGTATGTATAATTCTTCTGATGGCATTGAAGCCCTCGCCGATGATGGCGGGGCAGGTTGGTGTCCGCTATTACCCGGGTCAAAAAATGCAGCATCATCTCCATTGTCAAAACTAGACTGCCTATGCAAGCCTTGGCTCGAGGCATTCGAGGGTTGACCTGTTGGTGCACCGTATTGTGCTGGAGGTACATGTCCGTAGCGTCGCCCACCATTTGCGTGGAAGGACATGGTTGCGATAATACGAATCTGCGCAAGAGCTCAACTTCCTAACAAATTCGCATGTAGCGTAACAAATCTCGAGATTTGCGAATGGACCAGCTGTTCTATTATGGTCGTCTCTTGGTTTCTGAGCATCTGGCTTGCTCTGCGCGATTAGAAAGTCGGGACGATTCCCATTTGCTGCTCGTTGGGGAGATTGTGCTTAGGGGCAGATAGCGAATGGGTCGATTTTAACGGAGCCTCAGTGAGTGTTGAGTTTCGCAGAGAATCAAGAAACGTCGTCGTCTCAATGCTGAGCTTATGCGCGGTGTCGTGTAAGAATGCTTGTTTGCCCAGGTTTTGCGACAATGTGTGAGATTTCAATGCGGGTATTCGGCGTCCCCGTATCAAAGCAATCCAATCTTGACTGGACACTGGCAGAACGATTGATCCTTTAGATTTTTCTGCGGGGGGGGAGGGAATGTTGTGATAATAAGCCAAGATTTCCCAAAGATTCAGATATTTGCAGTAGTGATTTAAATGAAAGCGAGTGACTGGGTAAGGAATAAGTGAGTCAACTAGAAGATGGCATGGCCTTATGGCTTTTGTCTTGATCTAAGTTTGTTGTCTGTGAAGTCGGATGGATGTGTCTTGGTCTGGCTTGGTCTGGCTTGGTCTTGGTCTTGGTCTTGGTCTTTATCTTTGTAGAGGGAAGTAATAACGTTATTTATTATTGCATTCTACTGTAAGGTGGATGTTCTGGAGCGCAAGCTCTCGAATGTTAGATGGGTTGATTAATTACTACTCTCAAAAAGATCCTTTGTGAAATTACGTCCTTTTAAAAATTTCTATATATTAATTTAATAGAAACCTTTTTTCTTGAGAGAAAGATTAATAAAATAACTATTATTATGAATTAGTTCATGTTCATTGTCAACCAGCTCGCAGCTGTGCCATTTTCATACATTCACAAAACCGCGGGTGATTAGTCATAGAGTGCCGACGCTAGGGTAGGGTTATTCCGGCCGATGCGGCCGACGAGGGGGAGAAATGTCTACGAGACTACTTCAATCAAGTACACAACCTTAAACGAATCGATGAAATGACTACAAAAGTAGTAATTAGATTGAAACGACTGAGGGCTTTCAAAACCTGTGATTAGCTTTAGATTTGACCCCGTGATAGTGGGGGAATCAATCGATCGAATTGAAAGAATCGATTGAGCTATAAACAGTGATTACAAAATACCTAAACAATTTCGGTCCCTGTAAACACATACTGAATCAACAAAAACGCGTTCTCGAAATTCTTCTTATCCCATTTCGTTGGGGATGTCCCTCCTTGGATAATCCAGTTCAAACTCGTATCACTGCAAGTAGTCGAAGACTTCACATAGTAGTCTCCGATTTTGCTTCCGTTCCATGTCCTATCACCCGTGGAGCTTTGGATGTCAAGTCTATCGCGCAGTTCTTGGCTGTGAGTTATGAAAGTGATGTTTTGAACCTTCAGGGCATCCTGTCTTTGAGACCAATAAGGAAGTTTCTTTTTCAAATCTCCAAGTTTCATGCTTGGTGTATCATTTGAATCCGCCGTTTGGGAAGCCAATTGATCACCGAAGCTCTTCCAATCGTCAGAAAACTCGTGTTTGAGGTCGAAGATTGCTGAAAACCCTTGCTGCTGCCCTTCCGCCCCTGTCGCTTTCATCACTTGAAGCGTAGCTTGGTTCGCTGCTGCGCGTAGTGATGGACCTCCTTCATAAGCCGTGTATTGCACGTGTAATAGCACGTCAGTGATGGACTCGTAGCTGAAAGTCCTGGTCGGTGATGGGAGTTCTAGACGCCATTTGGAGATCGCGCCTGCACCTTCGAAGGGCATGTATTGCGAGCCAGAAAAATCGAGTTCAAAAACCCCTGAGTCTGCATCACCATTGCTAACGGCAATGGAAGACGTTGGGATTCGATCGGTTCGAAATGATTCACTACTTGCAGCTTGAGAAGCAACATAGTCGGCTGCACTCTGGGTAACGCGGTATTTATGCGATAAAAGTGTCAAGATAGCGTTGGCACTGCAATTGGTTTCAAAAGTTGCAGGAATCGACACGGCTACTGATCGAATTCTGCGCATATAGTGGCCCGGGAAGTCCATATCGAAAAGCAGCTCGTCTAATGAAAAATCGCAAGTTCCCGCGATTCTGAAATTCATTAGGGCCATAGGATTTATCTCTTTCAGAGATACAGTTTTGGTAATATTATAGTCCGCTGAATTATTTCCCGCTTGCGTAGCCTCAAGCTTTTTCAAATCCCAAAATAGATCTTGTGCGGCTAGCAATCCATTACGTGAAGCATCCCAATATCCAGCTGGTTTGATGATTGAGCATTTGCGACCAGCTTCAAATGAAAAGGCACTCTGTGCTTGAAGAGCTGCATCTAGAACCAGGTTGTACGCTTGAAGGTACAAGTTCCTAAGTCTTTTTTCCATCCAGCTATAGAGTTGCTCGTTGGTATATTTGGAGCGATACCATGTCTCAGCCTGAACAGCTTCGTCTAGTTGGGATTTCTGCATATCGAGATCTTTCTGGATGGATTTGATCTGTATCTGCTGTATCTCGATCTGTTTGTCAATGGATTTGATCTGGCGCCCACTGATATTGGCTTGGAATCGACGGTCTTGCAGTTGTGCTGTAAGACTGGCCTTCTTATCGGCTTGGTCGGCTTGGCTGGCATCTAGTGCAGCAAATCCTCTTAGAAGCGCAGAGCCGGCTGCCACAAACTCTGCATACTGAGTCCCGCCAGCTGAGATGCTAGTTCCAACTCCGAGAGGCTCAAAGTCCCCTTGTATCGTTGGTAACAAGTACAATGGAAGAGCCACTGCGTCTGTGACTGTAGCTTGGCTGTTCTTTGAGTATGAGGATAGGGACATTGTCATTTGCAATTTTTCGTAAGGAGACATTCGCAATTCATCTGATGACTGTACATCAATATTTTGTGGGACATCAGTCCAATCGTCGCCAGGTTTGGGAATTTTGGTATCTGGTTCGCCGATGAGTTTGAGATAATAATCTAACTGGGCTTCTTGAGAGCTGCGATCTATCAAAAGCGATTCAATAGTCTTTTGCGCTCCGTCAAGTTCGATTTGCTTCATTTCCAACATCCCTTGCTGTATTCCAGTGTTATTTCGAGCCAAAATGATATTGAGACTCTCTGCATCTTTTTTTTCTATTGCTGCCAAGAGACTTTCTCCCAGCGAGCGTACTTCGGTACACAAGTTCAAAGCTGCGCCCATGAGAGTTGCAAAACGTTGGTTGGTTAGTGGACCATCTCTTTCGCCAGAAATCATGCTCAGCACATCAGATATGCTGAGACCTTGCTTGCCGAGGGCCACCAAGTCTCCACTAGAACATTGGGAAGTCAGTAATTACCACATATGGAAACATTTGGGAAAGGGAAAAAATATTCTAGACAAGGGAGTTGGGAAGATGTTGAGGAAGAAATATGAGATGAGATTTGAGATAAGGGAGGGTGAAATGAAAGTCCTGGAGGTGCTTACGGATCAATGGGTGGATCTCTCAGCGCGTAGACCACCGGCTTTCCTTGAATATCGAAGGAATTTCGAATGTTAAAAAGACGTTCCTGCACTAGGCTCCGCATTGTCTTGAATTTGGGATTCAAGGGAATGGAAAAATAATCTGTCTTCAGGACACAAGTGATGTTCTCCATTCTTGGATCAGTGCTCGAAACTGTAGCGTTCCCTTTTGGTACTATATTGAATGAGAATGGCAGGCCTAGATCCAATGAGACTTCATCGAATGCATTGTCCTTTACTCTTAGCTGTGCGTACGTCAGCACTTTCGATTTCCGATTTCCAAGATCTGGCACATTAGGTGGCTCGGGTCCCAGTACTCTAGCTGCCTCGATGTATCGTTGAGTGGCCAATGGAAGACATTCGGATGTGCCTCGTCGGAATTGTATGTCTCCAAGAGCAATGAGAATTTCAGCATATTTCATGACAATCCACTTCATGTATGAAACAGGTCGACCCCGCGCGGCAGCATGCACTAGCGCACCGTATGAACGTCTCTCTTTGATAGCAAGCTCGATCTCCTTTTTCAGGTTTGCCAGATCCAGAGGGTCAAACGAGCTTTCGCCTTTATTCGCCATCATGCAAGCCATATCTTGGAAGGGTGGGAATTTCCAACAGGTTTTAGTGCTTATTGTCTTTTCGCCATCAGATCTGTCTACTTGCACAGATACTGATGGATCAAAAACAAGTCTCGCAATTTGCAGTGCTTCGTCATATTGCTGTGTAGTTGACAACCGATCAACTGCTAGATAAACAGCGTGTATGCCAATCTCCCAGTTATAAATAGCGGTTGGACGACCCAGTTCGTGGTACGATGCGTTTTGACTGCCGGCTCCGTAACGTTCTTTTAACTGGTCTGCAGGTGTTTTAGCTAGATTGTTATAAAGATTTCCCAGTGGGTCAACACGGTCGGTGGTGTGTTCCATGAGTTCATGAGAAAACGAATGATCCAGCTGAACTAGCTCCATATCGTCTATCACTCTTTGGGAAGTCCATTGATGTCCATCCGTCGGGGTGAGCTCTGTTCTTGGCATATTAAAGCGGCTCAAGCTCATACCATCACTATCTATTGTGGTGACTACAAGGGCTGTGACTCGTTGTTGTGTTTTCGACAAAGTCCAAGTGAGGTCATTTTGATTGTAGGATGTTAAATCATGCGGTACCCAAATCAAAGGCTTGTCTGGGTCAGGGGGATCAATAGACAGCGCAACTTGTTTGATGCCTTTACCTAGCACCTTCTGGAAGTAAGTTGGAAAGTTGCCTGAGACAGATGTTGTTGAGTCACTGCTGATTGTACTGATCTGATCGTTGAAGAATATGAAGCTGCCAATTTCGTTAAAGTCAGTATTTCCTATTGTTGAATAGTTTATCTTCATCGTCATCTTGTTATCATCAAAAGTTGGTTCAACTCGAAATTGTGATGCAGAAGCTGCCAAACCCACAGTAAGAGTCCCTGCTGATACACGCTTGGGTGCCCAGCTGCCCCTGATGAGTTCAGTCCAACCCATTGAAATCTCCCATACACGTTCAGGGGCCGCTATATTAGGCGATTGTCCTCGTAAATCGTCGAAAGTGGCGACACCTTTAAGATTGTCCCCTATATTCGTAGCTAAAGACTTCGGCATGATTGACGGCATGAAAAGATAAAGTCGGCCACCAATTATCTCGGGAAGCAGATAGCTGCCAACATTGTCGAGGCGATGGCCTTCCCATTCTGTTTCGATAGAAGGAATATCCATGTCAATCTTGGCCCACGGCTGCCAGAATATTTCACTTGTTGCCAAAATAGTAACAGTACGATAATAAAACGAATATGGCGCAGTACGAGTCCGTCCGAAAAAATGGAATATATCAGCTTCCTTAAATTCGGGTTCGTGGACATATGCAACAATGTCAAGCTTCGAGATTTCATTCAAACCATACACATAGTTCTGAATGGCGTGCAAAACCGTATCGATACTCAGATCTTTCTGAAGCAATGCAGCCTCAAATTGATCAAATAACTGGCTCTTATCATCTCGAAGCATTGGATCAATCCAATTCTCTGGATAAAGAAACAACTTTCTGTTAGCTTCCCAGAGGGTATATTGCTGCATCCAATCCCACTTATCACGTCGCACATCTGTCATCGCGACGTCCTCTTCGAGCCCCAGCAAACAACGCTGTGTATATAACTGCACTACCGAAATTGCTTGTTTAACACGTGATGTTCGCAATTGTGGACCAATTTGCACGTCAACAAGGAAGTATTCAAAGAGTCCATCGGCGTCCCAGATATTGAGGTCTTTAATGTAGTCTTGTTGCAATAGGTAATTCACAAGCGCAGCGCGCTGGGTCTGCATGAGTCCATCGTCAAAGTTTTCTTGTTGCGCGGCGGTCAATCTATTCTGGAGGTCTTGTGCAGCTTGAACGTAAGAGTCTGCGTTATCTAGCTGTTGCGCAGGCCTAGCTAGATTAAAGAGTTCGGCGATTGGTGGCATGGAGTTGATGTCAGATACACCGCCAAGGCTGTCATAGAACTGCACAATTGCGTTTAGGCCCGAGAAGTTATCATAATTGCGTAACGTTGTCATCAGATTTCCTGCGGTATAGTTCGGATATTTTTGGTCCAAAGCGCTTTCTACTAGCGTGTTATTCCAGCCTGTGCTTGCCGCGATTTTTGTTACAATACTGCTTGCATCAGCATCAGTTGAGCTAGACAGCCATGAAAATAGACTCATAAGATTGTCGTCTTTAGTGCTAGGGATACAAGTATCTCTCAAGGCGCAATATCCCTGGAGTTGTACAAGATCTTTCAGACTCGGTGAATTGAGGTCGATAGCCAGCATTTCGAATTTGAGTTGCACTTGACGGTTGAAAATGCAATTTCTGTCGTAGTCAGCTTCAAGGTTTGGCAAATAAGCGCTACCTTGCGAATTGCTTCAAGGACACTCGTTGTTCGCTGAACTGTTGCCGATAATAAGAGTTCTTCGTCGGTAAAAAGTGTGGGCATCGATCTGCATGTTGACCAAGAAACTTGAGAAGAATCAAAATCGGCTTGCAAGAGATATGCTTGACCAGAGATCATACGAAATTGGCTCCACGTGTTTGCAGATGAATCATAGGGCATCTTGAGTCCGTTAATGGTTATCTCGGGGTTAGTACTGGTTCCCGTGTAATGTATTGTGTAATCATCAGTGGTCGTAGGTGTGAAATACGCGTCCAGATTCACTTGAATCGAGCTTTCGATGGGCACGCTGAGACTCTGTAGAGCGGTCATAGCGGACTCGAGCCCGCTGTTGTCCTTAGTTGGGACTTTTACGACGTCTGAAACAAGGCTTGCTATGATCGAAACATCAACGTCGATTATCTGGTCTTTGGTAGAGTTGAGAATGAGAGAAGTAAGGAGATCTTGGATAATGGTAGGCTTAGCCAAGTCAATAAAAGCTGCTCTGCGATTCCGAAGATAGTTTTCTGCGGCAATAGAAGATGCATTTGGAGAAGAAGAATCAGAGGATTCAGACGGTGGCTCCTCCCAATCATCCAGAAGAACATTGTTCTGTAGCTTCCCACTGGAGTCGGGATTGTTCTCAAAACGTGATTTGATAATGTTCTGTGGAAACAGCGAAGTCGCCACCAAAGTAACGAGTGCAGCATTGATTGCGGGAAAGTCTTTGCTTCCGTCCAAGATCTTCGTTTTTTCACTTGAAGTCAATATGCCACAGAGCTTTATTTGAGCAGAATATATCTTTCCTTCAATAGAAGGAATGACCGAAACCTTGTTCGGCCAGTCCTTTGCTAGGGAAACGAGTGAGTCAAGGGCCGCCTTGTTTGAAAGTGTGGCATAGCCTGTCAGAATTTGAGTGCCTATTACAATGTCAGTGACTTGAAGTTTCTAATAGTCTGGTCTGAAGTCTTGCAGTTACTTCAATTGAATTCGATCATTGGAATTACACGGGTTGTCAAGTCCAATTCTCAATTATTTCGAATACTTGAAACCTTGAAACCTTGAATGAGACTAGAGAATTCACCCACCCTCAATAAATCCTAGAATTGTACTCGCTGTTGTTGCATCAAATGTTCGCCCAACACAGTCGACAACGGTTTCTGAAGTGGGAATGTCAACTGTAGAAATAGATGAAAGTGACTTTTTCAGATCCACGGTCCCTTCCAAAATAGCTCTGGTGAGTTGTAGCCCCGAGCTATCCTGGACATCTTCAAGCTGGGCAGTCTCAAAAACATCGAGAAGTGATTCAATTGTCCAGTTTGAATTCAACAGCTTTTTCCACATGTCTAGCACTTCAAATGTGACTTCAGGGCTTGACAAAGGATTTTCCTTCGCTTCGTCGAAAAAGAGTTTAAAAAATTGAGCACATTTTGTGGCGGGAACAGACAAAATTTGGGAGATGGTAGTATAGCGGTAAAGTTTTGATAGAGTGCCGACAGTCAAATGAGAATCAGAATAACCTGTAGCTTCAAGAAGATCTCTGAGATATTGAAATGGCCAATTTAAACTCGCGCATACACTTGTACCGCATGCATAAATTTGAAACTTTGTGCCGCCTGGCTCGAAGAATTCTTCGCCGTCTTTTGGGATTGCAAAAACTTTCCCTAAAGAAGGACGGAGAAATTTGCGGTAAAGAAACGAATCTTTGCCAAAGGCATCGATAGGACCCCACAATGGAAGTAGAGCGGCGGGTTCAATCCCACATAAATTGCTTAACTTGACAATAGACGCAATTCCATTGAGAACGTAGACTGAGATGGGTCGCGTATTGGGAGCGGTAGTCCCCTTGAAATCCGGAGAGAGCGTCATCTCATTATTACGTAAGCGATAGATAGCCGCATCAAGATCCCTCGTCGACCATCCAAGTTTAGCTTTTAGGCGTAAAAAAGACTGAAGGTCTCGGCATATGGTAGTGTTCAGGCTTTGAAACGGCGGCTCTGATGCGTTAGCGAGAAGTCTGAGGTCGTCGATGAAAGTACTGAACTCTTTCGATCCGGTTTTGTTGATGATCACTAGGTCTTTTCCGAACAGCTGAGTCTTGACCAAGTCTAGGATGTCGGGAAAATCTAGCCCTGATCTTTTCATAAGCTGTTGCTTAATATATGTTAAACCAAGTTCGTTCGTGGACTCTAGCATTGTATCTTCATCCTCGTAGCCCCATTGTGTGGCAGTATCACCTTCCGGTGGTCCTGTAGCTATGGGTACGATATCACTTGCCAATCCTTCGAGCCAAGCAGCAAACCAGGCAGGGAAGAAAGTTTCACCTGCGATGGCAGCAAACTCTTTTTGGTGTAAATTCAGAACTGATGCCGCATTTTGTCTTTTCAACACCTCGGCCGATCCACGAAGCAGCCCAATTCTCTGTTCTTCAGAGAGTTTATCACGCGCGACTTGTGTTATTTTCTCGAAGAGAAGCTCAGGTGCTTGAAATACCTCGATCAGTTGAGTGTAAGGTATCTGGAATATGTTGAAATATTCTTTGACAGATGACCATGTATAATCATATGGGAAGCAGGTGAACGGGTACATCTGTTGAGAGACGACTTTGGAATAAACTTCAAAGTCTGTGTTTCCAGGCCGATAGACTGGTCCGTCGGAGTGACCATCTTGCACTCAATCATCTGAGGCATCTGCAGGTGTATTAAAAACAAGAATACAATCTTGGTCGTCGGAAGCTGATTCAGACAGCAAAGATTGACTCTTGTAGCGAATAAACGATTCGAGTACTTCATTAACAAGGTTGATATTGGGAATCAAGGTTTGTGAGTTTGCGCAGCTGAGCTCTAATTTTGTAAGATCTGGGCGCCGAGCCGAGAGCAAGTCTAGGAGGGTGCTGTTTGTTCCTGAATCCGAACTGGCAGTTGTATCATTGGTTGTTGCCTTAGTTCCACCTGTAGGTGTAGTGTTGCTTAACAAGTTCAAGAGATCTGCAAAATAAGCAGACATGGAAGTTATGGAGCAACACTCTTCACACGCAAGATTTTCGAGACGAAATATGTCTGTCAAGTTATTCCAAGATTCTGGAGGACCGCTAAGGCTTGCTAAGGGCCGAGTTGGCTTTACAGTGTCGTTCGTTGAATCTGTGTCATCGCCCTCCGGCTGAGGTATCATACTATCTGCCACATCAGCCTTGCCTGCTTTCATCAGCGCCAACCAGAGTTGCTCATTCCAGCAGTCAACACGCTCAGCGCAATCGTGGATTTTTAGAGCGTTCGCGGTCGATGCGCCTGCGCTGTGCAGATCAGATTTGAAATCGTTCTTCGACTTGCTTGTGATACTTCGAATGGAATGATAGTTGGAGTCGTAAAGACGAGGAATATCCAATGGGTCTTCAACGAGATACGAGAGAGTCTTTACACGTCTGACAAACGTAGAAGCGGAGGCGATCTCTTTGTCGTTCAACGGGGAATCATCCTGCGGAAAATTCTCCTTCAACATGCTGACCAGCTCAGCAGAACCAAGTTTGGCCTGACGCTTAACCATCAATTCTAAAATTAGTACTATGATGGTACGAGGCCGATCTTCGAGGGTAAAGTCGCCATCATCTCTGATCATAACAAGAATAATGACGAGTGGCTGGTCAGCAAGAAACCTGGCCCGTACTTGGTTCACATCATTGGTAGTCAAATTATCTGGGAGTGTGTTGGAATCTGAGGCTAGCAACGTATCAAGTTTGTCTTGCGGAAAAAGTTCTTTCGCAAGATCCTCCGGAGTCGCGTCTGGCAATAGTGTCAAGAATGCGCCACAAATCTCTTCGTCGTCGTTGGTATAGATCAATAATGTCTTAATGAAGGAAAGGTATACGATGACATTGAAAGGGACAGTCCACTTCCCGAGAAAGGCATCAATAGCCCCCCTGGGATCTCCGGGCTGATTGGTATCTGCATCGGTCAACTTCTGCGTAAGATCGTCGCTGAGAATACTCTTGCCAATGACTTCGATATAAGTCTGCGACATGATTGGGTTTATGAGCGGAATTCAATTTAGGAAATCATTCAACGAGAAGTTTGTTGATCGAAACCCCGTATCAACGGGTCGAAGGGCGTTTCTTTTAAGAGACTGAGAATTAAGTTTTCCCGAGTATACTGATACTGCATCAAGGCCTTCCTTCCAAGGTTGAACGAAGGTTGTAACAAAGACTGAGAAGAACAGTATGACTTGTAACATGTCAATCAATAGATGGGTGATGCCGTTGATCAAAATTCAGCCAGGGTCTAGGTTCTGCGACAATTCAGTCACCAACTCGAACACCTATCTCCACGTAACCCCGATGATTTAACCGCAGTCGTGGAGCTTCGATTGGCGTTAGAGAATGTAGTTGAGCCCAAGTGTAACCTCACAATTGCGACTTGCAGTTGAATAGTAGAGTAGAGGGCTTTTAAATGTAGGCTGGCCGTCCGAACCCACAATATCTTGTTCACAATATGCCTGCAGCAACTTTGAGATGTAAGTTGGTCTGCAGGTATTGATGCCATTCATTGTGACGCCAACATGCGCTGTCTGGCTTTGATGTCCCTAAACATGTATCTTGGGATCACACTCACCAAATTTCCATTCGATTGAGCTAGATCACCTCAATCTTCATTTTCGTGTCTCTGCCTTAGTCGTCATCCTGTGTCAGAATACAACAACACTTCGAGCCCGCTACCACAGATCTACATGTAGAACCTGATAACGGAACTTCAGTTCACTGGATCCAATTTGGTTCATTTCTTTATCAGAAATTGGCATCATGCGTAACACGGTAACCTCTCATTGGTATGTAGGTATTGGATTTCTGATTCGGATATCCTTTCTCGAGATGCATTCCTAACCTTGGACAGATGTGAATGTAATGTAGCATTCAATCTATATAGCAGCCAGGTCACAATCTGCAGTCATGTGTCGTTTTCCGATTGACTGTCTATTATCTTCAGCGTCACTTTTTTCTGCAAAGCTAGCCATTTTTGTTGAGCTGAAGAAAAGCAAGTGTTTGTTAACCCAGTTTGCGGGAAACTATATTGTAGGACATAAATGCGGGGGAGTATGTATGACTATGGTCGCACCTTGTGTTCCCCAAAACCCAACTTTAAAGAACGTCTCATAATATTATGTTGTTGATCCTGTTACTTGCTCATTTATGCAGTGTTGCACTTGCAATTGTACTTGTTCTTGTGCGTATGCTTGCACTTGTGCTTGTGCTCACGATACACAACACACCAGCAGTGGTTATTACCAAGGAAAAAGATCTTTCACATCCTTCTCATTCAGTTCAACTGTTCATCTTTTCTATCTGCCACTCAAGTCTTCGACCACTTCTCTTCACTTGACAGGATGTCTGAAACTTTCACTCCCCGATATCTTTCTCTTGGTGGCTATAATCATGTGTGTGCCATATCAGAGAAAGCTATCAACTCTGCCATGGTAAGTATTTTCGAGAAGCGGCCATCTTCAGCAGGTCAACTGGTTTGGGAAAATGAACAGGCGTCAGATGGCCAATTGAAATCAACACTGCTGGCGCCCCAAATTGAGCTTGACGTGGAAACTGTGAATAGTCTCAATTTCAAGCTGGCACTTCGGTAATTATGTACCATTCGCACAATAAGAAAAAACTTTGTATTGATTTCATCCTCATGATAGATTTGATAAAGGTCAAATTTATTTTGGTCAGAACACTTATCAAAGAGTTGATGGTTGGGTCGTCATTTTCAACCTCGTCTGGCCCAAAGAAGCCACCCACGATGGGACAAGAAGGCAGTTTGGCGAACTCGAAAACACACCTGAGACTGTGGATTCTACACAGTCCAGTATCATTGGTCTCAGTCCAGGAGAATACTCTGTTCATCGGCTTTTAGCCATCATTGCCTGTTCGTTGACCGATACATCTATTGAAAAAAAGCTAACCATCTATTGCAGATCTTGATTGGGGCAGCCCTGTATGGGAAGAATCCTATTTGACAGAACAAGATGGAACCAAGCTTTATCTTGATAAATGGGCAGCAGATTCAAGCAACAACGCATTATATAGTCAGGTTCAGCAATTTATACGAGAGTTAGGACTCTCAAACAAACACGCATCTTTGCTCATGCAAAATATGCAAGTGGATATACCTAGGCCCAAATGTCATTTCCCCTTCTTCAACCATCTCCACTAGCCAACGCTGACTGCATGTAAAGTGAGTGAAGAGCAGGTCGCCCTCGGTGAGTTTGTTCTAAAAATCTTCCAATTTCGTTTTTTTCTGACTTTGATCCCAGCTCCAAAAATGCTTCGATTGCAACAATACCCATATATCAACGCAGCTACTCAAGGGCTGGAAGACGATGGATCCCCTATGACTGGCCAAAATGGAAATCCTCACAACTGTCTCTGTTTCTGCGAGATTGATTTTGATCAGGGTTCGTCCTTACCAGAGGATCCTTTGCCATTTAACGGAAACTTTGCATGGCCCGGAGACGGTTCAAAAGATGAGTCTCTGGGAACATTTGTCATCGACAGCAGTGTGCTCAATACAGGCTGTACTACTCTTCACCAAGTTGTGCAAATGATCTGCCAAAAGGTACTTGTATGCCCTCTTGTGCCTCACATGATTGACAAAAGGCCTGATGAGAATACAATATACTTGTCACAGAGGTTTCTCGGGATTGATGACATGGATGACGGTGAATCCAGCACTATTCCAGCATTGCGAATTGAAAATGGAGATTTTGATCTTGTTAAGTCCTCTGACGTTCAGTATCGCTGGTCAAAGTCATTTTCCGCACCAGGAGAACACATATCATCATCTGGTGGAGCTTGGTCGGCCGAATACCATTTGACTGCCGAGACATCCATATGTTTAGATAGCGGAACGTCAGATTCCCTTATTTTTACACTCAGCGGACATGTCAACTACTCTGGTTCGATCAGTTGGCCCAGAGAAGATGTATACAATGTAGCCCAGTGGTTCCCGTAAGCATTATATGTAAGCCTCATGGATCGGTACAGATGCTAATTTATTAAAGTGATATTAGCCATGATGTGAATTGGACAGCCGCAATTAATATGGGCGAATTAGACTCGGATGATCCTACTGCAAAAGTTGGCAGATGTAATCTTGAAAACTCAGACGATCTGGAAATTTTGGTGCCTTCAGATCTCGATTCTGTAGTCCCTTCAGATCCAGAAACGAGCTGGGATTATTTCTTGAGGGGTTATAGGACAATGGTTGGCAGCATGCTCGTGGATGTACCCGGCATGCTTTCCCCCCCAAATGTCAAAGTGGCTTATCCAGGAAAGGATGAGCTTGAGTTCGGAATCGGTGCATTGAACCCAGTGGGCGACATCATTGTTCCCATTGACTATCTATAGTGAGCAAAACATCTCAAATATAAACTAATCCGCCAATATATTTTAACAATAAAGTAGTCCAAATCCGAGTCGCGTCACCTGGATTTCTACGCCAGAAGATCACCCGCAAAATACAAACACGGCTACAAATGTGGTTTATACCTCTGACACATCTGTCACCAAAGACATTCCACATATCACCTGGACAGGCACATTGGCGTACGACGCCGACACCAAAAAAGCAAATCTTACACTCCAAGGATCGAACAAATCAGGTGCAAAGCTAGCCTTCAAAACAGTCAAGGCCACTTTTCTGAGAGTGCAGGCTGTGAGTGATCATTGTCTTTGGAATGCAGATTGTGGTAGTTGGAGTCAAGATACAACTTCCGATTCGCACTGGTCGATCACAAGAGATAGCATCCCTCAGAATCTCAAAGCAAGAGTAGAGATTGTGAATAATGAGATGCAGTTTACCATTTCTCCGCAGGGGACTGCCGGGTACGCTGACCCTGATAGATTTTTCATATCTGCAGGTGGATCTCTCACCTTGAATTTGAATGGAAAAGCAAACACAGATGGGAGTGATGATACTTTCATTGTTCAGCTGACTGAAAATTGGGCCGGCCTTACAGTTGCACGACCAATCAATGGACGAGCAGATGCTTTCATGGCCATAGAGGTCAAGGCTGATGGTGCAAGCACAACTCCCTCCATCATCACTCAGAGCGAGGCTGATGCTGAGCGAGGAGTAAAGCAGACATGAGTTGCTAGACCGTTTTTCAACCATGACAGCAAACTTTGATTTGATGAGCTGAAGTTTACGGAAGCGAGATTGACACTTACTTGACTTGTCCTCTTATTATATTAGCTAGCCATAATTTGATTTCTACTCCTGCGCATGCCCTCAGAACGTATTTGACGGTGGACCACCACCACCACCACACAGCTGCAAATGATTATGTAATCTCGCCGCAAAAGAGCCAGGCTTTGATTCGCCCGGTGTTCGGAAATAAAGAGGAATGAATTGATAATCGTCACCACGAGCAAGCCCACTTTCATTCTGGATGGAAATGCTCAAAGCTTCCAACGAGTGCCCACTCCTCTTTCTTTCCTCTTTTACTCGTGCTGGTTCTTGCAATCGACAACATCTTCCACATTCTCATTCCAGACCTCAATAAACACTCACACCACCACATTCAATCCAAGCATCCATCAACATGGTTAAAGCAGGTACGTTTGAGATCTATCACGTCCACAGCTGCCGTCTCTACCCCACACATATGATGCTGTGGCCAATGGCGGGGTCAGCTAGAGAGCTTTTGAGCACATTTCCTCTGACGATGGGATACCCGGATGGGTAAACTATCTCCAATCAAGCATCTAATCGACATTCTTCTCATATGCTGCTTTCCTCTTTTGTCGTCCAGTGTTTCATGGTCTGAATTCTGGTATAAACAATACATGTGCTAACCCGGGTTCTCTCCTCCATTGCAGTTGCTACCGTCCGCGGTGACTCCAAGATCTCCGGCACCGTCACTTTCGAGCAATCCGAGGAGAACTCCCCAACCACCATCACATGGAACATCACCGGAAACGATGCCAATGCTGAGCGTGGCATGCACGTCCATCAATTCGGTGACAACACTAACGGCTGCACATCTGCCGGACCACATTGTACGATTCCCCAGCTGTGCATGGAATACAAACATACAACGGAACGTAAGGCTGACTTGACCTCTTAGTCAACCCACACGGCCAGACCCACGGTGCTCCCACCGATGAGGTTCGCCATGTAGGTGATCTTGGAAACTTCAAGACTGATGCCCAAGGAAATGCTACTGGCTCTGTTCAAGACAGTCACATTAAGTTGATCGGCCCATTGAGCGTCATTGGCGTATGTACTCTTTCGCATTATTGCTATACAAGTGCTAACAACCCTTTCAGCGTACCGTTGTTGTCCACTCCGGAACTGATGATCTCGGTAAGGGAGAGAACGAAGAGTCCAAGAAGACCGGTAACGCTGGAACCAGACCAGCTTGTGGTATGTTATTCCTTCTATGAAGATGCAGTTTCTGGACACATGACTAATATCTTCACAGGTGTTATCGGTATTGCTGCATAAATGTAGCATGCAAAATGACATGAATCACAATGATACGATCTGATGAAAATGGAAAAGGGGTATGGATCATTTAGCTTAGTTTGCCGGCTGTGTCTAGGTAGTTTTAACAGAAAAGCAATCGTTCTACTCCAATGATTTGATTCAGTTATGATTTATGAATTGTAGAAGGGGATTGAGAAGCTCTGTTTGTGGTGTTTGCGGGGCTTGCAAGCTTAATTTGAGTATTAAATACTATTATTGTTATAATTATATGTATGTATATGTAACTATGCTTTTTTGCAAACAATCATATTTCAACAAAGAACACACGAACAACAATAACCACGTCAACTTCATATAGTGCGATATTGCATCATTTGAAATTGGGGACTGAGGCTAATCATATTTTTGCCCCTCGCCCCTCGCCCCTCGCCCCTCGGCCAACCAACCAAGTACCGGTAGCTAGAGGGTCCATGGATTTATATATAGCTAAGCTCCCGTGATCCCGTTGTCCGTGATCCCCCCTTTGCGGTTTGCTTATGCCAACGCCTACCTGCGGACCTGGGTGTTCGCTCCTCGGGTATTGAGGTTCACATCATTCTCCATCCCATCCCATCTTCACTGCAGTCACATTACATTGCGACAGCGTTCCGCCCACCTGCCCACGACAGCATACGTTACATGGAGCTCTCAGCTGGCTGAAGGTTGACCATACACACGACGTTTCGAACATGATCTCCGGACAACATGGATCAAAGCTCCATTGAAATCCATTTTCGCTTCATGCACCAATCATCTACCCGAGACGCTCACCCCACATCAAGGGTTCATGGGACCTTACAGTAATGGAATTATATAAAATGTAGCCTCATCTATCGTCGATGGATGGATGAAGCTCCGAGAGAACACTTGACCTCTTTTCCATCTTTATCCCTTTCCCATATAATTGACGATTTCAAGAGAACTGGAATCCCGTACTGGATAGATTCGACTTTTGTGCCCATTGAATATTAAACTGTATTCTTTATGTAAGTTGTACAATGTTCCCTTTCCCTCCTTCCCCTCATATTCATCCTCATCCGCACCCGCACCCGCACCCTCACCCTCACCCTCACCGCATATGTATGCAAGAACTGCCTGCCGCAATCCGCATTCTACGCCACTTAAATGGAGGTTGTAAGGAACTACGTAGGGGTGAATGCACGCATTGAAAATTCAGGAATTGGGAGTAGATTCATTCATTGGGCGAGAGAAGTGAATTCTTGAGAAGAGGGAAGTTGATGGCTACTCTACAACTCTCCCAAGACTAGCTCCCATCTGTCCATTTTCACCATGAGCAATCCATTCGACACTCTACCACCAACCAGAGAAGGAGCTTCACCTTTGGAAAATACCACCGCCCAGATTTGGAAAGTCTGGTTTCCAGTTTCCAGTTTCCAGTTTCGATTTCAATTTCAATTTCAATCTCCGACTTCGAGATTCACTTACATCCAATCCACATTTCGTACGGCACCCAGCAGATTATATCTCCAACACACATAAACGACCACATTCATTTTACTGTACTGCTTTGACGAGATTCAATATCATACCGCGAAACAAACCCTCAGCTACTTATTAAACCTACCTGGCATCTGCGACTCAAATTGCAGAGACAAACAACTCTCTTTTCCTCGAACTCAATAAATTTACACCTACACCTACACCATTGTTCAATCCTTGATTATAATCAAAATGGGTGTCAGAACATTCAAGATTGGCTCTGCGGCAGGCATTTCTAATGACCGCAAATCTTCTAGCAGCTCATTGGCATCAAAAGCTTCTCAGGAACCTGCTAACCTACCTGAACCATTTCCTAGTCCTCGAATTCCACCACTCGGAAAGAAACGACTTGCCAACGTACCTCCATCCGATTACAGCAAAATGGTTCTCAACCAAGCCAAAGTTAAATCCGTCTTGAGCGGCGACAGTCTTGTACTTAGCTCTGTGGACAACCCTGATCTCGAGCGCATTTTGTCCTTAGCTTATTGCACTTCACCACATCTGCGAAAGGAAGGCGACGAACCGTTTGCATTTCAGTCCCGCGATGCCTTACGAAAATTAGTAGTGGGCAAGGTTGTACAATTCCAAGTGTTGTACCAAATTCCCAATACTAAGCGCGAATATGGACTTGTTTTTCTCAATGATGGAACCAAACTACCCGAAGAAATGATAAAGGAAGGTTGGCTTAAATTGAGAGAGGATGCTGGCCGAAAGGAAGATTCGGAATCGGCCCTTCAACAACTCGACGCCTTACGTTTATACGAAGCTACCGCACGCAGTGAAGACAAGGGTCTATGGCAAGAAAATGGTGGACGTATTGAGGTCCAGCATGACATGGGTAACCCAGAGTCTTTCTTAGATACATGGAAGGGAAAAACAGTGGATGGTTTGGTCGAGCGTATATTGAGCGGTGATCGAATGCTTGTGCGTTTGATTGTTACTCCTACACAGCATATCCAAGGTCAGTTAAGCTGGTTTATGTGTGGCGAAATAATAAACTGACAAGAATTAGTTATGACTTTGGTTGCTGGTATTCGCGCACCAGCTACGGAGCGAGTCAACCCATCGAATGGACAAACAGCTCCTGCGGAACCTTTTGGAAATGAAGCACGACGTTTCGTTGAGGAACGATTATTGCAAAGAAATGTTAAAATACATATTCTTGGACTTAGCCCACAAAATCAACTCATTGCTTCAGTCATCCATCCCAAGGGAACTATTGCCAAATTTATCCTCGAAGCTGGACTTGCACGATGCACCGATTTCCATTCAACACTCCTTGGCTCAGATATGGCAACATTACGTGAGGCCGAAAAGCGTGCACAACATGCTAAATTCGGTCTGTTCAAGGACCATGTTGTAAAGAACAACGGGGCAGGTGGAAGCCTCGAAGCAACTGTTACCAAAATTTTCAGCGCCGATCAAATCTTTGTCCAGAACAAGGCAGGTGTTGAGAAGCGCATAAATATTAGTAGTATTCGTGGACCTAGACCTACTGAGTCAACTGAAGCACCTTTTAGAGACGAAGCTAAGGAATTTCTTCGAAAACGCTTGATTGGAAAACATGTCCGAATCAGCATCGATGGATCAAGACCAGGCACTGAAGATTATGACGCGAAGGAAGTTGCCACCGTTACTTTGAATGATAAGAACATTGGATTGCAATTGGTTCAAGAAGGTTGGGCTTCCGTAATCCGTCATCGAAGAGATGACACCGACAGAGCTCCTAACTACGACGATTTATTGGCTGCACAAGAGAAAGCCAAGGAAGAAAAGAAAGGAATGTGGTCTGGAAAGGCTGCAAAGGCAAAGCAGTATGCCGATGCATCGGAAACTGTCCAAAAGGCTAAGCTACATGTTGGATCATTGCAACGACAAAAGAGAATTCCAGCCATTGTTGACTTTGTCAAAGGCGGTGGCCGATTTGTTGTACTCGTGCCTCGTGAAGGCATTAAACTCAACTTTGTTCTTGCTGGTATTCGAGCTCCCAAATCTGCTAGAAATCCAAGCGATAAGAGCGAACCATTTGGTAAGGAAGCACACGATTTAGCTACACGAAGACTATCACAACGTGATGTTGAAATCGATGTGTACAATACCGATAAGGTTGGTGGCTTCATTGGTGAACTTTACATCAACAAGGAGAGCTTTGGTAAGATCTTGGTTGAGGAAGGTTATGCAACTGTTCATCAACACTCTGCCGAACAATCCGGAAACTCGAAGGAATTATTAGCAGCTGAGAAGCGTGCAAAGGATGCTCGAAAGGGTCTTTGGGCAGATTGGGATCCATCTTTAGATGTGGAAGAAGAAGAATACCAGCCTGCCAATGATGATGAAGTCACTCAAATCAAGAGAGAAAAAGATTACAGAGATGTTATTGTCACCCAAATTAATGAGGATGGAAAGTTAAAACTTCAAATCATTGGCACTGGTACTTCGGCTCTGGAGACTTTGATGACTCAGTTCAAGTCTTTCCATTTGAACCCATCCAACTCAACTGCTCTTCCCGGTCCACCAAAGGCTGGTGATTACGTTGCGGCCAAGTTCTCCGAGGATGGTCAATGGTATCGTGGTCGCATACGCTCCAATGATCGTACTGCTAAGGAAGCAGAAGTTGTTTATATCGATTATGGTAACAGCGAGAAGATTCCTTGGTCTCGTCTCCGACCACTTTCCCAACCACAATTCTCGACGCAAAAACTTCGCCCACAAGCCGTTGATGCTATCTTAACTCTTCTTCAATTCCCTACAGACAAGGATTATATGAATGAGGCAATTAGATATATCACCCACAACACTGCCGACAGGGACCTCGTCGCAAATGTGGATTACACAGCTCCAGATGGAACATTGTATGTCACATTGTTCGATACCAAGAGTCAAAATTTGAACGATAGCATCAATAATGACATCGTAGCTATGGGTCTTAGCATGGTTCCAACTAAGTTGAAGGGTTGGGAGAAGGGATTTGCTGATGTTATTAAGAGTTTGACTCAGAGCCAAACTGAGGCTAGACAAAATCGCCAGGGTATGTGGGAGTATGGTGATGCTTATGAAGATTAAATTGGTGGATGGAAGATGAAGGCTGGCCAACAACCAACTACTAAACATTATGAATTTCTCTTCCTGTTCCTCGGCTCAGTTTATTGCTCCTTTTGATGAATTTTGAGAATGTATTGCGAGCTTGTTTCTTGCATGGTATGGTATGGCATGGCATCTCATAGCATAGCATGATGATACATCCGTTATCTTTTTATGGCATGGTATTGCATTGCATTATGACTCTGGATGAATGGATGGATGGATCATTTGCATGGGATTTATAAAAGTCTTTTTGGTGGATGGATGGGGATGAATTGGTTGATCTAAATGGGGAGGGGACTGAGTGTTTAGTTGGCTGGCTGGCATGGGAGAGTTGATACATATCTACCGACCTACCTACGTATCTCTTGGTCTTGGTCTTGGTATTGGTACTGAACTATATTGGTTTAGACTGGACTGGACTGGACTAGATTAAATAAATTCTTTTTACTTTGAGGAATTGAGAGACTGATTTTTGTATGTTTGTGTGTGTGTGTGTGTGATAGTTGGTATATGATAGTTGGTATATGATAGTTGGTATATGATAGTTGGTATATGATGTAATTGAAAAATTCATAGAATAAAAGCTAAATTTAAAAGAGTTCTGTTTGTGCTGGATTGTGGCCATGGGCGCTTGGGCTCAGAAGCATTTTTGAAAAAGCAGGAAAGGATTTCTCGGTCTCAACAAGGTAGGCCAGAGGTGGCACTGAAATTCCGCGCGGATCTTTCATGAGAAATCGGTATCAAACAAGAAGACAACAAAAACAAGACATTGTAACCAAACCAAAACTTCTAAAATCTAACAAGGCAGGAAGACAGAAAGACAAACTCGCAACGATCCTCGACGCCGGGTAAAATCAGGTGACGCGCAGCGTCTTGTCGTTACCGCAATAAACAATTCTTTCGAGATCTCCCCCTTCAAATCAGTGGTATTCATTGCGTTTCACACTTTCCCTCTGCCTCTGCCTCTGCCTCTGCCTCTGCCTCTCCCTCTCCCCCTCCTTCTCCCTCTCCTTCTCCCTCTACCTCTCACTCCACAACCCTACTCTTCCACACCCTCCCCTTCCTCGCGCCCTTATTCAGCGCCGGATCGCTCAGCAAGCCAAACTCCTCGGCCTCGCGCTCCACGTCCTCCACGCCCTTGCCATACTTGAAGCTCAAGACGCCGAGCGACTCCAACTCCTCGACACACTTCAGCAGAAACTCGCGACAGATCTTGTCGCCCTTGGCGATCTTTTTTCGTCCCGTCTCCCACTCCGTCGCGATCGTCTGCTCGATTATCGTCCGCATGTCTTGGACGTCGGTGCCGATTTCCACGGCCGCGAGCAGCGAGGATGAGGATGAGGATGAGCTGGGCGGGGCGTGGGCGTGGTTCTCGTCGATGCTGGCCGCGTGCGGGTTTCCGGGCGGGGCATCTTCGAGGTCGTTTGAGGTCGCGTTCGGTCCCTGATCTTTCCAGTGCACGGTTTTGGTTTTCTTGTGTCTCCGATCGTCTTCTTGGTCGTGGAGACTCGTGGCGCTTTCCCACGGCGCGGTCTCGTCGCTGCTTTCGTCGCTGCTGTGTCCGGTGTCTCGCGCCTCTCGCTTTCGCTTCTCTTCAGTTTTCTTGCTTGCGGTTTGCTCCTCTTGTGACTCTGTGCTTCCCTCTTCAGGATCAACGAGTGGCTGCTCGCCATCTCCCCCGGACTCTTCGCCTGGTGATTCAGAACCCCCACTAATATCTTCACCCCCACCAGCATCAATGTTCTCCTTCTCCTTCTCCTCCTCCCCCTCCCCCTCCTCATCTCCCCCCGCCATTTCCAAAATCCACCGATCCGGCTCCGGGTCAAAAACATGATACACCCAGCCCACCTCCGGCCTCTCCTCCGTCAAGTACAAACTCCAGTGAAACGTCCCCGGATTATTCCTCGCCGCAAGGTGAATATACAATTTATTCCTCTCCCACTCAATCTCTCTCGCCTTTTCTTCCTGATTCCTCACATCCCCTCGGACATGAATACTGCCCATAGCTAGCGGAGTCGTGAGATAATGTTGTGATTCTCCAAGGACCCTAGGGTATCGATACCCCTATTTTCCGAGCTGAAATTTCATCCAATCACCCACCACATGCGTCGGAATGGCAAGATCTGACAAGTTACAAACTAATCTTCTTCATCACCCGAATCTCAGCATCGAATCTCGTATTAAATACGAAGATGTCTCGTCTGGATGCGCTTAAACGTTTGTATTGAGATTGCGATTTGACCTTGATCAATCTCAACTATTATCGAACTTTATGTACGTCCCACTTGCATGCAGCTCCATCCCAATGCGGTTTGCTACATACATGAGAACACGTGGACGCTGAATGGGTTTTTCATCCTTTGAGTAATCGATCGTCTAATGCCAAGAAAGCAAGATTAGCGTACTTCTTCAATACACCCATACTATTTCTGGATTCGACAACACCACCCACGATTTAAAACTAACAATATACTCAAGTACACATCTAAAAAATCAACAATACGTATACATGCTCGATTAACTTCCTGAACAACTCCATTTCAGTCCGACATTATCTCACAATATCAAATCGCATCACAGTAAGCATTGAAAATAATTAATTAATCATCAAATCGTTTCATTTGTTTAAAATCATGTCTAGCCACGCATAAATACAAGTCGTACTTCATCCGGTCTTTCAATTTTGACCTCCGTGACAATCAATAACTATAAAATCAACTACCAAACCCCGAGACTCAAAAGCAATTTATTGCAACTTAGCCTTCAAGATATCCTTCAAGGTAACGGCATCAGCAGCAAACTTGCTGATACCTTCTCTCAACTTCTCAACAGCCATGGCATCCTCGTTGAATGCAAATCTGAACTCAGCCTCATCATCAATGTAGGTCAATTTCTCGATATCCAAGCTGCTAGCGTTCTCAGCGACCAACTTCTTAGGGACGGCCTCTTCAGAGTTCATCAAATCCTCCAACAAGTTTGGTGAGATGGTGAGGTAATCACATCCGGCAAGCTCAGTGATTTCACCAACGTTACGGAAAGAAGCTCCCATAACAATGGTCTTGTATCCGAACTTCTTGTAGTAGTCGAAGATAGCCTTGACGGACTCGACTCCTGGGTCTTCTTGGGCGGAGTAGGTCTTTCCGGTGGAGGCCTTGTACCAATCGAGGATACGGCCGACGAATGGAGAGATGAGGAAAGCACCGGCTTCGGCACAAGCAACGGCTTGGGATTTGGAGAAGAGGAGGGTAAGGTTGCAGTTGATTCCGTGGTCGCGTTGGAGGACACGGGCGGCTTGGATACCTTCCCAGGTGGAAGCGATCTTAATCAAGATGCGGGACTTATCGATACCTTGCTCCTTGTAAAGCTAAGAGAGAGACATATGTTAGTAGCAGACTCATTATAATTGAGGTACATCTGTCCCAAGAATTGGACATAAATAGATATGTAACATACGTCGATAATTCTAAGGGCCTTGTTGATGGTGGCCTTGGTGTCGAAAGAGAAACGAGCATCAACCTCAGTTGAAACCTTTCCTGGAACGACCTTCAAGATTTCTTTACCGAACTCGACGAGAAGACGATCGAGAGTGGCGTCAGTCTTCTTTTCGAGGTCACCTTCGACCTCCTTTCCGTATGCGACTGCGGTATCGATGAGCTTGGCGTATTCGGCCTTTTTGGAGGCAGCGAGGATCAACGATGGGTTGGTGGTGGCATCTTGTGGTTGGTATTTGGCAATGGCTGATGATATCTGTTAGTAGTTGATTGTAGAATTGGTGAGGAGAGTCGTTTGGACGATAACGTACAAGCAAAGTCACCTAGAGAAATACGAGTCAGTAAAAGCTTCAAGCAGTGGCAATGATGGGTCGAAACTTACCAGAGTCAGAGACAACGGTCTAGCATGACAGAAGTAATGGTTAGCAAGCTATATTCCAACGTATATCCTCAAATCCCATCTACTTCAGTAGAATCCCTACAGAGTTGCAGGACGGACCCGAGTGTCCCGTCGACTGGCCATCAATAGATGAAGACAGATTGTTTACTTACGGTGCCAGAAGCTTTGAGTTGATCTAATGAAGAAGGCATGATTATAATATGTGGTTGTTTTGGGGGTATCTTGTTTGAAAGTTGTTAAAAAGGAAGTAATATGAAAGTGGTATGATGGATTTTCGAGTGAGAAAGAGGTTGAAAGGTTTTTTATGTTGTTGAGACAGAAGTTCGGTTTCTAACTTCACCCCTCCGGCGTCATATGGTGGGGTCAAATAAGTGGAGAAGTCACTCTTTGGGTAAATACGTAGGAGGTGACTAATCCAGAAGCATGCACCTTGTGTGATAGATGATTTGCGAGGAAGAAATGAAGTGAATGTGGAGTGAAGTTGGAGTGAAGTCAAGATTGAGAAGTAAATAGAAAAGGGGGAATGCTGTCGAATTGTCTCTTATATCAAAGAAGAAATCAACGATTATTTATAAACCCATTGGGAATGAATCGTTAGTAGGTCCTCCATAGTTGTCACATTCACAAACAACTAATTGAATCATACTCGGGCCATCAATACCAGCTTCTCTATACAACTGTTGGCTTCTTCTCTTCTCTTCTCCTGTACTCCCTTCCTTAACTCCTTTGTCAACATCCCACTTATTGTGTTGATGGTCTACTTTGAATCCCATACCCGATATCGCCACAATTCTATTCCTAGTAGTTCGGAGACCTAATTTTCCACCGGAGCCAACCAAGTTCCTCCGAGCCTTAGAGCGATGAAGCAGCGAGAGCGGGTCTAGAATTCAGTCGAAAGTGTAAGCAAGATTACGGTTGTTTCCATCGGTGTTCGGTGAAGACGATAATGTTGTCGCGTTATTGTCCATGTCTTAGAAACTAGAAAAGATCGTGAAGTTTATTTTCTACCGCCCGTCTAATATCATTTATTTTTATGTATGCGGGAATAGACGGGTCGGCTTGAGGGATATACGCATGGTGACACCTAGAAATAATCTCTTGAAACAACGTCGTGGCCTTATCCATCCATAACGCCAAGATGAATGCCATAGCGAGAGTCTAAGTCCGACCGAAAATATACTATACACCGGCATTGGGACAATTCGACCAAGATATGTTGGAATGAATACCACAATGTTTGTATTTGGGAAAGACGATGGTTGTGAATTCTTCCATCCAGGCGAGATACTGTTTCAAACATTACTCTGATGCAGATTTTCGACAGCAATACATCCAAGCCTAAGCCAGAACGCTTTCTACTTGAATTGGAAGTTTCCTACATAGGTAGATCGAGGGCCATAATCAATGCCGCAACAAGACGAGCGGGCGAACATATCCAATACGATATAAACAGACAAAAGAAGTCAACAACAACAACAACAACAACATATCATCATGACCCAAAGACATTTTGAGAACCAACGGCAGGATCAGCAATGTTGAGGAAGAGAGCATACGAAGAACAAATTTATTCATGGCACCAGAAAGACCAGAGTACACATTGCATCGACGATGGAATCGCGATTGGGGAAAGAGGTATAGCGACATGAGAGTGGTTCTATCGCGAATTCGATCATGAATTGGTAGATCATCAACAAAATTCTGAAGTTGAGAAGCAATCATTGAAACATATGAATACCACAAGACCATGTCATCACTAAATGGCATGAATCTAGAGAGCCATTTCAACTATTCTTGCCGAAGAGAGAGAAATCAATAATTGGTGACAAGCGATTGAGAATCGTAGTATCAATTTTTAGAAGGCATGAAGCTTGAAATATAATATATATCGATTGATGAGGTCCTGAAAGGTTGCTCCTACGAAAGTTCATGATCTTCAGCCTTACCAAATAATTTGAATTTCATCATATCGACAAGGGTCATTGACCTGCCGTACATTAGCGTGACTCAATATCAGTTCTAATTCGTCAGCCTTATGCAAGCTCCGAAATCCAAAAATTTAAGCCATCAGCCTTATCTCAAACTTCAGCATGTCGATATCCAATACATCCAATGTAAGTACTCTCCCGAACTCAGCAATTGCCATGCTCCTCCGGTAACGTCTAATAACCCGCCATCAAAATGGCACAATTCATACCCCGTACCGCGTTCCCCCAACAACTTTCTCTCCCTCGATCCTATTACCTAGGCCATCATGCATCCGGTCTCTCGCGAATGAAAACCATGCTCTCGTCCATCGACCTCATTATAGAATGTCGAGACTACAGAGTCCCCCTCACATCTCGAAATCCGTTATTTGAGCAATCGCTCGCGGGAAGAGAAAGAGTCATCGTGTACACGAAACGGGATTTGGGCTATCAAGGTTTGGCCGTGGATAAAAAGGTACGAATTTCCCGACATATACACAGACTCAAGATTTTACAAACTAATTACTGGGGAATCACAGAGAGAAGCAATCATAAAAGATTGGCACAAACCCTCGTCCACCCTCTTCTCAAATCACAAATCCAAATCCGATATTCGAACCATCCTTTCGCTCTGCAAAGAACACGGTCTTGCGCATCAATCCCTAACCGGTTCTCGAATCCTGATAGTGGGCATGCCTAATGTTGGGAAATCTTCTTTGCTAAACGCTCTCCGCATGGCCGGTGTAAATAGAGGCAAAGCAGCATTCACAGGTGCTCAACCCGGCATCACGAGGAAAATCGCTTCAGGTGTGAAGATAGTTGATCCGGACCCGGAAGCAGGAACAGAGGGTGTCTATTTAGTAGATACTCCCGGTGTGTTTGTGCCTTTCGTGCCGGATACAGATAGTATGTTGAAACTGGCGTTGGTGGGAAGTGTCAAGGATACTATTATTGCGCCAACGACGTTAGCGGATTATTTATTATTTCATATTAATTTAAAAGTAGGAGGGAGCGTGTATAAAGAATACTGCGAGGAAACGAATGATATTGTACAGTTTCTAGATGCTGTTTGTAGGAAAACGGGACGGTTAGGCAAGGGAGGAGTACCAGATGTAGAGGCTGCAGCACTTTGGGTTATCCAGAGGTGGAGACAGGGAAACTTGGGAAAATTCGTGCTAGATGAGGTGGAGGTTGATGGTTTGGAGAAGAAAGTTATGGAGGAGGTTAGGATGAGTGTTAGTCAAGCAAGGAAACAAGCGAAGGATACTCAGAGGATGAGGGCGAAGACAAGGAGGGCGGAGTCAATGGGTTGAGATTGTGTGTGTACGCACTTCCTTGGAGTATACTGATGATTTCCCACCCGGTTCAGGCACCGCTTTGTATCTGTTATCCGATATCATCGTATGGCTGTGCAGCTCTGTGCTGTCATCGATCAATATCTACATCACGAGCGACCAACTCAACAACCAACAGAAACTGGAAACATGAAAACAAACAGAAATTCCGAACCTGATGGATTACAAGTAACATCCATCTATCACCTACTACTATAATCTCAATTTACAAGCTCTAACAGCACGAAACCCATCCACACCCTCGCAACTTCTTCCTGGAGCTCCATCAAGCCAGACGGCTACTACAACACAACTCCAGTTTCCCTATCCCAAGCGCCGATACGGGTATGAGCTCTAGTGCAGAGTAAACTACTGTTGTGTTGCACAGAAGTTCTGTGGTGATCGTGAATACCAATCTCGTAATTGAGCCGCGATCCGTTTCTCAGGGGTTCGTCTCGAGAATACAGATAGGATATGAGAGGCGAATGTGAGGAAGGGCCATAGATATAGTATGGCTATAGATTAGATGAAGGATAGGAAAATCTGTGAGAACTTTTATATACTATATAATATATAGTATATACTAGTTTGTGTCTGTAGTTCCGATAAGAATATAAGTAAACCTGTCTTGGATGAGGAAATTGATGTTATGAATCATGATATGGGTGTTGAGTTTTCACTAGGACTCGAAATTGTTGATTAGTTTGCGACCAAAGAAATGTACATAGGACGGGAGGAGAGAGAGAGAGATGTAGAGATATCTTGATCTATCATGTTGGTATTTGAGCATACTTTATATACCCATTCGTTCCATCGCTCAGGATCATAGATCATAGATCATAGATCATATACATATCACACATTCAACAAAAACCGGAGTGGGGTATTTCCAACCGTCAACCACTCGATCTCTAAACAACAAAATTAATCGTCTTTCCCCTCCCCACAACGACCACCCTCTTACTTCTCCCCGCCACATCGACCTGTCCTTCCCCTTCCCCAAACCTTCTCATTCCCTCTTCACTCTGTAAAATCTTATCCATGACCCATTTCTGCAACTCCACTTTATCCATTCCCACTTCCGGAATCGGTATATCGATTGCGAATCTCAATTTGCCATTAACTTGCACTGCACATTTTTGAGTTTCGGGAAGTAACCAGTCGATCGATCCATCCGCCTCTGGAAATTTCGTATCAAAGATCGAAAGTGTTTCAACAACGCCTTGAGAAATCGACCAGCATTCTTCCGCGAAGGCTGGAGTAATAGGTGCTATCATTTGAAGTAAAACTCTCGTAGCTGCATTCTCAATCAAACCACTTTGCTCTTCTACACAATTTGCGTTTTCGAGTCCAGCGATAACATTTGTAGGTGATGTTTCGCGGCTGACTTTATTTGCTTCTGTGGTTTCGATAATAAGATTGGTAAGACTCATCAAATCTGAGACAATGGTATTAAGAGAATGCGTTTTACTATAAGCTTCTGTTATATTCGTGATGGTTTGTTGTACTGCTCGCCAAAGCTTGATGTCCGCGTGGATAGATTCAAGAAGGGAAGTTCCTGCATTCGGGTTTTGCTTCTGCGGGGAATTCTTTTTGCTTTTCTCTAAAACATCTACCGCAGAAAGGAGATGCTCTTTAGGAGATAAGGTGTGATTTTTTACTTTCTGAGATACCTCTGTACTTGTACATACATACTCATGAAGACGTTTCAACCAACGAGTGACACCAGAGATTTTCTGCTCATCCCATTCAAGGACCTCGGTGACTGGTGCTTGAAAAAGCATATGGGCTCTGGTTGCATCGGCACCATACTTCGTCATGCACTGAGCTGGGTCGACGCCATTATATTTAGATTTTGACATCTTCTCATAACTAATCTTGGCGATTTCTCCTGATGCAATAAGAATTGGCTTCGATGGTACGGTGAGATCCACTTCCTCGGGTTTTAAAAATCTGCCGTTGGAAGGATCCAAATAAGTCTTTCCGTGCACCATACCCTGACTAAGAAGCTTTTTGAAGGGTTCCCCAAGAACGTTCTTGGTCGACCCCTCAGGCCAGAGAGGAGTTGTAGAAAGGAATTTTGAAATGAAACGAGCATACAATAAATGCAAAATGGCATGCTCAACCCCTCCGATATATACATCAACAGGGAGGATTGCATTGGCTGCTTCCGGAGAAAATGGTGTTGTTGAATTCTTGGGGTCAGCAAATCTCATGAAATACCAGCTAGAATCGACAAAGGTATCCATGGTATCGGTATCTCTCTTAGCATCGCTGCCACACTTGGGACATGGGACATTGACCCAGTCGTGGGCACCGTCAAGAGGATTTCCAGCTTTACCTTTTAACCAATGGCCTTCAACCGAAGGCAGTTTAACTGGAAGCTGATCTTTAGGAACAGGTACTGGACCACAACTACCACAATGAATTATGGGAATAGGGGTACCCCAATATCTCTGCCGACTGACAAGCCAATCCCTGAGACGCCATGTCTCAGCAGCTGAACCGAGACCTTCATTTTCAAGCAGCCTCATGATGCTTTGCTTTGCTTTAGCCGTTGTTTGGCCAACAAATGATCGTGGATTCTCTGATGTAAGATGACCAGGATGAACAAAGGGTTGGCCTGCGGGGACAGCTTTCGAAGCACCGTCAACAGGACCAATTACATATCTCGGTGGAGTGTCATGGTTATTGTGCTTCCAAAATGCATAATCTCGAGCATCATGCGCTGGCACTCCCATAACTGCTCCATCACCATAATCACCTAGTACATATGGTGCAACATAAACGGGTAAAGGTGCTTTAGAGGCCTCTGGTGTAGATTCTTGGGATGATAACGGATGCATGGCACTAACAGTGGGAAGAAGATAGCCAACCTTTGAATCAGGTGGTAAATCTGACATACTGTCCAAAAACTGTTGCAATTTTGTATCTCCCTTTGCAAGACTTTGAACAATAGGATGTGTTGCTGCAAGAGCAATGTATTGAACTCCATAGATAGTATCTGGTCGGGTGGTGAAGACTTCAACAGACTGTTGAGAACTATCGTCACCTGCAGATATGGAAAATCGAATTCTAGCTCCTTGTGATTTCCCTAGCCAATTCTTTTGCATGGCCAGAACCCTTTCCGGCCACATACCTCCCTTAGCCAGGTGATTGATATCTTGAAGCAATTGCTCTCGAAATTCAGATATCTTCAAAAACCATTGTTTTAGTAGTCTCTTCTCTACTTTGGCTCCAGATCGCCATGAATTACCATTTGCATCGACTTGTTCATTTGCAAGAACAGTTTTGTCCACAGGATCATAATTCACTAAAGACTCGGCTTGATATGCCAGACCGCGCTCATGAAGAAGAAGAAATATTTCCTGGGTATGTTTGTAGAAATTGGGATCGCAAGTTGTGATTTCCTAGTTCCTATTAGCTACCAAATCTATGATTACATATGTAGACATGCCCTATCCCAGTCCCAACGTCCATTCCAAGTAATTAGCTGACTCTTCATCTTTTGTATATTTTGTTTTGTCCAGACTGCGGGGTCTATTCCACGTTCAATTGCTGCATTTTCAGCAGGCAAGCCAAACGCATCCCAACCAATTGGGTGGACAACATTATAGCCTTTCATTGTGTGGAATCGTGCCAGGACATCGGAAATCGTATATGCTCGAAAGTGACCCAGATGAAGATCGCCCGATGGATATGGGAACATAGGTAATATGTACATTTTCTGGCCTTCATCTTGTTCCTTGTCCTTTGCCGATTTCGGCTTCTCCGTCGCCGTCCACTTCGCACGCCATTTCTGATCCAGAGATGGCAGATCTAAACTTGCAAAAGGGCTGTTAGTAGCAGTAGAAGCATATCGAGTAAATACGACAGGCTTGACATTTTGGAAGCTGGCAGCGGGGTGACTGCGACTACAATAAGAAAGAGGCCGAATTAGCCTCGTTCGAGGTAATGCGCATCTGCGAATGGAGGACTGCATGATTTTCAAGGCATTGTGTCATGCCAGGGACCAACTATTCGGGATATAGTCGAGCAATCTTGGGATTGGATTCGCAGATGGCTCTACTGTGGGCTGGCTTCTTTTTGGATTGGATTGTTGTATTTGTGAGGGGGAGCTGTGAAGACGCAAAGACGCAAATACGAGCAGTTTCATGGTGCATTTTGACCAAAGTAGATATCAAATTTTGAGCACGGACTCAATTATATTATCTCAGCCTTCTCTAGACTCACTCGGGACTCACTGCACTCAGGAGTAAATGCTGAGTATTGGCTATTAGGGAGTGAGTCGTGAATCTAGTGAAGTATCAGAGTATCAAAGCACCAAGAAGCCAAAACACAGGAGAGGAAAGGAGAGGAAAGGAAAGAAAAGAAAGAAAAGAGAAGAAAAGAAAGGAAAAGCACAGGCAAGTACAATAATACCGCCAAGATCTACAAATCCCTTAATGGATCACAAAGACATGAACCTGCATCTACTCTGGTGCCTCCAAAATAAAACATCCATTGTCCACGAAGATCTCGCCATCTCATTGAAAACTGCCGGTACACATTGCACTTTAGATTCTCCCTTCTCTGCTCTCTGGGATCCTTCTGCAATCCAAGCAAACATTGATCTTGGAAGCTTCAATTTACTTTATCCCACTTCCTTTCCTTCCTTTCCTTCCGACACGAGCACATTGCGATTGCAAAGTTAAACGACCGTTATGATTCAAACATTGTCTTAAAAGAGAACCAACAAACAGAATACCGTCGACCCCCTCCCCTTGAAGCTTCAGAGCATGCGATGCTGGCTTTGAACGACTTCCACAAACGATTATAATGTCACCACACTATCAAAACTTACAGCCTCAAGCGCGCGATTCTTTAGAGCTGGCTAGTTTAGCATCGAGTTCCCCAGGCGCGAGATCATCAACAGATTCAATATCATCAGATGCTGGTATATCTTCATCACGGAAGCTATCACTCGAAGAGGATGATCCCTTAGACGAGCGAAATCCTGCCGCGAATGGCCGGCCTGGAAGAGGACATGGTAGAACATATTCTGTCTCTTCGGCTTTCGACTTTTCTTCCAACCTTTACCCTCTGTCTTCTACCGCAGGAGGTTATGCGCCGATCGGAGCCCCTATTTCTACGACAAATGGCCAGACTGCTTTAGGAGGAGGATCATTAGAAAAACACAAGACTTTGACATATCTAAACGGGTTATCATTGATAGTTGGCTTGATAATAGGGTCCGGAATTTTCTCCTCGCCGAGTCAGGTCAATGCAAATGCGGGATCACCGGGCGCATCATTAATTGTATGGGCAATAGCAGGAGTATTAGCATGGACTGGCGCGTCAAGTTACGCGGAGCTGGGAGGAGCAATACCATTGAATGGTGGCGCGCAAATATATCTTTCCAAGATTTTTGGAGAGATTTTTGGATTCTTGTTTACATGGTGTGCGGTCATCGTTCTAAAGCCCGGATCGACCGCCATTGTATCGATAATAATGGGAGAATATTTGGTACGGGCATTCATTGGAGCTGAGGCTGAAAATGTCAACGTTTGGATTAATAAGAGCGTGGCATTGATTGGATTGTTTTTCATTACCTTTTTAAATTGTATATCTACAAAGTTGGGCACGAGAATGGGAGATATGTTTATGTTCATGAAGTTTATTGCATTGCTTGGAGTTACAATCATTGGTGTTGTGGTAGCCCTTACTGGCTTCTCTACCTCAGGAAAGGCAAACGAGGATTGGAAGAATCATGGATGGTTCGAGGGAACTAGTAGTAGCGCCTCATCATGGGCCGTTGCATTATATGCTGGATTGTGGGCCTTCGACGGCTGGGATAACGTGAGTTTTCCAAGCCTTTTAGCCAACCCTTTTATTGACTTTTATAGACAAATTACGTGGTTGGAGAGTTTCGGAACCCTACTCGGGACTTGCCAAGAGTCATCCATACAGCAATGCCATTAGTCATTCTCTCCTATATACTCGCTAATGTCGCCTATTTCTTCGTCCTACCTCTAAAAGCTATCAATGCTTCGAATACAGTTGCAGTCATGTTTGGGAATAAGGTTTTTGGTCCCATTGGATCTTTAATACTTGCTCTTATTGTCAGCGCAAGCTGTTTTGGGGCTTTAAATGCAACAGCCTTCACTAGCGGACGATTAGTCTATGCAGCTAGTAAAGAAGGTTATCTACCCGCCATGTTTGGCAAAATTGGGTTCGGAAATCAAGAGGAGCCATCTGCCAATACTCTCCGAACACGCAACTGGGCATCAAAGAAATTAGCCAGATTCTTCGGTGACGAAGATACTGGGCTCTTCTTCACACCCGTTAATGCCATGATCTTCAATGCTCTTTTGACCGCAGTCTATGTCGCTGTCGGTGAGTTCGGTACGCTAGTCACCTTTTACGGTGTAGCTGGCTATACATTCTATTTCTTCACAGTCCTAGGACTCATTGTTCTTCGCGTCCGCGAACCTAATCTCGAACGTCCTTACAAGACTTGGATTACTACCCCCATAATCTTCTGCTGTGTGAGTTTGTTCCTACTCAGCAGAGCAGTCTTTGCGGAACCAATTCAAACGCTCATTGTGGTCGCGTTTGTACTTGCTGGAGTACCGATATACTACTGGAGGATCCGCGGACGAGATCAGGTTACTAAGAGAGAGAGAAGTAGCAGTGGGAGTGGAAGTAGTAGTTGGAAATTCTGGGAAAGAGGGTCGCGTTAGACTGAAGATCTATTATGGTAACTGGTCGTGCTTCACATGCATCACTGATCAAGATGGATGAATGATTGAATGAACAATAGACACAGAACTGAGAAGCAAGAAAGAGATATGAAGAAACAAGAATATATTTTTAATGTCAATACTTAATTGTGTATCAATATCCATGCTCTATCATCTTATGTGTGTGTATTTAGACAGTAAGCTAATGCAATACCTTATTTATAACATCACTTATCGTCCAAGTTCAGTTGACATCCTCTACCTAGCATCAATATTCAACATAACTTTGTCTGCTCTCTCCCCTCTTCTCTCCCCCTTTTATATTTAAAACCCAATTCACCCTATCCATCTTATTCATCCTATCCATCATAGACATCTAGCTAACGAACCCAGCCAACCTTTTCAACCTCTCCTATTCCTACGTACCAGATCCCCAAACTCCTCCCCTCCCATCCAACCTCTATAGCCGACAAATCCATAATCCCCAACCCAAATCCCTATCGCTAAACCTCTATCCTCACAATCAATCAATCACCACTCCAAAACAAACCACGAACCAAACATCCTAAATACCTAATCAAGTAATCAAGCAAACCTAACCTCACTATAAGCACAGCATAGAATCATTTTCACATACACATACACATACATAGACGAATATACAAAACGATATCCGATTCCGATCTCGATTCACTCCTCCCTCTACTTCTCGTTTAAACCATCCATATATTTCTTTAAGTCCTGTAATATTTATGTATACACATATGCATAGATTTCCCAATACGTATCATAGCATCCGCACAATGAACCAAGCAAGTAAATACGTACTTGGCACAAGAGTCAAGACAAGCTACTCAATAGCTCGATCTAGGCACGAAATCTAAATCCAAAAATTCTCTTTACGTGTGTATGTGTATATTGAAAATGAAATTGAAATGGATATCGGACTTCGCCATACACATTCCTTCCATATCGTCGATTTCATTTCTCACCTACCAGACCTTACCAGATACCATATACATGCAATCTATGCAACTCGCAGGCCCCCATCCGGTCTAGAACGAAACTCGGAGATGGAGCGGGGATAGGAATAGGGATTCCTTTGACCATCTCCATCTCCATCTCCATCTGAATCCTGAGCGCAAGCACAAGCATCTCCAAAAAAGCTTAACTCCCCGTCTCCCTGACCTACCTCGAACCAAGCCCATACAAACCTACCATACCGCCCCAACCCTACAACAAATCTCCTTTCCCATCTGCACTAACGAGGTACATCCGCTTCTCCTTTCCCATTCCCATGTGTCTCCATTCCTTCACACACCCACCGCCTTACGAAGTCAAGATTTCAGACCCACTAAAGACGTTTAAACTTTCACGCACTGAGACACTCCTTTCAACATTAATTCTCCGTCCGTGGTGGAGCGAACAGCTCTTGCCCCATCCATCATGCACCAAGGATACCCATCCAAACCCCAGCAGATTTCGCATCATATTACCCTTCGCATCCTCATTCCTTTCTACAATCTAGCCTCCTGACACACAGTCATAAACCATATTAGATTACTCTAGAGGGTACCCATACTGGATCCCACACAGAGACACACGCCATATCCGCCGTAAGCCTCCTACACCCCTCCAACAACCGTGGTCTTTCTCCCTTGTCATATTCGCCACGCTGATGCGCTCGCAATCAAAGCAGATCAAATTGTCTAATAAACCCCGAAGTAAATCCTTTTTCATCCTCACCTTAATCCTATATACTTTTCGCATCCGTCTTCATGATCCACTATCAAATTTGCGAATCCCATATTATCTCAACGGAAGCTTATTTGGAGATGCCCCACTAGTACACGTACAAGTTAATAGACCCCAATCTCACAGCCAAGCCAATCAACCAAGCCGGCAGACTAACAAGCCAGTAAAGAATTATTCTGGTAAGCAACTAGTTGGTACAATATTAGATATATCCAGAACGAGGTCTAAAGAGCGAGACTTATGTCATCCTCACGTTATCACTTTCGGCGATAAACCGATTGTCGAGTATGCTATAAATTTAGAATAAAAAGAGAAGGAAGGTAAGGGATAGACGAATCCATGCATAAGCCGAAAAGTCGAGATTGAGAAAGCAAAATACAAGAAAATTTCACACCCGGAAATGCATTATTGAAATCAAGAATGGACAATAGTATTCCGTTTAACTCCAAGGCCAAAGCCAAGAGGCAAAAAGGCTGAATTCAGACCCTCAAACCCAATCTACCCCCTCATCCCACCCCCCCACACTAACCATACTCGTCCCGTAAAACCCACCCAGTAAAATCCACATATGGAGAGATGACCCGAAACAATCACCTCAAGCATCTTCAACCTCCAATCTTCAAACCTGAAAGGTGCCGTGCATACGTGCATCAACACTAAACAAGCGTCGGTCTCGTCCGTCTACCCGCTAAAGACATTTATGTATGTGATAACTCTTGGGGTTCTTTGCAGAAAACAATCACTAAATCCTTGATTGGTGAACCCTTACCTATTAACATTCGGTTGGAATCAATTGCTATACTTGTTCATAAAAATATGGTCATCACTAAAGAGATAGTATATGGATAGATTCCTCTTAGCCAAGAAGATTAAATATGGAACATTACTTACTCACTGCCTAAGTAAGCAAGTATCTAGGTCGAAAAATTTATCTTATGAATGTAATATGAGCATTTAATATGGTGTAACCAAATACGCACTAGCGTAAATTAATTTGAATTTAAACATCTGACATGGCACACTATGTTACCATGACTTTCGTCTCGCTGACCATCAATTTGTTCCCAGCCACTATTCAGAAACAAAATAAGATACTTGAGTACAAGTCCGGTATTACAAATCCTTAATGCGTAGATACGAGGATACGCCCGGCAAAGAAAATAGAGTTAGTGCCATCTATCTTGGCCAGAGGTGTTTTTCCGCTCGATCAACAAGAGATCATCTGGATATATGAGCAATTACCCAAAGCGGAAATATCCTCCGATCCCGTATCGCGGAATGGCGCCACAACTGTGCCTCATGTGGATAGCCAAGGATTTTTGATTTCCGTTGACTTTCTCTTCGTCACTTACAAAGTTCTCACATATCCACTATTGTAAGTAAATAATAGACGAAGATTAACCATAGTCATAACCATGGCTATGTAGATTGTTCCTGTACCGATGTGGCACGGCGGGGCAACGTAACAGCGGGGGTGGAGCGGATAAGCTAGAAAGCCATGTCCCTAGTCTTTATGTGCTAACGCTCGCAGGGTCTTATTTGACGCCAAGGCTACATTGCATGCCGGGTAGATAGATGTATACTTGATTGTTTATGGAAGGTGTTAAATCCGAACATCAATTGTGGCATGGAATATGCCATCTCATAGAATAATCTATTTGTCATACTAGCAAGCCGGCGGCCAAGTTATTCCCAAAAATGCACAGAGACGCAAAACTACGGCGTAGCTGCAGGGACCGGCAAATAGGTACAAGTGAAGGACTTGATATGTTTGACTGTCTTTGAATTAGAAGAACAATGGTGTGATTGAAGGAATCCTTCATTTCACATTATTTGATCCTTCGGAATCCTTGAAAATGAAAGGAAAAAAGTGTGTGTTTTCGTGTGAATGTCCTGAAGGTATATTTCGCGTTCTCGTAGATGTGACTAAAGGATCGAGGCTGTGAATGAGGCTTCTAAGACTCCTTCTGGGTACGGGACGGGTCGAACATGTTGTACAAGTATCACCGCCGTGATATGTCAAATGCATAACTTCAATGCTAAATCCTAGAAACCACGAGGAATAGTTGTTTAGTTGGGTTGGATAGTGTGTGTCCTTCCCGTTTGTCTTGTGGGTGAGATGCGACAAAGAATTTGTATAGTGGGGGAGATATTAAATTATGGTTGCATTTACGCAAGGGGTTCTTTGGAGGGGTTATCGTCCTTCGTAGATGCGCATGGGATAACGATCGGAAGCTCGAGTGGGGTTACGAATCGCAGATTGAAGGATTTTGTTCTTCCACAATTGTACATGTCGATCCGGCTGCGACCGACAAAGAATCGGTCCTTTCTTCTTCATCCATCTGCTCCGTCTACTCCGGGCTCGGTCTGGTCAATCCCTCCGGTGGCAGCTTTCAACGCTTTCTCCTTTGCCTTCCTCTTGACTTTCTTCTCTCTGTTCTTTCTAGCTCTCCTCTCTTTGTCTGCCTCCTCTTTGCTCTCCTTCTCCCTCGTCATTGCCTGTTCTTGAGCCTCAATTGTCCTTCTCCTTTCTCTCGTGAGAATCCTCATCTTCTTGCCTAGTTTTCTCTTCTTCTCCCCATTAGAACCATTTCTGACCGCGAGGCCATTGCTTCCCAGTTTTTTCTGCCCACCAACACCAATCTTCACAACCCGGACCCGCCACGGAACTTCCAAGCCCCAATATCTTTTTCCTCTGCCTTCCAAAACATCTTCTCCACTAATTGCCGCAATGGCGTATTCCTCCTTCCGTTGCCCCTCAATTGGACCAGTAAAGTAGTAGCTTTTGTCTCTTTCCTGGACAACAAAAATTCCTTTGTCAACTGCCTCCTCTTTGAGGACTATCTTGCCTTCTGTGACATTTGAGAAAAGTCGAAAGTCAAATTCCTCTGCCTGGTCCTGGTCGTCTTCGAGTGGTGGTGAGTGTGGAGCATCGTTCATGGGTTCAAAAGTTAACGTATTCTCAATCGCGCATGATTGAAGTGAAATAGGCCCATAGAGTGAAGCAAGCTGATCGTGAAATCGAGCGGAGACATCAGGGTCAATTGGTGAAGGTGGTTCGGGAGATGATGATGAGGATCGAGTGTATAGATCTGAACGGCGCACACTATTAATTAAATGTTAGCAGATATTCGAACTAGTGTTCTTTCTCATAGAGCAATAGCACACTTACCGTTTCGCGTCCGGGAGGTCAAACATGTTTCCTGTTATGTTGTTGTAAAGCTTGATCAATGTTTCTTTCTGCATCAAAGCTCGCTCTCGACATATTTTTTGGTGGGGATTGAATTTGAGTCTGTGCGGGGGCCAAGAATGACCAATTGCGCAGCGGGTTAGCCCGCGATCAGCGATCATCTGTTTAAACTGCACTCACTTATCAGTTTTATGTAAAAAAAAAAAATATATATATATATATACATATAACTAACTATAGTTATAAATATCGTTAATAGCGTCATGTAAATATAGCTATAATTATACATACACTTCACAGATGATTGAAATCAAAGAATAAATCTTGCATTCGTCAACCTAAATCCATAAATGATTCGGAATTCAGCCCAGCATTTTTATTGATCTATGTTTGACTGAGTATTAGGGAATTAATGAGGGTATCAAGTCTGATCATAATATGAGTTTGTAAAAGTACATCCATCGTTCCATCCATATTGATATCATCCAAATCATCCATCCATCCCATGAACCCGCAGTGTTAGAAGCGTGAAAGCAATGCCAAAAGAAAAGGAAACCAGAGATACCTAATATTTACCACCATGTTTCTACGCCATCGCTTGCTATGTATGATGCCCATGCTGAATTTTCAGTTCGCTGTGGGAATACCATAATGTATTCCATATCATCCTATTCCATTGCTTCGCTTCCTTCCATCTCACAAGAGAGCACATATAAACAAAAAACTAGGGGCTAATTCCCTTGGGTACTGACTGGAGTGCAGAATTACAAAAAAAAATTGAGATTGACACGGTGCAAGGAAATGATTTTTGTGACATGTAGGAATTGGAAGATCGTTAGACAAAGATCTGAGAGTGATGCATGATTTTCTAGATTCTCGCATAGAAAGCCTGACATCCGATGCGTGTGTATACTGGAATGAGTTCTCGTTGATATGCTGAATTATTGCAATGCAATGACCGAAAGTTTGACAAAACTATGCGGCGCTCCAAGTGTAATGCTGTTGACTGGGCTGTTGATGCGGCGGTGGTGCTTGAGAGTGACCTTCTTCTTTTACATAATGCTGATCTCCATGATATTCATAGTGGGAGCTAGTGACTGCAGGTAACGTAGTCCCATACGTAGATGCGGTATCTTGAGCAGTGGTCCATGGCTGCATAGACATAGATGTAGGGAAGTATTCTCTTGGTTGTGCAGGGTCACTAGCAGAACTATATGGCGTGGGGGCGTTGAAACGAGCTGTGAAATCGGAAGAGAAAGAAGAGTTCAGTTCAGGGGGTGCTTGATGGCGAGGTGATTTGGCGGGCCGTGGGTTGCTGTCGATGAATCTTATAGGAGCCCCACTTGGTGAAGTTGTGTTTTGGTACGTGTATGATCGTACTGGAGGTGCAGGTGCTGGCATTGTAGAGGCTGGAGAGTGGGTCTGTGGAGTTTCTGAACTGGAATGGTTTCCTTGAAGATAATTATCCATCGACAACGACGGCGGGGGTCCTTGGTAGTTTGGAGTTGATGGCCCTGGGGTGTGCTCAGATGAATGTGGCGGAGCGAACCATGAAGGTAAAGTTCTAATTTGGTCATGTCAGCTTACAGTCGAGGCAGATGCTACAAAGTTGGAAATAATCCCGAGATCACTCGACTTCAAGTCAAAATCCGGATGAATAATACGAAAATGAGTGAAAGAACTTACTGTTGTCTCATCAAATGTGGAGATACAGGAAGATTGCTTGCATCGAAATTGAAAGGCGACCGAGGTAGCTCAAGGGCCTGAGGTCTTGCCAATTTTGGTTTCATGGTAACACTACCAGACGTGCTGCTACTTGTGACCTGCAGTTCTGGTGCTTGGCCCCGAGAGGCTGACGATCCGACGAGTGCAATTTCCTTCCTTGCTTGGAAGTTCCTTGGACTTCGACCTCTGACCACAATTGGCGCTGTCGCCGTCTCGCAAACATTGATCTTGGTGTTATTTCCTAATGTTCCTACAACATTTAAATGTAAGGTGAAATGTTGTTGAAGCTCTCGTCTCCGGCCATTGTTAGCGGTCGCAATTCTAAATTGAAGTCTTCTGTAGGCTATGGGGTAAACAGCGAACTCATTGTTTGTATCTGGAGCTCCGTCGTCAAATGGAAGCAGTGGAATAGGCGATGGCTCCTGCTCCTGGCCAGGTGTTACTTCAGGGGAGTTTGGTGGAGGTGTTTTCCATGGGATGACAATCAGTTTGACAGAATGGCCATCAACTGATTCTGTGGCACTGATCGTTACTTCTAGGGATAGAATTGGAATGCGTTCTCCGCGTTCAGTGATCACTGATAAGGCGCCTCGGGGCGTAGTGACGGATCCGGAAATTTGGAATAAGTTCCTCCGGTAACAGGTCAACTCTGGCTGGACAATCACTCCTTCGCCCGTGGGGGTTGTCATTTCCGATAAAAAGAACATTCCGTGAATTTGGGCTGAAAGATTTAGCTGTTGTATTCTTCCATGTTGGTCTACGATGGTGTGCTTTGGCTGTCGTTTGCTGAAGGAAAGTAGTCTGTGGTCTTGACTAATATTAGGTTTTGGATGTTCTGATAAGTCTTCCCGGAGATCCTGCACTACTTCGCCATAGGGAGAATCATCTGTAGAATGGAATGGCCGTTTGAGAGAAGGGTAGCTATGATGTGAATTTAGTGGCGGTGGTGAAGCATTCAACACCCCATTTCCGTCCCTGTGGGGAAGTCTTGAGTTGATTGAAGGTATATCCATTGATCGATACCCTCCCTTCTGTCTTGCATGATACGGCAATGCCAGAGGACCGGAAGGAAAATTTGACTCGAAGGCCGTTTGGTGAGAAGTATGAGGTGGTTGGAGAGCGTAGCTTTGCCAAATTGAATGATCTGACTCTTCTGGCTTTATGGCTGCCATCGTTGTTGTTTGTGTTATGGACATTGAAGCATCTGAAGAAAGAAGTTTTGATTATTGGTCGACTAATGATTGAAGATCAAACGTTAAACATCTATCCATAAAAGTGATTCTTCATGGAGTGCTTAGCATGATGTATTATGGGATGAAAGGGAAGATGAAGGCCGGAGTACAAGCTTATCCTGGGTGTGGAAGCTAACTCTTATTCGTAAATCTGAACATGGTCTACCAAAGGGGCCAAAGGACGAGACTAAGGTGCGGGATGCAAGCAAGCCTCATGATGGGTCTAACGTCCTTCCGAAATCTTTGTCAAGTAGGCAGGTGGATAACTGCTTTGGCCTCATTTGTATTCCGTTCCCCTCTTCGAAAGGGCAATGTATATGAGTACCCCCATGGCATATATTATCTCGAACGAGTAGAAGTGGCTGGCGCGTGATCTACATTAGTGTTAGTGTATAAAAAACATGAACTAATTTGATCCTATTGGGGAGAGTTGTATGCTTCCATCTCTCAGTGCCTAAAATCGGAAACCATGGCGAATTGGAGATCTTCAGAGGGAATATCGAAAAAGACGTTGACGGGCAAGGATAAATCTGTAAACGATGTATAGTTCAAGGGGGGAACCGTGTACCGCCTCACGGTCATCTCCTCAAAGAGGATGGAATCCGCTGACAGGCATCTCCAAATGAGCATAGCTCCCATAAGGTGAATAGCCTTGACCAACAGGTGCCCCTGACCTGTCAATAAATCCGGCCGGCAACCATTCCACAAGCACTTACGATCAAAAAGATATCCCAAGCCCCCAAGCGCCCCAAGTACTTTCATTGTCCGATGTCATTTCGTCTCATGTTTTGGTTTGTAGATGCTTTCCTTTTCTCGCGTTTGTAATCACTTCATTTTCTATGTCTAACGAGCTAACGCAGCATTAGGTCTTGTCAAGTCTTATTCAGCACCAACCAATATAAATTATTTCCAGGGCCCTAGAAAGTATCCTTGATGATCTTCTGACGAATAATAGCGAGGACTGTCAGCCATGGGCGGAGATGAGGATATGACCTAAATGAGCTATAGTTCGGTAAGTGGATTCCAAAATAATCCTAGTGTGTCCTAAATATTACCAAGGTTTGGCTTCAGATCTCTCTGTAAATGTTTTTTTTGTGCTTCGCGTGAGGTTTCGCTTGTTGCGGCGGCGGATGTGAATACGAACCCGGCGATAAAATCTGACAGTGCGAGGTGCATCTAGATTGAAGGATGATAACATATTAATACATGTCCGGAAAAATTATCTTTTTAGCTTGAGCATGCGATATTATCTGAATAATACACGATCTTTGTCTTACCTATTGTGAGCTGATATCGAAGATAGGATTTGAATTCTTGCCAAATATCTTACCTCCAGTCGTTCTGCATTATCCCGAACATCAACCTATTATCTGAACATACATACATCCCTAGTAATGTCCATGGGTTTGAATTAGGTTTGGTTCTCCCGAGACAAATGTGCGAAAGAACTTGTGGGGCTGCGGAAGATGAAGGGGCTAACATTATTCTAAGCCCAAGTTAGATAAGCTTCACGAGATATATACTTTTTATCCACCTAAAACAAGGGTGTAAGGGCTCGCCCAGGATCGGAATTGCATGGCGGCATGTTCAAGTGCTGTTCAATGCATTTTCAACTTTCGATTGAGTTAAAAGCGGGTTCGAGATCACAGCTATTCGGTACATCATCTAGCTGTTGAGTAGGTATATCCGAAAGTGATTGATACCTAGGCATCTAGATATTATTACTGGGAGTGAAACCATGATAGCATGTGCTTCTGTTTGCAGTTGGTGACTCGTCAAACTTCACCGATCCTTTTAAGATATCTACGAAGGGTTGAAAAGACTAGGAGGTTTCTCTGGTTTCTTCAAGCTCGCATAAATGTTTGCGCTAGTTCCGTCAATTAAAGGCTTGTAAACATCCTCTGTAGAAAGCCTCAAACGTTAAACAAAAGTCTAAAATGAAACACAGTAAAATTGTAGGCTTTTGATGCTTACCGTAAGGCCTGTCATAAGTCTTGATAGACGCTCAAATCAAGAACCGTTCAACAACTAAGACACCTTCAGCTATCATTGATACCCCAAATTAAGCCTCTGACGACATTTATCGCCGCCGGAAATTTACTCTGCCCTAAAGCCTAATGCATGGAACGCTGTTTTAGAAGAGAAACACTGCTTTCACCACGCTCGAGTAGCCCTGCCGACCAGCCTTATCCCACGATGCAACAAAGCAGAACGCTGCCCGTGCCATGAATTCGGCGTTGTAGTCCACAAAAAATTATACATATGCCAATCCAACATTGCACTGCTCCTACTCCTTCAAATGCAAATGCAATGCTTCATCGTAATGCCGTGGAAGCATTTTGGAACCTGGAGAAAACGTGTGTCTGTCTTCTACAATTGGATTCACCAAGTACAGTAGATCATCACACGTATATTTAGGCTATTCAATACTAATCTTTTTTTTTGGCTACTGAACAATTCAAAAAATAATCTGCGATTGCATCGTTTATGCCCTGGCTTATTCCTTTATCGGGCGCTCCGTCATCCCTTCAATCATCTCATCAAGGGTGGCACGGAGGGATTGCTACCCCAGACCTTAGACAAGAGTAACAGGAACTTCCAGGTTCTCGTCCAAGGATGACATCCAATTGATCCGAAAAAATATATCGAAATGTCTCAGCTAAGTAATTCATAACGAAATCAATCCAGAAATCCTAAATGCCGAAAACAAAATGCTTGGTCGAGAAACTCCGGGACAGAAGGACCGATATTGTGTTTTTAGGTGTGATATGGTTTTACCTGCACGATCAATGCAATTCTCGACGGTCTTGCATGGCATGCAAGAAGAACGAGGATTCGAGTCAAAGGTGTGACAACGAGGTAGCCAGTATGTCAGTTACGAGGAGCGCGTGGAGACACAACAGATCGAATCACAGTACCGTGGCAGGCCTGGCCTGGTATCGACCTACACCCAAGCGCGATTTTGAGTTGGGAGATAAAGCAAACTAAAAACTGTATCCATTCAAGGGGGGCTCTAATGAGCGGCAAAGTACATGTTCCCACGGTTCTTTTATGAAAAGGGCACTGTACATCGATACCTAGGTACTATGAATGTCAATTAAAGCCACACATTTGAAGATATTCTGCACAGAATTCTTCTTTCGGAAGACTACCATATGCCAACCACTAATTCGTTTGCTGATTTTCATTCTGGACTCCATTCATATTAAACGCTGAAATAAAAAGTCTTGTGATTTGTCCACCACAGTCCAGAAATGCGGATGACTGCATCTAGCAAGCATGTCTATCACATTTTCTTCACAAGAGATACCCACCCACACACATGGAATTTAACCCATATTGCTTTTTGGCGACTAGATGAAGGGGCAGCCAGCCGGCACCCGACATATCCGGTCAGTATGGGCTCAACCGAATTATCCAAATAATTGAAGACTTTATAATTGCGCAAAAAAACAAAAAAAACAAAAAAAAAAACGATAAGGACCAACAAGATGAATGACAGCAGGGGCGGAAGCAGAATATCCGTTTCCCATTCGGCGTGTCGTATCCCAATCAAATATAGGGTTGTGGAGTTTTCATTCCCCTCACCCCTTCCAACAACACCTCATTTCCTCTCGACTTTTACAGATCCCAACCTCAGTTTCCAGGCGGCAGTCAAAACAGTATATTTTATCTAATTCTTCCAAGTAAGCCATCTTCGTATCGATCTGATGCATACTTCTCATGTATTTACGCCGACATCGTTTTTTATCCCATCGCCCAGCTATATTCACGGACGCCTTTGAACGCAGACTCCTTTTCAAATTGGTAGAAGAAGAATCCTTCAAGCGTCTTCCAAGGTCTCTGTCTTGACATCAACCTGCATGCAGTGAAAATCGGATTTTTGCAAAGTTGCAACCATCAACAGCGAAGAATCAGAGAATGTTGCAGCCTAAATTTCTCTTGTCGTCTTCAGCGGATCTAGTTATCTTGCTCCCGACCAAGTTCAGGCCGTTTCAAGGGTTTCTCTACAAAGCGCAGCTGGAACTTAGATACAGATGCTAGGTACTTCCAGTCAACCAATCTTCATCCTAACACAGCTTTCCGCATATCTTAATGTATATGTCTGTCAACTACACACGAAGTTCTCGTTTTCGTGTAACAAGCAAAACTTTTAAGCCAGCTCATCATCTTTTTCAGGCCCATCCCCATATCTCCCTTCCCCCGCATTTCGCCCCCAACGGTTTCCTGCCAGCTGTACGGCTGTAATGCAGATAACAATAACCTGTTCGCTTCGCCAAACTACAATTGGACTGGACTATTGAATTAGATTCTCGAAATACAATACTACAACACAGCCTCAATCGTGACCTTGTATATGTCACGACTCTTTCGAGCCACTTTTCAGCTGAATACTGATGCATAGTGAGGTGAGGTGAAGTAACATAAAGACGGCTTATATTCGGAATTCTGTACATGAACCGTATGATATATGTTGATGGATGAATGTAGCCGGATGACGACGTTCAAATGTAATATTCCAGAGGATCTCAGTGCAAATAAAAACTCTGATATAGCAAGTAGTAATAAAGTAGAAAAGACTATTATTAATAGGTGTGTTTTACAGATAAGAATGGGAAAATCTGGAGGTCCGGAGAGGAACCATAGTCGGCAATAACAACCTATGAAGTGAAAGTTGACCAAAATCAAATCCTGTTTGATCAAATTATGGTCTGATGTTGTGCATGACGAATCGGAACATCGTCATAGTAGAGTGTGAATTATGATCAACTAATGCTCGCTCCCGGCGAATGTGGGTCTGGAGATGGCAAGTGACAAATCTTACCTGACCCCCATCTTGTCGATCGTAGCATGGGGCCAGACTGATATCTTTTCCTGACTGGAAACGTTAGACCCGGAAAACCATCATTCTTATCTTGGAAACAGTGACTTTTGAACAGGTTTCTATGCCGTCTTAATAGACAGATTGCCAGGGTCTCGATAGCTGAGAAAAAGAGGGTCTTGGTGTTAACAGGAAATGCTTTCAAAGGCGAGTGAGTGCAAGAATACTACAAAGATCAGCAGCAATTCATCTCCTTAAAGACTTGGGGTCTGTGACCAAAGCTTAAATACGAAGTAGCTACATCAAGAACGAGAGCTGTTTGATGCGGTTGTAGTAGTTGAAATTGATACGGTAGAGTGTCTCTTGCCGGTCATCCATTCTTCATAATGCCACCACAACGATATGTGGGCGTTTCTTCCCGCTCTGAAGCAATTTACCATGTGGCACCTTGAGGACTATGATCCTAACATCAAGGATTGAGTATCATGGCTAAGTTCCGGACTTTAATCAGGAGAATGCGGTGGCGGTTTCAACATGAATCAGGTCGGCTGTGAAGGATGAATTAGCACATTCAATGGAAGAAATAACAGAGACGATCATATTTCCATTCTCACTTCTCTCTGTGCCTGTTGAGCAGATGATGACTTAATGGACTTTTATTTAACATGCTGGCTGGGTTTTTGAAGTCAGCTTTTAAATCGGCCAGCTTTCCAAAGAGAAATATATATATATACATATATATGTGTGTGAAGCAGTCATGTATCATCACAGAAGCCTACAGTGAAGCAGAGCTAGAGAGCTAAATAAAGATACATACATGTTCAGAAGACATTGGGCATCTGCGGACATTCTTCTAGTCACAAATCAATAGAGTATGAGGGGGAAACGTTCTTTTCCACTCGGTACTAGCGGGCATTCTTCCTAGGAAAGTGGTAATCTGTATCCCAAAATATCGTATAATTCAACAAAGACAGCTACTGGTTATACACAGCCGAACGCCTAGCATTCAAACATTACAATACTACAAATAAAGCCGTCCGACATTCTTGCTGAAGCACAATCAGAAAATTTTGAACAAAAAGATGAATAGTTGCGGTACAACTGAAGACAAACTTGGCGGATCAGAAGTTCAGATGGAAAGCTACTAGATTATGAAGACGTACAATCAAAGACGTCTTGTCTGATGAAGTAGTGTTACTGAGACAGACAAAATTTGACAAGAAACATGACTTCAGACGACGAGGGTCAATAGAACTTTTGCAGCCGTACAAAAAAAAAAGCTTCCGAGGAACTAATATGGCATATGATAAGATTACGTGCTATGCAAAACCAAGACTGACCAAAATTTCGGACGAGCGATATAAAATCCACCAATTCCAAAAAAAAAATTCCAGAATATTATGGACCCATGCGTCGTTTCCGCAAGACGACTAATAGCATGATCAAAAGGTCACCAAGCAATACAAGTCAATAGAAATTTCTACTCCTGAATTTTAACTGGGAAGCCCCCACATCAAAAACAACCACCACGTTCTTCAAAAACACATCTCCAAGCGTATAAAAGTCAAATGGATCTCCATCACTCACGCCCGCTACGCAGTTCCCCGTACCCGTGTTATCATCCTGTACCATATCCCTTGGATCGACAGGAAACGACACGCCGCCAATAACGACAGCAAAATACGGCACCTTAGCATTGCATGGCACAGAGTAGGCAAACAGATCTGCATTGTATACGGCAGGCGGCTTGTATAGTGCCGCGAGAGCGGAGGAGATGGTATTAGGGAGGAAAATGAGGGTAGTGCCTGAGTCGATGAAGAGTTGAACTTGGGAGCTGCTGCTGGGCATGGATAGTGGGGACCAGTGTTTGGGGTTCCATTTTTGACGTTGACTACCAGGATAGATGAAATTGTCTGGTGTGAGTGTGTAGACTTCTAAGACGAGGTTAGTATAGTGTCGATAGATGAATGAAGATTATGGGGGTGAACGAACGATGCTGTGGCCATGGAAGAGCCCCCTGTATATATCCTTCTCCGATGGCGACAATCTGAATTGGCGCCACTGCCCAAGCTCCATGGGAGGCAATGGGAGGCAAGCCACCTAAAGCTAGATATCCATTGCCATGGCCGATGCGATTTGAGGGCCTGCTCAAAGCGAGGCTGAAGATAGGGGGTATGAGATGCTTTTTGTACATAGTCGTAAATATAGGGTCATAGGGAACTGTTTATCATTAGTCCCGCGAAAATGAGAGCAATAATCCCACTTACGTTGAGTTTCCGCATTGTCATTTTCAAAGGTGGTACCATTGAATGCCGCGGTGCTGGATCAACATCAGAGAAATCCAAATACAGGGAGAGACTACTTACATAGACGGATATGCGAGACCCAATAAGCCACTTGTAGTACCATCGCCAAGCCAAGCAGCTGTATCAACAGTTGCGATTTGAGCAATAACGCTGCAGAATAAGCAGTTGCATTGCGAAAACGACCAAGGGACTCACGAAATACCACCCAAAGTTACATCCACAAAGCCAAATGTTCCCTTCAAATTCTCCCCACTTGCATATGTAGTATTGAAATGTTGGTTTGGGATACGCTTGAAGCCTGAGCCGGGGGGATACCCTGGGCCAAATAAGCAAACACTTTGCGAAGTTGGTGCTCCAGTACCATAGTCTAAACATGTGAAGTTAGGTTTCACGATCCATGTATCGCTACTGCCTGTATCGATAACAACAGGATATGTTTTTCCTTCAACTATTAAATCAGTGTACCAATCGTGTCCCTATTGGCGTCAGATATAAAAAAAAATTGGGCATGGAATCTTCTCACCTTCTGAAGCGGATTGGCCGGAGCTATGCCTGAAAGGTCACCATTCCGACTATTGATACCAGCAGTTAATGTGAAGAAGGTATCAACATTTCTGGGAGTTGTAGGACCTTGAAATGCAGCTGGTCTGTAGCCTTGTCCCACGACATTTGGCCGAGACGTGGCAGACCCCAGAAATTGAACAAGCACGAAAAGGAATCGAATATACATTTGAACTTGTGATAGTTTAGATGTCGTATTAAATAATTAAAGAGAGAAGAGAATGAACTGTAATAAGAAGCACTTCGAGAAGTGGATTAGGATGTGGGAAATTAAATTAATTGCTAAACAATTGTGTAAAACGCCTTTATCCCTCTAAAGCGAATAGTGTTCAAGGGGTCATTGGAAGAATGTTCATGGCAGTTTCAAAGTGAAATTCCATACGAGCTTGCCAAGTGTGCAATAACAGGAAAACACTAGATCTTCCATGCAAATATATTCTCATTCCCAATAGTGGCAACCACTTGGAGCCTGTCTCATAATTTCTCATCACCCGGGCTGAGAACTTAGGAGAAATTTTGCGCGCTGAGAACAGCTGTGTAGATGTTGTCTTAGATTTCTCTTGCCAGTCTTCTAGAGGCTTTGAAAAGGTTGAATTGAGGAATTCGGCTAATGCGAAAGGGGCGCTCAATAGGAGATTATTCCAATGAACTTCTAGATTGCTTCTGGAATGTCCTTGTTTTAAACTACCGACGCTACATTGTGACTCGTCAAACAGTGCCTTCCCCTTGTGATGATCATGATATAAATGGTGTTCCCGGAACTTTATAATTCAAAATGTTGATTGGAGAGCAAGACGACAGCTCTAACCATCCCAGTGCCTTTGACTACTATTTCGTAATTGCCAAGAAACATATATTCTGCACTTTCGCTTCCAGATTCGTGTTGGTCTGGCCAGTCCCTCCATATTTCAATTCTATCTGAAGAGCCAATTGCCATTTGGGCCACTCTTTTTGCCTGTGCCTCATCGCCCACTTCCATTACAAGAATTTTCGACTTCAAAAGAAAATAAAATCGCAGCAATCGATAATAGAAAACATCCTCCACTTTGATGAGAGGACTATTCCCAGAATCACCATTAAAATGTATGGTTTCACGCCTCGATGCATTGGGAACCAGTGCAAGTTTTGGTTCCCAATTCCTCACCGATCGTGTCGTTTCTTTGTTGAATCCATCTTCTGATATATATGGGGGATTAGACACAATTACATCGCAGACGCCTTGAAATTTATCTAGGATCTTTTCCTCGTCTCCGAGAACATCAGAGAATTCGAAACGAACACTTTGCTGTGCAGATCTTTTCAAATCATTAAAACGAACATTTTGAATTGATAAATCAAGCGCTTTTTTGGAGATGTCTAGACCAACGATCTCGAGTCTAGGATATACTTTAGTCAGAAGCGAGTATAAAAGAAGGGAAATGCAACCAGTCCCGGAACAAAAATCAACGATCTTCAGTGGGTTCTGCTCATTTCCCAATGTTTGGTGAAAAGAACGCCTTGCTTTGATAAGAAGTTTTGCTAGATGTGTTGTGTATGCCTCTGTTTCTGGCCTTTGATCGTTAGATATGAGCCAGAAAGGAAGGTGCTTTGTCAGTGTTACCTAGGTATAAGTACTCCGGGCTGGCATTGAATCTCCAGTTCCCCAAAAGGCTGGGTTCCGAGTATATACTGCAGTGGCTCCCCTATAGCACGTCTTTGGCAGAGTTTTAGTAGAGTCCTCCATTTTTGACTGGGAACACGATGGCTCATCGTTTTATCAACATGTTCACGTAGCCATCGTAATTCATTAATCGCAGATGAGAGACTGCGTGTTTCTCGGAGGACTAATGGTAACAAAGGCGAGATATTGTAAGCTCTGCGCAGGAGAGCATGAGAGAGCCGAGGCATGAGGCCATGAAGTGAGAACTTCAAGTGAATGGGAATATGATGTACGAAGAACGCAACAACTTATTCATACAGGCTTCATACTTGTCTGACTTATATTCGTAATGTCTTGAGTTGTTGAAACTTTTAGGGAAAGCAGAGCCACATTCAAGCCACAAAGTCTGTGTGATATCACGTGAGCTTATTTGTCATCCGGTCTTAGAACTATTTTAGTCTCAATGACATCTGAGATTCTGAGTCCGGGACAAAATGCCGACGATGAGATCATAGATGTTAAGCAACAACTGTGTAATGAGCTGTGAAATTCAAGTTAAGTATCATGTTTTCTTCTTGATCAAGACTTTCTTGATCCAATTGCACGTTTCTTTTCATTGCTGTCTACAATTGCTTTTCATATTTTGCCTATCATCATGTCTGATCCCCAAAATCCCAATATCAAGAGTAGAAACACTCCACAATGGGCACTCTATCAACGGGACATGTTTTGGAAGGACAACACGGGGGAAGTGCCTCCATTTAGCACAGACCCGGGAGATCTTGAAGATTTGGCAAAGGAATCCTTAACAAAAGGCGGATGGTATAGTGAGCTCGAGCATACTTGCACATCATCCCCATACTGATATTGTTTAAAGGTATTACGCTTCCTGTAACGCAGGCCAATCTTACACTCATCTCGCGAACCGACAGGCATTTTACCGCCACCGAATCATCCCTCGAATGCTCGTCGATACGAACAATCGCGATACAAAGACGGAAATCTTTGGCCACAAGGTCAGCGCACCAATCGGATTTGCACCTATCGGCATCAATAAAATATACAATCCATTGGCCGAGTTACCTGTTGCTAAGGTTGCAAAAGAATTAAATCTGCCATACTGTTTATCAACCGCAGGTTCGACCTCAATTGAAGATGTAGGAGCTGCGAACGGTGCTGGACCACGATTTTTTCAATTGTATATGCCGCATGATGATGAATTGACCTTGAGCTTGTTACAGAGAGCACATGATAGTGGCTTCACAGCCTGTATCCTGACATTAGACACATGGCAATTAGCCTGGAGACACCGTGACGCTGCAAACTCGAATTATGCATTCTATCATGGCGTGGGGGCTGATTTGGGACTGTCTGATCCTGTCTTCCAAAAACGGTTGAAAGAAGCTGGTATCGATCCAAAAAAGCAACCGAATGAGGCCGGCGCGATGTGGATTGATAATGTTTGGCATGGACGTGCTTGGTCCTGGGAGAAAATGCCTTGGCTCATGGAGCAATGGAAGAGAATCAGTGGTGGTAAACCTTTTTGTCTGAAGGGTATCCAGCATGTTGCAGACGCAAGAAAGGCCGTTCAGCTTGGTGTTGATGGCATAGTCGTGTCTAATCATGCTGGGAGACAGGTCGATGGAGCTTGCGCAAGTTTAGATGCACTGGAAAAGATTGTCAATGGTAAGCGGTTGATCCCCGGTGCTTGTCAAGCTGCATCTTTTATATCCCGGAGCAAATAATTAATGGTACTAATGCTTCTTTCTAGCTGTGGGTGATAAGACTTACATTATGTTTGACTCCGGGGTTCGTGGAGCAGCCGATGTATTCAAAGCCTTAGCCCTTGGAGCAAAATTCGTCTTCGTCGGAAGATTATGGGTTTGGGGATTAAGTATCAAGGGTGAGTTGGGGGTTCGACATGTCATGAAGTCTCTCTTAGCCGACTTCGATATCTTAATGAATGTATCCGGATACCAGAGTGTGGATCAGATCGATAGGGATAGCATTGAGAGTCTCCCAAATTCTGCGGGCATGATTGCAGAAAAGTCGAAATTATAAAGACCTCTCTGTATGAAGACATCAATGTAATATTTTTGTAGAAAATGTAATACGAATAAGAATGAATTTAAAGCAGAGTCGACATGTTTGATGATGATTCAATAAATAAAATGTTATAGTTTCATCTATGTCATATCAAATATTGATTGGACAATGACATCGTGTTGACCAATCAAGTATTGGCTGATGTCTGAGCTCGGCCTCAGTTAACACGAGCTTGCATCACGACGAGAGCGGCAACAATTCCGACTCGCATTAATTCTAACGACCACCGGTGGACCGAGATATGTTATGTATGTTGTGTTTCAATGATTGTTATTTCTTAATTGGTTTTTCTTTTCACTCTCTTCTGCTGTAATTCTAATGAAGGCATCAAGAGAAGATAAGTCCCATCTGTGAATCTCAAAATGCCGCGTAGTATATCAGTGAAGGAGATTTCGCAGCACAGCATTCCTTCAGATTTATGGGTTGTGATAAATGATACAGTTTATGATCTGACAGACTTTGCTCCCGAACACCCTGGAGGCGCCAGCAGTAAGTCAGTTCTTTGTCCTGCTCAATCCCCCCCCGCTGACCCTCTCCTTCATCCAGTAATTCTGCAATATGCTGGCCGCGATGCCTCAAAAGCTTACTCTGAAATCCATGCACCCTCCTTGATATCGTCCTCACTTCCAGCCTCGAAAGTCTTGGGAACAGTTGATCTCTCTACTATAACGGGAGAATGGATCAAACCTCCGCCCGAAGTTTCAAAGACTGTAGCCCCTCGATCTAAGCCCTCTCTTGATAATTTAATAAATACGCACGACTTCGTATCCGCCGCGGAAACATTTCTTACGCCAAAAACTTGGGCATTTTATTCTTCCGCCGCTACAGATCTTATAACCAAAGACCGAAATACTTCTACATATGCAGATATTAGTCTTCGTCCTAGAATACTGAGGAATGTCAAAAATGTTAGTACAAGAACTACAATGCTTGGTAGTCAGATGGAAGTGCCAATCTTCTGCTCGCCAGCAGCAATGGCAAAATTGGTACACCCACAAGGTGAGCGGGAGCTAGCTCGTGGGCTGAGATCTGCGGGATCGGCAATGACTGTCAGTACAAACGCTAGTTTTCCAATTGCGGAAATATTTGAGGCCGCGTGTGAAAACCATTCGCAGACTTCCAATGAAAGGAGAGAACTTCCAGTATTCTTTCAGCTTTACGTTGATAAGGAAAGACATAAATCTGAGAAGCTTCTACAAGATGTGGAAAATCTCGGTGTCAAGGCAATATTTGTGACTGTTGATGCACCAGTGCCTGGAAAGCGAGAGGCGGATGAACGAGTAAAAGCAGATGAGAGCTTGTCTACTCCAATGAGTGGTGCAAAAGCCAAGAATGACAAGAAAGGCGGTGCCTTGGGAAGGATAATGGGAGCTTATATTGATGCTACACTTTCATGGTCAGATATCGCCTGGCTACGAAGATGTACGAAGCTTCCTATTTTACTGAAAGGTGTACAAACTTCGCTCGATGCGAAAATGGCGCTCGACTATGGAATAGATGGGATTTTGATAAGTAATCATGGTGGCAGAAGTTTGGACACAAGTCCGGCTTCGATACTGGTTTTGTTAGAATTGCAAAAGAATGCACCCGAGGTTTTCGACGGAATGGAAGTTTTCATTGATGGTGGGATTATGAGAGGAACTGATATATTTAAAGCATTGTGCCTAGGAGCCAAAGCTGTTGGAATTGGTCGGGGCTTTTTGTTTGCTCTTGGCTGGGGCCATGAGGGCGTAGAGAAATATATCGATAGTGAGTTATGACTTCAAAGGCAGTTGTGTTCTTGATCGATATGCTAACGATACAAAGTTCTGAAAGACGAGTTGGAGACAACAATGAGGATGATGGGTATTACGGACTTGTCACAAGTTCACCCTGGCATGTTGAATACTAGAGCAGTAGATCATCTGATTCCAGACGGAGAGGAGGATCATCCATATGCAAAATGGAGACCAAAAGCAAGAATATAAGTCTAGTAATTGGCAGAAATACTCAGGCATCAACTAAAACCTACGAATACCTACAGAAGCCATGCTTCCCAATTTTTATCACTTTTTGCATGTCTCGAAGCATACGGTTTTTACCATCTTAAAACTCTAGATTAAAATTCTCCGATATCTCGATCCCCAGAAATTAAGCAATGCCGTTCATTATATGGTGTAAAAGAGTAGAAGGTAATATAGATCACACAAAAAAAGCCTTCGCATATACTATAATCAATCTAACAGCTATGTTTAGTGATTGGGGGTGAATCATTATATGGCGATAGCGAGGTACAAGAACACACTTGGGCTAGAATACATAATGTAGGGGATCAAAGTAAGAGGGAGTAAATTAGATGTATTTTTAGTCTACAAGAGGAGGGGCTATGAATACTAATGATCTTGTCATGTGACCCGTAGGTCACGTTTCCCGCGCACAATGGGTATAATGAGATCATCACAAACTTCCATCCCCCAGGGAATCTATTCTAGTGATCAGGATTCCACATCAAAAGCAGAGGGAACAATCACGCAATGTTCTGGAAATCCTAGGAGATGGCAGTGAAGAGTCTTTCTGTTATGAGAAGAGCTATTGATATGTTTTGAAGTGAGTAGTATGCTACAGTTGAAATTTCATTTGCTTTCTTAGTCGATTCACAAACAGAATCCTCTAGTGAGAAGATTGGCGGCTAAAAGAAAGAAACTTACTGATAGGCAAAGTTCCGCGTAAGAAATGCAAAGTGCGGAGCAGCAACCTGATAGGCTCTACAGAAAGCTTTTTTCTTTTCACGGAAACCCCTATCCTTTCCGGGAGAAGAAGACAATATGTGGTTTAGGGGCTGCGTAAAAGGCCAAATCGTAATCATCAGACTCCGGAGCAAGAAGAATGGTCCATTAGGGTCATGTTAACGAATTTCGAAAAGGTACAAGAGTTGTGGTGCCATTTGGTGCAGATGTAATTTCTAAACGTAGGATGTGACATTATGCGAAAGAGATCCAGATCCATATTTTCCTGAAACTATCATTCACGGGTGCCAAATAATCTTTTGCCAATCCAAAGCTATATTTGAATCAAACAAAGACAGCCTGTGAATGTTCAGAGGGGGTGTTGGAGTATAGAGCAGTGAATGTAAATATTTTGATTCGGGTATATTCAGCTAGGAAATCGCTGCACAGTTGCCAGGATCTCTTAAAAGAATTAAAGCTATCGGGACTTTTGGTGGTGAATAATATTGTGCAAACTCAGTTTGATAAATTGAATCTATATAATGTGCTATATAGTATGATGAATTACTCTGTGAATGAACACAGATGGTTCTAAATACTTTATTTCTCTCTCTACATAAAGTATTTCTCGCCTTCTATCACCACCCTTCTTTCATTGTAACATCATCTACCCCATCGATTTATTCAATAGAAATACCAGCATATCAAATATTAACAACAAGCCTGCCTACCTCCTTAATATTTATTAATAACCATCATGTCTGCATACACTAGACAGTGGGTTAATCTCCAGCAAACAGAAGCGTCTTCTATCTAAGAAACTCCAAACTATCTCTATCTCTGCGTCTTAGAATGCGATTACAGTTGCCCCTTTCAATTTGACTTTACCTTAGCTACCGGCAACACTTCCGACATAGAATCTCTCACCCGACATGATTTGGTGTGGATATGTCCTTGTATCGCAACAGAAGAGTGTGGGCAAGTAGGCCTCAACTATCACCAAAGTCGTCTCCGCCACTCAAGCCAGAAACTCCTAACAATGATCCAAATCGCCATAGTCAAAAACCAAGATCTGCTATGCGAAATTCTTCGCAATTGTGACACCGGAGTAGAGACACTTGGTCTGGCTAGCTGGTATTCACGGGCCCTAGACACACTTGTGTGGGAGAATAGAACTGGGAAGATTCTTGATATCTACTGGGAGTTCAGTTTTGATGCATTGGATGATGTGGCTGAGAGGTTTACACGTGCCAGTATCGTGCAAGGAAAGATCTTGGAGAGACTTGGAAATGAGTTTGCAGATGATGTGCAAATCCCGGTGTTTGATATGGCGAGATATTCAGAGCTGTTTGGACTTTGATTGGGTGCTTGAGAGTGTGGTATTACCGATGCGTTTGTTGGAAGATATTAGTCATTAAGGTACGAAGTTTATATTAGAGTATCTAGAATTCGATGATGTCTGCGGTGGGATCTCGAGTAAGCTCTACTTACTAAGTTTGCATCTAAGTCGTATTAAATGTGCTCCTTGGTGTTTTAGTTGGACTCATCATCCAAGGTGCTCCTCCAGCTTCGTACCTGAAGCAATGAAACTTTGGCAGTCTCGATAAAGAATCATGACCTCTGCTTCTGCTGTTTACATTTCAAGCGGGCTAAGAAATTGATCTAGTAAGGCAAGGACCATCAAGACAATTCGTAAACTTGACACGGTAGCAGACTAAAAAGATCGTCCCATTTCTGAATTGGGAAAGCATCAAGGAGATATTTAGCATCTCGGGTGGAAATTTAGTTCGAGTGTGTCTGATATCAGGAGGCAATCAACATTTAAAATGGTTTGGTTAATATTTGTAATTTTCAGTTGAGAAAGTATTTAAACTCTCATACTTTGATCTGAGTAAATTGAAGGATCCAAATGGTTCCAGTCTTGCTGGTAGTTGAAGTATTGTAGATGATTTCGTTGTTCTTGATGACTGCAATAATCTCATCGAATTGAGTGCTTTGAATCGCTGAACAGTCCGACAGGATTCAATAAATTCACTAAAATTATGCTTCCCATCGAAACTACTTATTAAACTCAATGGTTAAATAATCAATCAGCTCTCCTTCCTTGTTACAGATCTTTCTTTGCCTTTTTTTCTATCGCGTGAATAGTCCTTGCCTTGACACTCCATAGGACAAAAAGAGAACCTTACCTGAAAAAGTTTTATGGAATTGAAGAACATGACTGTCCTAAGGGATATGGAAAGTTTTGTGATTGGCCCAGCGAGAAAGGTAGATCAGTCTTCTTCCGGGTTTATGTTCAGCTGACTACTCTTCGAGATAGGTACGATTTTGTTGCTGAAATCAAGCTAGCATGTCAAATGGCCAAAGAGCGACACCTTGAAGCTGACCTGTGGCCACTCTTGTCGACAGCTGAGTTGTACGCTCGCAATTCTGATTGGTACTGCCGTGAGCGTATCGTATCTACAGAGCTCTACTTCTAGTCATAAAAATTCAAGCAGATAGTCATCACCCTTCATATCGACTAGCTAGGTGTATGAGGATGAGTCATTCTTAAAAAAACGAGAGAGTGGATGGGGAGCGAAGCCTCAGTCACCCTTGAATGGACAAAAGGACTGCAGTAGTTTTCTGGTGTATGCTTTTCAATGTCATTCTTTTAGCATTTATATCCCGAGATTTTAGCGGATGAGAGAAAATTGAGGGGCGATGGAAAGTTGGAGTATGCTGTTTGTCTATCTTCCTTTACGGTCGTCTCCACGGTGATTTAAACTATTCATTGGGATCGAGCAAGGCATTTTCTCTTTTCAAAGTATTGATAAAATTCAATTAATCTTCATGCAAACCTTCTTCTCGAAACAATGATGATCAATTTAAAACTCGTCACTACAAAATACAATCTACATTTTGTTTCAAGCCAGTCGGCTATTACAACTCAGTCCTTGTGGTAATATGTTACCGAGATAGCTCATGGTTTCTCATACATTGCACTGTTGCCCTCCGTGCATCTCAATTTCCTAAGTAAGCTTTGCCAGAGATACTTGAGATATAAGATGGAACCCCCGAAATGAGCTTCAATTTCAACCACAATCTCTCACTCGAGGTGTTTGTTGAAGAAATATGCTAAACTTAGTTTTGCACATAGGTTCAAGTAGATGACTGTGGGTCAAATACTTGATCACAAAAATCTGTAAAGGATAATCAATTTAGATTCTAACTAACATCAATATGATCTCTTGTTTTCGATTAGATAATGTCGTTTCTTGTTGCGTAGGGACTAGTACTGAATTTACCCCTCGGCTCAATTGTCGACGTCATCTAGACAGCAGACCAGGCTCCCCTATAGAATTATTCATTCCTGATATCCTTCCAAGTGGCGATTCTATAAACAAGGAGCCTCGCATTTGCTACGGCACAATTAAATTTGTTCACTGCTTACTGATAGATGAAATCACCCAGCTCACATTGATTTTGAATACCAGCGCATACTCTCCGCAACATACAAATCTCATTTACCAATATTTTTAAACTCACATCTCAGTAGATTCGACTCTTGGATCCTTATCTTCTGATGACATACCTTACTATTCTGTAACTTCTCAGGAATGTGAAAAACCCAACACTGACCTTATCGTACTCATCTGGAGATGCATCTTACCCCGAATTCTCTTATACAGAGCATATCTAGTCAAGTCACTTAATCACCTTGCAGAATTGTTTCAGAGAAACTGAACCGAAAATTAAAAAGAAAAAAAAAAACTATCCCGTCAGCTCGGAATCTTTCTACACCAGTCAGTCATCTTGATGCTTTGGATGATCCTCCGAGATCCACTGCAATCAAATAACAACATCTACCCCGACAGATTCAATACAAATCACAAAAACAAATCTCATCTATACTCCATCTCTAGACCCCTTGATTCGTGTAGATACAACATTCTGATTCTGAAACCCCACAATCTTTCAAGAATCTCACAATGTAATTAATTTCAAAAACTTCTTTTCCCGCCCACCCATCATCCCGTGATTTACTCATTTTATAAACGAGATAAATAAATAAATAAAAATAGCTCGCAACCATGATCATAGTGACTTATTAGATTAGATGTATGTATGTAGTAATCTAACAATGCAGCATAGCATAGGCTCTGGTAAAGTTGTCACTAAACCAATGCCGGGCGCTCCGGAGCCTCTGGAATATTCTCCTGATACTAATAATAATAATACCAGCAAGGAAATTAATGAAAGGAAATAATCAAATTCTTACTCGAGAATATAATATAAATCCACCACGGATTCATCACCCACCCACCCACTCACTCACTCACACATCACTCCACACAAAATAAAAATAAGACACAACAAGAAAACAACACAAAAAAACAAGTAATCAACAAAAAAATATTCAATAAAGGAAAATTATTATTAATAACCAAGTCCAGCTCCAGAAACAAGCTTACAGATTGCTGAAAATAACTGGTACATGGTAAATAGGTTTATGTATGCCCTATCCATACTTTATCTATCTAGTCTGGATTAGAGATGGATAGATAGATAGATAAATAGATAGATAGCTCATGTCCTCTGGTCTGCGAAGCAGTTACCTCGAAGTATTGATATGCCCTTGAACCTAAGCTAACCTAGTTTCTTGGTACAAAGTCCTCCTATGACACCCACAGATTACCCCGCCACCCTCCGCCCCTCGAAGAGCCTAAACTCCCCAACAATCCTCCTCTCTGACTTCTTCCACCCTATCTATCATTTCTCTCATCCTTCCCATCCCTCCCATCCCTCCCATTCTCCCCCTCCATCTTCTCCCTACACCCCCCACAAATCCCCTTCACCTTCCTATAAATACTCTCCGTGCTCGCACACTCACCACTGCGCACCTTGCGACACAAATGGCGACTTGTAACTTCGTGATGGTGGCATTTATACGTGGTGATGTATTCTGTGCACATTTTGGCTTGACGGGGTTCGAATTTTCTTGCGTTGAGATATGGGTTTTGTGTAGATTAACCTTGGAGACGAGAAGGATTTTGTTGCGACGGATGGAAAAGATTCAGATTTGGATGCCGCGATAAATGTATAATATTTGCAAGAGACTGTAAATCTTTGCGTGGACGTGTGTGTGTGTTTATGTGTGAGAGAAAATGGTGATCAGACTTAAGATCCAGTATTGCAATAAAAAAAGAGAGACAGAGCAGAGGATATTCAGAAAACTTATAACTACAAATTCTAGCGATACGGCAAGAAAATCACAGTTCACACTACTGCAGACACAAGGCTGTAATTTCTGAGAATGGCAGAAGATGTGAATAGTACCGTTGATACATACGGGCGTTGACATACAGCTAATTTACAGAATAAATACTCATTTTAGGGAATTGGAGATCTTTCACTGTTCGAATCTTGAACCCATGCGTTAGCTTCGACGAAGCATCTTGCTGTAGGTTTACTGGGCGTATTGACCGCATGAAATGGGTATAGTGATACTCTCTATCATGTAATCGTATATTCAGAGTATTTTGTCTAGATTATCTTTGAATTTTCTTTAGGAGTGGAGTGATTCACTCTCGGCTTTGATGTAAGTAATCTAAATGTGGCAATTTAACATAGCCGATTAGATTAGCCTCGAGAAATTCCATGGTAGTTTGTCAGTAAGTAATTCACTACTCATGACTATAGGAAAATATACATAATACTTGTATCTATATTTACATCTGTATCTGATTCAAATCGCTGTATTACTAGCGAAATATATAACCAGTACAGCACAGTACTCGTCGTTGGAACTCTACGCACCGTGCTTGTCTTTAAGATTAGATTGAAGAATACCAACACTTGCTATTTACTAACAATCGCTAGAGCAATTGATTTCCAACACCAGATATAAATGAAATTCAACACTGTGCTATACAGAGCTACGCAATATGTATACATCTGTTTTTAATCACAGCAGGACTTCCATAGTCGAGACTTCAGTCGCAAGATCATGAACTATCATTCCTTGATCAAAATAGATAATTTAAATACAAGCTAGTATGAAGCGCTGAGTCATTTTAACATATTGAAAGCTCGTGTCTAGACTCTTAATCCAGATTCCGCTCGTCGAATTATCACTTGGTAGATCATCTAGTACAGCAAACCCTCGGTGCTTGAAGAAAATTTGTTAATAAGGGAGTTTTTTATTGAGAGCTCTCTAGAATTCAAAGTATATATTCACGATCCCCGCCTTCATATGACAGAACAAGAGCTTTTATTTTCAACCGCCCCATTAGTTTGCTTCCACTTCTACCTTTCCGAAAGTTCGAAAGCAGGAGATTTGAATTTCGAACCTGGAGATCTATGCCCATCTGCATCGTCCATTCTTATCATATGGTACCTACAACATTCTCTCTAGCATACCCAGCCGATCTGATACAACAAAATGAGATAAAATGAACTACCAAAGCATCGAGCGCGTACGGATCTGATTTTCTCATTCAGGTTATCAGCTGCTCGAGGTCATCCAACGCTCCACTCTAGATTACGTCATGACCTGCAGTCTCCGAATTGGTGCTTGCACTGTTTTCTCATCGGAAACAAATCTTTATCATTATGAGCATCTTTAAAGTATCGACCGATCGCCTAACACAACATGCTCATCATTCTTCAGACACAAGGTTGGATAGCCTAGAGGCTTGAGTTGTCGTGGATCATATGTTAACGGATACCAGGGTAACTCTGTAGATATGATCACGAGTGGATGCAGGAACTAACATGACACGTGCTAATCTCCAAACATGTGCAATAAACATATCTGACACGTCCAATTGATTAACGTTAAGATCTGAAATTTTGATGTCAAGCTCCAAAGCGCCCACGAATATTTCGAGGAACATCGCCAAGCTCGCTTTTCACAATTCTCAACCAATCCATACGCACACTAGTAGATATCTACTTTTGTTAATTATTGAGCGCAAGGGATTAAATCAAAAAGAATGTAATTGAAAAAAAAATCATTAGTCATAGAGAAGGTTCCGATGCAATGGTCGGAATTACCGCACTGACGGTACATTGGGTCTATAGAAGCGGAGAAAGCTGGTGCTAGTGCGGAGGTATTATGAGATAGACGAAAGGATTATATGATGCCTGCACGATGCCATCTGGGAAACGAGCCGTTCGGCGATGGTAGCCAGATCCGATAGAAAAAGCACTCATGAAATTTGATCACAGCAAGCAATTAGGCGACCCGATGCCGGAAGGCGCAAGTCCCGCGATGATCCTGATTGCTTTCTATTTGCTTCTAGAGCTTTAGTTTTTAGAGAGGATTTGGAAGCTTTACAACGGGACCCTCAATTATCATGCCACTTGGGCATAAATCACGGGATGATGAGTTCATCTCAGTTCATTGTTATGAAGGGCAATAATTTCGATGTAGAGTTGGGGCTAAATTCCCCGAAGATCGACGCGATCATATGTGCGACTTCTCGCCTTTTAGAAAACATGAGACATGAAACCGATAGATTACCAGATAGACAGAATTGCTTATTTGTACAGGTCCACAGATCTCGTGGCAAGAGTGGCTGGCAACCAAATCTGGTGCAACCGAATACCAAAACACTGGAATAGGACGGATTAATTCTGAAGAGACGTACGACGTGCAACCGTGTGCTCTTGTCAGACAAATGAATATTCCTCCTTTTGACCGCCCATGTGCTGTAATTAGGTCGATCGCTATCATCTTAATGACGCGTATGCTTAAGGCTGAGGCGCAAAAACGAAAAAGAAAAGTGAGACCCAGCCAGCAAAGAATCAGTGGAGTAAAATTTTCCACTGTGTTGATTGATGCAAATTTCGTAGAATTTGTCAAAATAATGAAACAATGACCTCGCTGTCCGATTAAGCATAATTTCCCATGTAGTGCAATGATGGAATTCTGTCAGATCTCTCCAAGAATGCACAAATGACAATCGGTGGGCTGCTTGATCTGCGATCGATAGCCATACAACCACACAACGATACTCTCGAACGGCCACAAATCCCGAGTCGGACTATTAATTTGGGCTTCTCGAGATGGGTTGAGATCTTCGATCATTCAAAGTTTGCAACACACAATCTTTCACTATGAATTCAAGTGTCATTGAAGCCTGTGTTTCCGATAGCCCGGGCTACAGTCCATTGTAAGACCCTGGGTTTGAAATTCGGAAGACATCGCCAACAAATCCAGAAATTTGATATTGTGAACCATTTTGACAATGAAAACTATTTCACCATCCAGAATAATTTCGACATTTCAAAGGGAGAGGATATTCCAAAGCTTTTGATTGTTGCACTACTGTCTGGAGCATTGGACACCCTGGTATAGGTTGGATGGAACCCAGTTTCTTGTGATAGAAAAATGAGTAGAACGCAATCTGTACTCGTGCAATTCGAATGACTATTGTTCATCGTGACATTGGAACTCGTTTCCTGGAGACCAAGTTTGGTTTTTCCTTGGAGGGAGGAAGTTCTGGAACCGGAACCAGACCACATAGTAGCACATTATTCGGATCGAGCCGAAAATACATGTGTCAAAAGTTCATTCGGGTGTAGCCCGAACAGTAGGAAATCCGATTGTGCACACAATTGCTGAGTTGTTGGGGGCCTTATCTTTCTCATAGATCAGAAAATGATAGATGTGAATGCCCTGTGAAAACGGTGAACAATATTGTGGAGCTTCACTTGCGTCGCACATGAAGTGAAGCCCTTTCCCATGGCAACCGTTTTGAGTGGATGGAGGAAGCCACGAAAGCTAGGAAGCCATAGGATTTTCCAGATCTCAGCCGCCCCAAATGCCGACGATGCCAGCCTCGCAATTATGTGGCAAGTGAAAAGCACCTGCACGACATATGTATGTGCTCAACTCACCGCTCATGTAGGTAGCTTATCAAATGCACACTGCGCGTAAGAATAGAGTTTTATTTTTTCGAATCCACATGCCCGTCTCCAAGTCTATTGAAACGATCATTGGGTCTAAATCGAGCATACCGCGGACATAGACAGACGCAAGCATTCACATCATTGGGCGAACACCTGAAAGGTAAATGCGAATACCCAGCCCAGCGTCTTTGTAATCTTCGAGTCACACGCATAGTAGCCCAAATGAGTTTCGGAAGCACCAAGATGGGTAATTGTAGGGGTTGTAGAGAGCAAGAAACTTCGAGCGCATACCTAGTCACTCGATGGATGAGATGCAACCCAAGTGAAGATTTTCCGGCACTTTGGGAAAAAGGGGGTCTGGTCGGGCGCGAGAAGACGAGATGGCCTGAAGATCTTGGAGCAAGGTTACCGCCACTACCCGGCTAAAAACTCCGAATATGAATGCCCAGAGAGGGCAAAAGGACGAATAAGCGCCTGGTGAGTGATCCTTAATTGAAATAGTTTATCCTAGTCGGGCTGCACAATCCATACGCCCCTCCAGCGTAGACGAGGAAAGGGGCGAAAGCTTGCGGCGGGAAACTCGTCTCGAGACTCTTCTCGTCGACATCCATCCAAGAAGGCAGGCTGGCGGGTTGCAGGTCTGCAGCCTCCCCTTGATCTCTCCCTGACTTAGCTCGACGGCCAATCAGATAGATAGCACGTGCGCCGTCGGATGTCCAATGTGCAGCAGCAGACGTGCACTGTTCAAGGAGTGCCCGGTCAGTTGCAGGTATGTCAGGTCCCTGGAAACTGCGACGGAGTGGGTGGATACTGTCAAGTTACCTAGGTACCCGGGCTGGCCAAGGACCCCTCCCTCGTCTTTGTCCATTCGGGATCTGGAGGAGGCCGCGGTATCACTCCAAGTATTGAGTGTCCGGGGGCAGATGCGCACTTATTGTGCGATCCCACAATCGACACACTCGCAGACACATACACATAGACGAGACCATATATACTTGGGGCACAGCAAAGGAGAATTGGTGTTACAGAACAAATACAGTTGGGGGAGCTCAGCGTGGCATCGGGCCAATGAGAGCCAAGTTTCTGGTGCTCAAACTCCCCCAAAAGAAATACAAAAGAAAGGTCTCAGGCGTAGCCACATACGAATACGAATAGCACGACTGACCTGCCCCCCCGCTGGGCGTGCTAGATAGAATAGGTAAGACAGCCTCGAGACCTACGTCCCTAGAGCTCGTCGACCGGTTTATCGACGGCGTGGTCGACGATCGGCCACGCCAAGTGCTGTATCGAGAGAGCGTGTAGAATCTACCAGAGCAGGCCACACTTCGAAATTTCCGCCCATTTCCAGCCAGTCCAATCAGCGCACCCAGCGCACCCAACGCGCCCAAAATAGAGAAGAAGTGCGCATAGTGTTAGATAGTGTCTCAATTGAAGTCGACGGGACCGAGACACCCTGATCGCAGAAAGACCCTGAATCCTTCGAGTGCCTGAATCATGCAATGGAGGAGAAACCACCCAAAGAAACAATTATGATCCTGTAAGGCTACCTATCAAGCTGCGAGCCTCCTTTCGGTGGACGATCCATTTCGCAAGGTCCTTTCATTTACTCGTGCTGTGAGGAATCGTAGGTAATCGTAGACACTCTCGCATTTTAAATCTCCAATCGTAAATCTTAAATCTTAAATCGGGAATCTTAAATCTTAAATCCTAATAAAACCTCAATCCTAAATCCTCACTTCTCATTCGCCCCATGCCCTCTCGCCCTACTGGTATTTATCATGGCAGCTATATCGAGCTATATTCTCATTGGATGCAATTTTAATTTTATTCCTTTTTAACAGCGAAGTTAGCCATCATGTCCAAGTTTCAATTAACCAAAACAGCTTTGCTCTTTTTTCGACACCTCCACTTATTACGTCTAGATGCAACCATGCATTGTACTCGCAGTCTCTACTTTCTCGACCGTCTCTCCTTCATCTTATTATTCTCTCGCTCCGCCATGAAAAGTATAAGTACTCTCCTGTACGCTCCTATCGGAATAGTCTTTCTGAGATATTATGCCCTTCTCGACACCGTCTTATAGCATGCCGACCTGTTTGATTTAGCATCAACCTCTATTTCACATCCGCAAGATAATACGACTCGGCTCAGTGAGCGTGTGGTATATGCTGCCGATTCGGAACTTTGTTGACCTCGTCGCGCCGTAATCGTGTGCTTTGATTTTCTTGATAACGGAAATCTGTCACCACAACGAGTTCTGTATTGTTTATATGATCCGCGTCTTGGCCCTTTGGTACACACAGCATTCATTCGATACTCTTTGCACCTTTACTAATGCACATCGTCTCATAACAGAACGGCGATGGCGTATCATTCCCAAGCTGGGCCGTCCAACCCAAACCTCCATGCTCAGCAACAATACCAGCAAGGACCCGCGAGTTACGGCAATCCTTCCGGCGGAAACGGAAACAGAGGCCAAGAACAAGAAGCAGGTTTTGACACCGTTACATGGTACCGACACTACCTACAGTGCCATCACTACTTTCTCGACCAAGCCCAACACGATTTTTATGTTCAGGCCGTGGCAGCATTCATAAACATTCAGCTGCCTTATCAAAAGCAGCCCTACCCGGTCCATCGAGCCTCGGCCGCATGGTCTTTGAAGAATCTTTCCGATCGCCAACAAGAGGAAGAAGTCCACCCTCCCCCAGGTTATCCGCAATCGGTGTCCTTGATCCCGTACATAAGAAGACTGATAGTCACGGGTCACGACGACCCTCGCATCATGGGAACTTGGTTCGGATCAAATTGGGTTCAGGGGATAGGGACCATACATGAACTGGAGCGACGCAATTACCTTTTTGCGTCCAAAAGTAAGGAATGGCTCGACGTAAAGAAGTACTACGACGATTCGCTGGCTGCAGAACAATCAACGCCTTACATGATTCCTCTGCCGAAAATTGAAGAGGCGGAACTTTCCTCTGCGGATGAAGCTTGGAGTGGTTGGATGGCCATGCAGGATTGGGTGATCGGTCCCAGAACACCGCAAAGTTTGATGCCTCCTTCACGTTCACGCACGCCGCACTATAATTCACCGCGGATCAAGAAGGAGAGTGACTTCGCCAACTGAGAGTTGCAGTACAGATAGGGTTTTCAATCAGGGTCTTTGGGGCCTGTTTTGGTAGGAGCATTGAGGCAGTGAATTTACATGAGATCACGCTGGCAATAGGAGTTATAGATATCCAGGAATCAGGTCGTGACATGAGGTTTGTGACATTTTGGTATCAGGGTTATTAGTTGCGGGTTCTTTTCTCGCGTTTTGTACATTAAAATAACATCCACATGTCTGGACAGCATTTTGTTTCTATTAGAGTTGGGATGTGCAGCTTATCGTATTTTCAAAAGCCCATTGCGTCTGCCCACCTGCAGGCATGGCAATTTTGGGCGTAAAAACAAATCATAGGCCATGTCATGGGGGAAATGCTTCAGCCGTGCCAGGGCTGTGGACGCTAAGACAAGGCTGACGCAGCACCTCTCCGTTGATTGGCCCCCACAACTAGGTGCATTATCGGTGGGAGCTCGCTCCATTCACATCTAAGCTTGAATTCTAGATTCACTCCCACGCATGCACACTCACTCACTCACTCGCTCGCTCGCCCTGTCCGTACGTTATCATTATTCCACATTTTGTATTCTTACCATTATCCTTTCTTACTATACGTCAATCTGATAGCGAGGCATTTCGAGTTGTGTATGCGACAGGTGTAATGGACATTTACTGATCTCAATTTTGTTGTACGATTCAAAGATGCCCGCACAAGCTGCCATCGCAAACTGGCAAACATTACTGAGCAATAGCCTTGCCTCGAGGCTTGACTTCGAACCTTTCACAGACTACATTCGTATATTATATTCGAAGAATCCACTGCCAGCTCCATATATATGCGAGATCTTCCTACGTCCCGACAAACACAACGATGTAAATGTCGATCCACGAGTATTGCGTTATGTACAAATATTGCTAGCAGAAGGATGTATCGATTGCGCCGGGATTCTTCGAGTTTTGTTGAGATATTCTTCGCTCTGGAGTTATAGGCAGGATGGGCACATGCATAGCGAAGCCAATGATGCGAATAAGATCAAGAGAGTGAAGGAGGGGAATCGCAGATGGAAAATGTCATATTCTGCCGAAGAGATGATGCTGTACCGACTTGCGAAAACAGTCTCCACTGGCACAAGGCCGAAGAATGTTCAAGAAGCAGTCGATTTGCTGGTGATATGTGTTCAATGGATGGATATGGTCGCTGCTAGTATGGGGAGAGGGGCGCACGAGATGATGGACATCGAAGCCCATGTGGAGGAGATTGGGATGGTGGGTATGGCTTTGGGAACTCTCATGGTGGCAGTGGTTGGGAACGCAAAGATTTTAGGGGCCATACAAAATGGTCGCTGCCCAAAAGGTATTCCTGCTTCATCCTAGTGTTTGAACAGTGCTGCCCAGATGCTTACTTTAACAAATAGGGACCGGTGTTGACCTCGGAAAGGCTATGGCTGGGTTTGTTCCTTTGTTGCTCCAAAGCTCTCCACAAAATGCACAACGACTAGACGTATTTCGAACACAGACTCTAATCACGATTTTACCCGTTGACAAAAAGGAGCGAGCCGCCAATGCTGAGATTAACGAGATTTTGGATTCCACAATTGGGATGAACATTGACAATATCGTGGTCGCTGATCTACCAACTGTCAACTCTCGAGCGGGTCTCTATATTTATTTGAATTCTATCGTAAGTACCATGATGTTTATAAAGAGTATCCCCGATGTAAACTGACTGATTTTAGCTTGTTGGTAGGCCACTCATCGATGACAATGCAATTTTTGCCTATTTGCACAATAGATATCAGGTAAATCCGACTAATCGTCCTGTAAAATCTTTACTGATCATTGCAAGGGAGATGTCCAATCAACGACAGTAGATCTTATACTTGCATCGTTTGATGTCTTGGCTAATGCAACCTTTCGAAATGAAGGACCACAAACCACAACTATACTACGATCATTTCTGATCAACAAAGTTCCCTTGCTCGTTTCAACGCTCGCAACATCTTTTTTCCCACCTCTAACATCAGAATTTTGCATCACGGAAGCTTTGAGCCATGTCGATACTAATGCATTTCCAACACTTTCTACTCTGTTTGCAGAGTCGACTAATAATGACATGTTCTCAGACTCCGTTAGACAGGACTTCTGCTTCGCTTGCTGTTTACATGGCTTGATTCCGGAATCTAGTATTGAAACCCTGCTAGGCGATATACCTATGCAAAGTTTACCTGCCGGTGGAAGGTATTCTAAGCAGGATCTCGTTGAACAATGTCTTTCTGACTCGGAGCGAGCCGAAGGGTTGATTTCAGAGTTGGAAAATATGGATGGAAATGCTGGCGCTGTTAGTCAGGCAATTGCAGAGGTATGTATCTCGGCTATCTCCTGATGTCCATGACTAATCTAAAATAGGTTATAAAACACATGTGCGGCAATAGGGAAACAATGACCCTGAAGACTTTGTGTAGTCAATTGGCACGTAATCCATCTTCTTTGGATATAATGCTTCTCTTTAACAAGCCTACATTGTTTTTGCAACCAATCTGCGAGCTCCTTGATAACTGGAGATATGATGAAGACCAGGGAGAATATCAGCCTGTTTATGAAGAGTTTGGATCAATATTGCTCTTGGTGGTGTCATTCGCGCATCGCTACAACCTTTCAACTGTTGATTTGGGCATCAAAAACCCGGCAGAGTCATTTGTAGCAAAGCTACTTGTTCAGGGCCATCTTAGTCGAGCACTGGATCCATTATCTCAGCAAGATCAAAATCATTTAGACGGATGGATCAGAGGGCTGTTTGAGCCAGAAGGTGGCGGGCTTGGTGATGAGCTGATGTCATCTTGCCCACCACAAGAGTTCTACCTCTTGGTACCCACTCTCTTTCACCATATTGTGCTAGCACTTAGCACAGAGAATCTTTCGGAAGATGGTTTGAAAGGTGGCCTAGAATTTATGGTTGAACCGTTCTTGCTTCCTTCGCTGATTCCGGGCATTACATGGCTCTCGGCTCATCTGTGGGAGGCACGCCCTCAGGCGACTTATGTTCTTCAGATCCTGTCAGCTTTAATTAAAAGTCCTCCATCCATATCAAATAACATGGAAGCATCTCACCTACTCAACGCGATCCTCAAGATCATAGCCCAAAATCTTGAACAAAGTCTTCGATGGCTCCAGCGCGCGGAGCCTCACCGTCACGACATCGATTCGATTTCGAAAGCACTGGAGTCGAATGTAGGCTGGGAACGGAAAGGTGCTAGTAAATACAGCGAGTTAGAAGTGTGGACAGCTACGCCAGGGGGTGGATTAGCTGCTAGCATAAAGCACACAGTTGTCACTCTCGTTCAATGGGGTCTTCAATGTGACCGCAATCCTGGCATGCAAATTATGCCTGCATCTTATACTCATCGACAAGTCCTTACTGGATTGAAAATGTTAGGTGCAAAACGATTGCTAAATACCATTATTGAGGAAGTGAAGACACAAACCGAAGCTGGCAATGGAAGCGTGGTTCTGGACATTGCCACTTCATTAATATGCGCTCCAGATTCTGCAAGCTTTGACTCAGGCTCTGGAGTAGATATTATGAGTGGTAACACACCGCAATTACTTCAACGACGACTAACTCTAAGAGAAGCGTTAAAGGCAGAAGCAGAAAACATGCCGAAAGTCCACAAAACTGATACCTTTCACGCGGAAACTGTCATTAGATTGTACAGAAGAGTTGAAGCGCAGGCAGTCATACAACAACAATTATTACCAGATGACAACGACTTGGGCGCTTTGAATGAGGTTATGGGAGATGCTGTCATGGGAGATGCTGGTCTTGGGCCAGTTGACCAACCCAATCTAAACATGGATGATATGGGTGCTGGTAGCGACGATTTAATGATGATGGGAGGAAGTGGTCATGGTGGCGATTTACTAGATGCCTTCGGAGGTGATGGTCTGGGAGATGGAATGGGATTCTAGATGTCTTATTTTGCACGGTGTTAGGAAAAGGGAAGTGGAAAGGGATATTTTTGGACCTAGAAAAGCAAGGCAGCATTGAGCTTTTGCGTCACACATGGATCATTCATTGGGGGAATAATATTAAGAAAATCATAATAATCTATTAGAAGATCATGGGATATTTTCAGATAGTTATCATATATACAAAAGTTAATAAGCTTCTAAGCACCTATCACGTGCATTTGACGTTCTGCAGCAACATGGATCATATCAAAGGTCTAGCGCGACGCTAAGATAATGAGAAAATTATTTTTTGATATCGAAATCTTTAGCTACGGAAGGAGAGGAACGAAAATTCCACGCCATCTGCGCAATAACACAAGTAAATTCACGACAATGGCTGGCAAAAAGAGAAAGGCCTCTGGGCAAAGTGCCAAAAGTCGCACGCAAGATTTCGACAAGTCCAAAGGAAAGGTAGCCTTCACAACATATGAAGATATCGCCGACTCCGAGGATGAATTCCACATCAACCGAGATAAAGTTATGTTGGACGATGAACCAAATGCTAAACGTCAGAGGAAATCGAATTACGATGGTTAGATTAATTGAAATTATGGAGTTTATGGTAGCTGACAGTTCGTACAGATGAATTGGTTGAAATGTCGGACGAAGAAGTATTAGGATATTCCGACGAGAGCTCTGAGGAAGAAGAATACGAGGCGCCAAAATCGAAGAAATCGAAAGCTCAAGAACACGACGAAGAAGATGTTGAAGAGGAAGACGAATATGCTGAAGGATGGGGATCTTCGAAGCGCGATTACTATGATGCGGATAACATCGAAACTGAAGCCGACGCTCTGATGGAAGAAGAAGAGGCTAAACGATTACAGCAAAAGAGGCTTTCGAAATTGACAAAAGCTTCTTTCGGTCTCGACGAGCTTGATATCAAATGGCTCCCTGCAAGCGATGACGAGGAAGGCCTGGGAGGTGCTAATAAAAAGGGCAAGGGAGGTGACAAAGAGGAGGAAGCCGATGATTATGAAGAAGGAGATGTGGTAACAGAGGTTTTGAAAGATGTTGAAATTACAGAAGATATGGGTCCGGAAGAAAGGTTAAGAATACTATATTCGAGATATCCGGAATTCGAGTTCCTGGCAGACGAATTTTTAGAACTAGCGCCTGTTCTTGAAGATCTACTGAAGGAAGTAGACCAGTTGCCTGAGTATGAAATCGATGCGATACCATTTACAGTCACAAAAGCTAGGGCTTTAGCAGCTTACACGTCTACTATCGCCATGTACTTTTCGCTTTTGACCTCTCCATCGCAGCGTCCTGAAGGAGAGGGAAAGACTATGAATCCACAAGAATTGCGAGATCATGAGATTATGGATTATTTAAAGTCGACTCGAGAGTTGTGGCTAAGGGTAAAATCAATTGATGTTACAAAGTTGGAGGGCAATTCGGAAGATGCAAACGAAAACATGTCCATGGATGACCTGGAGGATACAATCACATCAGAAGAGGAGATGGAGACAATTCGGCCAACGAAGAAATCCAGAAAGGAATTGGCCCGCGCTGCTGCTGCTGAAAGGTCGGCCGCAAAACGTAGCAAACAGATCCAGGAAGCAGAGGAGGACCTGGCAGGTCTTGATGACCTCGTATCCAAAGCTAAGAAGTCAAAGAAGGTATCGAGAGCTGTTGTTGAAGCAGATGACGATTCCGATTTTGGCGAAGAAGAATCTATGGATGCCAAAGCCGCAGAGGAGAAGGCTAAGAGAAAGAAGTCACTCAAGTTCTACACATCTCAAATCGCCCAGAAAGCGAATAAGAGAGCCGATGCAGGAAGAGGAGCTGGTGGTGACGAGGATCTTCCTTACAGAGAAAGGCTTCGAGATCGCCAGGCACGACTCAATCTTGAGGCCGAGAAGCGCGGAAAGAAATTGGATGAATATGGAAGAGGTACGGCTCTGGGTGGAGAGAGCGATGACGACGACCAAGAAGCCGTTGCTGGAGAAGTTCGAGGCGATGAAGACGAGTACTATGACATGGTTGCACAGACATCAAAGAAACGTAAGGATGATAAAGAGGCAAAGTATGCCGCGATTTCTGAAGCGAAGAAGGCCGGAAAGTTGGCAAGAGTAGTAGAAGTGGAGAATGACGAAGACGGCAAGAGAGCAATCGGATACGTAATTGAGAAGAATAAGGGATTGGCGCCAAAGAGGAAGAAGGAGGTCAGAAACCCGAGAGTAAAGAAGAGGATGAAGTACGATGAGAAGAAGAAGAAGCTGGGTAGTATGAGAGCTGTGTACAAGGGTGGGGAGGAGAAAGGTGGTTACGGTGGTGAGAAAACTGGTATTAAGACTGGTTTGGTCAAGAGTAGAAAGTTGTAGGATATTAGTCAGGGAGGGAAAGCATTCCATGTACCTATGTTTAACATGGTTTCGTCTAAAATGTCTTCATGTAAAGGATTCTCACTCCAGTAGAGTTAGTCCCAGTCAATACATTAATTTTATGCAACACTCAGTCTTACTTTCAAGATTGGCAAAGCGTGATACCAAAACGACTAAACCGCTTGGCAGGTGGGAGATTGGTGTTCTCACAATCGATACCTCGGATTACAAGGGATAGTACAATTTTCACATGTTTACATCTCTGGCGTTTAGAGTTCTTCCATATCTTCTTCTTGGGACCTGGAGTTGTGCAAAGGCGCTGAAATGTCTCGGCTCCGCGTGTTGCAGTACACCCTCATTTCGAGAATATGTTCAACTGAATGACTAGTGCATTCAAATACCGGGCAGAGGGACATCAACATCCAGACTCTGCGCAATTTGCTTTCGATGGTTTGGTTGCGGATGAGGGGTTTCCCGCTCACCTGTCCCATTATTGCGAACGCAAAAGGTATCAGATGCATATATGGCGGAGATTTTGTTTCTTTATACACAGAAATTACGGAAAGATATATTCCTTACTCTTCTGCTGTGTTTTGGGGCAATGTGAGTGAGATTCGTTCGATTCGGTTATCATGCGTTTTTGGACATTTTCCTTGTTTGGCTTGACTTCTCTTGGAATTTGTGGTGCGGGACCCGTGCTTTTGCATCGAGAATTAGATCTTGAAGGGGGGTGTTGTGATTTGGCAAGTTCTTCTGATAATGGATCTCAGTTGGCTAATATAATAGCATATGAAGTGAAGGGGGTCTAATTTTTCTTTAGTGAGTCATCTTGCTTCCTGAAAGCCGCTTCTTGATCAAAATGCATCCAAATCTGTGGAGTAGCTTACGCCTAGATGTGCTTATGTGACGATGCTAATCTTTTGATCAAAGGTCAGGACAGTGCGATCTCGATTCTATTAATTGTACCAAAGCTTCCGCCCCGAATCACTTTTCGAATCGCAGAGATGTAGCACAATGTGGTAGAAATGCTCCACAGGGGAGTCAAGTGTGTCCCCTGAATACTTGCTGTAGCGGCAATGGATACTGCGGGGTATGTGTTTTCGAATTCTATATGATGCGCGCAAGTCTTGCTGCAACGTCGAGTAATATACGATATACTTGTAACTGACCTGTAATCCGTAGACCACATCTGCGTATTGCATCAACGCCGATCCCATCAACGGCAATGCACCTTGCCAACGCGGCTACGGCGCCTGCGGTATAATAAGCTTCCCCAACTGCGGATCCGGCAGCACAACCGCCAGTAACGGGCGCAAAGTATCTTACTGGCAAATCGGCAGCGCGACTCGTCCCTGCAACGCTCTCCCCGTCTCTCTCATCCCCACTCAGAACATCACGCATCTCATCTTCGCCTTCATGTCCATCTCTCCTAACTCTTTTCACGTGGTTCCTTTCGATACCACGGCCGTGCCTCTCATGTATCCCTTTACTGCTCTCGCTTCCGCAAGTTTGGCGACGTATATGGCTATTGGGGGCGGTGGGTCGAGTGTCTTGCCGCTGATTTGGAGTCAGATGGTATCGAATCAGGGGAATCGAGCAGCGTTTATTGGTAGTGTGGAGGGGTGGTTGAGTACGTTTAATTTCCAGGGCGTGGATTTGGATTGGGAGTTTCCGAGTAGTGATAATGATCGAGATGGGTTTGTGGCGTTGGTGAGAGAAATGCGGGAGAGTTTTAGTGCGAATTACCCGGGGAAGAATTGGGGGATCAGTGTTGTTTTGTGAGTTTTCTACTTTGTTTCTTCTGTTTCTGGATCTTCCAAAGATAAAGATGGAGAAAGCACGGGAAAATGAACTAACAAAGAGAAAGACCACCAGATATCTACTCCCTCCAATTTTTCGACCCCATAAACCTAGAACCTTACATCAACTTCTTCAACTTCATGTCCTACGACCTACACGGCCCATGGGAAGCCTCCAACCCGGCACTCGGAGCCTTCGTGCGACCGCAAACCTCTCTCCCGGACATCACGAACGCCATTTCTCCGCTCTGGTTCGCCGGCGTCGACCCCATGAAAGTGAATCTTGGACTCGCGGCCTACGGGCGCGGATACACGCTTGCGAATCCCGGGTGTGCGGAAATCGGATGTGCATATACGGGACTCAGCGAGCCCGGGCCGTGTAGTACCGAAGCGGGAATTCTGAGTATGCGGGAGATTGAGGTGTTGGTTTTGAGAGAGGGCTTGAGAGCTACGTGGGCGGGGGCTAGTGCGGCGGAGGAGGGGGGGACCGCGGTTAAGCAGATTGTGTTTGCGGGTGGGAGGCAGTGGATGGGGTTTGATGATGAGGAGAGCTGGGGGTTGAAGAGAAGGTATGCGGATCAGCTTTGCATTGGGGGGACAGTGGTTTGGAGTTTGGATTTGCAGGTTGTGGGGACGTGAGTATTTTGGAGTTTTCTTATTTGCTTATCTTGGTGTCGGTGGGAATATTTGCTGATGAGTGACTTAGTGGCGATGGTAATTTTGGGCCGGGGTTCTAAGTGATAGCTTTGGAATTTATGAGGGCATGCAATCGGGTAACATGGAGGCGTTGAGGTGTGGATGGACTTTGCGGTATTTCTTTAATATACTGTTTTATGGATAGTGATTTCTCATTGATACATACGAATTGCAGCAGTTACCATTGAGTTAATTTATTTACATAATGTTTTGAAAATAGTTTGGCTTTCAAACACTTCTGGCTTCAGTCAAGTGGTGATTTCACTGGTCTTTAGAATCAGGAAGGGTGTATTTCGTGCCTAAAAACTGTGCAAAATAATCAGGATTTTGGAGACGCCGTCGCGTGAATTTGCAGTCAGGTCATGTCTGTCAAGTGCCTTTTGGATTGTATGCTGTCCTATCAATGACTAACTAGAACTCGATACTCATCTGCAATCCTCTATCGTAAGGAAGCGTATATCCATTCGCCGGCTCCTTGAGATGCGCCAACAAATCCGCGTAACCTTCAGCGGAATCTACAATATTATCCACAATAACCACTGCTCCCTTTCTCATTCTCGGTTCCAGAATCTTCAACGCCGGTAACGCAACTGGCGTCCAAACTAGAAACGCGTCAGAGATCGTAAATTGTGAATATTGAAGATATCCTACTATCAAGCGACGCCAAATCAATCACCGGAACATCCCTCTTCGACGTCTCCAGCAAATCTCCCTCTCTCAACTCAATATACCGACTCACACACTCCTCTCCCACTTCCATCCAATACGCCCTTGCTTTCTCCGCCTTTCCACTTTCTTTCTCCGTAGCAATGACTCTCCCCTCCTCCTGCGATTTCCAAATTTCTCGCAACAGCTAACGCCAAGTAAATCGTGCTAACACCAAGGCTAGTACCTACTTCTACAATATTCCGCACGGCCGTGGCGCGGGAAAGTTGATAGATGAATTGGCATTTTTCTTGATCTAAAGCGATAAATGCATCGCGAACAATGGCGTCGAAACCTGCAGCATCGATTTTGGTGTTACGGAATCGGAGCAAGATTCCTTGGGACGGGGTTCCTGGTGGATGATGACATGTTTCAGATTGAGGTAATCGTTAGAAGGATGTGGCGTCTGGTAGTTTGGAATTATTCGATATATATATAGCGGAGAAATTCCGCGGAGAGGTAACGCGGAGAAGACACATCGAATGGGAAATTCGACGGGAATTTAGTCATTTCGCGGAGTTACAAACGCCGTTTTGGTATTCTTGTAAACCATTTATGGCTGATGGAAATGCAGAGATTGGAATCCTCTGGCCCGAGTATCGGCATGGGATTTGAGTTATTCCAGTCGCTGGCCATTTGAAATTGGCCTGAATGTGTATTTCTAGGGTAAGGTTACAACCAAATTCGGAAGGCATGTAGTCGTTCCCCCCGGCTGTTGCAGTTTCCTTACCCCAACAATTACGGGAAGTATAATACCCTAGATACTTTTTCTGTATAGATCCCTTGATTTAATTACAGATTAACTTTCTTTGTAAAAGTGGACATCATAATCTGCGGATGGGATCCCGTTTAGAGTTCTGGGTGGACAAGCGAAAGGGATGCGGGATGATGCCTAGACGCAGCTTACTGCATTAGATTCGAAAGCTAATATCTAAACCGAGAATAATCAATATCAGTGAGAAAGAGAGATGTTCGAGACGCTCGATGATAAAAGAGTCGAAACTCAAAAAATGAAGTCTAGATGTATAATTAAACAAGAGGTGTAGAAAGGGGGGGGGGGGGGGAGGGGGGGCAGACGGTAAAAAGTTGATGGATTAGGCGAATCGAAGAAGCAAAATTGGGTTTGAGAAAAGCTGCTACATACATCAATATGAAGGTATGTAGTAAGTCCGGCAATCCATCAATTTGGTAATATACCAATGCCGTGTAATGGATTCGAATTATTGAACACTAAGATCTGATAAGCAGCCACTAGATCAGATCTTGTGCGATCTGCAACAAAACATTTGTCAGGAACTATCACATCATTCTTCAGATGAGAAGTCACGGCAATACTGACGGCAGTGTAAAAGTAGAGGTAATTAGTGCGAGGCGTTTGGTATCATTAGGGGAAGTCCGTGATGTGCAGCTGCGGCAGTTAAAACTGGTCGGAAGCACATATTGGCTTATACGAAGGTCGGCGACTCGGCAGAGGGACAATCACAGAGTATCTCTGAGGCATGGTTTAAATCTTTACATTGTAGAATATTGTTCCCAGCACAAAATAATACCATATAACGATATTTTTGCAAACATCAAATCGCATTGCTCAATCTCTCAGAGAGATGGGTATTTCATCAATCGTCCGTTCCTTTTGAAGCCCCTTTGACGCCTTTAGATAGATATAACTTTTCAAACATGCTCTTTCCACTGTACTAAGCCCGCCAATCTTCACACAGAATATCGCGGCTTGTAATGCGCTGCCATACCCAAATCCCCTCCGTCGATTGATTCATCTTTGGAATCCGTCGCGTAGTGAAAGGCATCTTCACTTCGTGGTCTCGTCTCACTATCTCTCTTTCCTGTCCTGATTTCGTCGTTTCTACATTCATCACTACTCCTTCTTTCCCCCTCAGCTGCCATTCTCAGAAAACTCGAAATGCTGGCATCACTTCCAATCTCTTCAATTGCATCCAAATTCCTTGAACGTCTTGTTGATCTCATTTCCCTCTCTCGAATATCGCCTAACTCAAGATCAACGTGTGAGGGTGTTTGAGATTTACGAGAGGATCCTGGAGTAGCAATTGGTGTGGATCCTGAGAATGGTCCTTTGTCCACTGAGGAGGAGATAGCATACTGCTCACTTCGGCTGGAATGGAGAGACCGTGGAAGGATAAAAGGTATGTAACGCGTGAAGAAAGGTTTGGTGGCAGGAATAGACGCCCCAATCTAAGATCTTGTTAGAATTGTCGACTTTATATCTTTCGATGTGAAGATGGAATAGAGTGAAGATTGAGATAATATACTTACTATGCCAACATAAAGTTCAACTGTACCACTTATCCAGACATAGTAAGTGTTCCATGTTATATCCGGCGACACCAATTCTACGTAAGTGTAGTATGATCTCACGGCTCCAGCTACACAGACAAGAAATCCGGCGCCGAAGAGGACAATAATGATGATCCGTTGACGTCGAGACATCTGCAACTGGAGCATTTTCGGGATTGGGAATACAACAACAATAAAGTCAGTTACAGTATTTATGACTCCAGCAACCGTGACATGAACAGTCTCATTAATGCATTCTGGCTGAGGAGCAAACGTTATAAGCCAGTAATGAGATGGTGGTCTGGTTTTTCAGTCAGTCAATCATGTTCACATAATCCCAGACGGGTATCAAGATATGAGTCCACAAACCGGCATTGAAAGATTGTAACGATGATGAATATAAGGCCTTGGATAGCAATTATAATGGCAGCGGCGATAGTTATAATCTTGAACTTCTGCCCGCTTGACAGAATTCGGTAATACAATGCCAACATAGAGCATTTTGTGAGAGTCTGTGCAAGTGTGAAAACAATTTGTGTGATTATGACGTATTGTAGACCAAAGGTAACTTCAGTCAGTGGAACATCCCATACATGTCGATTAAAGTGGAATTTTCTATTTGCTAGAATGGCGAGAATAGCAAATGCTGTCGACGGCACCATTGCGGCAAGTATGAGCCAGTCGTCTAATCCAAAAGTCTTTGACATTCCAAGTCGAGTGTAGAGTCTGATGAGTATTATGGATAGAACTATGGGAAACAGTATGGAAGTGACGACCAGTACTCCATACCCTCGCGTTTCAGGGTTGTCATAATTCGGGATGGGCCAAGAGGCGAGGATCTCAGGAGAGGGAAGTTGCATCTTGAAATTTGTGTGGATGACATCAAGGCAAAATGGAAGTGCATCAGTTGAAGTATATAGTCGCAGAGAAATGGTCAAATAAGAAAGTAACAATGCTGGCAACTGACTACTGCGGCTCCTAAACAAGTATCCAGGGAAAGATCCGTGCCTAACACAAGGGAACTCCACCCTCATATACTTAACCTGTGGGATAAAAAATAGGTTTGAACAGACAGACATCAATAATACATGCTGCTCAACCACTGCAAGCCACTAGACTTATTGTGGGAACCCCATGTTTGTGTTACGAACCCTTGATTTTCTGTCCACCAACGCTCAATGGCATTGGTAGATTCAAGATTCTCAATTTGGCTAATGTCTTATTGAGGATATCATTCAGGTTTTCCAATTGTCTTTGGGCTGTGAGCACAGACGACTGTATTTTGCTTTGACGAACGGCGACTACTGATTATAAAGTTCAAGCATGAAGCTAGTCTAGGGGGTGTTTGAGGGAGATGATTTGACGAAATTCTCGGAATGTGGACGACGCAAGATACTTTTGAATATGAGGGACAAGTTCCTGAGAAAGCGGAGGAAATGGACACAACGCACGGACTGTCTTCTCTTGCGCACTAGCAAACGAATGAAGATCGCGTAAAGTTTTGTATTGATGTGTTCCCCGGATAAGGTTACTGGACACTGCCAAAGTGTGGGGGATTAGCTCCTGAAGTCTGAATGAGGCATGAGCTAGGATGCTGCAACTTTCAGCTCGAGATCTAATTTGTCTAACATTGCAAGCTGTACTACTTCGCACAAAACCGGACTTTCTGAAGATGCAGAAATCATCGATTAATGAATCAAGAATAAAGTATGCTGAGGGTTGATGACTCGTAGCGTTGTACACTTGTAGGAAAAAGAAACTAAAGAGTCAAGTACCGAGTGTAATGCACCTTTCAGGATCGTTGATGCATAGGGCTCGATGTGTCCACCGATTTTAACGCCGAAAAAGGAAAGGAAATGAAAGGGGTCTTCGCAAGCTTTTCTATTTCGATCTCCGGCCCCCAGAATCCCAACAGTCTGGAATCGTCAAATATGACCAACATGATCTGATGTGTGAAACACAGCAACACTTTCTTTTGGAATCTGAAAACCACCAGGATTTGCTGCAGATTGACAGAGATTCCGAAGGTCCAGTGACACAAAGATGAGGGTATTGCATTCAACAAACTGAATCGAGCATCAGTCATGCCATGATTGAAATTACTCGCAAATCGGTGTTAACAATGCCTATTCTTCGGCATGCTAATTTTGACAGCGCTTTGTTTGAAGCACAATTGTGATAGACGTCTGTGGGAACCCACCTCGCCCACTTCTCGACTTTCCTTTCCTCGACGATCTCGAGGCCCGTGCAGTCGCTTTTGAACCGGTGCAGATACGATACTGTCAAAAACAGAAGCAAAAAAAACAGCGCATGCATTATCTACGAAATTTCGATCACGACTGGTAAATTCCCAGTTATGTCCCTACCATCTAGGATCTTGACCGTTTCTCGTCTACTTCGCGAGCTAGATCTGTCTAGTCTGCAGATACATCTGCAGATATATTCCTTCTTCAACAACAGATTCTGCAGGTCTGCTCGTCTAGCACTTTGAAAAAGCTGCTACACCCGATTCAATAACGTGTATGCAAACCCCACTTCACTACAGCCTCGCGCCAATATCGTCCTAACCATCCAGCGTTATCTTATCTGCTTAGCAGTCTTCTTTCGCAGGGTCTATTGAAAGATTATTTTAGTTTTGTTTTTTTCTCTGCAATCCGTCTATTCCCACATATCATCAGACGGATCGTCTTCAAGATAGTGGTCAGACCGCTAAAGGATATTGTCGCTAACCTCTTACCCCTCTAGTTCCTTCTGTTTCTTTTTACTTGCGGGCAAAATCAGGAATCAGCGTGCATCGAGAGATTTTTTCTCGATTTTCCGATTCGTAAATCCTTACATCTACCCATATCATTTCTTTTTTGTCCCAGCTCATCTGGCCTTCGATGATATGATGCATTGCATTTCCGGGTCTAAATACGCTCGAGACTTTTTTATGCTGACCCCTTGAATTACGATGAAGCAGTGTTGGGAAAAATCGGAACTTTTGATATTGTATCATTGTATCAGGCGATACTTTATGTTCATGTGAATTTCTTTTGTTCTCGATATCTACCTAGGCCGCCAATTGACTCTGAGGAGTCCGAACGGACAGGATCCACGATTCTACGAGGAAGATCAAATGCGAACAGATTCCGACGGAAGACAACAAAACAGGAAGAGGGGTAAATGGAGCAATTCAAGCGAGAGTTCTGAGCTATAGCTAAGTATTAGTCTCGAGATATCTCGGGACATACCGGCAGTCTGGAGACAAGTTAGTTTTGTGGAGTAGCTTTAGGGAAAACGTCTCTATAGCAGGATTAGTGTTGGTTCAGATGAGTCGTCTATACGCAGCTAACACATATCCGATGAAAAACACCGTGGATCTATACTTACATCATCACCACATGCGAGAAGAGTCAATACCGACAGTAAGGTGCCAAAATTCTCCGCGAAAATGAGTTGCGATCGTACATTAAGAAAGTAAATATAAGGCTACTGAATAAAGAAACGGTCAATGCTCTCCAGAGACTGAGAGTTGCATTGCATGGAGATGTCCGATTTGAAATGGTCACAGGTTTTCAACGACCTATCAAAACGTATTTGAAGCATCAAATATCAATCCTTTCTTGCTCGGACTTAGACGTGGTGGTGAGGCATTTGAATTTGTAGGGAAAGGACCAAAGATGGCTTTATTTGATGACTGTTATCTCACTAGTTCGTGAACTGGGAAGAGGACAATACTACTATAGAGCGAAACATTGCTAGACTGATATTATACATGATAGTCAACAGACGAAAGTGACCATTAGCCAGTCTTGTGATTCATACTTGTATTTTCATCCAAAGGTATCCTCACTAAAGCCGGATAGGTACAACCGAGATACTGTCTGTCTAAGGAGCTGGTCCCCATGGAACACGATTCTCCAAATCCGGATACTCATACTCATCATTCTCCAAATATGGCATTTGCAACACGCCATCTTTGTCGACATACGTATCTTTCTCATCTTCGAAAACCTCGAACAAAACTTGGTCATTCGTCCACAGTCCACTAGCCAACCACCATGCTACAAGAAACTTGACGCGCCAGACCTTCCATTCACTAACGACCTTCTTTTCATCCCATTCATCTTCCGCCGAACCTTCTGGCATGTGTCTCAAGCAATGATATACCAAGCAAGTACTTTTGTCCTCTGCACTCTGGGAATCCAGAACTACAAATTGATACCATTCGATTCCGCCCTTGAAGTTGGGAAAGTCGTGATGGTCAACGACATTTTCCATCATGAACTTTTGTAAGGTCTCAGGGGATGCGCCCTGAAAGCCAGTGGTGAATGATGGAATTGGTAGAGGAAGAGTAAGTTCAGGTCCGTGAACATCCTCGGACGGAGTCTTTTGGAGGATCCATGGGTTTTCGGGTGCGCTTCTGGCCCGTGTGGATTGCGTTACGAATGCTGCAAGTGTCTGGGGGTAGAAATTTTAGTTTATATTCGATTATCAATAATACTGCATGGCTCACCTCGTTTGGTATTTGAGCCGTGCAAAAGACCAGAAAAGTACCCATATCTTCGGATTCGGAGTGGACTGACTGCTCTCAAGATATTTGTTGGCCAGAAATCCGGATCACGTTGAAACCACGAAAGATTAAGTCTTCAAGGCTTATTACTTTTGAATCTCAGTTGTAGGGTGTAGGAGAATCTTGGGGATCTTGTATAGCAACTATCTAATAATAAGTATGGCTGATAGAGGATTGAGGAAGGACTATAAAAGAACGTCAGAGGCTGTGCTTACGTAACACATGCAGGATTCACTCTGAGTGAGATGATGCATCTTACCTTTGACATCTTAATCCGAGACATGATGCTGACAACTTCCATGCGGCTTAACAGACCCTCCGTTTTCAGCTGGCATCTAGCCACGATACTGTGGGTGGAGAGAATCTTCTGCATTTGAGCTCAATACACTCGAATGATACTAGATATACAGTTTGCAGGGCTAGTCCGCTAGAATATATTTGGCTTCCCATAGATGGCCTGCTGCAGGAGTGACAATTGCTGGTTGTCCTCGCTGTTATATTGTCTTTCTTGCAAGGCTTGCCTAGCAATGGCTAAGGGGTGACCAAGAGAAGTTGCAAGGCAGATTGAACTGGTTTCCCACTTCTATGACATAGGAAGTATCTCTATGTGCCTGTAAGCAGAGAACGTTGAATCAGGGGAGCCCGTAAGCAATTGAGAGGCACAGCGAAGGAACTATTGGCGTCGTCCGATATTGAACTAAATGCATCTATTTTAACGTCCCTTTCGCATAAAATTCGGAATATTGGTGCGCTAGGTTAGGATTTGTCTCGCCGCATTGATTCTGCCACCACTCCCTCAATTATCTGAGGGTAAAAAAGACATTTGTCTCTACAGCCAACATTCCAAAAACTTCCAAAATATTGAATTGTAATCAAGAAGAAGGTCTCTTGGTTGATGCATCAAATCTTGTGCAAGTGTATGAGATTGATCATTTGAATTCTCAGAGCGACTTATGTCGGTTTGAACTCTGGTATAAAGTACCTCTCTGCGACTCTTCTTCCTTGAGGTGTCGCTGTTCATTTTCAATCAATAATTCTGGCAAGCCATCGCGCTGTCAATTCCTGTATTCATTTAAATCACGGCAAATGCTTTCGAAGACTCAGGTGGGCTATTTTAAGTTTACCTACTCTAGCATGTTCAATCGGTTGTGATTTATGTGCGGGTCGGATTGAAGCCCGGTTCCCCTAGAGCAAATAATTGCCACGGGAAGTCTGATTTGGTACCGTGTTGATATACCCGCCGTGCAAAGCTTGCACGGTTGTTACCATACAAGCTGAACAAAGTCTACGGCAAAGGCCTTGCGACAGATCTAGAACATTGAATAGTAAGATCCAAAAATCGGGGGATTTTTTAAGGAGAATGTGAGTTCATCATTCTGCTTTGAAATATCTATATGCCCGCATACCACAATTCTCGCCATTCCACCAATGCAAAAAAGCAACCCAAGCAAAAATGAAAAAAATAAAATAAAAGTTCTAGGTAAAAAGTTCAAGTATGAAAGAAAATTTCAGTCCAATTCTTCTCGAAACATAAACCCATCCTCAAGTGCTCAAATTCTATGCAAGGCATGGCAATTTGATCGCCCGCCAAATCATAGTATTATTCAAACATTCAAGAATATCCGGGGAAGTTGACAGCCCATGTGTCAGTTCCGTACGTAAGGTGTTGCCAAAGGAGCGAGTTTCCAATCTTTTTGGATGTTCTTCGATACATAAAGTGGACTGGTTCTGTTGAAGGTGCGTTTTTGCAAACTGTGTCGGCTGCCTTTCCTGCATCTAGTGCTTTGCAGTATTTACTACAAACTTGTATTAGTTGGAGATGCAAAAACAAGATGGCTCTTCTTACCCGGCGTTGTGGTACTTCTTCTTGAAGTATTCGCCTTTCTTGGCTTTATAGTGACTGATTTGTCCGGACTATCAAATGGAGGTTAGTGATTGCTAGATAAGTTTGTCTTCGAGTCCAATGGGGCGAGTATAGATAATAATCTGAGAATGGAGAAGGGAATAGGATATTCTTGATCAGGAGAATTGAGATTCGTCTAGGGATGAATAGCTCAACGATGAAAAGTTGGATTAGCTTACAACTCGGGATCCCTCCTCTGATATTTATGTTAGTTTTGTTACCACCACAGGATGAATATTTCACTAACTTGTGTTATGGCTTGCATTGACAGGGGCAATAAGGCAGCCTTTTCCACCCTCTTTGGCAGATGCATTGGTGGTATCTTCCGGACTAGTCCATGTAGATTGTTTCAACGCAGATAAGTCAATCGGTGAACCCCCAACCAGTGTTGCTATTGGAGGTCTGAAAGGGTCCGATCCGGCACCACTTGCTGTTCTCTGCGCCGTATTCGATCCTGGTCCTCCATATTGACTAGTCACAATTAGCAATCTATATGTCAACGATACCAGCGTAGCAAGCGAGCTCACAGTAACGAAGGTGATTTGAAGCAGAGAATGGCAGCACATTGAGCCTCGCACACTTCATCGACACCAGTACAATCAATATTGAAGATGTATGGTTTTGCTTTTGTTCCGTCACCAGCGTCGGTGCCGATGCGTTTTTCTAATTCGAATGAGGCGTCCACTGCCTCTGCTTCTGCTACTGGGGCAGCCAGAACAGAGGAGAGCTGTAGGGACAGTAGAGCTGCTACTGGGACGAATGTTTTAAACTGCATGATCACAATCGGGGTATGAATTTATAGAAAGGGGAGAAGAGAATGTATGAGATCAGATGAATACTGTGTGAAAGTAAGAGGAATGAAGCGAATGAACGTTATTGCAATAGACCTCACGTATCGAGAACGCACTCTTTATATATTCTAAACCTACCCATTGTGTTACTCTTGACGTATAAACTTTCTCATCAGATGTTCCTACAGGAATGCTCACTAAAATTAACATCATATGCTAAGCTGTAACACAACAGTCCCTCACGTTAAGCACATGGAGCAAAATTCACAACACGAAATATACGCACGGCGGAGATTCCTTCCCCAGACTAACTGCATGCTTAACAACTCAAAGGTACACAAAGAGGATTCCCCAAGATACTCAGCTTACGCAATTACTATTTCCGTGGTTCAAAAATGTTTACGCCCCCTCGGCAGTGGCTCATCTCCAGAGATTTCCAGCCCTATTACGACCGCAGAATGCCGCGTTTCAAGATTTAACGCATTGATATAAACGGAATCCTATGAGGCGAAAGGTGTGGTGAATTTTCCGTATTGGAGATTTGGAATTTTATGTGATGGAGGAAGCACGAGGTAAGCTAAGCTGATAGGTGTCACTGGCGTGCTTGGCGTAATACAATGAGGCGTCGAGGGAGATTTAGGGGGTAATGAATAGGTAGTATAAGCTTGGAAAGTTGCTGTGTGGGTGATCGGATTGAGGTAATAAAGGACCTGGAGATGTGCGATGCTTATGTATCTTTGGAAGTGACATCTGAAAGCTTTGTATACGGATCATGCTCAGTGTATATCTTCTATATACATGTAGCTGATACATAAGATTTGGCTGGTCATCAACCAGAATACAAATTGGCGCGATATTTGTTGTATAATTTCATGACGTCCATTTCCTTGAACTTGAAGTCTGGCAAATGGAAACGGGATATCGTTTCGGATCAATTCGAATCAAGTAAAATCAGCCATCGGAATTAATTTGATATTTGTAGTCAATTTAACATTCCGAAACGTTTGACTGTCTCAAAGCCTTTGATTGATAGACTATAGTCCAAGCTATCAAACTTCCCGACTCAAAAGTAAGGTATTTTTACCACTTGATCAACATTTTTGTCATTGAGAAAAGGCAGTAACTATATGCAGCATTTCTTTCTCGTCTAAATTCTTTTTTTGAATCGCCTCTTTATCATAATTGGTATACATGAGCAAGTACTCTTCAATTAACCACCGTTGAACCTGGCCATAATCATCGAGAAGCTTTCTCTTCTTTTTCTTGATCTTTCGACCAATTTCTTGCCTTCACTCCCTCTGCCACGACTCTTTTCATCTTCTCACTTCCCATTACTTCTACATAGCTCACCGCACTCCCGTACGAACCTCTCAACTCCGGATTTGCGCCGTGTTCCAGCAGCCAATGAACTCTCTCCACTGCTCCTGCCATAACTGCATACACAATCGGATATCCCGGTATCATATGTCTTGATTCTTCCTTCTGGTTTACATCCGCGCCATGAGAAATCAATAATTCCATTACTGGAACTCGACCAATATCGAATTCTGTACTAGGCGTCACAGGAGCCACATGTGGATTTGCTCCAGGAGGGCATGAGCCTGCAGCAGAGTGCAAAGGAAATCCATTTTCAATCTTTGCTCCGTGTTCTAGAAGTAGGCGTACAGTCTCTACATCTGTTTTACGGGCTGCAGATTCCAGAGTAGTGCATGAATCTACATCGGGTCCTCCTAATCGATCGTGATTGAGACGTTGAGCACCAAAGTTCGGGTTTGCTCCGTGGGAGAGAAACCAACGGAGGAGAGGCAGATTGGTGACGATCTCGGGAAGGAGAACTCGACCATAAAAGCCTGGATCGTTGGGCGTCCAACCATACTCAAAAAGTATTTCAAACAGCGGAATCTGTCGGGAGGAAGGTGCTGATAGTATTTGAGCCGGTGTTATTCGGGCAATTGGCGCTCCAGATGACAAGAGATGTCTGGAAACTTCATCATTTCCCATTTTTAGAGCGAGGTTAAGACCATGGTTGAGAAAATAAGGGGTGCGGATCTCAGCTCTTATGATGGATTGGACTGTGGAAAGAGAACCATTTCTACACGCCGTCTCATAAGAATCTGCAATAGCCGACTTGGAATTTGGAATGCCTACGTCAATGAAGATCATGTCCGCGGGTTGAAATGGGAGGTCGTCATGCGCTGTACCCATCATTTGAGATTGGGATTGGAGGTTTATGCTACTATTATCGCTGCAGTTGCTCTTTATATTCGCTTTCATAGCATCCTTTTGTTGTTCCTGTTGTTGTTGCTGAGCAGCCATCATTTGCATCCGTTGCAGGCGAGCTTGGATCATGATCTGCTGTTGCCGTCGCAGCGACTCTGTGTTGGTGTCTGTCATGTTAACCAGGTGGAATGGTACAAGACTGAAGTCTACTATAGGAAATATATTGTGTCGAGAATAGCAGGTAGTTTTTTGGGACAAAGCAAAGAAGTCAAGCAATACAAAATGTAGGGAATAGGACTAGATGATGGATGGATCGAAATACATAATGGGCAAACGAGAAAATGGTCCGTGCTGCAGTATCTCCAATGAGACATTCACTGAGATCCCCCAGAAGCCTTTGACGTTATTTTCACGTCATGAATCAAATCCTAATCAGCCTGTTTCAATTTGATGTTAATATCGGCCTGGGTGTTATCAGATCTGTTGGAAAGATACGGCGGCACGTGCACCTTATATGCATATGTAATATCTTCCACTTCCGAATTTAGATTTAGATCACTACCGCAAATTCTACATAGTCAATAATACATGCATTCCACTAACCTACTCCCTTAATTGTGAACCAGATCCATTAAGATGACGTCGTTGTTCGAGGATGCTTGTTTGTTCCGAGACTTAGAATAGGTTTATATATACACCATTTGAAATTCGGCTTCAGACAAAACATTTAGGCTCTACTTCGAGTCCTTTGTAATCATTAAAGATATCATGTTGGTGGGATTGTATGAACATTCATAAACCCAGCCATCATCGGCGAACATCAATTTGAGGAAGAAACAAAAGACATTCCGATGTCCGACGAGCTTTAGCATCCAAAATCCAAAATCATGGCGCCGAACTCACGAATGCTATGCAGCTGCTTCAATGGTATTCTATACCATATGCCCAAAGGGTTAGAATTAAACGTCTCAGAAATTTTCTATTCAAATCCTCACACGTTGGTTTATATTGACGTTGGATAGATTGGTGAAACGGAAAATTCATGAGTTTTGCACATGAGCAAGCGAATGAGTGATGATAATTGAGCACTTACCCAATCAAATTGAAATTTTAATATTGTGTGAGCACATATTCAACTACAAAAATAAGAACGATAGTCAGGTATACATTCCTTCCATTCGTCAGAAACGCCCTTCTGAAGAAAGCCATTCATTACAGTGATTCATAACCATAAAGTATCTACTCTCAAATCCTAATTCCCAATGCTGTAATCAAAATTCCAACGCCATGGTATCAGACACCCATGCAAAACAAACCATGCAGCTAATCCCTATCATTCATCGTCACTACTATCCATAATGAAGCCCGCTCTAACCCTAGGTCTCCTTGGATTCGCCACTGGTACAATATTTTCTTCATCCTCATCATCTATCTCCATTGCATCTTTCGCCGAAGGCTCATCTTCATCGTCATCGCTCAACACTTTGCGCCTCTTTGGCTGTGCTGACCTATGAGGACTCGATATCGGGGTATCCGTATCCTCTGCTTCTTCCTCTTCAGATTCTGCATTATCTGCACCCACACCAACCTCTTCATCAGTATCCAGTGAAATCGCACTGTTTGCACTTTTCTTGTTCGATGTCATAGCCATATCTTCATCGCTATCTTCATCTTCTTCTCTATCCAAAGCATCTGCCATCCTCTTCTTTCCATTTTCTCTTTGCTGACCGACTCCCAACAACTCCTTCATGATAGTTATCTTATTCTGCTGCCTGAGTCTCTCCTCTGCTTCGAAGAAAATTCGATCATTTTCTTCGTCATCGTCACTATCATGAACATATAGTTCACTCTTAATCTTGCGGTTCTTCTCCAACTCTCTCGCTCTTCTAGCTGCCGCGCGAGCCTCAATTTGCTCATCTGTTAGCCCACGACTTTCGGTTTCTTCACTTCCATCCCTTCTACGTCTTCTTCGACTTTTCTTTAGAGCTTTCAAAGCATCCGATTTTTTCATTGCTGTAGGTCCACCGGGTTCGAAAAGTAGTTCCTCTTCTTCGTCGTCGTTATCAATGCCGTCATCTGAATCATCATCGAATGCAGAGCGTTTTCTATTCATCCCAGCAGATACTCTTCTTATTTGATCAAGCGCTCCTTTGCCATCGTCAAAAGTTGGCGGGGCAAACTCGAATTTCTTGATTAAATCTAGGGCTTCTTTGATCTGATCTGATGACTTTGCCGACGGGAAATACCAGGAGGCATCGGGGTCGTCGGCAGCTCCAATACTTGTGAGACCAACAAGCTTTACTAATAGGCGCAAGTAGCCATTCTTGAACATGGCCGTTTTTCGATCGTCGTTGTCTGGTTTTAGAACTTTATCTGTGTTAGTGATACAAGATAACGAATGGGTTTATCATGACAACATACTGATAGAAGGCGCCTTTGGAGGTTCGACCTCCATGGCAGGTGTCTCTGCATCCTCCAGAAGTGGATCTTTCTCAACTGATTGCAAAGCTTGATTTGCCGCCTCCCAACTTCTTCTTTCATCCTCTGCGGACGATAACTGCGACTTGACCCATTCGATATGGTCGGCTTCATTTCTATCAAGTAAGGCGCCAACAGCAACACCGATTTGATCCTCCCACTCTAATCCACCCTTGACTTCTAACTCAGCTGCTGCTTTAGGTTTTGTGGATATCGTTTGTTTTTCATAACCATACTCCAAGAAATGCGCAGTGCCATTGGTTTTAGAAAAGAGCATTTCCACCACAAGCTCCGGGCGTTCTTGGATTTTTCTCGTACATTTCTTCAAGAGTTGCTTTACCATTTCGTCCCATTCTTTGTAAGAAGGGGATTGGGGATCTATGCCTCCTGGGCCTTTGATCATAGTATAAAACAAATGAATGATATCCACTCTAAACAACATAACACTCATATCCTGCTTGAAGGCCACTCGATAAAAGAACCTATGGGCTCGCTTCAATTGCGCTGGTTTCAGGTCATGATAAAATTTCGTGAAAGAGACAAATGTATCGATACATCCTTGAGACAGAAATCTAGCAGCGAAGCGTTTGTAATCGAACTTCCGCTCCGAGGATTCTTTCTGTGCTCGTGCCTCATCTTCACCATCAGATTCATCAACTATGTTGTCGTCGCCTATGTCTTCTCCTGCATCTTTCGCGGCCTTCTTCTTTCTCCGCGTGCGTCTCCTTGATCTTACTTGCATATCAACATTTTGCTTTGAGTACTGTTCCAGGATACGCATGTAATTATGGGTAAGCTCTGTACAAGAATCAAGATAACCAAATCCCTGGTCTTTATACGTTCTGGTTATCATAGCCACTCGCTCGTGAGTTGTGTCTTCGTAGAATATACGCGCCAGAATATTCTCCGCAATTTCCTGATCGGCCTCAAGAGGCGAATCCGCCATTTCCTGAACGGTGAGAAGAATCTGTGTGAAGCATTTCATGGCAGCACTTAAGTCATACCAGTTTTTGTTCTCAAAATTGAGATCCATCGCCCTATTGAGTGTGATGAACATCTCTTGATTGAGCACACTTGCAACCAGTGCAAAACTATCCACCTCTTCTGAGCTTTTATCTTTGGAAGGCTTCTTGTTCTTTCTCCTGACTCTTTCCGCCTCGAGAAACCATGATATTAAATAGAAGAATTGGCGCTGATGATATTCAAGAACTCTTTCAGCTTCTCTATCAATGGCTTTTCGAAGGTGTGTGAAAAGTGGGTTAAATCCAGAATCGAGAAAATCCTCAACAAATGCCCGTAAATTTTTCGTCGCCGATGCATTGAGAGGAACTGGATTATCAAAGGCTAGCGGTCCACTTTCTCCCTTGACTGCTCTTCTAGGCGGTTTAAATTTCTTAGTGCTATCCATTTTGTCAAGTCCTCCTCTTCCCGTTCTGAGCGCGGCCTGGCCAGAGATTGTTGTCATTTTCGCATCATCTCGCTGCATCCAGGCCATGGTTCCGAATCGATTGTGTCTCGTGGGAGCATTTGTTTGATAACTTCGGAGCATCGCTTGTTCTTTCTTCCGTAATCTAACCAGTTCATCTGTCTTGCTATTATCCATGGCCTTCTCGCTGAAGAATAACTTCTCAACATCCACTCCTTTAACTAAATGGAAGATAACGTCCATTACCACAACATCTTGGGTATTGAATTCAGTCCCCATTGTTGAAGATACCATCAAAAGAAGATGAAATATGTCTTGGTAGTCGAAAGCATCAATTGTCGCAGATCTCGAAATTTCCGTTTCATCGCCTTCATATTGACCATTCGGTGGAGGTGCAACCATAGCAATGTTCCGGAGAAAGTACAAGATCAATTTGATAATCCCCTCATCTCTTGTACTTCGGTCTCCAATATCTACCGCCATGGCTGGCAGGGCGCATCTGACCGCAGTATGTAATATTCTTGCTCCATCGAACCCAAGTATCGACCTTTTGTATCCCACTTGCGCAATCTCTAAATATGGGACATGCCGATGGTGATTGACTGTCATTTCCTTGTTCTTCTCCAATGGCCAAGTTAATGGTACCAACAGTTCCAGACATGCCAGCGCTGTCTTCGACTTCAATCGATCGTCCGTGGCATTCTCGGGCCATGCTGCGAGGATCTGTAGAAGATCTCCTCCTACCAAATTGGATTCTGCGAGACATCTTGCAACGTCTAATCGATTCGCCTTCTCGTCATAGAGCTTTAACCATTTTTTGAGATCTCGTAAACATGCCAATGCATCATCTCCTAGAACGTATCGTCCCTCTTCATCTGCCCCGCTTCCTCCCAACTATCAATGGTCAGAATTGGTTTTGATTCTTGAATTTCTTCTGACGATATAATGAATATAACTTACAGCCGTGACCAAGCTATTCACATAAGCTCTAACTTCAGGATCTACGACGTCCCTTTTACCACCCGAGAACTCCATATTTGGTTGTGTAGTAAATGGTGGTTATCATGAACATCAAAAGCATAATATTGACTTTGACCAATCCAACCCAAAAACCACTGTACACGCTCCTACCAAAATTCGCGATCGCGACGCGTACCCTTGTCAAAGCCACATGCACCTGCGGAACTTTCCCGGCCCGCCTCGGTAACCTTAACAAATCCTGGGGAAACAACCGATGATAACCTTCTCCCTCTCTACTTTCCAGCTTCATTATCATTTGCCAGTGAAACTCTGGGATTTTCGATTCTTTTCTTTTTCGCAAATTATCTCTAAGATTGCCGCCCAACATGATATCTCCAATTGTAAGAAGAGGACTTTTGCAGAGCACAAAATATGCAAGATCATTCAGTTCCAGCCGAATGCTTTCGGCGCAAGAGGTCAAAAGCCTTGGTGTTATCGGCGCTGGCCAAATGGTACATTAGCCTCCTTTGTACTTTTTATTCAACACTTTCTCACATAATATAGGGATTGGGAATAGCATTAGTAGCAGCACAAAGAGCTGGTGTTCCGGTCACTCTCGTCGATACAAATCAAGCCTCTCTTGATAAGGGTCTCGCATTTGCCGGTATGCTTTCTAAATCTCTCTTCCCCTCTTCGCATAAGTTTCTTTACCTCGACATTCCAAGAGTATTTGACTAACTCTTGTCTGAACTTAGATAAACTCCTGGCCAAAGATGTTACCAAGCAGCGCATTACTCAAGAACAATCTGACACTATCCGCTCCCTTCTCATCCCAACCACAAAGATGGATGATCTTTCCTCGGCAGACTTTGTAATCGAAGCCGTGCCTGAAATTCCCTCTTTGAAATTCTCAATCTTCAGTTCCCTAGCCCAAATCTGCCCTCCTCATGCCATCTTGGCTACAAACACATCCTCCATATCCATTACACGAATCGCCGCGTCAACGACTAAAGATCCTAAAGATACTAGCGCTTCCTCCCGGGTAGTTTCAACCCATTTCATGAACCCAGTGCCTATTCAGAAGGGTGTAGAGATTATCACTGGATTACAAACAAGTCAAGAGACATTGGATGCAGCCATTGAATTCTGCAAACGGATGGGCAAAATCCCATCTACTTCAGCAGATTCCCCAGGATTTTTGGCAAATCGGATTTTGATGCCTTACATCAATGAAGCCATAATTTGTTTAGAGACCGGGGTTGGTAAAAGAGATGATATCGATGCGATAATGAAGAACGGAACAAATGTTCCTATGGGACCATTGCAATTGGCGGACTTTATTGGTATTGATACCTGCTTAGCAATTATGAAGGTACTATACGAGGAAACAGGAGATAGCAAGTATAGACCTAGTGTGCTATTGGGCAAGATGGTAGATGCGGGATGGTTGGGCAAGAAAAGTGGAAAGGGGTGAGTTTTTTCTTTTTTTCTTTCTACGTACGTGAAAGGATAGTATACTGATATTGATAGGTTTTATGATTATTAAATGAGAAATAATTTTGACTACTAGATATAAGTCGATATACCATGGGCTTGCATTGCAGCTTTATGATCAACTGAATAAGATTCTGGGCATGCTAATTCCCGTCGCCTTTACTTGTACAGAGGATAGCGAGGTCAATCGATGAGGTTTTGGGCCTCTTCACTAAATCTATATCAGCAGTCTGCTTTACTTAGCGTCATGCTCATACATGGTAAGTTTTTTTGCAGAATTTGAATGATAGTTAACTTTCAATCCAAATGGACGTAAGATACATCATAATATTTCATCTGATCTCCGTTACTACAAATCAACCATCGCCATCGTGAACATTTCGGCGTTCTACACCTCACTGCTATTTTGTCCTCTCTTAACAGCTTAAATTAAGCTCTTATATTCCTTACCCGTCCTATTTCCGACACCAACTTCCACCTAGAAACTGGGTGTGTCGGTGTTTCATTCTGCTGTTGAGGATATGCCTGAGCAAAGTGTTCTGGTATTGCTCGGAACAATGAGTCTTCGTGTGAAAATGTTGTTTTATCACTGTATAACCATATTCACTCTATCTAAATACAAAACTCGTGCTCTCAAGTCGAACTTTCGCTTATATTCATCTTCCGCTCGCCAATATCATATTCACTCGGAAAGAAAAGCTCTCTAGCCAGTCCTCAGCCAACAGGCAATCTACCGTAATCCATTTGTTGCATATCTGTTTCAGGGCCAAAGTCCCATAATATAATATAAAGCTTTTTGTAACTTGGGCTTGTTGTGGGTCTGAATTGGTCTGCGAAAATGCACAATGACGCGTTTGTTGGTACTCAATTCTACGCTGTGCATTCACTCAATTGCTTTTGATATCTGTGCCACTCCCGGTCTGATATGTTCTTCTCTGATTCTTTTGTTGCATGTCTACTTCGGGGCTTGGAGAATGCAGCTTATATGTGTAGGGCCTAGGATTGGTTTGGAAATTTCATGTGTGGTGTCAGGCAATGGATCAGAGATTGCATGTTGTATATAGTATGCCTCGATAGGTTTTTAGAGCAAAGTCTCTGGATCAAGTCACATTGTCTCATATCAGGTTACATATTACACATCACATATCACAGTAGACAATAAAGGACAAATTTATTCAACTTCCACACAATGATATTGCCACTCCACAGTTCAGATATCTATCTACAAGTGATCTTCTCGCTATTCGCGTTATCCTTTTCCTTGCCCTCAGAAGCTTTCCCATTGCCCACCCCCTCTCAATCCCTTACCAGCTCCCAGCACCAAACCCAATCAATTCTCAGTTCTTTCCCTCACTCAGTGAAAATCCCTAGTCAAACCAACCCCCTTGGGGGAGAAAAAAAAAGCAAGAAACATAAACAAGAAGATCAAATCCAAGATCCAGCTAACCCCTAAAAAGCTCCAAGCGAAAGGAAAAAAAAAAAAAAAAATTGCACACCATTTATACACAGATAAGAAGCGAATATCTCAAAAAAGAAAAGAAGAAGAAAAAAAGACTTTGCTTTGGTGTTATCCCCAATCCCGAATTCCTGAACCTATGAAAACGCTCCTGAAGAAAGATGGCCAGATGAATGGATAAACATGGAAGAAAAGTTTTGATATAAAAACAATGCCGGATAGTATCTCCTAGAAAATACATAGAAGAAGGGGTAATGGTAAAATCTTTAAGTCAAAAGTAGAAATGATGTCGGATTCCTGTCCGTCCCAGCGTTGGGAGAAACTTCAAAAGTGTAAGAAGTATGTATAGAAAGTATATGTAAATATATATGTGCAGGAGCATCTGATTGGTCCATACGCATATAGCAAGAAAGTTGTTGTGAATTTGAAGGTTGGTCTGAGGTTGAAACTGGAGATGGCTGAGGAGGGATTTTGGTGGTGTCATGGGTAAGGCGGAATGCGGTGGTTTCTCGTCCTCTTGTGAGGGATGGATGAGCTCTATGCTCGGCCCTTCTTTCAAATTGCAATGCTTGTAAACGGATCGCGATCTTTGAAAGCAAAAACTTTTGTATGCACACTGACATGGGAGATTAAAGATGAGCGCCAGCCAAATTTCTCTAAGACATATGAGAAGGTGCATAAGTTCCAGGCATGGTAAAGCTTCTCTTGCGGTTATCCTTTGCTTGGAATTCATTGGGTCGAAGATATGATGAACTTTCGCTGTTATTTCTTTGTGGTTGATGTTCAGACTGTGCATGGCCTTGGGCATGCTGCTGTTCTTGACCTTGAGAGCTAAATTCTCGCTCGCTTTGTGGAGCTCTTGATGCGTTGTACGCATTTGCGAAATCCTGCGGCGGTGCCATTGGTGCACTTAATTGTGGATGGTTTGCGTCGCTTGGAGTTCTAGGGAGCGAGTACTCCATTGGCGCCGTTAAAGGTGCGCTGGCAAAACCCGCTGAGTATGGGGGTACGAATGGGCGGGAGGTAGGAGGCAGATGTGATGGACCTTGGTGGGGGAGAGATCGGTATTGATTGCGTAAGTCAAGACCTTGAGGGAAAGCACCGCCAGTGGATGCTCGCAAGCGGGACATAGCAGCTGGTGAGGATTGTTGCAAAGATGCCGGAGGATGTGATGGTGAATAGCTCATGTGTTGTGGTGAATTCTGGATGTTGGAACCTATCAAATTGTTAGTTTCTCATCTAGTTTTGTTTACAAGGACGGAACGAACTTGGGTAAGAGTTTGACTCAAATTGGTGCGCATTGACCGTGTTATTCTGCTCGGGCTGGTACAATGATTGTTGTCGTCCAGTCGATTGAGGACTTGGTTGTCCAGTCGGGTAGTTGGCATAATCTAAAGTTTCTCCTTTCCAAGACATACTGGATCTTAATGGCGACTGAAGTGACTCTGATCGTGATCTTGACATTGTCTCTCGAAGCTGTAATGGTTGTAATGGGCGGGCACCGTGATGTCTTTGCTGAGAATGGGAAACTGCTTGATAACCTGGGGGTGGTCGATCAAACGGGTTTGAGCTCCTTGGCCCTGAGCTCATCGGGCTAGAAAGATGGCTGGAGAAATATCGATCGGATGAATTGATGGACAATGGCGAAAGAACATCAGGTGTGCCAATGGAACTTCCTGGAGTGTATCCAACATGTCCGTATCCAGGGCTCATGCCCGCCGGCGACATCTGGTCATCTTGTTCATGTCTGCGCATCGTGTCTACCATCAACGGTCGTATCATATGATCCGCGTAATTTGGCACAAAATCGACAGGCGATTGCATTGGTGTTCCAATACCGTGTACAGCTCCGTAAGGAGAATGTAAAGCTTGTACGTTGTCGAAATCATCTGGTACCGCTCTCATCTTCATCATTCGTTCTCGGTCATCCGCAGTAAGTCTCTTGATTTTCGCACGTCTGCTTCCATTAGTTCATATTCTTAGCTCAAATTGAGTTAGATTTTGCATACCGGTTCTGAAACCATACCTGCACTTGTCTTGGACTAAGGCCTGGAATTTCTCGTGACAAACGCTCGCGGTGAGCAGCATCGGGATGAGCTTGCTTCGCGAATTCACTCATAAGAAATCGAGTTTGTTGATGAGTGAGACTGTACTAGTTAGTTTTTATGTCACAACACATACATAAATCAAGATCAGCATACCGAAATCGTTTCATCTTCCTGCGTTCAGCTCTACGTTCTGCCGCCGTCTGTGGCGTTGATGAAGATCCATCTTCAGTATCTAGCATATCGTCGTCGTCGTCAATATCGTCATCATCTTCTTCCTTAGGACTCAGGAGAGCTGAAGTGTCTTCATTCATCAGTGCTCCTACTCCTTGTTGTGGTGCGCTTGACGCAGATGATACTGGATTCGATGCTATAGGTCCAAGTGAAAGCGGCGCTGATTCTGTCGAACCCATAGATTCATCCCGAGCTCTGTTGACAGAAGGGTGGCCACAATCTCCCGGTGCGGAGTCTGGTCGCTCTACGGTGGGTGTTGGCGGACCTTCCGGTCTCATTGGGCCAAGTGTGTGTCGGTGCTCTAAAGTCGGTCTAGTAACGGGTTGCTGTTGAGTGTTGTTTGTGCTGGAGCTTGCGGAGTGCTCGTAGTTTTGGTGGACCATGCCATTCTCTCCAGAGAGTTGGTACGAAGAGTACTGTTCTCGCCAGTCCGGCTGCGGTGGTAAAGCCTCAAAGTTCGCCATCCGTGGAGACGCGAAGTTAGCAGACCCAAGTTTATTAGAGGACCAAGTGTTCCGTCCTGTTTCGCATTGCCGTGTAACAAGCATTGAGAGTGTCTGTGTTTCGACCGTTGAAGATGGTCTGGAAGTTGCTTTTTCGGGTTCTTCAAGAGCCCTTGGTTCGAGAAAGGAATATGTGTGTTGTGTTGTCGCAGTGGTAAGTAGCCGTGGAATGAACGAGTGTAAGGGCCGCTATAGACAATGGCTGATCACTGACCAGAAAAGAACATAAGGCCTATCGAAGGCAAGTAATTGTTGAGTCTAGTTTTTGATCTAGTCCTGCTTGCTGGATAATGAGGTTGGAGAGGTCAGAAGAGTGTATAAAGCTTGTTCCTGTAGCTATTAATCGGTGGATAGATTAATCTTAAGGGTCTTAATCAAGATCTGCTAAATAAGGTTGATTGATGTATGGACCAGTCCCGGGAGTTTAAATGAAAGGTTTTAAATGTTCTGGACAAGCCGAACGCGTATACCTTCCAGAGATTTTGGTGCTTCACGAGTTGGTATTCAACAGCGCTGCCGTGTAGAAAAGAAGATGAAGCGACCCGGTTCAAGGATAGATTGGGCTCAATGAACGGATGTGGCGAGTGTCCTGCGTCGTCCAAATGAAATATATATTGCTTCTTGGTTTAATGACGTGCTAAGTCCGTACTAAGAAGTAACAGGAATGAAGTTGAAGGGGGGTCGTTGTCTTTCTTTCCACGTTCGATCGACAAACGTCGGGTAATATACTCCAAGATTGAAGGCCTTTGATATATAAGTTTCTTGGTTATGATCACCACAACAAGGAGACTGGACCCGACAAGCGCCCTATTACCCCTGGCTCTCACAATTCACAGGAAGTCCCTGTCGTTGCAGTAAAATGCCGCTGAAGTAAATTGTACCGATGACAAGAGTCTAGTATGCAAGCGGAGCGGAGTAGTGTCAAAAATACCCACCTCGACTTGATACAAGGCTTGCACGGTTGCGTCTAGGATTTTGCTTGGGAGGACCGGACTTGGGACGAGATTTAAAAGACAGTTGCACAAGCTAGAGTGGATAAAGAAGGAAGTTTGGAGGGAATGTTTTTAATGCACGAGGACATTCAAGGTCAGCCACAAACATGGACAAAAAATTTGGACAACAAAAAGTGAAGCGATTCAATGAAATAACTTTGTGTAAGAAGCCCACTGTGGCTCTTAAGAGGATTGACAAATGGAAATGAAGCTGCAGCAAAATGCTGGATAGCACTCTATCGAGAACTGTGCAGAACGTTGGATAAGATGAATGTGTGACTGGAGTGTAGGGATCTGGTGCCGGCGCAATCATCCGATACTCAGATGAAGCATCCAAAATTCTAAATGGACCAACAGGAGCTGGTTAAAATAATAGCAGGGCTCCGCAGAAATGGTGAGTTGTATCGATCTCAGCTAAGCCTATTGTGGGAGAGCTTGAGAGAACAACGGATATGACAGGGAACGAGCGGAGAGATCGAGGCTGGGTCTTTTTGCGTGGATCATTGGTCTTCATTTTGCATGAAAGGGTTGAAGGGATCATTGAATCTGTGGGTCAACTTGCAACCGTTGTCGCTAATAAATGCCACCCAATGAAAATCTATCAATACATGGGGGGGGGGAGGGGCCGGACTCGTTATGCGAGTTGTGATTATGCGAGTTGTGACTTTGACAACGTGACGACCCTGCCGCTTATGAACAATTAACGCAGACAAGAGTGTAAGAAGAAAAAAGTTAAATGCAAAACAGGAAACACCTAAGTAATGCATATCTTGCATATTTAGGTTCGCAAAGAACAGATTGGAAGAATAGCCTCAAAGCCTAGGTTGTTTTAACCTCCGTACTATTCTAAATAGGTAGTTGACAAGAACAGGATACTGTAAGAGGACGGGTAAAGCAACCTCCTCGGTGCTTTTGAGATCATCGTCAAACCTTGAAGCTTTATGCGTATGTTCCCACAAGAAGGCTGAGCAGAATCTGCTACAAAGTCCATAGACAGTTTGGTCAGGCGAAGGTTGGTTTGGCATGTGTGCATGGTGTTTGGTGGGCAGGAAAGTTCCGGATGGATGCGAGCGAATGTTCGGGGTTTTGAGTGCACTGTAAAGTTGGGGTGTGTAATCGCGAGGTACAATCAATGCATTATTGTTCATTTCATAATTCTGATGAACGAGGACCTGCCGTTGAGTTTTGACGATGGATGAGTAAAAACTGGAGCATTACCCCTTGTGCTAAGAGGAAACTTGGTGATAAGAAAACGCTACTAAGGAAACTACCACGGCTACCGAGAAACCCACTCACCACGAAAATGAAGGACTTTTTGAACGGTAAAGAATACTTACACTTAGCAATTATAAATCTAGGTAAATCATGTAGCAGCACGGGCTAGAAAAGCTAGAAGTCCGTCAAAATGGTTCGAATTTTCGAAAGTTGGCGGGTGTGCGGGTAGGGTTGCTCGGGTTGGACTACCTGGCAAACTTTTTGTGATTTGGGTAGGGATTTGGGCAGGGGGTGTGGTAGGTCTGTTCAGCGAAACAGAGAAAAGAGAGTTTCAAGATAACTGGGTTCAACTTCATGTATTCCATGCCATGCCGGTCATTGCTAATCTTCCAGGTCCCAAAGGAAATGATGTTTTAATATCGAGACGTGTGAGGCTATCCAAGTTTGGTCCAAATACGAAGAGGACTTGAGGTCGATGCTTGCATTCATTGCGAAATCGTTCGAATTGAAGAGCCAGCAGGCTACATCCCCTTCTTTTTCCAACAATATGGCTCGATTGTGGATAGGAGAGCCGAAGAATGAAGTGGACAATTAATTAGCATTTTTTCGTCAATCTTAACAATCAAACAAGGTTGCATCTAGATGGAATCATTTTGACATCTTCTATTCTTATTCCAGAAACACTTAGTCTCCTGGCCTGTATCAAGGTATCCCCAAGCAACTGAGATAAGCTAGCACGACGAGTGAAGACTTCGTAGCTATTTGCTCGCTCCAAGAAAGTTGATAGATGGAACATGATCCACCGTTACTACCCTGTAGTCTGAGAAGATTCGAACACTGATGGAAGCACAAAGGTGGACGAGAGTAGAGAATTAGCTTGGTACATATTTGATACTTGCTCAGAGGTATTTAGGAGGGAGAACGCAGAACCTTGGGAGAACGAGATTATAAATAATCTCAAACGTGAACCATTACCTAGGTTGGAAAGGTACACAAGAGTTGGAAGAGTTGAGACGGCCCCCCAAACAACTAACTATCATCAGATTAGATCCCCCCACGAGCAGCATCAAATCACCACATCGTCACTACACCGGTACTATCCATCACAATATGACCAATGTAGCATCTTGACATCGTAGATTCGGGCCAAGTCTGTCTGGGTAGCCGGAAAAACATTGTTTGAAAATAAAAACTGGGTTCATCTGGCGAAAAGTCTGTGCATCAACTGCACATCCATCCCGCTGTCTGATAATTTTGCTACGGATTCCGAGTATATCTCGAAAACCGAAATCGCGATGGAATTATATGCATGATTGTCAACGTGCGTCTCTTACTTTTATTTCCCGCTTTTGTGCTTCATATCACCCACTCCTAGCGAGAACAGTGATGTGATGGAAATAGCAAGATACACATCTCCAGGGTCGAATCAAGGATTTTCTCGCTCTGATATATTCGTGTCTCTATTCTGACGGGGCCCGTCCCTACGGTCCTGCGAAGCACATTCCCGTCATGGCCTAGATTGTGTGACGTCGGATAGCTACCAACATACCTTTGGAAAATATTGTGGTGTAGTGTTGAGAGCACCGCATGCTTGGATGACGACTGTCACGGTGACTAAACATATTCGCGGAAACTCAACCACAAGTGCAATTCGAAAACCCTAGAATATGGATGGCCCCTTCATCAGTCATACAGTATCCACACTCAACCTCGCCTTCACCTGCCAACACGTTGTTGTTTTGTTGATATGCATTTTGCAATTGTTCCGACAAGAAACCATCCGATTCGAAGACGCATACGTAGATACCCAGTCCTAGCAATGAAGCCGCAGAAAACCAGCCCCCAGGATGTTTTCAATGATGCATGTGCCGTCCAATTCAACGATCTGACGCAAGGATTTACCTGTCAAGAGCCTATCAGCAATTTACCAAGAGTCAAGAGAGGTTGTTGAGAGAGTTCTTTCTTTGCGTAATGCATCATGCGAAAAATTTAAGCTAGAAGCTTTGATTGTTCATCTCTTCATCGACATTTCAAATCGTTGATCATGGTGCTACTTTTAGAAATCACGCCCCGCTGATCACGGTAAATAGAACAGTGTCAACTTCTTCGGTCATGAAATGCATGAATCTCTTGCATAAGGCTGATACAATGTATAAAACAATAGTTGTTGGAGATGTCCTGATTAACGACGTTGTTTTAGGAGCAACGCTAAGATCTCGCCGACTCGTAAGCTGGACAAGTTTACGAAGATACGATATTTATGGATTCAGAAGTTTTGTGAATAATAAGCTTTTGGTTAGTTGTGGGGGATAAAACCGACTTGGATTCGATTGTTCAGCATGAGACGAGAGTATGAAGGGGTATCTGTGGGTAGGTAGCTGTAAGTAGCCGCACTTCGGGGTTCCTGAAAACTTCCATTGGTAGCCAAAACCTTAGATCTTGCCGGAGCGCGGGCGGGATCTCGAGAATGCAGTGATTTGTGACTGGGCTGAGGATGTACAGTAGGTACATGACGGTACCAGAAGTCAGCCATTCCTGATTCTTGCGGTACCCATTTTATCTTGATGTTGTAGCAATTTTGCACATATTCTAATGCTTCGGGCTTGAATTGACCATCAAACTTGAGCATTGATTGGTCAAACGCAACGGGACAGCAACAGCTACTTAGGTTGTGTGAATTCAAAGCGTGTTAGAGGCGTGCGGTGTAAGAAAAGAATGGTTACTCCTACTCTACAAGTAAAAACTCCGATTGTACGGTACCTTTAGGCTTTTGGTAATGTCACGGTAAGGGGTAGCACAAGAATTGGCGTGCTAGCTGGAGAGCTGGAGGCTCCACGGGTAGTCAGGATCAAGTAACAATCCTTGATTGTAACAAGAACGGAGACTCATTCTACAAAATGCGGCAAATTTAACGAAATTAGAGGTTCTCTTGACATGGGCAGTAGGAAAACGCTCACGAGAGATTCGGGGGGGGGAGAAGATTAACTTTCTAGTATCTACGCCCGTGTGATTCTGGGAAAGAAGAAGGGAGATTCGGAAGATTTCAGATCGATAGTAGGAAATGAAATGAAGTGAAATGAGATTTCGAGAAGGATTGTTTGCTCGTGCTAGGTACCTGTCGTTGGTCGTAATGGTATTGCTGAGGTTTCTAGGATATCACTCAGCTAAAAGAAGGAATTATGGATACATCCGTATTTAGATCATTCGGACGCAAATGAGACAAAACGATTGGTGGAGTAAATCACAAATGCAGGTACGACCGTAGACCGTCGACTAGGTCTAAATATGTCTAACCGGAATTGACACAAGTGAAGAAAAGAAATACAAAAAAGGGTGATGAAACAAACTTCAAATCCGATCCACTCACTGAATAATATCCATTACAGTCATCAGAATAACCCAAAACAACTCATTTTGAACCTTCTTTTTCTAAGGCTACAATTAAAATGGTATCCTCGCCGTTGCATCGAACGCCGAGCAATGGAGTGGGGTGGTGGACTTCCCAAGATGTACGAGTGCGAGACGCCGTTTGACGTGGAAAAGAAACTTCAAATCACATCCATCTATCATCCCCGTACTAGTCGCAGAATAGGAACAGAACCGCCGGCAGAATAGGTGGGAGTATCACATGGCTATGTTCCTGTCTCCTAAGTAGCTAGGGCTACGTGGGAAGCTGTACGAATATGAAGCAGTGGAATCAACAATGTAGGCGATGTGTTAGAAGTAAGTGATCACTAATAATAACAACAAAATTTGCTTATTGCACGGTACCTTGTCTGTCTAGATAATGCCTTCATCGTTCGTAGCACCGCTTGCCTACTATACTCGAGGATGTATCTGCCATCTAATGTTGTACATGGAACTAAGTCTTCAGCTGAACTGGACTACTAGCTAGGTACAGACATCATTCTCCAATGTTCCAGACTCCATGGACGACATAGCTTACTTGACTCGCCCTCAAATATCGACTGTACTCCAAGATCTCCTTCCGAGCACGGTCTGTAATTCGGAAATGGCGGGCCAACCCTTACGCAAGTAATAATTGTGTTTGGCAGGTCTGCCAGCTACTCGCCGATTGTCATCCCCATGTCATATTTCCCATTCTTTGTCTAATCTTATATGTTCTGTAATCATCACAGTTCTCCTTGCCCAAATCAAGCTCTCGGCTCCGTTCCGAATGCTACCAAAACGGATGTAAGGCGTCAAAAAAAGTCCTTCATGGGTTGTTCCACTCTTCTCTTCAAGACTTCGGATACATAATTTCGTAAGGGGCCGGGACCGAGAACGCTACAACCACATCGCTTACAGTACTCCGTAGAATCATTTCTTTGAAATTACCGAGAGAATCCACCACTAACGGGGTCTAAAAGCAGGAACGGTGAGGAAACACAACGGCACAGGTATAGACCTGCCATCATGGATATCATCTACTCCTGTCAAGCTAGATGGCGCTTATGATTCAGATTAAAATATTCTCCGATGCGTTCCCCACTCAGTAGTCCTTCGAATGGTCCAACAAGTATCAGAAACTCCAGATTTTCTACGTGACGAGTCCTCAGCACATCTTTCACATCCTCAAACAATGCCCAGAAAGAAACACCCACAACAGGATGTTTGTGAACCATATACCAATACACAAATGCTTGCAAAAAAGATTGTCACATTGTGCTGTGCGTGGTCGTGGGCTCATCACTATTCGTCTCCTTCGGACTTGTGGGACGTTGGCTAGGTTAGATAGTCGTCATACGTTCAAAATTGCTTCCAAATTATGATGCTTTTGCTGTTTGTTGTGAACACTCCAGGCAATTTCAGGCTGCTGACGAGCTTGCCCCATTATCCGCCTGTTTATCCGAGAGATTGAGGGGTGCAGAGACCCCAACCATATCACGTCCAGCATCCATGCCCTTGCATTTGCTCATCTTAAGGTGATGGGGGGGTCATAATACAATCCCTGTATCAAGCCTTGCTGTGTCGATCAGCACGGGCGCCACAAAGAAGTACCACGCTGGATTCTCTCATGTTCTGAGTCGTCGATAATCATGAGTGGACGCACTCTGCCTTACTTTTTGCTGTTAAAAACCATGCAGTGTTCTCCCGTAGGAAGACCGCATTCTGATAGAACGGCGACCATTCACATCATTATCTTCGCACACTTACGGCCTGCAGCTCTCCACGAGAATCAGCACGAGAAGAATCTCCCGTGTTTTTCCATCTATAGCACACATCGAGAAGGTATCACCATGACTACCATCTCACTGCATATATGCGACAGACAAGACGTAAGGTGGCTGTGTCCCCGGATTTTCAATCACTCGAAATATACCCTGTGTGCGGGTAAAGGACTTTCCGGTAGTAGGTACTATATACTTTCTATTTCAGAAATCGATACATAGACTTCAGAATCTCGTATCAAGGGAATATCGGCAGTTGTCGGCGATTAATATATTGTATATTACATGTAAATCATGCATGATACGATTTATTATATTGCAATTTATCTCCCACGCTGCAAACCCATATGTACCTGGTTATAGGTCAGTTCCAGAAATCTGGTTGTCTTGGGAGAATTTCTATTTAAAAGTTGTCGTGGACATTTTTGATGATCAGTTTGAGAGTCGAAATACGGATTAGCTTTGCAAGTTGTTACTGTCAAGGTGCTAAGTTTGTTGAAGACCTCAACAATTTTCAAACAATGTGGTCCGGAGTAGTTTTTCTTTCGGGATTATCGGTTATATTCGTCCCATGGACAGAAATGGACCAAGGGAACCGAGAAAGTTTGCATCCAGTCGAGCGAGAATTCAGCCAAATCTTCTTTTGATCATCAAGATCCACTGTTCAGTGAACATTCTGCCACTTTGCGTATCATATCATTTTTTGATGGAGACTGGGAATGAAGATTTCGGTACCAGTCATCTGCCAGGAGATGTCATACGTATATTCTTTTGGGGTAGAAGATTCATGGCATATTCTTCAAGTCGGTAGGGTCTTGGTCTCGCCTCGTGCCCCCTAGCTACAGCGTTGTGTGTTACCAGATTGTGTCAACAAATACACAAGGAGGCGAGAAACGAGATGTGATCAAAGTATGATAGATCACGGAGACTTCAAAGAAACATCAACCATACCACGATGCCGAATCTATTGCCAAAGATCAAGAAGATTTCCTATATCAAAACGGAATCTATGTTTGTCCTTCCAGTTTCGTTGCTCTCACTTTACTAGCTTCACTATTAGATTGTAGTGTCTCGATATTTGCCATAGGTCAGCATAAAAAACACCAAAGTGTTATTGTTATGCTTAAGTTGGGGGCAAACATTAGAAATTGTCCCCAATATATAGGTAGACACTCTTCTTGCTGCCAGAACGGTCTGCCAGTTCTCTCTCCTTGCAAGTTTTGACAAATGCATAAGTGATATAGTTACCAGATTGACATATAGGTATATTGTCATCACAAAAGCCATGTTTTGCTACTGAGACAGGAGGACGGTCCGAAGAAACGTCACAACCGAAATATTGGCCATCCAGAAATGAACAAACTAACTTAAATTAAGGGTAAATTTTAGCGCTTAGCGCAGCCGTTATTGACAAGCCCTCAACAAGCCATTGTGACATTGTGCCTCTGCTATCTGCACATTGCCATGGAAATATTTACTTTTTCCAGAGAGACTTCAGATGAGACATTCAGCGTGCATAAACTTCAGTGTCTCGTGTTTACATTAGCTTCAATAAACTGATCTAAGCATATCGCGATGTCAATAATACTACCTCGTATCGCGGTAGCTAGTAGTGACATTGTATAGATCAGGACATATGAAATTGCACGCGACACGCAATCAAGTTTAAAGTTATCATTGTGGTGGAAAGACATGATGTTGATTCGAAGATTTTGGTCAAGTTGAGGCTTGAACTCTAGCTTAATTTTATGATAACCTTTACTTCAGCGGAACATAACGGCCGCTCATCCGGCGGCGATGGCCCTAGTAGGAGTTCTTGCTCAGCTAACACTGCAGAGTTTCTTCTAAGCCTGTTAGTTAATTGGATAGGGGTCTTTTTACGGTGGACTAGATTAAAAATACGATGAAGGTACGTCTAGGAACTCCTTTCCGTGATGGAGAAAGTTAAAACGACAGAATTTGAGCTTGAGCTTGAGCTTTGCGCTTCTGGTAGCATTCGTTTTAGAGTTGAGGTTTGATGTGATGGTCAGTCCAAAGGACAGTAAGTAACGTCATATGACTGATGAGCCTCAAAATATCGACGGTTATAGCGATCACATTATGTAGAAATATTGCTTGTTAAAGAATGTACACCTTCACAGATATTGGAACCCTGTCTTAGACATCAACTTGATGGCTTCTTTGAAAGACCACGGATATTCTGAAAGCACCCTGAGATGCCATACAATGAAAGTGTATTCTGAACTACCATATTTATATAGTCCTCATTGATTGTTACATTACATAGTGTATTTCATCAAATTTTGTGTGTTAACGACATACTAGAATCTGTCCCATCAAATACCTAGTCAGAACAAGAAAAACAGTCAGCTTGGAGAAATTTGTTGAGTACATGAAAGACGTCGTTGAAGTCTCATTGACAAGTGATTCGAACTCCAAATACACAGCTCATGATATAGGGTTCAACACATCAAAGCAGAATCACAGTTCGCTCCATGTAATGTATATCAGAGATCCCACCACAAATACACCCCTCGTTTAATCTCATCCATATCCCCGCATCTGAAACCGGACCTCAAAACTCGACATAAGCGTATAGATCCCGCCGTGAACCTTGATACTCCGTAATCAAACCAGCCACCCGCGGCTCAGCCTTCTCAAAACTTGTTTTGTAGTGCCGATTCTATACCAAGCACCGCCTCTGATTGGCAAGCATGGCAGTTTTGCTGCCTTTGTTTCATCAATTTTTGTGTTACCACAGTAGTTTCCTGCTCACTTTGAAGTGTATCGATGGGCTGAAAAATCTTTGGTACAAGGCGGGAGAAGTTTTGATGTCACTTCGCTCATAGTCATAAAAATAGCATACCCTAAGATGTGTGATTCTTCTAGGACTTACCAGTTAGCTTTCTACTCATTCTTGCCATGATTCTTTTTTTAAAAGACAATGTTGAGTTATCGACAATGTGGAGGGCAGTAGTCACACACGTAAGAATAGTTTCTGTGGATTTACACATCTATATCTCGGGAGCTGTTTTCACTGGAAAACGTTTTACATCTGCGATCAAGCAGATAAAATCCAAAGACTAGATTGGTATGACTGTAATGTGACTCAAATACACATCACCAACATGAATTTCACTCCATGGTCTCAGACATAACCATGGTAAACTGCATTATTCTTCCCAGGAAAGATTGATCTTAATAGAAAAATGACTGTTAAGTGCTGTGATCTGCAGTCTCAGCTAACAACTCATGACATACTTCATTTCATTTCATCGTAATTATCTAAACTTTCTCTTTTGCTCGACCGAGCCTCACACATCATGAGATCTCATCCAATATACACTTCAATACTCATTCATATCTACAGAGAAACCAGCACAGAATCTCAAAGCTACCTGGAAACCCAATTATGCAAATACAGAACATGTGACCAAGTCATGATTTCGACCATCGGTGGTGATACAATACATTCGTAACCGAGCATGAAAGTAAACAACTTAATCACGAAGCACAAACCTCGAACTTAAATAACACTAGGTGGCTACTGCAGGTTGACAGAATGGTAAGATGGAAAGGGCGAATTCATGTTCATAAATTGGTATCATTCTTTGTTTATTTATTATTGTACGCCATTTTCCTGTATTGTACTCAAATACAATACATTTCCGTCGACGATGTCCATGAGTCGTCCTAATTTTCCTTTATCCGTATATCTATCGGCGATTAATTTATCTTACAAATTTCATCTTGGTATCATCAGTCGACACCATCAAATTCTTCTTCGGGTTCAATAATATCGTCATCTTCCCCGACGCCCTCATACCCTTCTCCAGTCTCAACATCATCTCCAACAACCTTTCCCTCCTCAATCGCTAAGACCTCTGCTCCACCCTCTGGCAACCCTCTTTCTTCCCTCAACTGTTTTATCTTGGAGTTTGTCATCTCGAAAACATATTGACCCAAATGTTCTACCCCCTCCATAACAGCTTCACCTTGCACTGACTCTAAGCCCTCCTCACTCGCCAGAATCCTCTGACTTGGCCACATCTCCCCAGTGCTCAAAGTCAACTTATCTGGTCTCGATAGAAGAATATCGAAGGCCTGCTTTAGCTCGAAACAAGATTCAAAAACATCTCGTCGACCCAAAATGTAAAGACCGAGACGAGCGCGAGACAGTGCCACCGTAAGACGTCTAATGTCGCGAAGATAACCGACGCGTGATGTACGAGTAAGAGAGAGAATGACATCTAGTACCCTGTCAGTGATTTATCGGCAAGAGAATCAGCTTCACGAAACTTACAATCATTTTGTTCTCCTTGATATTTATCGACCGTTGTGACGATTTTTGGGAGGCCGAATAGAGGATTCTTAGCACATCGATGGGATAGGACATCTTTGATTAGTGCACGCTGACCAGCATATGTGGATAATATACTGATCTTCGAAGCTGGATACCCGAGTAAGCGCATATATTGATAGATAGCAACTGCGTATTCTGCTTCTCCCAGATTCTGAATGAAATGAGGAGTTGGCTCCATTTCACCCTTTCCTTTGTAATCAGAAACTTGAATGAATTGGTAATCGTACTTGAAACCGGCATTTGCGGTTTGATATTCAGATGCAGTTGATACAATTGGCAAGTTACCAAGATTTTGGTAACGCCAGGAATAGAGAGATGCAATCGACGGACGAGCACGACCCTGTTGATCGAGATTGATAGTTGGGACACCTAAGCGAACTAAGCGCGAAAATAGCGACTGCTCGAGGTTTGCGTAATGACGGAACGCAAGATTTTGAACCACAGGAGAGTTCTGGAAGTGGTCACCGCACAAGACTACACGTTGAAGGGGAGTTCCACCATTTGCTGGCTTCTGCAACGCCATGGGTATAAAATTTTCGATCTCAGTGATCTGAGCCGCCTCCTCCATAACGACATTATCATAATGGAAGCCAAGTGAAGATATCTCACGCCTTCTCATAGCAGCGTGCGTTGATGTCATCGCAATGATGCGAGCCTCATTGGTGAGAAGATAATTTGCCTTGTCTCGATCTCGTCGCAGAATTTCAAACGGTCGAACATCTTCAAGTTCAGCGAAAATTTTAGTAACATGGTTATAACAACCTGTAGCTACATCAATGACAGCATCTCTGTCGGCACCAGGAGGGAAAAGAGGCTGAGGAGCATTCGAAAAGTAGTAATGAAACGGAAAAGCAGAGACGATTGACTCTGATGTTGAATCCGTGTCTTTCATAATTTCCTGGAATCTTGTCCATGCTGGCTCAACGTAAACCGAGTTGAAGTATCCGGCAGTCTCCGCTGAGCTTCCATGAGCACCTGGGGCGCCGAAATTGGCAGCAAGGCGATCAACCTCTCTAAGATACCCATCTCGATTCTCGAGGAAAGACTCGACACGTCCGTGCTTACTGAAATTTGTTTCAGTGTCTAGTTCCTCTTCACCATGTCCCAGCCGCAAAAGGTGGCGTTCGTCAATGTCAAGAGCAACGATCTTCTGGAACAGTTGATTAAGAGCTTGATTACTATGGGCAATAAGTAGAGTGCGCTGATTAGGGAAGTTGTGATATAAGTTGTTGATAATTTGAGTTGCAACATCTGTCTTTCCAGTTCCCGGAGGACCAACAATAACGGTAAGCCCCGGTTGCGTACCGGAGATGATTGCTTCAATTTGAGCAGGTGTAAAACGGACTTGGTTCAACTTAGGGGCGTCCATGGGATATGGTCCTGTACTTGGGGGTTTATAAGAGGAAACTTGGATGGCTTGAGGCTCATCTTTTGGTGCAGTCTCTGCTTCCCTGCGCCTCTTTTTCGTTGGTCTTGCTGGCGGTTCAGCAGCTTTTGCCACGGTTTGCAATACGTAGGGTGGCCCGAAACTACCGTTGACATCGTCATTTGGCTCGACCGTCCTACCGGGCAAGCTTTCAATTAGATGTTGCCAGTCAAGGAATGTGTCTCGATAATCGACTTTTTTGAGTTGATTTGATAGCCTAGTATAGTTAGCCCCTGCAGGGTCACCATAGCCTAAAAAGACCTCGTGGAGCCAGGGGGCCAGCGGGACATCAGATAATGTTAAACTTCTGATTGATTCAAGAATCGGTTTAAAATTATTTTCACGCCCTTTTCTGCGAACAATGATATTCATGGTTTCGTAAATGTCAGGCTTGCCTTTGTCGGTGCGATCTTTGTCCTCTTTATACATGGCTGCATCAAGTTTCAATTGCAGTCTCCGCGAGCCAGCGCGAGCATTTCCGTTGACTTGACCATTATAATTCATCAATGAGCGTCCCCTATCATCTTGTACTTGAATGACCTCAGCTGCTCGGAGGTATCTCAGGCCGAGGTTTTGCGCATCTGAAGTTGATACTCCGCCGTTCTCGATCATAACAGATTCGTCCGTGGCTTTCACAGAGAGCAAGAAGATCACGTCATCAGGCCGCAGCGAATCCCATTCGCGGCGAACATTTTCTGCCATGCGGCTTACATCAATTGTGACTTCGGCTCGGACGAGAGCTGGTTTGTCATCTCCTACGAGAGGAGGTACCACTTCAAGAATACTACAAATCGATTAGAGTGGATAGAAACAATGAAATGATGCCAGAACTTACGAAGGTTTTGCTATTGGAAGTGCCATCCTGGAAAATCCTTCAAAACTTGTCTGGCCTGTCCTACCGGCGACTGGTCGGAGACGCTTTATTGTGTCCTCTACATCTCGTCTGATCTCATAGAACGACTCGCATCGATGCAAGATAAATGACCGCCACAGAAAATCTCCAACAGTCAGATACTGCAGATTCAATTTTGGGATAGCGAGAGGTTGTGATCCATCGAATCCATCGTTTCTGAGCAGGGTCCTTTCAAAAAGAGTACTTTCAGTTGGAAGAATGCTCAAGTCACGTGCAGTCTCTTGAAATGTCTTTCGCTTTTCATGTGTTGATAGAAGAATTTCCAAGAGAAATTTACGGTCTACTACAACCTTGGTAGACGATGGATAAGACGTCCGTAAATCAAGAAGCTCGCAAAGCTCTGTCATCTCAGCGTCTGTCAGGGATTCTAAATGACCCTCAAGCTCCACGCGCTTATCAATAGACGAATAATTGGACAAGGCAAGAATAGTCAACTTTTCCCTGAAATGCTTGAGTGCAGTTCTTTGCAGGGACGCCAGTGTTGCACAATGGCGTTCATATGCTTCCGTGCGGCTATGTTGAACGCCTGTATGATCATTAATTGCAAAATATGTATAATGCTTCAAAAGCGCATATAGATCTCGTAGAAGCCCATTATCCTCTTCATTGAATGCTGGGGATAGTCTAATAGTTGGAAGAACGTGAAGATCTTGTAGAAGTGTGTTTACGTATCTCCTGGTTGGCAACTGACTCTGCAGATCCGACAAAAACTCTATGAATCTTTCGCAGTACTGTACATTTTCTGTTTCGTGCATTAGCCAAAAGAAAAAGATTCTAGTAATAGCAAGGGCTTCAACGAACCAGTCCTTAATTTGTCTCCGTAGAGTTGATTGAAAAAATCCAGAATTAGAGTCAAGAGCCAAGATCGCTCAAACCTGAGTCTAGCTTTCGTAGGTTCATCAGAGGCATCATATCGTTTTCCCGCAGCCCTCCAAGCTTTTTTCAATTGTACAGTATGATCGAGTATCCTTTCTCTTTTCTTCTCGCTTGAGATATTGTGCCAGATAGATATTGAGACCAAAGGTGCGCATTCTTTCCGAACTATGCCATTGTCTAGTGACTGGAATGCGCTTATTATGAATGACAACAGATGTGTTCGAATTGTCGCAGAGAGGGTAGTATCCAATGTCATGGACAAGATTCGGCGGAAGAGAGTCGAGAAATCAGATGTATTATCCGCAAAGATATCTATGTTCATCAGCATGATGAAGCAAAGCTTCCTTACTAGTACTTACCCCAGGTTGGCAGATGTTCTCTAGTCCTTACATTCACGATGAGAACTATGAGAAGTATGTGGAAGTTCGAAGCATCTTCTGAATAACCCGGCCAAAGATAACTAGCATTGTTGTCAGTAATAGTTGCTACGTCAAAGGTCTGGAAGGATAAATGTACTTCTCAAGAATATGAAGATTTTCCAGCGTCAAAAGGGATCTGTAAGAAAACTCTTCCTGCTCTAAAACATCCCATATCTCATTCTTGATAACATCAGGCTTGACCTTGACCTTTGCGGACTTCTTCGAAGGTTTCAACCAATATTTTGCGGCCAGTTGAGAAAATGAGTTTTCATCCTGTGATACTTCCGCGGGTGGCACTCCCATAGTTTCTTCAACAGCCTTCCCCTGGCCTCTTCCTTTCGTCCTCGGGGCCATTGTGATTATTCGTGGTATTGACTGGCAATTCGTATTGCGCGCGTCGGTCGCGTGTAAACACCTTATCGTCCTGATAATTTTTGGAAGCTTGGTGCACCGGTGCTGTTGCATGTGATGACTAAGCAGAAATTCGCCGTATCTAGATTGACGTCGCGATAACTTTCACTTCTCGCAACAATTAATTCTGCAACCAACCTTGGAAGCCTTTCAAATTACACCTTTTCGTTGGCGCAAGCACGGAAGGAGTTTTTGAACTGACATCGTATCACAACATGGCTGTCAGTATGGAGGGACACGGCCTTCCAATTGTGGAATCTTTTGCGCAATTATTGTTGGAAATGCTTCAGCGGGCTGAACATGTCAAAGAAACACACACCATAGAGTCGCCATTGAGTAAAACGGAACTCGCGAACACATACGAGCGAATTGATCAGATTTTCAACGAAGCGGCACCCATAGAAACTAAAAAGCGCAGTCAGTATGCGATCATCGAAACCGCTGTTCGAGACACTTTCAACAATTTACTGGTAAGCCATGCACCAGTACGAGTCGTAGATACCCTCTGACGACCCATAGGCCTCTATATCTATTGAAACTTCCTCCTCCAGGTTGTGGAACCTTCTCGATATTATCTCCATCTTGTCTGACGATGAACAATGCGAACCTGCCCTTCTATTTTGGCTCGTTGAAGAGTTACTGGATAGTCAGACTATTGCGGGATGCCGGAGAATATTCGATTATCTTGAGTCACGACGTGAGAAAATTACTGCGAAGCATTTCAACCAGAAGAACTTAGTTATCTTGAGAAGCTGTAACGAGCTTTTGCGGCGACTTTCCAGAGCAGAGGATACCGCATTCTGCGGTCGCGTTTTCATTTTCATGTTTCAAAGCTTTCCCCTTGGCGACAAGAGTTCTGTGAATCTACGCGGTGAATTTCATGTCGAAAATGTCACATCTTTCGATACCCTACCGTCCAATCCAGGGGATGTTGAGAAGATGGAAGTGGATTCGGACAGCAATGCAAAGGAAACTTCACCAGCCTCCAAGCCAGCATCAAATGGACGAACGAGTACGGCAAGAGGCTCTGAAGATATCAACGGTTCAGGCAAGGATGTAGCATCATCAAAACGCGAACCGCCGATGAAGCCCGATGAGCTATACCCAATATTCTGGTCATTACAGCAGAGTTTCAGCCAACCGAAAAAATTGTTCAACTCCGAGAATTTTGCAGAGTTCAAAAAAGGGCTGGAAGCTACAATAGCAACTTTCAAGTCGGTACACCATGAAACTGCAGGGCGTCCGACGGCAAGAGTAGCAGAGGATAGTAAGAGGGGAACAAAAAGAAAGCGCAGTCAAGGAGACGACGACCTAGCTAATTCTTTCAATCCCAAATATCTTACAAGTAGAGACTTATTCGAATTAGAGGTATGCTATCTTTTAGAACTCACAAATTGCTATTCCGACGCTAATCTCAACATTGCTAGATTAGTGATTTATCATTTAGGAGGCATATACTTGTTCAAATTCTGATAATAATGGACTTTCTTCTTTCATTAAGCGCCAAAGCGAAAGAGAAGCTTTCGAAAGCTTTACCGGATAACCTTAATAGATCAGTTACTTATGCAGACCAGACGCTTAGTGAAGAAGATGTAAGTAATCCCTTTTTTGGACGCGTCTTTTAGTAGGTATTAGCTAACAATTTATAGACGAAGTGGTCATTAGATATGAAAAAATCAATTGCAGAATATCTGAAGAAGGGCGCGGATGGTGCCTTTTTCTACCGTATGGTTGAGACAGTTCTGTCAAGAGATAAGAACTGGGTTCGTTGGAAGGTCGAAAATTGCCCTTCTATTGCTAGACCAGCTGTTTCACCTCATGATTATATTACTGCTAAAGCGTCGGCTCGCAGAGCGACAACTAATAAACGATTACGTCCTAATCCTTTAGGGTCTTTGGATCTCAAATTCCTTGCGGAAAGCGACTTACGGAGTGGTTTGGAAAGGTTGAAGAAACCAGAACGTTACCAAATTCCTTCCATAAAGAGCTTCAAGAATAAAATCGACCTGGACGACATGGATATTGACATGGCTCGAGACGAAGAATCGAAAAATATTGCCATAGAAGCTAAAGCGAGCAAGTGTTGGAGAGCACTACGAATCGCTGGTGGAAGCAAACTTGCTGCTTTTGATAAAATCGAGAAATCCGACAGCATTGACGAAATCTTTAAAGATGATGTCAAACCCGAAGATCTTGTCGCCCCTGGCGATGAAGATGCGCTAGAAAGTGGGGATCAGAAAGCTGAGGAGGGAAATGATGCGGCAAAATTACCACCGCCGGAAGACGAGGATGTTGATATGGAAAATAAGAAGAAAGAAGAACAATCAGATGTTCCAACCGTGCCCGCTACGGAAATAGAGACATAAGGTTGAAGATGGAAACGACAAGGGTGGCTCAAGGTTGAAAATCAGCATGGCATGGATGATACAAAAACACTCGGTCATCTGCAAAAAACAATATAGTGTGACGGAATCCACGTCATTGAAAACTGTACTTTTAAATGTACTATATAATACCCCTTTTATATCTCGCACAGATATACTATATACTATAGCGAAGCTTAGTATAACATTGCATTACTATCAACTGCTATCAACCACAGAAAGACAAAATAATGCAGTGGTATCATTCCCAAGCGGAATTCGTGAGTGCAATGCTTCAAAAAGGATACTTGAGCTGGGAATTTGATTGTCAAATTCGCTGGAAGTGCCTTGTTTTGTATTCTTGAATTGGAAAGCCAAGTGAGAAGAGGGGCGTTTTTTCTTTGTTATTAGAATATAGTGATAGACTACATTATCATTTATTGATAATAACAACGCAGACATTATGCAGATGTTCGATTCCAGATTTAACAACCACGGAAGGGAAAGCAAAAGTAGAAGCGAGAGTAAAAGGAAGAGCTCGCGAGGCGGAGTTAGGGCTTTTTATCATGCAGTTTTGGTGAAGTCTGGGGAGTGTTGAATTGGGAATACATTAAAAGCTCATTGTGGTCTTGTATTTCGAGATAACATGCGTGTTAGTTCGATTGATTTCTGCATAAGGAAAACGCTTCCAAGTGTAGAAGATTTAATAAGTAAGGCTTGGTGTACTCGATGGAATACATGTTGGGAGATATTCATTGGTTGTTGTTACGGTTTGGATATGCTTAATTAAGTTGCTGTAGATTTATGGAGACTGGGATGGAGACCCTTGGATCCGTCTTTCTGGTTTCAATGGGCAAGGAAGCAGGCTTGTGGTTGCTGATTTTTTGTTTATGACTTTGTGAAATCTGATGTTGTACTGCACGAATGCTCAAATTTGGCTTGAGGATGTGTGGAAATAGATCATTGCAGCAATGGGGAATCAGATGATAAGTCGTTGGGACGTTATGGAGGTTGAGTGAAGAGGACGGGGTAGTTAGTACAATGATGTTTGGTCGTCATAATAGCTCATGAATCTCCTGCATAAGTTAGTATCTTAGATGGAGACCTCGTATTAGCTATCTCAGTACCTCACTATTCAACTTAAAAATTCACGTTAGCAGAATAGGAAATCGCATCCATAAATGGCTGAGTGGTATTGTTATTATGAGATCATGCTAATTCTTATCGTACTACTTCCATGCAGTGCGTGCGATCGCAAAACTACACGCATTCATATTCCATGCATGTGTAGATGATGAAAACCACCGATTTCCGAATCCTTTACCCTCTTGAGCTAATGCAAGATTGTTCTTTCATTTCTTTGAGCTTCAAGCTGTATGCAGACAATATAATCCTGCAATACTCTGAGTCCCTTATTAGACTCTCTGAGCATTAGCGAATACTTCCTCCACGAGTTGTCACCCGTGACTCCCCGAGTTCCTATTCTTCCGTTTCCTATTTATACATGTATTTGTTTTCATTCGAAAATCTTTCTGATCTCGTCCAAACCCTCTTTTCCGGCAAGTATACTCCACCATTTACTCGTGTTGCTACTTGTATTCAAGATACCCGGATTTGGAGTGGACTTTGATCGATCGTCATTGCGGATTACGACTAAGTACTGCGGAACGTTTGGACCAGAGAGATTGGTGAGTATGGAGCGTGAAGAACGCAGTTTCCATGCTCTGTAAGCGAAGTGTTTGCGTGGGAGTGAGTTTGAATTGGATTTGGTGGGTGAGGATGAGAGCGGAGATGATGACGAGCAAATGGTAGATGGGGATCGTGCGGGTAGAGGTGAGTAGGCTTGATTATTAAAGAGAAGTAGTTGAGGCTGTGGTGTTGGATTTGGCTTCCTGTTATCGGTAATCATTGGAATCAGAGATTTTGAAGCTATCTCGGTAAGAGCTGGAGTTTGAAATCTATGTTCGGGAAACAATGGCCGTGGGGATGCAGGAGAGCTGTAGGCACGGTCGCTGAATGAATCAAGATGAGATTGTAAATTTGTGGATGCCATGGGGAGAGACCTGTTTGGACTTGTATCTCGAGGATCGAAGGGTCGTGGGCTAGTCCTAAGGGGAACTGATGATGATGGCAATGATGCTGATTTAGGAGGAGATGGGTAGGCGTCAGAATACTGAGATGGCATTGAGTTATTATTTTCGAGATCGCTAGCGAACTTGGGCGAATCGCGAGGAGAAGAAGTCTCGCTACAGAGAGAGCCAAAGAATTGATTTTGGGGATTCGGCGACGTAAATTCTGGAGGGGGTGTCGGGTCCAGAATAGAGCTTATACGTATTCTCTTTGTGGATGGATCGAGCTCAGTCGTTGCTAGTAATGCATGCAAAGTAGACTGGTGAGCTTCTGTAGGGATATGGGTGGAGATATGAGATGATGGACGTTTCAGACTGAGGCTGTGAGTTTGATCACTTTCATTGGCTGGTGCTGGTGAATTTGGGTTCGAACCTGATATCATAGTGGCACTAGGATACAAGCTTTTCGAGTCATAAAATCGATTGAGGCTGGCAAGTGTAGTTATAGCGGTATGTTCTAATGTACTGAGATCGGGCGATGCTGTGGTCCTTGGAATAGGCGGAGGCAAAGTTGAAGGTGATAAAGCCATATAGTTCGGATGATACTGAAGATACGCTGGGCCTCTTCTTTCAATCGCTGGCAATTTGCGTCTCGCCCTGGATAGCATTGTACCTGGTGTTCGTTTGCCACCAACGAAATCAAAAGTTTTGACAGCTTGTTCGATGTCCTCGACTTTCACAGGTGTATTAAGCAAAGAATCCTGCAGAGATGCTACGTTGGTTTGGTTAAGAATATGACGACGATAGTTTGAAACATTAGGGATGCCATGACTGTATGGAATATTCCCAATCAAAGGTGATATTTCTTCCCGACCTTCGTCTTCCGATTCGTCTTCCTCTTCGCTCCGGGAACTGGCAGTCAAGTCGATGTCACTCTCCTCTATCTCGTCGGAAGCAGACAGAAAATCCTGAGCACTAGGCAGCTGATCCATGATATATGAAAGACTCATTACATTTGCCTGATTCTTGCCCTTTGATTTCATCAATGGGTTCTCCTTCCGTCTCAGAAACTTTGAACCGTCAGCTATGATACTTTGATTTGAGGCATGAGAGCTCAAGGTGCTGGTTTTCGAATCTTTCAGATAGCGAGTGGATGAATCAATAGCTCGAAGCCCTCTGTTGGCAAATTCCCGGGCTTCGAGTCTTTTATTCAAGTTATATCTTGAGGGTTGACTTTTTCCTGGTCGCAAAGCTTTCGGTGTCCGATTTCTGGATTTGTAGACAGGTCTTTGAAACGGCGGTGATGGTGGCCGTGGTTGAGCCCCAAATCTTCGGACAGGCATTCTCTTGCCTGGTGGTCGTTGTGATGAAGGTATAGCGCGAGGGCTATCATTCTGAGGAAGAACCGGTTTCTTCTTCCTGATGGGTATAAGAATCTGGCCATCTGTATTAGGCACGGCCTCATAGGTAGTCATGATTATGGATGATGAAGGTATCGTTATGATGTTCTGCGCAGTGATAGTATTGTTTAATGTTGAAATGGAGAATAGAATGGCAAGAGAGGCGATGAAAGCTTATATAGCTGCGTCATGATCTGTGTGTGATTCATGAGAGAGACGTTGAGTCGAGTGTGAATAGTCTTGCGTAGTGGTGAAAATCGTTATCGATGTTAGTATTCACGATGGATGCTCTCAAATATTTGTTTTCATCAAGGCATCAAATAATTCATGTATACAACGTCAGTGAATCATAAAATAAATAAGATTGTTGATATGGGGCATGTTTGCATTGAGTCATAAATACGCTTGTCGGCTGTTCGATGATCTCGAGGCCACTGATTGCAAATAACTATAATAATAAAAATGCGAAGTAATTAATGTCCCAATTAACATGGAAAAAGTATCCTATAAGATGGTTCTGAATGATGAACCTTTAATGAACAACAGTAGTGGTGGACATGAATCCACAATCATTCTACTTAGTGATTTCCCCTATGCATCTCTACCTTTTGCTTCCAGTCGATTTCTCAATAAATGCGCTTCATATTTTTCGAAAAACTTCCAGTCCTCAAGCATCAACTGCTCTATTCGCGCATCATGTTCTTGATTCACTACTGGCTCTTTTAGATTTCTTTTACGCCGCTGCTCTACCTGTACTCCATTTGATAATCTTCCATTGCGTGACTCATTTCTCTTTGTGGTCCATACCATTCTTTGGCGGGGCTTGCACGATTCCATGTTATTTTGATTGGTGGCTGTGGCCGTACCTGACCTTGAGCTTCCATTCTTTTGGGAGAGCGCAGCGGAAGCATGCTCTCTAGCTAGGCCTGAGGTGGCTCTAACTATCGCCCTAGTCTATGTTCGACACAATATAGTATCATTTATCTATTTACAGAAGGGAGGCTGAGGCAGTTCTTGGAGGCCGCCTTTCGAGATTGATCACTTGCTTCTGAGCTGGCTTTAATTCGATTCTATAAGTCAGTAATCGACAGTCATGGTGATTGGTCCAGCTGGTTCGAGAAAAGCACAACTGCTCTCCTTGACAATGTTCGATGTAGTCCTTGGTTGCGGTCCAAATAACTAGCCTCGACGCGAAATATGATACAACAGTACCAAGTAAAATCGCAACTGCAACAATGATTTTTTGCTTTATCCCAAGTTATGAGATGCTCGACGAATCTCTTCAGAAGACTGTTCATCCAAGAAGGGGAAGCAAGTGTGAACAGGTTGATCTGAGTGGAATGGCCAGCTCGAGTGAATTGATTGTTCATTGCAGCTGACTGCTATGCTTGCGGGGCTTGTTGTCCTATTGGAAATTGAGTTGGAACTTGGCCTTGACACTGCACGCTTGTGGGTAAGCGCGGTATAAAAGAGAGTTTCTGAGACCCTGACGCAACTGGTGAACCACTGGTATGTTTACGCTGGGTTGGAAAGGTTTGGAGTGATAAAGCTGGTGACATTTTGTTTGAAAATTCAAATCAGATATAAACTAAAGGGTGTGGTCTTCTTCTAACACTCGAGGGAAACATTGATCATCTGTGCGGCCCGTCACACAGCACAGCAGCAGAGTCTTTAATCGTACACAACCTTGTTGCACGTTATAGCTTCGATGAATCAAATCGTATAAGATCCTTGAGAATGATTGTCTAAATGCGTTTCTCTACTCTTCGAAAGGTAGTAAAGCAGTTGCAAAGGAGAAAAAGATGTAGATTGACTGTCGTCCTGTTCAGAGTATGAACGTAAAAGTGCTACTACTCACAGCCATTTCAGACTTGATAGAAGAAAATGCATCAAAGATTTGAGACTTTGTGTCATCTGAAGGTCAGGAGGCACATAGCATGTCTTTTTCCAAGCCTTTGCAGTGATGACTGTGAAGTGATTGACAGACTGCATATGTCTCAGTCCGGCAATGGGGAGTGCTGATTCCTTTCCTAGCTCCCTGCTGCATATTCTCTGTTTATATTCGGGATGATGAATTGCCATCGACGCTCAATACACACGGATTACACACAGATTGATTGTGCTCATACTTGGCGGGTCTTGATATGAGTGGTGAGGTTCAAGAATCGGTGAATACGAGCTGAGATGTACCGATGAGAAAGCCCCCAAGTCACGAAATGCGTGCAGATGAACCGCGCTGGGAGTCTCAACCAAACATATTGCTTTTGATTGTGGAAAAAGTCAAGTGATTTGATCAGAATTGCACGAAAAAACAATATAAACATAATAATAGAATATGGAGATTCGATCCGAGGAAATTTGACATTTTGCTTGGTTAGTGGTGCAAATCCCGTGCTCTCAATCACATCGTATCGTATCGCGCCACAGAGCAATCCATTTTTCTTCATTGCCCAGCACAATCATGACCTATCCTCCTCTGCAACTCCACTTCCATCCTCATCCTACATATCTTCGTAGGAAGAATCATGGACTCTGGCTCCGAAAATCGAGGTCTCGACCTTGAGAAGGAGTTGACATGTTCTGTAAGTCGAGAATTATCAAAGTTCCCAAATCCCACAAACAGACCTTACCCCGCAAAACTCTATAGGGCTGTGCTTGAAGCCGCAGTTGCATCTCGAGGGATAGAGTATTGATTTTGACTGGTCATAGATTTGCACAGAGGTTTTATATCAGCCCTTGACATTACTCGACTGTTTGCACACCTTCTGCGGCTCTTGTCTTAAAGAATGGTTTTCCTGGCAACTTGTCTCCGTAAATAATGCACAAACACTTATTCCACCCGGCGGCACGCCATACACATGCCCATCATGCCGCGCCCCAGTTCGAGATACGAAGCACAGTTCTACAATAGCGACACTACTCGAGATGTTCCTGGCGCGAAGTCCGGAGAAGGGTAGAACCGCTGACGAGAAGGAGGAAATTGCTGCGAAATACAAATCTGGGGATGAAGTGTTACCGAAATGGGAGCAGAGAGACAGAAGCTCAAGGGAGAGACGCTTGGAGGATGAGGATCGAAGGTTGATGGAAGAAGTAAGAGATCTAAGCTTGAGAGAAGTGGGGGTAGAGAGTTCAGAGGCAAGGAGGGAAAGAAGGAGACGAGAACGAGATGCAGAAAGATCGCATAGTTCGAGACATCATCCGAGTCGTGATCATAGTAGAAATACAGATGATGCTGATCGACGGCGGCGAAGGGAGGAGCATCATGAAAGGAGAAGAGCTCGACAAGGAACCTCTGCGTTGAGACCAGAACCCGACCGCAGCGACTCTGAAGGCCGACGAAGGGGATACAGTGAGACTGAATCGATAAGGAGACATGAAGAAACCAGCCGGTCAGCGGCGCGACAGATCGAACATCAATCGTCCTTACGGTCACTAATTAGCTCTTCTGACATAGATTCTAGAGAGATGGAAGAAGAGATTCTACGACAGATTAGGGAGGAAGGATTACTGGACGGAATTGACCTTGAGAATATCGATGTTAATCAGGAGGATCAGATTAGTGAGAGAATAGCAGAAGCTTTCAGGCGGAGACAAGAAGAGAGATCAAGACCAGAATCATCTAGAAGAAGCGAGAGTGACACGGCGGATAGACGAAGACGGTCTCCTCGAGCTTCACTCACAGATTCTGGGAGAGAAACCTCTGGCGATGATGCTCCCAGAACTACAAGACGACGCAGAAATCAATCATCATCCCCAAGATCGGGTAGTTTAAGTAATGAACAAAGCAGGCCACCGCCATCTATAAGCGCCGTACACGCAAGCCACCTAGATGTTGGTCTAAATTCTGGAGGACGGAGAAGACAGAGAACTTTAAGCGCACCGCGAAGCTCAACAGCACCTGGACCGGTAATTACGCCCGAAACAAGACCTGCCGCTCGGTCGCAGACGGATTTGAGCACTATACCTCGGACCTCTTTTGTGCAAACATCTCAACCTTTTAGGGCCCATGCGAGGAGAAGCACTGACTCTAATGTGCGACGATTGAGTGAATCATCAACAAGTAGAGAACCGCAACCACAAACAGGCTCCACGACAAGAACATCTAATAGTACTTTAGTTGCGTCTCCTTCAGAATCGACACCGAGAACATCAAGTAACAGCTTGCTAGAAAGATCACATTCGGACGATATGCCTGAATTACCTGATATACCTGCTATGCCTGCTCCATTGAGCATTCGTGCTAATGCCCCAGCAGATATATTCGTGGCCTCTGCTGTTCCGGCATCTGTCCCATACATGGATGAATCATTGATTCCTGCACCGCTCTCACCACACACTCCTACTCATCTAGCCCTCTTTGACAAAGCTGCTGCACTAGCAAGTGGTAGCAGACCAAGTTCTTCTCATTCTGTGGGGTCTAGGCCACGAACACAGCTTTATCCCGAACCTTCAATATTATGTAGGAGATGTCAAAAGACTCATATTGAATATGAAGTGCATTATAATTGCTCAAGTTGCTTGCGTGGCAATTACAACATCTGTCTCTCATGCTATCGTTCCGGTGCAGGATGTCTACATTGGTTTGGATTTGGCTATTCGGCATGGTCAAATTGGGAAATCCAAATGCAAGCCGGAAAAATACCACAAGGTGCAGATAGACCACATATGCTTACGGCAAATCGTTACCTGGCACCTAAAATGGCTGCCGGTGGCGCGGACGGTCGCAAAACTCTCACTACGGAAGATCCTCAAAAACGTCTTCAAAGTGGAGCATTCTGTGCAAGTTGCTTAGCATGGACAAATGAATGTTACTGGCGTTGCGACATATGCAATCATGGTGATTGGGGATTCTGCAATCTTTGTGTCAATCAGGGCAGATCATGTACACATTCTCTTCTACCGCTGACCTATAAACCTTCGGAATCTTACACACCTCCATTATCTCCGATGCACGATCAACACCTTCCGCCATCGGCAACTATCCTGCAAGGGCCTGGCGTTGCAGACGTGGGTAATTTCAAACCACTTACCTTCTCAACCAACTGTGATATCTGTCGATATCCCATCCAACCCTCCTCCACTCGCTATCATTGCTACTCATGTACTAGCGCTGTACCAGACACTCAACCTGGAGATTACGATATCTGCACAACCTGCTACCCCAAACTCGTCACATCTCGTCGGATCAGTGTCGAGAATGGTCACAATGGGTGGCGACGTTGTTTACAAGGTCACCGTATGGTTATCGTAGGATTTGAAGATGACCGCGGGGGCCAACGTAGAGTAATAGTTCACGATCTGGTTGGAGGTCACAGTCTTGATATTGAACCTATGCTTTACCCCTCAGCTGATCATGCAGCACCCGAACTACAGAAATGGAGCTGGGGTCAAGATAATGATACTTTTGTTCGACTCGTCACCACGGATCCATCGAAAGTTGCACCAACATCAGTTCCTGGGCTAATGATTGAGAGATCATTTCCACCTGATGGCGGAATCGGGATGTCAACTTTAGCGATTTGGAGTTGGTGGCCTGCAGAAGGTGCGAGTGATGAATTAATGTTTCCAAAGGGGGCAGAGGTAAGGGAGTGTAAGGATGTTAATGGAGATTGGTTTTGGGGGTGCTATATGGGCGCCAAGGGATTGTTTCCTGCGCCATACGTGAGGGTCTTGGAAGACGGGATCACTGGAATTTAAGGACAGGTTGAAGTATAGGCGGCATAGTGTTTTTATTTGGGATATTTGCATATACTATTTTGGCTGGGGATTGTTATTTGTGGTTGGAAGAGAGATATGACGTTTAATGATATGCATGATCTATGATGTTTGTTGATGATGGGAGGAAATGTGGAATGCCAAGTATATATTCACAATCAGTATGGGCTTAGCAAAGTTAGAAATCAATTCTAAGCCATAAGATAATTGGATCTTCTCATTTAATAAAAGGATCTCACTAATTTTGTACTAAAATTCTTTCATTTGATCCCTCGAGCACCCCCAGACTTGAAAAGCTGAAGCCAGAGCTCTTCAATAAATCAAAAATCTGTCCACCTATCCATAGATCATTCACAAATCTCATCCACCACCGCGCAATCAACCCGAAGATAACTACTCTCCCAACTCCTCTTTCCTCCCAACGCTCTCATTACCCCCTCGCTTCCCGCATTCCCTTCCTTCACATCCGAATGTATAAACCCGCTTGCCCCATTAAACCCCAAGTCTGCAAATTCTCCCAGCCCGAAACGACGAAGGAGTTCCCGAGCAACATAGGTAGCGAGACCCAGACCACGGTGCGAAGGAAGTACGTAAAGAGTTGCTAGCGTGCCGTCAATTCCTATGAAAGCCCAAGCTACCATCTCGGATTCCGGGGTCAGGAGACAGAGAGAGGGCTGGGTGAGCAGGGTGGAGGGCTCGCGCGGGATGCTGGAGGTCGAGGTTACGAGGGTGAGTTGGGAGGCTGGGACGCGGGAGAGGCTGAGGGAGGATGGGGGTGCGGTTGCTGAGAGCTTGGGGGTCGGTGATGTGGGGATCAGGTGGAGGTTCCAGCGGGTATGGTAGGGGATTAGGGGCGTGGATGTGGGCTTTTGGGATGCGAGGATTGTTAGAGTGTTTGTGATGGTTTCGTGTACACATGCGAATCGGAGGATGGGATCGAAGGGATATCCGGGAGCGTTAGGGATAACAGTGTTTTTTAAGAATAGGAGGGCGGTTTGGAGATGGCTGGAAAGAAGAGATGTGTTTTTGTTGGAGAGAGGTTGTGCGTAGGAAGGTGTGATTAGAGGGTTGAAAATCCAGATCTGAGATTCGGTCTTGCGGGATCGATCGGAGAAGATGATGGTGTAGATTTCGGGGATTGGAGCCTGTGGGCGAAAGGTGGCGGCAAAGAGACAGTGTCTAGAGGGTGTGTTGTGGGGAGCGAGCATCCGGTTGTATATGGGATTGCTGTGTGGAAGGTTTTTGTAGAGGCTTGGAATTAGAGTTTCGGAGATGGTTTCTTGGGGGTGCATGTAGAATTTGAGTTCCTCGGTCGAGGAGGAGGAAGTTGATGTGATCATTGTACCCCTTTTATTCTCGGCAATATCTTGGGGAAATTTCTGGAGGTCAACGGTCTTGCCGCTTCTTGTGTCCCTGTTGAATGGTCTGGAATTGTGAATATCTCACTACTACTTCCGACACGGAACTCACGAGACCAGTTAGATTATGTCGTAATGTAACTTGTGTGGTTTTCAGTTGGCGATAGTTAATGATCGAAAAGCGAGCCAGTGAGTATGTTCGTAATAAATACACTTGGACCAAATCATGGGAACAAAAACCAAAGCAGTTATGCAGAAGGAAAGTCTGACAGCAAAACAGAAATTCTTTCCAAAGATACCTGTATCACGTACTTCTTTTATATGAAATACCCTCCAGTATCTGATATTGAGTCATCGCCGGAGATCCACACCCCAGATAACGAAAATTGAGGGGTTTATGGCAGATCAATAAATCTAGGAACCCCCTGCAAGTCAAAATCGAAAGCTTGGGACTGACCACTGGTCTACTATTTTAATGGGCGTTCTAGACAGCATAGAGAGAAGATGGGAGATGATGTATAGATAGCAGACATTGACAACATCCATACTTACATAAAATCGGAGAGGAACTGGGAGTCTTCAGCGATTTTGGGTGTCTAATTTTTTCTTCGAATCTTATATGGCCCTGCAGCTTAGTGGTTTGAGAGCTTGAAATCCATATGTAGCATCACTTAAATCTCAGTATTGTATAAAAATCAATCAGTATTAAGATTCATTGGAAGCCCAATATTACTGCCCAGGAGAAAAAGGACGAGGTGGTCACAATGCTTTAGATGTCCTTCTCGTTGAAGATAGAGTCATAGGGGTGCTGATTTATCCATCCTGGGCCCCTAGACTGCTCGAGACTATCAATTCAGGGCGGTTTCGCTTAATGGGGGATTATGAGCCAATTAGATCATCAGGATTCCTTAAATCTCATCTAGTATTTGCATTTAATTTTTAATATAAAATTCAATTCATAGCATTTTTGTATCAAAATTAGGGATCTAATATTATACGCTGATCATCAAGCTTCACTCTTTTTTGAATTATAAAGAATAGGAATTTGAAATCAAGATTCTATTTTATAAATACTGTGTAAGAACCCACTAAAATAGCTACTCTATCCAATAAAGCTTTATCATTCAAGGAACATCGCACGGATCACACTGGCGCCCTGAGTTGGCAATTAAGGGAATATTGATATACTCGCACCTCATGAATCACTAAAAGTGGTTGAATATAAATTGAATTAGAAGTTCAACAACACAATCAGCTCTCCTTCTATCTCTAATATTGAATCTTCCAGTCTCCGTACTTACTCACAGGAAACTCTACAGAAATGAACTGGTTTTAGAAACTAAAACGGACTGAAAAGGTCATACAAAGCGAAAATCTTGGTATGCTGCACCCTGCCAAGAGCATGAAGTAATGTCATTGATCCCAAGTCTAGCTTGCCAGCACTCTGCAAGATACTTGTAATTGATAGATTGAAAGTCTAGCCGACTGGTCAAGTCATTTGATTGATTATATTAGTTGATGAGAGCCAGTCGGTCGAGAGAATCGAGTGCTCTAGAAACTGAGGATGAGGACTCTTATTTGTTCTTTTGTTCTTTTGTTCTTAAGGTTACATGCTTGATGAAGGGTTGCGTGAATGGGATTTGTATTGAAATGGTGCTAAGTGTTTGAGTACGTGTCTGGAGCTCTTGCCCCAAGTCCAAGTCTATTGAGAGATTACGCTCATGTTCATGGAGAATATCTCGATAAGTTATTCGGAAATGGTTAGAGAGTTGAGCTCCGTGGTTGTCTTACCTTCACACATTCACACAGCAGCAAGTTTTAGTACCATCATTCTAGCATTTCATGTTTTTTTGTCTAAATATAGAAAGGTCGCAGATCTGCACTTGGGCTCACAATATTTTGATGTTTGATTGTCCTTTATACGATGGCTTAGGTTGGCCCTAGGTTGGCCATCAGCCATTTGCAGCTACCTCTGCTGGAAGATCCCAAAACACTTCCACAGCTTGTAATGATATCCCTCGTCGCTATTCTGTTTGCCCTAAATACTAGAAACAACAATAAAGATACTTATCAAACTCCTAGTATATTCAAATTGAGATTTCTCCTGCTGAAAATAGCCCAGTCATGCTCAGCAACCCCAAAAGCCATCCTATAACGCCCCTGATATCAAACTCACGAGAACGCCCAAGCCAATATGAACACTTCCAAGTATACATCTGTCATCTTAGCATGTTTTATCTAAAGACGAGAGACTTAATACTCATATTTCCAGTCACAGCCCGTACGCAGTCACAAAAAGACCTCTACTTTCGACCCCTATCTCAGTCAGTACAGAAGTCCCCTCCCTATCAACAACAAACCCAAAGGGATTCCTGACATTACCAAATCCCCTCCTCTAGCTCCCCCCAACAAACTCAAAACCCTCACATTAACCAAACTCAACCCCGAAAGTACGATAATCCCCTTCCTCACCCAGCCTTCAAACTCCATAACCACATATGCGAAATAGCATGCCAGGAAAATTCCGTACAAAGCCCCGAGCATGTGCTTTGTCTGTTTGGCTGTTGGTTTCCAACAAGCCTTTGTATTTTTGAAACCCATCTTGTAATCTCGTATATTCTCATGATTTCTGACATTTTTATAATTCCGTATCGATTCGAATTTCAAGATAGCTTGGCCGAGAAGCGTTTCGGTAGATGTGGGAATGGCTTCGAGTTCCCCGATTGCTTGGGTGAGAATGGTTTCGGGACAAATGGGTATGCGTGTGAGTAGAGCGCCGAAAGTGTTGACGGTCTTGTTTAGGAAGGAGGAGATGATGATGGCTGTGAAGCAGGCCGAGGAGATGATGAGAAATTGTTGTGCGGAGGATGAGAGATATGTATTCAAGGGCGTGAAAAGGTAGGCGAGGAAGTTTTCGATGTGGTGAAGAAGTGATGCTAGGATCGTGGTGGTGGACATGTTTTCTAGTTGATGGGATGGATTCTCGATTACTATTTGTTGATTTTTTGAAAAGCTTTTGGATACTTTGAGGGTGATGAAGTTGATTTCTGGCTTGGTAAGACTTTGTAAGGAAATTGGATCTAGAAATCAGAAGATTGATAAATAACAAAGACCATCTATTCCTGAAACTGTTCACTTGATAAAGAGTTTCCACGCTATAAAAGACCTTGCGCATTAGATATAGATCCTCATGTGCTGTATGAAGCTCTGGGGAGGTGAATGAATTGTATGGCTATGGTCAGAATCGTTGACAGTAGACTATGCCCTTGAATCCAAGACATCAGAGATTCGCGCTCTCGAGAACATCAAGACTGTATGGCCGAAGTTCTGCATGATTATTTGGTGATGAATTCCCATTATTATATCCCTTGTGTGAACTATCAAACAAGTGTATATATCTATCTAAACCATTTCCCAAGCCAAGAACAGAAATCTCACCACGTAAACCAATCCATCAATAAACACATACCGTAACCCTAATACCATTAACAAACTCAACATCCCCAGATATCAAAACCCACAAACAAACCCATTAACTTCCAAATGCCTTCCTATCTGGGGGTATTCTTCACTTTCGAAATGTTCATTTGATTTTGGTGGGGATTTATTTATATGTCGTGAATCTCTTTCTAACTCTTCCTTCCCATTGCCTATTTCCTCTTCTCTCATTAATGAAACTTTTCTCTCCGATCCTTCTCTTCTCTAAAGCGAAAACCGCACATACACAGCTACAGGAAGACTATCCAGTTAAAAACCTTCTCGATTTTCAACTTGACTTCCGCAAATCACAATACAATACAACACGTAACCATAACAAATAGACACCATCTTCTTCTACAGTGATATCACCATCGAGATAAGACGATGCAATTCTATCTCTACTTGATACTTCGATGGTGATTATCATCCTAGCTCAAACTGCAAACCGCAAACATTCCGTAAAAATCTAGGTAGAATGGTTTATCTACCAACCTATCTTCCTCCCTACTTATCTGACCATCCATCCATCCATATAGACAGATAACTATAAACGCAGCGCCAGTATCAACATAAGCCAACCACGTGTAGTGCCCAAACATCAACCACGAACAACAAAGTAGAAGAAAAACCAAAAGGAAAAAAGGAAAGAAAAATCCTCCATGAACAGCCCCCCAAAGCTTCCAAAGTCCTCGCGACTCTTTACAAAAGAGAGTCATCATATCAAACCCCATCATATATGGATTATTATACCAGCCCTCCCCTCTACAATTTAGCTCTCGGTGTTCACATTATCCATATATCTTATCCACATCTCGTCTGCCCTACCCAGATATCTCCTGAAATCATTCACAGTCTCTCCCAGTATTTGCCTTTCCATCTAGCATCTAGATCTACTCTCCCATTTTCAAATTCGCAATTTTAATTTCCAATCGCGACTCTTCGGTCCTTATCAGACTGCATCTCCTCTCTCTTCCTCTATACTTGACTTCCACACCCCTATCTCTCCCCATTCCCTTCACAATCTCCACCAAACCACCAATTTCACTCCCCCCATTCCCCCGTCTATCATCCTTCCCATCACCACCCCATCTCCGTACCGACAAACTCCCAATACAAACCTCACAACTCCCTCCCCTATACCTCGTTCTTCCCCTCTTGCTCTCGCACCTCATCCACCATTGTTTTCTTGCCACCTCCAAGTCTCTCAAACTTTCCTTTTCTCTCTCTGCTCCGGTACTCTCTCTATTCAGACTTCTTCTGCAAAAGATAATGCCACCACTCAATCTTTGTCTCGAAGTAGAAGTTGACATGGGTATCGCATGGCCACAGCCAAGATACCTATATTGCGTTTCAACACACATCCCTTTTCTGATCTCGATGTTGTTCGCGGGCTATGGGTTGTGAATAGTAGTGCAGATAGTATCGTGATCTTATATGGTTATAAAATGGTATAGTATGTATATATATATATGTGTGTGTGTGATGTATGGAGTCGCAAAGCTGCGCATCAGCTACTACCGTCACCGATATATAATATATCTCGGAGTTTCGTAAATTTGTTCGTCTATAAAATCTTCCGAGTGTAAGACAGCGATAATGATTGATCAGGTTGACGATGAAATGGTTGCCTATCCTATTGCCTAAACTTCCCTCATCGAGTCTTAGTCACATTTCTCATCTTCCAACTGTCGTCTCAAATCTGCTCCACTGGTAAGCTATACAGCTGAGCTGTAAATGTGGCGATCAAAGTTCAGTTGGAGTATGTTGTTCACGTAATGACAATAAAGGAAGAAAAATTGAATTTGGAACGACGAGAAGATCTCTTATATATTCATTCCCTCAAAGCTTTCGGCGAATCACTACACTTGCATTATTTTCCTACTCGCTGTCCCAAGGCATACATTATGACTCGAACAATGAAGCCTTCACCCATGTTCTAATGAACCACCAATAATCATTGTTGATGATTAAGAAGCAGCCAATCAACTCAATCTTCATATTTTCCAGCCGGACTACCTTTAGTGAATGAATAGTAATAAAAGCAAGACAAAATATTGATGATACGAAATGTGAATAACGTTAAATAAGAACGCTGCTAAATAACGACAAGAACCAGATCGACAACAAGAGCCTCGAAATAAAACTTTAGTAGCAGAACTCATGAATAAGCATGTATTCAAATTAAAAATAACTCAAAGCAAGACAATTTACACAATCAATAATAGTGAATGACGCTCCGCTGGCCCTCCGGGAGCCATTGCCATGGAGGCCGAATATTCGAAATCGTATCGGAATGGACGGAGAAGAAGAAAGCAAACAACAAAAGCACTACATAGTTCCAAATCCCCAACACCTAACATTCCTGCATGAGGATGGATACCTACCATCCGAACACCGAAAAGAGTGAATCTTTGAACAGCTGAGAAAGAAAATTACTAAATAAGAAGTAGGAAAATTACTCAAAAAGAAAACGACTAAATAAGAAAACGACTAAATAAGAAAACGACTAAATAAGAAAATGACTAAATGGGAAAACTGTCACGGGTTCAATGGCGTAGTCTTGTGGATGCCTTAGGCATCAACGTTCTATACAGTCGACGCTCATCCAGCGCCTTCTTCCATCCTTGTAGAATATCATACATCTTACCTAGGACCTATCCCTCGCCCCGTGATAAAAACGATTAAATAAGAAAACGATTAAATAAGAAAGCGACTAAATAAGAAAGCGACTAAATAAGAAAGCGACTAAATAAGAAAGCGACTAAATAAGAAAACCACTAAATAAGAAAAACGCCACACAAGCTTTTAAGCAAACAAGAACTACCCCTCCCCCCCACCATCCAAATGATAACAGCCAACGATTTACGCCCAGCATATGTGACATGTATCAGAAGCAAGTAAAACTTGCAGAAAGTACGCCGTGAGCAAAACGACCCTCCAACCAACACCCAAGAAGAATCTCAGGCCAGATATATATAACCTGGACGTGATCAACAAACTGCACTTCAACCATCAAAAATACTCAACCCGAATCAGGACGAACAGCTCTGACACGAGCAAACAACCAGTATCATATATATATACACAAGAATACAATCTACCACTCCAGGCTACACGCCAACAATACTAAACCAAAACACTGATAAATCAGCACGTAGGTAAGGAACATGCTAGAAAGGATCCAAGCAAGCAAACAAACAAACAAACCAACCAACACGCCATCTAAATGAGATCGATATTAACCATTGAATTCCAACCAACCGTTAGCATTAGACACTATATCCAAACACGGAAAAGATCCGATCGAAAACACGAGCTTTCCAAGTTTTAACACCACCAAATAAGAAGAAGGCTCCTAAACCGGAACATGAAAGTCATCTCGACGAGGATATAGAAATCCACAAACCACACAATCTACTTAAGAAACAGAATCGCACAGAATCAAACCTCACCAAGCATCCGATCTTCCAACCACGAAATCCCAAGCCAACAAGAAAAAATATCCACGCACCCATCCCACACTTTCATCTCAAAAGCCTTCCAAGCCTTCCAAGCCCCCAAAGCACCAAAACTCAATAAGCCCCCGGCATACCAACTAAGCATGATGACATCTGAAAATATCAAATCAGCTACAGCAAGATCTCACGATCTAATTGAGAACAATAGATATATGTATGTGTATACACACATGAACAATACCGAAAAAGAAGACGTAAGCAAATACAATCAGTAGCACCAACAATTCATACCCAAAGAACAAACAACCCACCAGCCAACTAACCAGCCACATAAAAACAGTGATTCATATTGCTGGGTATCTATTGTAAAGCCTAAATCCTAAATGCTACACATCAAATTTGTCTCCTCTCAATCCAAATCTCGCCATGCTAATAAACAGCCCCCCCTATCAAATTTTCCCCAACCCACCATCATAGCCTATTCTTGAGATCGTGATTTGTCTTCCAATCATGAAGTGAAGTATATGCTTTTTTTAAATATCAAAGTGCCGCGCTTGCATGCTTGACAACTCGCTCGCTTGCGGCAAAAGAGAAAGCCACCCGGAATGAGAAGACTATAAGCATGACCAAAATACAAGATGCCTCTCAGGTCTGTACAGTATAGATAGATAGATGAAATGAGACGTTCGACTACCGACTACACTAGTAGACGAGATAGTATGCGTGCGAGCGAATTTTATTCGCCATTCAACTTTATACTCCCTTTACCATTAATCGTCCGAGTTTCCGTCCTGACACTTTCCTCATCCCCATTAGCATCAGCATCCACCTCCCACCCCGGTTTTCTCCCCACCAAAACCCTCGCCACAGTGTTCAACCCCTTCGCCCTCTCAACATCCAAACTAACCCTCCTCATTTCCTCTGCACAGGCCACACATCTCCTCCTAACCTCGTCTTCCTCCCACCCCAAAGCCTTCGTTAACAATCGCAACGTGTACGCTTCCAACGAGCTCATCGATGACACCAACCATAATTTCCCTATCGTCTTTTGCGTTTTATCGTCTGGCCAAGGACCCATCGGAATCGCAAATTCCTTAACCTCCACATCTACGAATCCCAATTTCTTCAACTTGTCCAACTGCAGATGTGCAATGCCACGTGGTCGTCCAGATATTCGAGCCGCTTCTCCTAACGCGTGCAGAAGGGCGGGCATGGGACTATCTTTGTCGAAAAATGTAAGGAAAGCTGCATGGTCGTCAAAATCCATAATCTCGATCCACCCACCAGGTTTCAGATGAATAAATGCTTCGGAATATATCTGATCCCAATCGCTAAATGCTCCGGCCATATTCCGCAAATGCACGAGATCGAATTCATTAGCAGGCCACGTCCATCCACCTTCTTCTTCCGCATCGTCAATTTCGAAAAAGACATTGAAGGGAACGGCTGTGGGTTGAACTTTGGCGATATCTGTTCCTATTATCTCGGCCGAGGGCCATAGATCACCCATTCCCATGGCCCAATCACCAGCTCCTGTTCCAATATCGAGAATGCGAGTCGGAGATTGTAGAGGCACGGTAGTAAGTTCATTGTCGAAGATCTGGAGGTATATTTGATGGATGATGCGTAAACGATCGAGTTCTTCCTCATCAATCGGCATATAGTAATCTCCTACATAAACTCGACCGTGTTGTTGTAAATATACTACGTCTGAATCGTAGAGGGAACGAGTGGAATTCCTAAAAATGTCGAAAAAGTATTAGCAAATAGTCATGGAGAGAATAGAAAAATAACAAGTAAGGATCTCACACTGTATCTCGATCCGTTTGAGCATGATGAAAAACAGATTTGGTATACGCAGCCCGTCTTCTATGGTCTTCAATTTCCTTCTGCACAGTTTCCCTCGCAGCAATCGCATCATTTTCCATTTCCTCTTCATCATTGTCGTCCGGTACCAGTGGGACCCCATTACCACTATCCGAATATCTCAAGTCTCCAGGAACATTTACATTCTCATCCGGTAAACTAGCTCCTCTGCCGTTTTCTTCTTCCACTTGCTCCCCCATGGACTTGGGATTGGTGCAAACAGCTCCCATTGACTTTTTCCTTCTCCAACTGACCATTCAATCCAACCACCGTCCGTTGTCTTTGTGTCGTATGGTATTGTGAAGTATCGTCTCGCCGTTAATCTCCTTCGATTGAGCTATCAATATTTATATGCCGATCTCAAATGCAATATTCGACCGAGCTCCCGTCCTCTCTGCTTCAACAGATCGTGAACAGAGTCGGTGCAGATACGATACGAAACACAATGCTAGTCTCCCTCTCCCGCTCGAATCCCGAGATCAACGAACCAAACGCACCCAGATGGAAATCGAGCAGCAAGAAAGCATCCGCGCGTTCCAATCAGCAAAGCCAGACGCAAACCCAAAAGATGGCACGGTACTTCGTTCTCCGTACGCCCACCACCAAGACTTTGCGAAGGTACCATAGATTGTCCTGTGATCCGATCATCAAAAGCGGTGACCTATTTGAGGTCTATTGAATGCATTAGCCAGCTACCACCTAGGCACCTAGATAGCATAGCCAGCCAGCTAGCTCTTATTTTTATCTTCAACCTCAGTTACCTCCGTGGTTCTAGCAGCGGCCCACCAGTCCCTAGTTAGTTATCGAGTTAGCTTCCACCAAAGGACACAAAGCTCCGCCAATGAAGCCCATGTTGAACAAACTTTAACACTACCGTGAGCACTAACAGCAGAAGCCAGGTGCCTAGTATCGTCGCACTCCCGTACTTGCCACGCTTTGCCAGCCGATCTTATTGGGAGAAAGGGACGGGCTGACAGCGGGACACCCCACAAAATACCGAGAAAGAAAAGATCAATCCCACCGGAACCCAATGATAAGCCACTATGTGGGAGGTAGGCTGGTAGGTACTGACGGATCGTTCGTTCCATTGGCATTAGGGTTAGCATGAGCATTAGCACTTGTACCAAAGTTAAACCCCGTTTACCGTTGACAAAATCATCCAATTGGTTGGCTACCTACAAACAGCAGATGTACAGAGAGAGTATCGTAGAGTGGCCGTTGATATCCACCAAGACTCCATGTCCTTGGTGCTGGATCACCCAGGTAGTGTTTGAGTTAAGTGTTGAACGTCTATCGATCTATCTATGTGTCTGGGCGCAATACAGCTCTGACATTTAACATTTATTGCTGCACCTCGACCCTTTTCAATTTCTGGACCGTTCTATCATGCCATCCGACATCTTCTGTATGTGTATGTACGTAAGTTGTCTTTCTCTATCCACCCACCCACCAGCACAGCACCAGCACAGCACCAGCACCAGCACCGACTACCTCAAGAACGAAGTCCAATTGACGTGATTTTTGAATCAAATGCATTGATCACGGCATCTCCGATAGCCATCTAGACTGTCGAAATCGCAGTCTAATCCGAGGTTTGACTTGCGTTTAGCAAGAAAAGAAGTACCGAGCGGCTTTCCATATCATAGCACATCACATCACATCACACCACATCCATCTCACGAGAACACAGAACGACCCAGACACCACGAGAAACCCATTGCACGCCCATCTAAAGAAAAACATCACCTCTCTCTATCCAACCAAATCGCATACCATTCCGACACACGAACCACTATTATACCAGAGTGAAAAAGTCCTTGGATTCAATCGCTTTCGACTTTCGAGTGTTCCATTCATCCATACATCCATACATTTAAGATCTTACATACATCACATACAGCATCCATCCACACACACACACACATCCACCCACCTACAGAAACACACCGCTCGCCCCCTTACATCTACTAGATCCGAGGCTTCAAAAAGGCTTTCCAATAGCGTTCTTCCCCAAACAATCACGATGTATCTATTTGATTTGATTTGATTTACCCAATTCAGCCCCTCACGCGCACATCCCCCTTCCAATACTATCGAATCCCATCCCATCCATCTAGCCAGAAACTCAAGCGAGGAAATTGAAAAGAAAAGAAAAGAAAAGAAAAGATGAGATGCGATAGGACAAGATCAAAAAAACAAACTCCAGAAAGGAGAACCCCCAAAACACAAAGCGTAAGCAACCCAGTACCTGATAGACATTCACTATGATCTTCCCAAAGCCACCCCCTCCTCCTACTGCAGTATCCCTGCCCCGAGCACCGGTACTTTTATCTATCATTGTGTCTCACATCCTCACGCTTATGCCAGCCATACCTATACAAAGGCGCGAAAATGTTTTTGTCCTAGTTGCTCACTCAACGTTATGCATCAAGAGATGGTAGCGAATGTCCAAGAGAGGCCCGAAGACGAGGATTGCTCTTCCAAAAAAAAATGATATCTTTTTATTTTGTGACCAAGTATATCCTATTTTATACTCATCAATCCAGTCCCATTCAATCCAACCAGAAACCCCAAGCCAATATTCATAAATAATAAGTCTCTAACATCAACATCATCTATGGGTGTACTACCAATCAACTAGGTCTACCCATGGGGAATATAAAAAACGCACGCTCTAAAATTGTGTCCAACAGGCAACCCATTAAATCGCCCATCATCAATCCCTTTTCTACGCCACCAAGCATGAAGCTGAAATGCAATCAATGCAGTGCAGGTGAGCTAGAGACCATCCCCAAAGTAACCTATGCTTCCACTGCTTGAGCCAACCCACTCGGAACTCCATTCAACTTCCTCTTCTTGCCCAAAATCATGTTATCATCAGCGTCGATCACCATCTCTTCTTTAAGTTCCTCAACAGTATTGTTGTCGTCACCCACCACTTTCGAACCAGCAACCGTGGGGAATGGTGTAAGGACCTTGGTGATATCACCCCACCATCTTTCGCCAAATCTCTTGTACCAGTCAACAGTGACCGCCATTCCGTTTTCGAAGCTGGTCTTTTGATCCCAACCTAATTGTCTGAGCTTGGTTCCATCGACTGCGTATCGATGGTCGTTGAAAGGTCGATCCTGAGTATGCTTGACCCACTTGTGAAGTTCTTCCTGGGTGCTGTGGGGGATGTCCAAGTAGGTGAGCAATTTTGAACATAAAGTCAAGTTGGAGATCTCATCGTATGAGCCCACGTTGTAGATCTGTCCAATTGTGCCCTTGTGGAGAATAGTATCAAATGCATCAGCTGCATCACCAGCGAAAAGATATCTTCTGGTGGGAGTTCCATCTCCATGTAATACAACTGGCTGTCCACGTTGGAGTAAACAGCTGAATTTCGGAATGATTTCTATTTCATTGTCAGTTACGGAAATCAAGACTTTTGACTAAAGTACTCACTCTCAGGGTATTGATGTGGACCGTAAACATTGTTACTACGCACGATCATCACCGGTAGCTTAAAGCTCTTCTGGTAAGAATGGACCAGCATCTCCGCTGCTGCCTTGCTTGCAGCGTATGGGTTTGTGGGTGCCAAAATGCTAGTTTCCAAAAGATCATCATCATCATCCTTGACCTCTCCGTAGACCTCATCTGTAGAGATATGAATGAACTTTTTGATCCCAACCTTTTTGGCACTCTCGAGAAGAACGTGGGTACCATAAACATTTGTATGTGTAAAGGCATATGAATTTCCGAAACTCAAATCAACATGAGATTGCGCTGCGAAGTGAAAGATTGTGTCGATGTTGTATCGTTCCAAGCAGTCTACAACTTCCGATGGGTTTGTAATGTCACCATGGTAGAAGGAGAAATTGCGCTTGTCGTTGAGCGCCCGGGTGTTGTTCAATGAAGCACAGTAATCCAACTTGTCGAAAGATACAATATTATAAGCATCGGGGTACGTCAATGTCAAATGTCGTACCAGCCAGCACGCACTAATAAAAGGTTAAAAATCCATCTTGTGCTGCACAAACAAATGTGTCCTTACATAAACCCCGCGCCTCCTGTAATCATGATATTCTTGACATCTGGCAATGGTTCGAATTTGGTGCTTCCTATAAGTATAGGAGCTTCCTTCCAGACGCCGAAATCTTCGAAGAATTTGTTCTGCTCTTCATTGGCAGAAGAGGGAGCTGTGAAGGAGACGAATTAGTGAACGATTCTCGATCCAATGGCAGAGGGGATAAATAGTACTTGGAGGACTCCTACTGGTACCGTTTGCAGCCATTGTGTTTGAAGGTCGATTGGAAAGAAGGCAGACGTTCCAAATGATGTTGAATTGGAATTGGACAGATTGGATATACGAAAACGCAAGCAGATGTCCGGCGGTCCTAAGAATGCGCAAGGAGGGTATGGAGGAGCTTTATTATTTAAGGAGGCTGCAGGAAGAAAAGCCAAGGAATGTTTGAGAGACCGGACGAATTGGCAGATGCAGGGAGATATGATTATGATTAAATCTTAGCAAAAGCAAGACTGCAACAGCATGCGGAAGGTAGATCCAGTTCTAAACAAGGCTATGCTTTAAATAATGAAAAGCACATGCAGGTGAGCGTGAGCGTGAGAATGAGAATGAGAGCGAGATTAGTAAATGGCGGCATCTGCAGGGAGAGATGGTGGGAGACGGAAGCGGAGGTTCTTCTTTGGATTGATTATCTTCATTGCCATGGATGGGCTGTAATCTGATTAGTTGTATCAACGGATATGGAAACGAACGTAATAAGCCCATGTTTGGATGCCCTTGAGGTTATGGTTATTTCGCTGTCAACGTGGGTGGAGTGGGTTGAGTTGGGTTGAGTGGGCTGAATGGTGGTTTGAATGGATTTTAGTGCATGGATCATGATGTGTTCACCCTGGCTAGTGAGGGAAGCTAGCATCTCAGCACTAATAGAATCATCAGTTGCAGCTTCATGCTAGGCAAAAGGAGTCTTCGCTCGGGTTGCTGATATAAGTAAGTGCATACGAATGTAGTCCCTTGTGCGTGGGAAAAACGTTACAGTGGGGAGTAAGGAGGCGTCTAAGGGGGGAGAAGGACGGCTTAGATGAGAATCTGCTTGGGGGAAAGCATATTTTAGATGCTCTGCTCACGTTTGACGATAGACGTTTAGCTTTCTAGTCCTCAATGCCGTGTGCACTACTAGATCTTCCATGCCAGACAGCTAGTAGCCAACATCCAACAGCCAACAGCCGGATAGCCCGTCGACATACACAAGACACAACACCCGGCTGTCAAAAGAGATCAGCGAGGAGAGCGCTCGAACAGATGAACTAAAGCCACACATCCATCGCACATCGTTTTGTGGACATGGAGAAGCTAGATGACTAATCAGCCTTCTGCGATAGGGGTCACTTCAGGGCGCCAATCAAGATCGCCTGGAATATGTGATACAAGATCTCAGCCACCATCCACCGGAAGAAGGATTTTGATGTGATGTGAAATGATTCATTGATGACATGATCTGTCATACTCTAGAGACTTTGTCAAATATAATCTATCTGAGATTAGATGTTTCTTCCAGTCTCTTGTTTTCCTTCTAGATCGATGGCTGTCGAGGCTCACAACCCATCTACTCTTCCTGGACGCGTATGTATGTCCGAGCCTTGGACACAAAATCCTTATAGGATTAATATGGACTCCAGTATCCACTGAATTAGGTAGGAATATAAGGTTTAAGATTTAAGATTGTTACAGAAGTTCAAACCAAACGACGTCGATTACGCGGTCTCACAATCGAAGGGTTCTCGAGGGCGGTAGGGTTCCCACGGGTCTCCAATATCAAAAAGGTCTTGAGACCACGATTCAATATACACTTCCACCCAGCGGGCAGGTCTACGATGGACTACACCTGCAGAAAAGAGAGATCGACATGGCAAAAACCTAGCCGAAGCTCGCTCCCTAGGTCTTGATTTTGATTTTCTTATCCGGTCTACAATAATAGCCATCTCCAATGCCCCTACATTCAATTATCGCTGTGGCATGTTTTAGAATTAGCCACCCAAGGGGCCACCCAAGGGGCCACCCAAATTGTGTCCACTCAGTTGTTAGTTGGTATGCTTGCGGTGCAGTGTTCGTACCGTGCGAATTTAAACTGCTAGCTACCCCGGTGATGTGATTCCAGTAATATTAGATGCGTATGAACTTTTATATTGCTCCAAGGCTGTTTTCGATATTAAATTCATTTGTCGCCGGATAAACTAGCTGAAAGATTCCTGGAAGAGTTCACTCAGGATTCTATGTCATCATAAATTGTTATACGCTCGGAATACCTCTCGACATTAAATATATTACATATTAATTGCTTGACCATCTCTTCTTGGTACAGGTGAATCTGTTCAGCTCTCTACACACATCTCGATATTCCCAGATACCAACGTCTACACGATGGCGGAAAGATCAGCCTCTGCGTCGACAGAAGATAGATTTGATGACAAGACCGAAAAGCGTGCTCTGATGGATGCACAAGATGGAGACTACAATTTAAGAACACCAGAGGAATTGGAACATATGGAGGAGGATATTGAGCGGGCAGATTTACTTGCACCACCACCCGAAGATAAACCAAAGGCACCGGAAAGTTCTGTGAGATCTGCAGTAATCTGGATGGTGGTAAATACACTTGCGACAATTGGCATCGTGAGTTTTTCCAACGTCTAGAGACTTCCTCACAACGTCTTAACAATTTCTTAGGTCTTCACCAACAAGGCAATCTTCTCAGATCCTTCATTGAAACTCGCACAACTCACATTTGCCGCCTTCCACTTCACGGTAACATGGCTGACGCTCTACACACTCTCGCGACCACGGTTCGCCTTCTTCACACCCAAAAGAATTGCAGTCAAGGACATCTTTCCGCTCGCCATCTCCATGGCATTGAACGTCATTCTACCCAATTTGTCTCTTGCTTTCTCGACCGTTACTTTCTACCAAGTAGCTCGAATTCTCCTCACGCCAACCGTCGCTCTTATGAATTTCGTTTTGTACCGATCCACTTTGCCTAGAAATGCGATATACGCTTTAATACCAGCTTGTCTCGGAGTGGGAATGGTTTCTTATTACGATTCACTACCTGCTGCCGATGCCAACATCCAAACCACCAGCACTCTAGGGGTTATCTTCGCATTCTCCGGAATTTTCGCCAGTTCTCTCTACACAGTATGGATCGCCAGTTACCACAAGAAATTGCAAGTCAACAGCATGCAATTATTATTTAGCCAAGCACCATTAGCAGCGTTCATGTTGCTCTACGTTATTCCATTCGTCGACACTTTCCCTGTTTGGGCGGAGGTGCCTGTCAACCGATGGGTTATGATTTTGATGGTATGTGCTCTCGTATTAATGTTAAAACTCGTATATGCAAATTGCACTGTCAGCTAATAACTCCATCTTCCAGTCGGGCGGTTTTGCATGTCTAATCAATTTGTCCCAATTCTTCATTATTGCTCAAACTGGGCCCGTATCGAGTACTGTTGTTGGCCATGTCAAAACGTGTTCGATTGTTGCTCTTGGATGGATGACCTCTGGACGCGCTGTGGGCGATAAATCAGTAATTGGCGTGTTCATTGCAATTGCAGGAATCGTTGCGTAAGTTTGAACCCCTTTTCTGTCTTCCAATTTCCCTGGGGCCAATTCCAAATCAACCATTTTCGGGGACCCTAGCCGGACAATTCTTGGCGAGCGGCAAGCGGCCAGCACCCGTTTTTCCGATTTTCATGCACTTCTTGATGTCAAACTATCAAACAGCCTGCCCCTAAATCCTGCGATGCGAGTTCGTATTGAAGTATCAATCATGAATTGATTTTAGATTGGGTTTTATGTCAGCTGTCAGCACATGTCGAATGTTCTTATTAACAAAACTTGTGTACTAGATATTCAATGGTCATGATCAAACACAAAACCCAACCAAAGAAATAAAACGGCCGACGTTATACGGGCGTCATGTCATCTATTGCATGTGGTTATAATGTCCCAAACGAAATTCCACGGTCTGCTTCTGTGGGCGCTTTCGAACTCAGAGCATCACATCGCTATCAGTCGGTCTTTATTCATCCGAAGGATCGAGTTATCACGCAGCATCTTCCTGTTTGTACAATGTTACATCACGAAGCCTTACCAAGCGGGGTTATGGACATGCGGAGGTAGTCTTATCAGGATCCTCGAGAACAGAAACGATCTTCGAGTCCGTGCTTGTACTACATTTCTTAAAATTTGTTCAATTAGATAGACTTTCCTGGACTTGTTCTCGTGTTGGGTGGTTGGAAATTGCCAAGGCCATTGATTATATTGTTGTATTATTATATTGTGTTTCCATGGACAGGAATTGATGGTTTGATTTACGCGATAGATACCAAAATACTATATAAGTATTACTTTTTTGAGCTCCGCAAGCGTATCCTTCTTCTTCGTGTTGTGTGTGTTTGATGTGCATTTTTGATGCTTTCATTTGTACATGTTTACCCCTTCATCATCGCTACAATGGGAATGGGAACTTCGGGTTTGGCATGCGAAAATGGAGGGATAAATGTCTGAACATCTGATCTGATATTTCGCCACCCTTTTCCATACATGCACCAGATGGCTTCATTCTTCTCTATCCATTTATACCGTTCTATTTGTTATCCATTCTCAATTGATCTGTCGTTATCCCACAGTATCATAACTTTTTTCAATCACTCGATCAGAAGGTCCCCGATCACGTGCCAGCGCTTACCTATCCTTCTCGACTACTGCTCTGAAGATTTCCGCAGGCTGAACTGTTATTACACAGCTAAATGCGGAGCGGGATAAGATATCCGATCGTCTTTGAAAAAAAAAAACCTTATTTGATACAAAGTCGGCATTGTAAGTTCTTTCTTCGGTCGCGATAACGTATAGCTCGGTGAGTGAAAGTGGAGGATCGAGAGGTGTATGTCAGTCACGCATCGTGATTATCTAGTTATGGGAACAGAGGAACGGTGAGAAGTGAGGCGGTGGAAGCAGGCAAGTGCTTGGAATTGAGATCTTGGGGTAGCTTTTGTGCTTTTTATTGAGTATGAAGAGGGAGATTTTTCATTCAGACTAGTTCATGTTGGATGTGTGGATGGACGTATGTGTGTTCTGGGAAATCTCGACCATTGCGAAACTTGTATTTGCAGAGTTTTTGTCTAATGGGTGAAGTGCGTTTCATCTTTACTTCGTATTCGAAGATTGCGATAGTCAGTGTTGAAATATGAAATATCAAGACTGTCTGAATGATCGAATAGTGTTTGGTTGTTGAGTCTATGTCAATAATTGACTTGTTCTTATTCTCCTTGGATGTCTTGAGATTCTTTCGATTATCAAAGCGGTTTCGATGGTGGAAATGCTCTTGATTTCTATGTCCCGTTCGATAACTGAAAAGTTTGAAATGATCGAAATGATCGAAATGGTTTACATCTTTCCATCAATCATTCAAATATTTTCAGTCATCGTGTCTGGTTCAATAATCCTGCCATGACGTCCGTCAATAATATTCAGTAGTACTGTTCTCGAATTTAAGTAGATTACTAGTTACTGGATCAATGATACCCTTGATTACTAAGGTTGATAGCATTTTTGTATGTGCTATGGTGCCTCTACATATCGATGCTTTTGCTCAAAGCTGTTGTTACCACATGATACTTTTATTTTATTTTATATAATGTTCTATTCCTGGTGTCCAGAAATCTGATGTCTCGATTTCCATTCTTGGATTATTCTAGCTAAATAGACGATACTGATTTAACTCAATTCTATTACTATCCATCATCGGGACCGTTAGTCGGGGGGGTTTTGGAAAGAGGGGCTTGCCAAGATATTGAAGAATAGAAACCTCGATGAAAATACATCTGTCGCTCTGTAAACCCGCCCTTCTATATAATATTCCTTCACTTTTATATTGACAATACCTCTTATCAGGAGAAAGAATTTTTCAATACATACGTGTGTCTTTATCATTTCACTTTCTATATCCAGATGATCTTTCAAATCACGTTTAATTTATGTGTAGTTATGTATCTTATCAATATTCTGAGATTTTACGTTGTGTCTATCGATTGGTAGCTTTACCTTTTGCTTCTGATGTTTCGTTGATGTGTCGAGATTATCGTGAATATGCTTTTTGGTTTTTCCAGGAGATATGTTTGTCGACGCAAGGGGGTATGTTAGTTCGTGTCAGTTTGTGTCAGTCAAATCGTCAAAGTCCATCATTTTTCACATTCCACAAACTCCTTGTTGTTATTTCAGCCGGAAGATTCAAGGATATATTTCTGATATCATGATTTTGAGCTGATAATCAGTGGCATTTGCTGTCTAGGTTAATTGGCTCGAATGGATGGGTGTCTTTTTTCCCTTGCTTGATAGAAACATGCCATCCCTTGGCTAGGCTTAAAGTGGCGCAATATCATAAAGTTGTGGTATTAGAGCGTAAGTTCTTACATGCCCTCGCCCCTATGATCTTTTCCGCTACCTATCTTACGTGAATACCCTTGGGATGAAATAAATGTCCAGTTTCCCAGGATGCTGATTATATTGTTCCTTCATATCTACACACAGCAAGGTCATCCTCGTTCGGTCCAAAAGTGATATCATGTCTCGTCGCAAGTGTGGCGATGACACTACGCAGCTTCATGAGGGAGAAATTCTTTCCGATACAGCTGTGGCGTCCTATTTTAATTCAAGATTAGCCAGTTCTTGAGATTCTTAAGATAGGAGATCTTCAACATACCCATTGAGAATGGCGAAACCCATGATTTGTTCTTTACCACTTTGGGACGCGAGTACCATCTCTCGGGTATGAAGTATGATGGTTGCTCGTAGGAGTCTTCCGCTACGTATGTGTGGTCAGCTTTTGAGTTTTTGCAGTGGAGCTAAATGTACTTGCATCTCCCAAGGACATATCGTGGAACGCAAACTGTGAAGTTTCCTGGTACATAGGTAGCTGCTACGGTTACTCCTTCCAATAAGGTATCTCCAAGGCCACTTGTTTGCGGAGCTAGATGTAGGCGAAGGATTTCATTGACTACAGCACTAAAGTGAGGTATCATGCAAGAAGTGTTCTTTATTGAAGATTTACTGCAATTTGCTGCTGGGAGGTGTGAAGACGCTCGCTACCTTTTACTTTGTATATCAAGCATAGCAATGTTACTTAGAATCTCGATTTCAATCCTCATTTCTAGAAAATGATTCCCTCTTAACTTTTAGGTGAATATTTCGATGCAATTTCAGTATAACTTAATGATAGTACGTCTTATTATGGACACGACTTACTGTGAATGTACGAGGAAGCATTCGGTGCTCACAGGGCTAGATCACTTTTAGTGTGAGTGATCAAGGGTGCATTCAAAGAAGTGCCGATAACCGATCGGCCATTGCTTAATCTGGTCGAATAGCCGCCAGATGCAAACGAACTCAGGACGTAACATTAAAAAAAATACATGTTTGTTGTGAAGTGTTAATTGAGAGCCAACATCTACATGCTGTGTCTCATGCTTGCCTACAGATTCACAGATTCATCTTTCCTTTCCACAAGTTGTTAACCTTCTCCTCTCTTGCACGTCCTTAATTAATAAATTTCTTAAAACAGCAAACTTCTACTACGAGGCACTCTCGCCATCAAAATATTGAACTGTATGAGAATGGCCGAGAACCCTTTGAACGTCGTAATTGTAAGAAGATAACTCGGAATGTGATTCAGATGCTGACAGTTCACATTTAAACAGGTTGGAGGTTCCCTCACTGCCCTTTTCCATGGAATCGTCCTTCGGAGACTTGAACATAATGTTCGAATCCTCGAACGCAATCCCCTTTCTCAACAAATGAGTCTTGGGGCTGGTATAGCTGCCATGGAACATGCCCAATCATTCATTGAGAAATATGACGGGACTAAGACACCATACTCTGTAACGAGTCCAAACGTCCAATACCTCGATCAGAATGTCAAAGTTAAAAGCACGTGGAACATCTCCATCGCAATGACCAGTTGGAAAATTCTATATTACGTCATGAGAGCCAATTTTGACGGTTTGACAAGTGACATCTGTGCTCAACCTCCCAAGCTCGCGGAACAGCGGGGCTCGGCTGTCTACGAACACGGGAAGGAAGTGACTGAAGCCGAATACAAAGATGGGCTGGTCACTATCAATTATCGCGATACGGGAACCGAAACATATGGGACGGTTCACGCTGATCTTGTTCTTGTAGCTGATGGTTCTTCATCGAAAATACGCCAGGCTTTGCAGCCAAATTTAAAGATTAGCTATGCTGGGTATGTGGCCTGGAGAGGAACTGCGCTAGAAAGTGAGATTTCCGAGAAAACGAAAATAACGTTTGCGTATAAGACGACGTTCTTCGCATATAAGGGAGGCTACATTGTTCTGTATGTGCCTCATTCAAGCGTTTGTATTCCTAATCTAACTGGGCGCTAGCTATACCATTCCAGGAGAAGATGGAAATATATCTCCTGGCCACCGACAACTCAATTGGGTCTGGTACAATCAACACCCCGAGAGCTCACAGGAGTACATCGACGTGATGACGGATGTTGATGGGCATAGACACCGCAGTACCTTACCCATTGGGAAAGTGGATCCCCAAAAATGGAACAAGCAGAAAGCTCTAGCACTCTCAATCCTCCCCGAACCCTTTGCTGAAATGGTTCAAAAGACCAGCAGACCCTTTATCTCCGCGATCAACGATCGCGAAATCGCCAAGCCGTCTATGTTTGATGGAAAAGTACTTTTCGTAGGCGATTCCATTGCGTCGTTTCGTCCGCATGTGGCTTCGAGCACGAATCAGGCGGCGCTGGGTGCGCAGCTGCTTGAACGGTTGATGAAGGGTGAGATTAGTGCGAAAGAATGGGAGGCTAAGGTTCTTGGTTTTGCATCTTTTACGAAAGTGCGGAGTGAACTTTGGGGTGCGTATTACGTATTTGGGGTTGCAACGCCAATTTTTGTGTCGACTTTCTTTCGGTATTGGAAGACTGTTGTTGTGCAAGCTGTCTGGAGGCGTCTTTATGGTTAGTTCTTGACTAGCTCAATGGATGGCATGTTTTATTTCGTTGGTTGAAAACTCTTGCCTCTCAGGTGCTAGGTGTTTCGTGTGTAGAATCTTCTATGTCTTTTTCTTCCAACGTGGCATTGGGGGAGAGAATCCGTCGAGCTTACGGGAATGATGATGTGTGGGTGGGAAGAAGGGTAGGATAGGGACGAGATATAAATGCTTTGGTGTGGAAGATCCCCTTGAATAGAGATTCTCTCATGTGAATAAAATATACCGCATATCAGAATATCAAAATATAACCCCGAGTATATATTGATGCATAAGTAGCAGCACCAACAATTGAACCTCAAATCCGAACTGGAAGATTCAAAGCATCTCACTATCCAACTTAATCAAGCCCAGTATTAAAAAAACAAAAAAAAAACGTCTGCTTGCTCAATCTGAACTGTCACATTCGAGGTATTCAATCGTCCAATTTGAAGTGACATTTCCAAAGCATTTACTTCCTCATTCTCCCACGTTGAAAAATTTCAAAATCCTTCACCCTCACCATTCAATATCGAAACCGTGAATCGAGTCCGAAAATCAAACGTAACACCACAAAACACAATCCATCTCATCCGTTGCGCAACACGCAATGTAACATGCTCTATCCATTCAAAGATAGAATTCCATCCCACGCCTTTCCCCCTTGTCTCTACCCGAAAAAAACAAAAAACAAAAAAAAAACAAACCCTTCAAACTTCGCTGCAGATGTGGCGTCTGGGGTGTAGCAATGCAGTGTAGAGTCACACTCGGCACAAGGAAGAATTTCGTCGTACCGCGCCACTCGATGCATGGCTGAGACGCTGATTCTTACGGTATGCAAGGGAGGGAAGAAACAGAGCTACGGGATGGAGTATGGAGTGATTTTTGTATGTAAGGGATTGGGATCTAGATATGATGGGTTTGGACATAAGGGATTAGGAAATCAATATGTTTGCGAGGGTTGATTTGTGTGTTTTGAATGCCACGTTTTGAAAAGAAAAGAAAAATGTTACAGAAAAATCGTCCTGGAAAGGAAAGGGTGGGAAATCAACGCTATTTTTATTCTAGATAGATAGATAGATAGATAGATAGATAGATGTATAATCCCATGAAGCGAGTATTTGCTCGATCTAACCTTAGCCCTAGCTCTAGCTCTATTTTTTCAGAAAAAAGTAAAATGATTGATGATGTGCAGACCATACATATGTTATGTTACCCAGCCCCATTTTCTATATCCCATCCCAACTTACGATGCGCCAATAAACATGCGAAAATAATAATATTGAAGTAGAGATTGATGGCAAAGTATCGTGAAGGAATTTCCAGCTCGTGTTACCACGGTGTTAATCCTGCAGGTAACATAGGATATTCCACTCCATCAATGATTTCCACATTCTCATCTACCTGATCGACACCCTCTTGTCCCATATCCCATCGTTTCCAATTCGAATTGCAATCCCCTGGGACATATTTGGCAGCATCCATTTTGAAAATCATCTTTACCTCAGGACAGTAATCCCAGATATGTTTTCTCTTCTCGGGTGTTCCCCATATCCCCGCATGAAGTGTGACTCCACTCCCACCGGTGTGATAACCCATCGGTTCATAAAATCCATCTCTCCAATCATCAATCCCCTTGATTAACCCACCAGCTTTCGTCCCGTCTGCGCCTTTCCCCTTCTTTTTCTCGGCGGCAACTCGTTCTCCTTGTCCACTATGCATTTCTCCCGAAAATGTGAGTGAAGTCGTTCCATTTGCAAGTTTGGCCCCAGGTCGATGTCCCAATCGATCGGTAAGCCACACATCTTCTGCCTCTGAGTCATCTACTCGCACTTGATTACGGAGAATATCGATAATCGTGCTCACGCGCCTTAAGCTCAACCCTCCATTTCCTCCAAACTTCCCATTGGGATTCCATGGTGCTCCTACCCAATCGTAATCCAGCCAGTTGTTAAGACTCTGTCTACTATTCGCACAGAGCATGCTATCTGTCTGAAAAACAAGTAACCACTCTGCAGGCTGTAGAACCGTCTCATAGAGCCATAGATTCGTAAGAAATCTACTGATTTCTTCCTGGGACCCTGTGGACATGTTGGCGGGGATGTACGTCAGGTCGAGTTTTCCCGATTTGACATGCTGGCGAATTGCCCGGCTGGCATTCATATGCGCGACGGATTCAAGACTACCCATAAAGCGGAACCGCCATTCGGGAGGCACGACAGACATGAAATGTAACACGAGAGGAGAAAGGATTGGATTGACGCGGTTTTCAATCAGAAGCGCTACTTTGGATTGATTGAATTGGGAGGGCGTTGATGCACCATAGTCAAGAGTTACTTTGGGGATCGCGGGGAGTGAGGGGAGTGAGGGACGTTCTGGTATCGAAGGTCTCAACAGCAGAATGGAAAGAATACTTAATCAGGAACATGCTGTCAGTATTTTTTATTTAATTGGTATATCATACGGGGTTGGCTTACAAAAATAAAAACACACCACCCACCACCCGCATCCGTCTTGTGGTTTTCGACCATGCGACCACCATGGTTGACGATGTGGTGACCCATATATCCTCCACAGTCATCCCACCATCTGGCGACGACATGATTGTAATTTTAGATCTCGATATCGATTTTGCCGCAATGGGCTCAGAATGCTCTTAGCTCCAGACAAGTATCAATTTGGAGGGCCGAGAACTGAACAGTTCGATCACATACAATTGATAACTAGCTAATTGTAAAAAATCCTATGTTAGACACGAATTGTTGTAGATGCGGAAAGTGTCAAATCACAGCGATAAGAACTTCATCATTAACATGACGCGGCCTCGAGTTTTAACTTTTGAACAGGATGTTATGAATGGATGGGAAGCTTTTTGAAAGGAGCGGATGCTACCTACCATAGATTCAAGGGTTCTTTGCTAGTGCAGTGTAATATGGAAGAAAAGGGATCTACATACATTTTTGGGTTAAGAACTTATGAATCTTTGGGCAGCGTGGAGTACAAGACTGAAAGCGTGGGATGGAATGGGATGGGATAGGATGGGAAAGTTGATATCTTGGTAGTCTCCTAATTAGCTTTATTTTGGGTGGAACAAGAATTAATTAGTAGATCGATCGTCCGGTAAATATTCTGTGCATGGTGGCACTTGTTAATAACCCGCTTATGAGCGAAATATCCATCGGACGCAAGCCATAGGCAAAGATTCCAAGAAAAGTAACTTCATCATCCCCCCTATGAAACGACACAGCTGATTGCGTATGTTCAATTCCATTCTATAGTAACTTACTAAACCGAGAAATCACAGACAGGGCTCGCTCTTCTTTTCCCATCACATCGATCATATCCGATCAGTACCCTTTCGGAATTGATATCTCGTTCCGGTCATATGTTTGTGATTGGGGCTGACTGTGGTCCTCTCCTTCCTTCGTGGCTTGTTAGCCAGCCCAGGAAATCAGCTCGATATGATGTGGGATGAATTGAGGGGAAAACCGACTCGGTGGTCTCCCTGTCCTGATGTGTTTGTGGCATACAGAATTCCGAAACAGGGATGGCTTTGAATGCCACAACCATCTGCTTGCAGGACTCAACTGCTGAAGTTTGTTTTCGGAAATTCTAATTTCCACGATGTCTTATGAAATGCCTGGTTTCCAAGTCGTAAGGGAATTAGCTTGCTGGCGGTATCAAATTTAGGACAAAGCATGTTGTGAAAGTTCACGAGTATCCCCTTGCACTATCGAGATTTCTATGCTATACCCCTTTTTCAAAGCATGAAAGATGGCTTTGGATATCAGTTCTGCCTGCGTTTCATTTGAGAATGCCATTGGGATCAAGGAGAAAAGCCAGAAGTCAATGATTTGTGACGATCGTTCTCATACATATTTTCTTATCTTGCCGAAAGCATGTGAGACCTCACAAATTATTTTTTTGATATGCCCTATCTCATGGCTAAGCCTTTTCCTGTAAGTGCAGAAGGTTATTCTTTTCAACGTCAATTGAACCTCCATAATATGTCAATTTCGTTTTAGAGGTCATACATATCCGGCTCGATGCTTCGGTAAAGGTTGTAGAAGGATACATTCATTCGTATTTTGAGAAAATTCTCCCACAAAAATCCCTTCAGATACGACGGCAGTGTCACAGATCATGTCGGTCGATTTACAGCAACGTCGAGCTCGGAATATTGGGTTTGGGGCTTTAATTCTCCTCATAATCATCTGGACAGTCAAACTCTCTAATCCGAACCATAATGCCATTAACATTTATTCGAATCACACGAAAAGTTTCAACTCATCGAAATTGGCATTTTCCCTTCCAAATTTGTTCTCAGGAGAAAAGGCAAATGCTACAACACAAGCGACTCTTGTAACGGATGAATTTGGAGATTACTTCAACGGAACTATTTTCAATAAAGTGGCAGTGATAATAGAGGATAGTTATCGTCCTGAAGTTATACCTCTAGTCCTGCACTTTGGTAGTGTTCTTGGCCCAACATGGCCTATACTCATATATACTTCAATCGAAGACGTTGCCCAATTTTCCACATCTGCGGCACTCTCTCGATACCTTAAACAGGGTCTCATTCAAATCCGAAATCTTCCACAAACGGTTCTTTTCACAGACCTCAAAGCAAGAAACAAATTCATGACAGATACATGGTTATGGGAGAATCTCGCACCGGCAGAGCATATCCTACTTTTTGATAGCGATAGCATGTTGTGTTCCAATGCTGCAACGAGTGTTGATGATTTCTTTGCCTATGACTTGATTGGAACGCCTGTCAAGGATAAGGGCCACAGAGGAGGATTGAGTATGAGGAAAAGGAGTATCATATTAAGGGTTTTAGACAATTGGGACTTTGCTGACGACATGAAAAGGATAGAGGATGAGAAGAAGAGAAAAGAAGAGAAACAGAAGAAAAAGGAAGAAGAGCAGAAGAAGAAAGAGGAAGAGCAAAAGAAGAAAGAGGAAGCTCAGAAAAAGAAACTTGAGGAAGAAAAGAAGAAGAAATTGGATCAGGAAGTGAAGAAAAAGCTGGAAGGGCAGAGAGAAAAGGTCCACGCGGAGAATCAAGAGAGCAAGAAGAAAGAAGACAAAGGCAATCAAGGTGATAAAGAAGCACAAGCGAATGGAAACGAAAAGGAGAATGGGAATGGGAAGCAGAACAGCAAGAGAGAGAAGAAGAAGGAGGAAGAGGAAGAACCAGAGGAGGAACTGGCAGAAGATCGATGGTATCAGGAAAAGTATGATAAGATTCTTCCATTCATAGACATGTACTAACGACATATTCCAGATTACGAAAGCTTCAAAGCGACGAAGCAAACATTGGCATTGATCCAGAAGAGGATGGTGCAGTCAACTTGCCCACCGAAGAAGTTACACGCACATTCAGTGTTGAATCGATCGATTATCCACACCCATTGGGACTACATCGCGTACACAAGTGGAAAGAGGATCAGATGGATAAATTACTTGATTGGTGTCCGGAATATAGATTATGTTCTGTATCACATCACGGGAAGGAGTTTCCAACTTTTGCAGACGGAGGAGTGGGATGGTAATATGGTATGGGATGTCTGGTAAATAAGGATAGGGGTTCGGCTATTTTATGTCAAAAGGTCTTCATTGTATATGATATGGAGTTACAGGTGCTTATTAGATAGACTAATTATTAGTTACAATCATTTGTGATTTTTCTTCTAAATTTTGCATAACCTTATGATCTTGTGATTGTCAAAACTTGCTCCTTCTCCCCCCCCCCTCTAGCTATCACTACTGACTGATCAGAGGAATTCTCCTTAGTGGCGGAAGCGGGACGTCTAAATGAAGGGGGCTTCCCACATTCCTCATCACAGCCATCATGTCTTGCAAGCAACCCCCCACAGGAACTCTCCGGAAAATGATATCTTTTTTTCTCACGTCCCCGGAACGAGAAATTCCAATAGATACATTGTATTGTTTCCCAATTGAAAAGAGGGTGGCAGTGTACCTATGTTCCTGGGGTATATATTTATATCCTCCAAAAGAATAACCAATAGTTGAGATATATTTCCCACAATAGATTTTGGTAGCATACAAAATCTCCATCATAAAGATGCACGCAGGGATTGTAGACGTCGGGATCAGGAAGAGGGTAGCAGTGCGTAGATAACAAAGATTGGGGCATGTCAGAACACAGAAATCGGATTAAAATTCACGCCCGCCATAATATTAAATGCCCAAACCACGTTTTAAATCTCTTGGCTGGGGAAAATCGTAATCCAGCTTCCTGTCTTCTCGTCCCATATCACATCATATCTCCGCCATTGAATCTCCGTCTTGTGGGATATGAATCTACCGTGTCTAGATTAAAAGAGGCGTCATCATGCACATCCATGTAAGGTGGCAGGTCGAATCCATTTCTCCATTCTAGCCCAATTGCTATTCTGAGTTTCTCATTTTTGTATTACTATTGCGGAAAACGATTTGGTTTCTTGTCATTCACTTATTCTAAGTTTACTGGAGCTGTACTTCTTCTTGCTGTGCGAACATAATGTCGTCGTCGCCTTCTCGGTCTAATCTTTTGGGTAATGGAGTACTAGTGATTAATAAAACTAGAATTCTGTTGCTGGTAGCACTGATAGCAACGTAAGTCTTGCGCCCAATTCAGCCCTGTCTTCAGAGACAAACAAGCGGTACAGATCAGAGAACAAAATCTAATGATTCATACTAGGTGGTGGATCGCACATTTTCTCCCACGATATCGGCCAGCAGTTGAAGGACACATCAAAAACAAAATATCATCTGCCGCCGAAAAGATTCCCGCCGTCAAAGTAGACTGGTATCCCAACCATGACCCGCGCGAGCAATTCAATGCCTCCAAAGTTGCGCTCCTCATCGAAGGCAGACCTATTCATCATCTCGTCCCGCAAATTCTACATATGATTTCCGTTGTGCCACCGGATTGGCGCTTTGTGTTTATCGGCACGAATAAGAGCGTCGAAGTTGTATCCCGCAGTTTCGCAACACAATATCATAAGGCTAATGGAAAGCTGGATTTGATTGTCCTTCCTAAGCCATGGAAGGTGGATAGTAAGGAGGATGTTTTCAGGGTGCTTACGGACGTCCGATTCTATGATGAATTTATGCCGGAGGTCGAATGGTTGCTCAAATATGAGTCGGATAGTATTATGTGTGGAAATTCGGAAGAAAGTTTGAATGATTGGCTAGACTATGATTGGGCTGGCGCTCCTAGGTAAGAGGTTTCTTGCTCTTGGGCAACCTACTACTGTTCGATACAAATACTAACATATTTGTGTAGAGTCGCCGGTGATCACTTCGCAGGCAATGGTGGGCTTTCATTCCGAAGAGTTTCCACAGTGAAAAAGATACTCGGATTCCAATCTCGAATCAATGATACGACCCCCGAGGATGAGTGGTATGGGAAACGTATCACGTTACTGCCAGGAGCGCGAGTAGCCAGCGGTGAAAAGGAAGATCATTTCTCGGTCGAAGACAGATACCATGAGAGACCCATGGGATTCCATGTACGAGATGGAGGAGAGGTACTTCCGGAGGATGTCTGGAAGGACCCTGATCAGAGAAGAAAGATTTTCGAGTATTGTCCTGAGTTAGCGATGATAATGCCAATGAAGTTGGAGAGGCAGAGGTGCCCAGGCGACAATCGTAAAGGCGAGATTGTGAAAGAAGTTGAAGAGAATTAGACAGAGACGACTAATCAAGATGGTGAAGACATGGGATACGTTTGTACGAAGTTATAGGTTTTTTGTGTTATATTAGCGAAGGATGTATCATGAATACATGATCGGCAGGGGAATATGGATGGTAACATGCCTCTACGGAAGTATATGGAGACTGGCGTCTGGAAATATTGGAGTTTGGCTGTTTCAGTTGGCGTACTGGTGGACTGTACATCACAGAGACTCGGCTTGTTCAATTAAATCATTTTCTTTGAAGGGTCCATAGCTACCCCGAATAACATATGATCGGCTTCAATTATATTCAACATACGCCTGCATGATAACGACTAGTTATTTCGCTACACCTTTGCTCCAAGTGGAAGTTTCCGTGCAAAGCATTTTCTTTCACTAAGCGTACACAATTCGCTCACACCGCAAATAAGCAATCAGTCTGTCGAATATGAAAAATTCCAATCATCTTTGTTACTTTTGTCTTCCATCGGGTACTGATTCCCCTATCTCAACACAAAGGAAATCTAACTATATGTACAAGCTGTATCTCTTTCCACTTTCCGAATCGCAAGATTCGTACCCAGTGGTATGAGCACAAGTCTAGTCTAAATCTTTATATAATGTGATCTGTATCATGGTATCGTTAATCCCGAAAACCTGAGTCAAAAGCTTTGTAAGAGAAAAGATGAAAATAAGAGCACTGCTCAGAAAGAAACTCGATAGCTTAGAAGCTCTCCAAAATCATCCTTGCCGCAACTTCAATCTCTCTTTCCCCCCCAGTAACACTAACCACCTTCCCATAATCACTTCTGCCAAAATGAAAAGTACATTCCGTTCTCTCCGCAATCTTCCTCAATCTCCTCTCGTGGTCCTTCACCAAAGCTACCCACACATACTCATTAATCACCACCTGCATCGTTCTCCAACTTCCATTCCTAATCAACTCATCTGGCTCTCTAAATCTCAAGTGTTTAGTCGCCCACTGTCGAACATTTTTTCTTGCCCACGCAAATGCATCTAAATCATATTCCCATCCCTTCCCAAGCGGTATATAATGAATCTTCGCTTTCTGAGACTCGCGTGTTTCCCGCTCCGCTTCATCACGCAACGAACCCAAGATCTCCATATCCCCATGATCAAAACAAATTATCATATCCTTGGTCCCGAAATCCTCACGATTGATTCCCCTCATCTCTCTCGTTCCCACGCGCGCTAAGATGGCGCGCTTTTCTGAACTATCACACGCTTTGAATTGTTGAAATGCATGCAGAGAACTGTTGCTTCTATCTTCTTGTTTGGGACTGCGGAGCTCATGTCGGAAGAGAGAACGATGGTTTTTGCTAAAGTCGGTGGCTAGATAGAGTCCCGCGGATGAGATGTCTTTGAATATCCAGCGGCGGTCTGAGGAACAGTTGGCTTGCCAGAGACGTAGACATTCAAGGTAGGCTTGCACGAAGACGCCGCGGCCGTCGTTGTAGTCGTCTATACAGAGGATGCGGGCGCCGGTGGAAGGGGCCACGGCGGTGTGGGAGAATCGAGACTCGAATTTCATGGAATTCTTTGAGTGTGGGGGGTGCAGGGTTGGAAAGTTTTAACTCTTGATATTGTGATTTGAGGATTAATTGATTATGAGATTAATTATTCATTTCTTTGCTTAATTTCTGGACTTCAGAAATAATATGAATGAATGAATGAATTTTCGTCTCCCGAGAATGAATGAGCGCTCGTTACAACGTCCAAACGAATGCACAATACTACAATCCTCAAGGAGCTTTTACAAAGTGCGACGACTATCCCCTTATCTATATACCCAACTCGAATGTAGCGATTCGCGTCTCAGTCTGGAGTATCAAAAATCTTCATACAATTAAGTTTTTAGGTACGTGCAGACCCAGCCACGACAGGCTTTGGAAAAGGCTGCCCAAGAACATGGGCTCAACTATCATGGACCACTCATGCAGCGCCCTTTCCGGAAAATTGTACGATGAAAATCTCATGGTTGGCCTTGTCATCTCAACCCTTTTTTCACAGCGGTGAATGGAATAAAATAAAAAAGTTTTCCCTGGTAAATATTGATGTGAAACCACGTTCTCCAGTTACCCACCTTGAGAGAAGTTTTCTCGAAGTGCATCCCTAGCAAGCAGGGGGGAAAAATGCGGTCTGCAGTTTGGTCGCTGGTTTTCTCGCCACTTGTCATGCCTCGAAAATATACGGATTGGGAATATAGTCACGACGGTTGGCTGGTGATTCGTTACCTCCGAACTACTAGTGAAAGACGGGTTTATCCTCCGAGTGGAGAGGGAGGGGCTTTATCTTTTATGCTTGTTTCTTGTGAGTAGTTGAGTAGTTGGGGGCTAGGTGTCTTGCGTATATTTCCTTTTTGGTGAAGTTGCTGGAAAGGTTATCAAGTCCCTCTCTCTCTCTCTCTTGGTTGTTTATAGGTCTTGTATTTGCAGATTCCATGATATTGTCATCTTTATTTAACTGCCTTGAATGCAGGTAATACTGTTTGCGAGAGGAGTCTATGTGATCAATTTCTCTCAAAACATCTAGAAGAATTCCTACTGTTTGCAACCTATTGTCCACAGAAATCATATTCAATACAATTCAGCAGAATTTTATCAAAGTTCTAGACCAAATACATCCCTGTACATCATATTGGGCATAGGGCTACTAGGGCAAAGTTTCCCCCAGCCCCGTGGATCTATGACTATATGTGGACCACAAGAAATTGCGAGGCTAACCGCTGGCTATGAAAGACTTTTAGCTAGCTCTACCTTAATCCTTACCTATCATTTGTTTCATGAAAGTGCTCACACGACCATTTCCTAACATCTTCTCATTGCTTGTCTAAGTAGCGTTTAATTGGATTTTAGATCCTGTTCTCATTCCTGATTTGGCAGCTAGGCACGCAACTATCCTATCATATTTTTCCAGTAAAAGGTCGCCGGGGGCCCGGCTCACATGTCCCACTTCTGAACCCCGGACCTCTCGAGTGAAGAAGAGAGTTGGCTATGCACAGATATGACATGGCCATGGAAATTTTTCATGTCAGAATCTTCATACATATGGAGTCAAGGCTTTGGGAAAATGTCTAGAAGCTTTTTGTTCTAATTCTTTTTTTTTTTTTTCCTTTCTTGGGTTTGGTCTTAATTTGGGATGGAAATTGGGAGAGGAAAAATAGTCGGTGTGATGAAGAGTTTTCTTGGGAATGTGGGTTTGGACGGTTTGAGGTTGTTGTTACGAGATTTTTGGGAGGGAGGGTGGGTGCTGGATTTGGGGGTCGATAGATGGTAGATGGTTTGGTGCATTGGAGTTGTGCTACTGGTATGCCCAAGATGCAAGATGGGAAATGGTGATGCATTTTTCAATGAGTTGTTAATATTCTCTATGCTCAAGATGCCTTGCTGCGGCTCAAACAGAAGGGAAGTGGAGGCTGGCTAAGCCGAAGCATGTATCGTGGTTTGCGAGTTCACCTTCAACGTTGGGAGAAAATTTGAAGTTTATTCTTACATGGGATAATGCGAGATGCGTCGTCTATACGAACTGGTGTTTGCTAATACGTGACAAATCTCATGAAATTTTATATTACTACAAGAATTAGACATTCACGGTATAGAAAGTGTAATGTTATTGGTGTTAATTTGGATCCCTTTTAAACTAGAAACATACAAGATCCTCTCAAAATAGAAAAGAACTCCGAGACGAAAAAAATTCTTCCCTAGAATGGCTTTATATAGAGTAGTACATAGATACCTTATTGAATGCCATATTATTCTTATAGGGAGTCAAGGATAATGATACCCAGACCAGATGTATGACCTTCAAATACATGGATCATGGTCTAGAACGAGGAAACGGATAGTGCTCCGCTGGAATTGGCCACCAGTGAGGTGATACAAACAAAGTATGTAAATACCAAAAAATAGAGGAGTGAGTTTGAGTGAGGTCGATAACGGATTGAGGAATGAAAAGATTGCCGAGATTTTACTCGGAGGCTTGCAGCTGTGTGGGAGCGAGTCTTTTGGACTTCTTGCGTTGTATTGATATATGATTAACTATTTTTAATGAATTATTTCCTCAAGAAGAGGTGATTCTGTGGAAATATTGTAGCGTTTGATATACAGGCTTTCAGGTATATATCACAAGAAAGTGCATCTTATCGTCTGAGAAGGATGAGCATCACCTAATTTTAAGAAACTGTGTATTTGAATTGAAAATGTTCTCGCTGTTCTTGGTAATAGACTATCGTGGCAAACAACTTCTCTTTTGAATGTTCTATGCAACAATTCCTTCTTATGTCGCTTAATCCTGCAATTCACCTCGCTGATAGCACCACTGATGAAAACTTCAAGTCATTCAAGTAAGACATACGCTCTTACTAGTCGCCAATAATATCAATATAATACCTTGACAGGCAATTCCCCGTCATGATCTAATGTGATAACCCTACATCAGCAGAATTGCGACCAAAGACCAACACCAAAGACGAAATCTAAAAATTTAGAACTTAGAAATGCAACCCATCCACCAAGTTGACGAATTCTTCAGGCCTACGTTTGGCAGTCTCAAACATAAATTCCCTGTCGACGAGTCTCTTCTCATTCTTCTCATCTCTCTTAGAAATCTGTTCCTTCGAGGTGGTGACGCTTGAGATGAGCAGTTTGAATCTGTACCTGCAGATTGACCCATATTCTCTTCCACAGCTACAAGCACACTGACACGTTCGGTTCTCTTTTCACTGTTCCCCAAAGTTTCAAGTTCCCGCTCTATCTCCGACGTTCCCGGATGTTCTGAGGTTAAGTGTTCCCGGCAGAACTTTGCATTTCCAAACCTATTCCCTCCTTCGGATCTTGTGGTACATTCAGATATAGGGCGGAAACTTCGTGAGTTTCTACGATTTCGCCCACCATAAAGAATAGCCTTCTTCATTTTTGGTTTTTCGAGGTCTTTCTGGATGATCCCAGGGAAGTTTCTGTCTCGTTTTTTCGAGCATGGTTTTGGTCTTTCATTTGCATTATCAGGTTCTTGATTTCTTTGAATATTTTCTGGTTTTGGCTTGTCGCCCACGGAAAAAGGTGCTATAGAGATGGAAGGAAGCTGGGGGGATTTTGTGAAAAGTGCCAACTCAGTTAACTTTCTGCGCTTCACGGAGTCTCCTCGATCTGATAAAATTGGCCTCTTTCGATCCTGTGGTTTGATTTATGATAGATTGCCCATTTTGAATACGAAACTTGCTTTAGCAGAAATATTAGAATCTCATTGATAATACAAAGCAAAGGGAGGAAACATGAACAGATGGCTTACGCAAAAAGACCAAAGTGTGACGCCGTTCTTGAATACTCGATGGGTTGAAGAATAATAAGAAATATAGCCAGGCCCAGAAACAAAATCGCTATAGAATCCTAATTTAGGGTGATCGCCGCCGTCGAAAGGGCTGTTATTGATTGCCCTCCCAGATCTACACGAGTACAATAAAATAAGTAAGCTAGAAAACCCACCTCAATGACTGAGATCAACTGACTTTCTCTAGTGAAATGGGTGACTTCGACATGGAGCCTTAAAAGACCAACTTTTATCCCGTAAAAATGAATTTTCGCTCTATTGATTGGGTCTGGGTGCTCGATTCTGAATGTGAAGAACTGCCACCTGTCAAGAGAGAGCCTGATGGAGACAATCGGGGTTCTAAGCTCGAGCTTGTAAGCACTTTCTCGGAGGACGGTAAATCGCAGAATAAGAACAAGAATACCAAGAATACTGATTTTCAAAAGAGGAAATACTCGTGGTGCCATATTATATCTTAAAGATGAGAAAGTGGTTTGAGCAACGGAAACAAACAGAGTAAAAGATCAAGGACGTCTAGATGCTTCTCAGCTCGGTAATTTTCACCCATTCCAAGAGGGGACATAATCGTAGTTGTGGATGGTAAGAACATGTTGACCTTCGTACCTGCCAAATTGAGAACGGAATTTCGTAGCGTTGATCAGAGTCACAATTTCGAGAATAGAATCACCCCAACAGCTCAGTGAATTTGCTTAGACTTGTCTCATTCCAGAATGAATAATGCTCATATTCCTACACAGTATGACAAATTACTCCAGTCATAGATGAGTGGAACCCGCACTGGACTCTCCAGTATCTGTATTCTAGAAAAGAATTATTTGTCCCAGAATATTCTCCTTGACATGCCGTGCCCGTCCAATCTATATGAAGTTTAAACCAGTCGGTATTTTTATGATGCCGTTTGTGGTGGGCGGAGTATTTTTAATATGTCGAGAATTTTATGGCAGCTATGATTGATATTCATTCCGGTTTCAATGCATATATCCTGACAGGGTACAGCCCTTTCGGGAAACCTTTCGCCAGTTCCGTCTTCATCAGCTTCAGACCAGCTTTCTCAAAGAGTGCACGGAATTTCTCATCAGTCCTAACACTTCATGTAAGCTTGATATCCCAATTACTTATGATTTTCACATACCTAGTGACACTGCTATCAAGTTCGTCGAACATGTCATTGCCGGCATGCGTGCTCATGTTTTCCTTCACTATGATCCAACCGTTTTCATTCAACATCTTTCCACATTTCTGAAGGTACTCCACCAGTTGAGAGTCTGTTAAATGTCCTAGACACCACTGGTTCCACATCAAGTCGTATCTGATTTCCGCATCTGGTGTCCACGCTTCGAGGCCAACTGAATATATCTGGCCAACTCCAGGTTGATCTATCAGCGCAGAAGAGAACTTCGTTACTGGCTCCACAATATCCACTGTGTTAGCAACACTAAGAAGCAATGCTTTTGTAATTCGACCGATTCTGGAAGTCGTGTCAGTTTATATATGCTCTAGCTTCTACGACCAACGAGTGACCGCGATGCAAGACATGATTCGTATTATAAAACTGAACTTTCAGTCATTGAACTCGCATCCTTGATCAGCTGATGAAAAGGCACTACTTAGTGAAAACACCACAAGACAGCTCAATCCGCCCCAGCTAAAAGACAAAAAGTTTCAAAGCAAGCAATCACTCACCCCGCCCCACAATCAACCGCTCTCCCCAATTTCGCACCCTTTACCCCCAGCTTCCCTAAAAAGTTCTTTGATCCCTGTATATCTACTCGACTGATATACGGAAAGCCTCCAAGCATTCCATCATCACTTGCTTCTATGCTTTCCCAGCTATGTGTTTTGTCAGTCTTCTTCACTCTTCATATCGATGGTTGTCATCCTATCATTCATGGCTCCAAAGAACACATTGAAGGGGATGCTGAGGGAGGATATCAAGAGGGAACTAATACGCACTAATTGATAGCATCCGCGTGATTAATCTGCGAATCTGCCGTTTGAATCGTCATTTTGGCGATAAGACGTAGAACTTAGCAAGCAAGGTCAGAAAGTCTTCTTTGGTGTAATTATGACCTGTGGAAGATGATATGTAAGTACAAGACGAGAGGTGTATATGGAACTAGGTAGGAGACTTGAGTTGCGATGAGTTTATCAGGTATTGATTTGAGGAGGGGATCATTTTTTGTTCGAACCTTTCTTTCAGATTAGATTGAGTAAATAGCGGGGTGTGTTTATGAAAAAGCCTTACCTGTTGAAGTTTAGCGTATTATAGGCTTGTTATCGACTTGCGAAATAAAGAATGGTGCTCCAAGTCACTCAGATGGATGGAAAACTTGAGAATCACAGGCAGTTTGATGATTATGAAATAAGAGGAGAGAATAATAGAAGAGTCGTAAACCCATCATCGAATCAATGAAATGCTTCTATTCTGCTTTATGAGAATAGCGATTCGATACAACGGTTGTCTGATTTTATATCAAACTTGCAAAGGATTGATGTGCATTCTATTAGGCATGTCAGATCTTAGATAGTTAGAGGTGTGTGTTTAGTCTCTAACAGTTTGACTTGCGCCCTGTTGTTGGAACGTTCATCCACGAGATATGAATTGCGAATGGATCTTCACAGTCAGGTTCCAGACGAGAGTTGGATCTGGAGCGATGAAAACTTTTTCATGGTGTAGAGAGGATGCTAGAAGCTAGGCCATGCTCACCAGGTGTACTAAAAGGTAAGATATATAAGAGTTTTTGCTGTCATGTTTGACTTTATTTGAGTTATCTATTAAACAATCATTATATTGTAGTCGTAAGTATTGCCCCGTATTCCCCCAGTTATATATTTACATTGAAAGGAAAAATTTCCAATCTCCATTCCATGCTCCTCTGATTACCCCCTAAGTACACGTGCCAAAGCCCTTCTGACATCCAGTACCACAATAATCAGCAGTACTTCCACAGTATCCATATTGACTGCAGCAATTACCAAAGCTAGATCCGTTACAGGTGGTAGAGCTCGAGCAGCTTCCATCATCTGAAACAGTTTGAGTGCTAGTTGGCTTTGCAGAAGTTGAGGATTTAGTCGCGCTGGTTGAGGATGTGGATGATCCAGAGCATGTTCCGCTAGCAGGTTGACAACCGGTACCGCAATAGTCGTCTGTAGATCCGCAATAACCATTGACTGAACAGCAATTTCCATAGGTGGAACCAAGACATGTAATATCAGCGTTGCAGGAACCGTCATCGGAGATTTGTTTACTTGGTGTAGGAACAGGAGCGCTAGCATTGCCACTTCTGTACCAGTTCTCAGATGGGTCTCCGAGACACTCCCCGACGGTAACAGACTTAAAACCATGAGAATACATGGAAGCGAGAATGTAGTCAGTAAGATTATAAACGGTTTGATAATGGATGTCGTGCTCGATTTCCAAGAAGTTTCCTGTAGTTGCATCTGCCTTGGCAATGGCCTTGTCCCAGATGTTTTTGGAGTTCTGGATGAGATTCGCAGCATCGTTCAGATATCCCTCAGTATCCAAGTCGAAATAAGTTACATGATACCCCAAATCTGCCATGAGATCACCACAGGTGGCGTTACATTCAGAATAAGGAGGTCTCATATATGTTGGGAAATATCCGAGGATGTTTCTGAAAGCCATCTCGTTATAGTACATTTGATTCTTGAACATTGTCGGGTCGAGGGATGTCAAATTCTGGTGGCCCCAGGTGTGGGATGCGATTTGATGACCTTCTGCAATCATACGTTTGATAGTAGCAGTGTACTCTGCAGTGGTATCAATTGCGCCTTTTCCAAGATTGTTACCGGTAATCATGAAGGTAGCCTTAGCTCCATAAGCTGCAAGTTTGTCCAAGAGATCATTAGTGTAAAGATAAGGTCCATCATCGAAGGTAAACGCGATATCTATCAGAGTACATAAGTTAGCCTCTTCCAAAGCCCCTGAAGAGTCCATGGAAACAAACCTCCAGCGACTTGACAATCGTAAATGCCAGCTCCACCATATGGAACATTTCCAATGTGTGGGCGTTCAATATTTGCTGTAGAACCACCAGCTGGAACTTGGAGTGTATCGCAAAGAGGTCCGTATTCAAATTGACAATCTGGAGCTGCACAATACTCTTCCGTGGTACCGCAATATCTAGTAGTTGGTTAGTCGGGGTCTGTAGGGCTATGAGAGAAGTATCTACCCTTCTGGAGAGCAGCATGCATTTACACAGCTACCAACACCTGGACCGCAAGTATTTGGATCGTCTGCTCTTGGTGCTACCTCAGGCAATCTTTCTTCTACATGTACGGGGGATGTGATTGGAGCTGGCATGGCATTGCGACCCTTGACGGTTTGGAGGAATTCCCTGCCGCCCATCAACTTTGGCATGGCAGGTCCTGGGTGTGCACTTGACAACGAAGCCAAGGCCACAGTCGCGAGGATCGAAACAGATTTCATGTTGATCGTTTCTTGAAGGAGTGTGAGGTGCAATTACTTTCAATAGATGAGTTTGTTGCAGAATTATATGTAGTAAAAATTATAGAAACGAAACTTTATATCCAGCTGCTATTATGTCGAGGCTGGTGGTAAAAGAAAGACTGTTTTTAAAAAAAACTGAAGCGACTGTGAGGGTTATAAAAACCGATGAAGGAGTGAAGAATGTTGCGAAGTGGGAAATAGGCTTCCTATTAAACCCTCAAAACAGAGGCAAGCTGACCTGATATGCAGCGACAATGAGTGAGCAGGGAAGGAGAGAAATAGGGAAGTATGTAAAAGCAACCTAGTTTTCTAGGGTCAAAACTCTGAGCAAATCCGATTTGTATGGGTACAACCGTCAACGTGCAGCCTACCATAGATGTACAACAAGGGTGCAGGATTTGTGCAGCCATCTCATGATTCCCATCACTGAATGAGACAAATGGGACGGTTTCCTTTTTTTCTGTATAGTTCCTACAAATAGATGCAGGTCCAAGAACTGATTAGACTGTATAAAGAAAATATTCATGTAGGTCACAATGATCTGAGAGTGGAAAGGATAGCAAGTGGGGTAAGAGAGGTCTTAGAACCTTGCCCGATCAAGATGATAACAAGAAAAAGCGTAGAAATGTTGATGAACATGAGTGCTTCCATACTAGAAATCTCTTTGGACGGCTGGATGTACGCACGGTACATGACTTTCTTGCATGATCCCTTACAACCGGTGCTAAAAAGGTTAAAAAAAAATCGGAAAATTTTGAATGAAGGGGTCTTTCCGACTTCGTGGTGCCAATCATGATGGCCATACAAATGCGATGGTTTTGTGATAGCTTGGGACGCATGTTTTGATCACAACCTCCTTTTTCTTCTCATGTCGCTTTTCTTCTTCGTTTTAACGTTATATGGAGCCCCCTTACCATCGGTGGAAGTGGTGGAATGGGAGAAGCCTGCAGTGGAAATTGCAGTTTAAGCTTTAGACAAAATCAAAATCATCTCGAGATCATCTCAGTCATGGCTCCTCCCGGATGACGAGGACTTGGCGTTATGCACGTCCTTTGGCCCCTAATAAAATTGTTTTCTTCGCGAAAGCCTTCACCAGCTGGAACATCTGTTGTGGAGCATTCCAGCAGAGCGTGTCATGTAGCTCGTATTCAAAGGCAACTTATGAGCAACTGGAAAAGGCGTTTTGGTCAAATGAAATCAACAGCATTCACAGTATAAGCATAATCAAATCTCCTTGTGTACTGGACATTGATAAGGTAGCGGATGGATTCAGCCGTTGCACCTTTCGATTCATTATTCTTCCGATGATAACTATTATTAGCGTCTTGTTTCCCCTCGAGATCGTCAAATATCCTGCAGTTAGGTCTCGTGCAACTGAGCTAGAGCTGAGTTCGGACGAGTCTCACCACTTAATATAATGCCTATAAGATCCGAGATCCCGAATCCAGCACCGTATTCCCTGACGCGCGAGGACAGAGACGTCGTGTAAAGTTCTATCTCGTGTTTTCTTAGACGCGCAGCTTAAATATTGATGTTGGAGAGCGCATTCAGTCCAGACTCACATGATACCACATATATATCTGTCAAGCGGACGATAATGTTCATTTTCGATGTGGCAGCTGGACATTGGTGTCCAGTGCCAAGGTTGAAATTAATAAGATATATTCAATGTACTGCGTGTGTTGTGATGAGCCCATCCTTTATTGCCACATGTCTCTCGAAGCCTCGGTCGATTCCAGACTTTGAGGAAATGTGACGGGCAGGAGGACAGGCAAGATCTCGTTCACATTTCTCTCCCTACCAGTACTTCTAATCCTCCTAGTGCGTGACTCCTAAAATCTCATTTTCCTTCACGTATTTGTAATATCTTCCCTTTGTGTTATTTCTCCAACTCTTGCCCCATTTCACCACCGCAAAGAAAGTAAGGACCTGAGCGAGACCAGCAAAGGCAGCCACAATAAAAGCATTTTGATAGCCCATATTAGTAACCCAAGGTGTGATGCCGTAGCCCATTGCAAAGCTCATTGTATTTCGGATAATAATTACAGTAGCTGTGAAAGTTGTTAGCTTGGGTTTGAGGAACGCAGATAGGATGATATAAAAAGGTACATACCCATGGCTTCGCCACTCAGGTCTTTATAAGAATCAATACAGTACGAAACAGACAATTGAAGGCCAATAGCGTTTGAGCCGGCAATAAGGAACATGGCAAATATGAGCCCAAACCAATGTATGTGATGGGCTGCTCCGACACCCCAAAGGATCAAAGAGGCAGGTATGAGAATTATGGATACTGAGAAAAGCCAAAGGCGGTGCTCTGCTTCCAGAACGCCCTTGTTGCGGCGGGCGAACCATAATACAACTTTGTCGCCTATGACTCCAGAATAAAAGGAAGCACAAGCTACCCCAAGTAAGGGAGAAACATAAGATAACCCGACCATGGAAGATGAAAAGTTATACGGTGGAGCACTCAAAATCAAGGAGGCAGTCCCATTGAGGACATTGAACCAGATCAAATTACTGCCATACGAGAATCCAGCGTAGGCAATTGATGGCAGAGACATGAATATAAGAGGTCTAATCATCATCCGGAAAAGTCTGAAATCTCTTTTCTTATCCTTCAAAGACAACTTTTGGACATATGTCTTCGGCTTATAATGCACGGCTCCGAGTTCAGTATTCTGATTTGCTGCTCTTGAGACGTCGACAGAGGTACCTTTCTCAGGATCACGTGGCTTTGAAGAAGCGGAAGACTTCTCTTGGAGAACTCCTTCTTTTGGCGTGGCTACTCCAGGTGTGTTATCTCCGGACGTTGTCTTTTCGAGAGGTGCTCTATCGTAATTTGTCTCCTCCATAAGAAAGAAGCAGAATACAAATCCGATGGCTAGAAAGATAGCACACCAATACATCACCCATCTCCATCCTTGTCCGTCATTAATAAAGCCAGCCTGCAAATTGTAAGCTCAAATGAGGGATAACTTCAACCTCTCGACAACTCACAAGTATTGGAGCTAAAAAGTTACTTCCAGCCAGCATAAAAGCATATAATCCCATATAAGAACCTCTTTCGTGGGCAAAATAAATATCTGTAATCGAAATTTCGCATAGTGATTCGACAGGGGCTCCGACAGCACCTTGTAGAATCTTACTTCCAATCCAGGCAGAATTGGATGTAGCATACGGCACCCATAGCATGGTACTGGTTCTGTCAGTACTTCTACAAGCAATGTGATGGATTATACATCTACTAACCCCAGAGTTGCTAGCATAGAAAATAGATACACCGGCCTTTTGCCGTATTGTAGCGCTATAGGCTGGGCGATCAAAGTTCCCCACTGGACTCGAAGTACCATATCAGCGACTGGGTACCAAAATATAACATATATTGTTATGATCCCGAAAAAGTAACCTTATTCTGGTTGGAAAGGAAGAAAGGGCTAGACTGTATTGAAGATACAATTCGATCGTTCTTCCATGCTTCCCTAACCGTTCGAGCCCTCCCCATGATTTTATGTTGTGAACGGAAGCATACGAAATAGTGTAACTCACTCCGAAGAACAAAAACATGTAGCCCGTGCCGGCGTTTAACTGATCGACTGTTAAGCCCGTGTCCTCACTTATGGGCTCCAATACACTGTAAACTGCGGCAGATGCTATTCCAACCATCAAAGTATACATGGACATGCATGCTGTTGATAACATCTTCCGTTTTGGCGTCCAGTTTAGCGGATCGTCTGGATCGCTGGATGGCGATGGAACAAGTACAACATCTTGTAATTGAGATGCAGATGCATGCTGCCCCCTCATCACACCCTCGAGATCTACCAAGTGAATGGTCCCTGGAACAGCGCGTGTGTCTAGTCCATCTCGTTGATCATTGGTGTGCTCCATCGCGAAACAAAACACAAATATAAAGCGCGGAATAGACGATGAAAAGCAACTATTGTGGGAGAGAGTTCGACTTTAACCTTTTGACCGTAGCAGACGACAGAAGGCACTATTTGTTTGGCCAGGTAACCATTGCGATGATCTCTCTGTTTTTAAGACATCTCAAGTGGTCAAGGTGTATATCACGAAGTATATCATGGCCGGTGATCATGTAGATATGAGATTATGCAGTGTATCTGAACTCTCCACTCAGAGGCCCGAAAGAGCAAGTATACGCAATGATGACAACCAACTCTGGGCTCTCATTCGACAATTTGGATAACACTGGCTACCCCGCGGCCTAGTTATCATGAAATATCCCGATAACCATCAATGGCAAGCCTTTATCAGTGAAGTGTGATAACGACAAAGCTATTTTTGTCTAGATGAAAAAAGCGGTACACTAAATCACTCGAATAGAATGATAAACCTGCGTTAAAAGTACTTGTATCTTGATATCTTGCAATCACATCAACTTACATTGAAATTTAGACAAGTATGATGATGATAATAAACTCTCAGTTAATTATAAAAACAATTCTCTAATTTTTGGCGCAAAATAATGATTTCATGAGTTGATATCGAATATTGAGGAGAGTGTATGATATTAGTGTCTTAGTCTTGGTATCTTTGAACTTGCCGTTTTGTTCATCGTGCCGCTTGAAATCCCGAGTTTTTCACCGCGGGGATGATAACGTTAAGGTTGGCTGATAAGGTAATCATTTCCAAGATTGGAAGGAAATCGTTTGTGTGAATATCTATCACCCCACCCTTTCAAGTCTCATTGGACTTCAAGGGTTAGATAACGGCCGTGGGTTAATGCAGTATATGGAGAATGAGGTAAAGTTATCTCTCAAGGTTTCCATCATTGTAGACCTGAAGTGCAGCGAGGTCTAGTTCAGGTATAGAGGAATCATAACCAACTCAAAACTATCTGACGAAAGATCCCAAAGCTTCAACTAAAGGATGTCATTTCACAGGATTTTGTCAGTTGTTGAAGGGTTGTTTCGCCACCAGGAATCTTTCGGGCTAGATGATACCATCGATACCCAAAGTACAGGTTGCGGTGCAATCTCGAAGCGTTTCGAAGCTCGAGTCATCAGGGACTTGCAAATGTGACAATCGGGGGAGCTTGGCTCCATACTCTTTTCTATTGCTTTGCTGGGCTTCATCAACCTGGAGACGATCGGATAGCGTAGCATTCAGAATCAAAAGCATTGCTGGGGAGCTTGCAGCACAGCATGTTAACCACTCCAGACACTTCCCGCAGCATTAGATGTCACTACATTGTGGCCAAAGATACTGACATCGCAAGTGTTCTGAGGAAATCGCAAGCGTGCTCTCCTCATCAGGATTGGCCACTCTCTATGGGATGATGCTTAGCATTATTCGAACAGGTACTTCTTGATGTCTAAGGAGGGAATGCGACTGCTTCAGTAATTATCCAGCCCTTTGCGTCAAATGAAGAACCGTGTGTCCTGTGTACCCTTTCAACCACCTGGAGCGAGAATCAATATCCAATATTTTACAGATCATGGTGTCCATGATCCAGCCGACATCGTTTTCATCTTGAACGACGAAGCTGGTATTCAGAAATCCATTCCCGGCATGGGCAACATCAAACACATACAGTCTATGGTTTGAGCTCTGATTCTCGTAAAGTGAAAACACGGCCTACTTTTTCCTTCCCAAGATGTGCCTGCCAGATTGTCGCCCCGGCCTGCGCATAATAGCATCCGCGCATTAGAAGAATCATAGCATACACACCAGTAATCAAAAGCTATTTCCGTAGTTTCAGTGGTGTGTGCCGAAACAGGTCCTACAGCTTTAACGCATGCCGTGATTTGTAGTGTCGAGGCAATCATGAGTGTTGTCAACGGAGTTGGTGGTGGAAAAGACAAGGGATGGTCCAAAGAGAAGGATGATCATCATGGCTATCAACACAAAGATTCTAGAAAGCATTTGGCCGAGAAGTAGGATGAGTTGGTAGATAGAAAAAGCGAGTATGAATGGAGATTTTGCGAATCGATAAAGATGGGAGATGTCTTGGCCAAAGGAGCTTATTTCGGGATCCATGTGCATCCGTTCAAGACGGTCTTTATGAAGACTAATGGAGATGTCGATCAGGTTGCTTCTAAGAAATTGACGAATTTGGCGAAGGGGTTTAAGTTTACTATTTATTACCACTGCAAGTCGTAGGAAGCCGGTAATTGTAATCTTTCCAGATTAGTAGATTCTCTCTCCATAAGCTAGAAGTTGCAATGGATATGTGGAGAGGCAGAGAGGTTAAGCAACGAGAGTCCTTCCGAACTCGGAGACTTGCAGGACAGGAGCACCATGTTGGGTAGCACTTGTATATATGAGGGTATCAAAAATAAAATTATGTATGCATATAGAGTACAACAACAAAGTACCCCAAGGCTAAAGGTTGAACCTTGTTCTTTGCTTCTCCATTCCAGCCTTCCATTGCCATTGAACAGCGTCGTCTCCTTCACTGCCTGCTCTGCCAATTCCCTTATCAACTCTTCTCAACTTCAACGTGAATCTTGGTCCTAGCTCTTGCAATCCAGCTCTAATGCCCTCTACACCTTCCACGATTTTTCCATCCGGTCCTACTACGCTCTTCTCTGTTTCTCGCTTCTCCCTGAAAACATATCGGTGTCTTCGGACAAATATATAATCACGTTGGTTGTGCAACGTAACTACTTGTCTGCCCTGTAACTCTGGTTGTGGTGGGAATAGCGTCAAGAATAATCTCGCGGTCAACAATCCCAATGGTGTGCGAAAGTTGTTCAAAATGAGTTCTGGGTAGTGATTTGTTGGATTACCATGGCCAGGTAACTTCTTTCCTTCAACCCAATTCTTGATCGAGAAATGACATGTGGGACCAGATGGTAGATGAACAATGGTCAAGCCAGTGGGTACCTTGGCGTCTTCTTTAAGCATCACAACGGATGTATACTCGCGATTCGTAGCAAATTTGCAGATCTCACGTAGAGAATATTTGTGTCCATAGCGATGGGCCGATCGAGGAACGTAATTGCTGTTTGGGAAAAGAGTGCATAACAGATGAGCTTCTGCATGGAGTGTAGAGTTTAAGGATGTTGTGAGGAGAATTTTTGGAGCTGGCGGAGGTTCATCCGTGAAGAGGGTGGGAAATTTGAGAGATAGAGAAGATGGTGTAAGGTCGAGATTTGTGCTGGTTGTTGAAGGCGCATTGCTAACTGCTCGAGGTCGGCTTTCGGTTTCTTCATCCTCGTCGTCCGATCCCTTCTCAGAATCCGAGTCCAGCATACTATCGGCATCATCGTCCTTTTCCTCTGGTTCTTCATCTAAAGGTTCTTGCTCTGCGGCCTCTGCCTCTTCTATGCGCCTTCTCTTCAATTGCTCGACATCTACACTGATATTGAGGTCGTTTCCATCGCCCGATACTTCATCCCAAACACGCTTATTATCAATTGTATGTGGAACGTTCTTTGCCAACCGCTGTCTTCTCAATTCGGGATCTCTATCTTCTTCTCTCTTTCGTTTGAAGCGTATATCTCTGCGATCGTTATCACGAGCCTTCTTCTGTTTGATATGAAGATCTTGTCTCTTGAATTTATTACCAGTTTTAAAAGGCAATGCTGCCTTCGAGGAGGCTGGGTGCACACGTTTGGAACCCATTGTGAGATTATTATATGTCGAAGCAATAACTACTTAGATGAAAGGATGTCTAGAAAAACCGAAGAGGAAATCCAAAAATTATTTTAGCTGATATCGGCATGCGGCCGCTTCTTCCCGATTGGTGGATGGATCTACAAGGCTGTCCCCCTCGCGACGAGTCACACAAAAAGAAATTCCCCCCACGACCTTTATAACTCGCAAAGCTTTGAAAAGTTCCCCAGACTTTCTTTGACTCATACCTATCATTGGGTGAGTCTTCAGTGAATGCGATCTTTTTGTAGCCTTACAAGAAACATTGTTCTCAAACCAAAACTAAACCCACAGCTCACATTTCGAACCTTTACAGCTACAACACCCCACCATAAATACCAAACACCAATACACAAGAAGGACAAAATAATGTCGACCACTACCACCCTCAAGGGCCAGCCCCTTGATCGTCAAGTCCTCGATTCCATGTTGAGGCGGCGTATGTTCTACACTCCCTCTTTCGAAATCTATAATGGAGTCGCTGGTCTTGTAAGCAACAGGTCTTTCATACAATGCTCCCAATGTTTCATACGTTTTGCATGCTTGGACTTCGACGACCCTGTGACTTCCTCATACAGCTTTAAACTCTCAGTCCATTCTAGGAACTGTTTTCGGAGCAATTACTGATTTCTCATGTAGTATGATTATGGTCCTCCCGGTTGCGCCTTGCAGGCAAACGTTATTGACTTGTGGCGCAAACATTTCGTCTTGGAAGAAGATATGTTGGAATTGGACTGCACAGCACTGACTCCAGCTGAAGTTCTTCAAACTAGTGGACATGTTGAGAAGTTTGCAGATTGGATGTGCAAAGATCCTAAGAACGGCGATATCATGCGAGCGGATCATTTTGTTGAAGACATACTTGAGTCGAGGTTGAGAGGAGACAAGGAAGCTAGAGGTGTTAAAGTTGTCGAGGAAGAAGAGGACCCATCAAAGAAGAAGAAGAAGAAGAAGACTAAGGGAATTGAAGCTGTGAAACTCGATGATACAGTTGTTCAAGAATACGAGGAGATTTTGGCCAAGGTACGTCTATTATTTAACGATACTACAGGTATGAATATTGACTTCTTAGATCGATAATTACAATGGAGAAGAGCTTGGTCAATTGATCAAAAAGTACGAGATGAAGAACCCAGAAACTGGCATGGAGCCTTCCGCACCAGTGGCTTTCAACCTTATGTTCCAGACTGCAATTGGCCCAAGCAGTAATACGCCAGGTTATTTACGCCCGGAAACTGCCCAGGGTCAATTCCTCAACTTCGCCAAGCTCCTCGAGTACAATCAACAGCAAATGCCATTTGCTTCTGCTTCCATTGGCAAGTCATACAGAAATGAAATCTCTCCCCGTGGTGGTTTACTGAGAGTTCGAGAATTCTTGATGGCTGAAATTGAACATTTTGTTGACCCCGAAGGCGGTAAGAAGCATGAACGTTTCAACGACGTCAAAGATGTAGAGCTTGTTTTGTTGAATCGTCATACTCAATTAGCTGGCAAAACCGATGTTGAAAAAATGGCCATCGGCAAGGCTGTTGAAAACGGTACTGTCGACAACGAGACCCTTGGCTACTTTTTGGCACGAATCCAGCTCTTCCTTGCAAAGATTGGTGTCGATCAATCCAAAGTTAGATTCAGACAACACATGGCTAATGAGATGGCTCATTATGCTGCAGATTGCTGGGATGCTGAGTTGCATACCAGCTCTGGTTGGGTTGAGTGTGTTGGTTGTGCCGACAGAAGCGCTTATGATCTCAGCGTACACGCAAAGAAGACTGGTGCGGCTTTGATGGTCCGTCAAAGATTAGATACCCCAATCAGTGTCGAGGAGTGGCAAGTTGATCTCGACAAGAAGAAGTTTGGCCCTAAATTCAAGAAGGATGGTAAGGCTGTTGAGGCTGCCATTGAAGCTTTGTCACAAGAAAAGCTAGAGTCCCTTGCAAAGGAACTCAAAGATAACGCAAAGATTATCATCGAGGTCGATGGAGTTGCTGATGGTAAAGCCGAAGTTGGTGCTGATCTTATCAAGATTGAGCTCCGAACCCGGGTTGAAAACACCAGAGAATATACTCCAAATGTAATTGAGCCTTCATTTGGTATCGGTAGAATTCTGTACGCCTTGATGGAGCACAACTACTGGACCCGTGGTAGCGAAGGTGGCGATGAAGCACGTGGTGTAAGTGAATGTTCATTCTCATGCATTTTTAGCAACTAACAAAATATAGGTCCTCTCATTCCCACCAATTGTTGCTCCCACTAAAGTACTGCTCGTTCCCCTCTCTTCTCATGAGAGTTTCAAGCCCTTCTTGAAGCAAATCTCATATAAACTCAGATCCATGGGTGTTTCTAGCCGTATTGATGATTCTTCGGCATCCATTGGCAAGCGTTACAGTCGAAACGATGAACTTGGTACCCCTCTGGGCATCACCGTTGACTTCCAAAGTGTCAACGATAGCACATTCACACTGAGAGATAGAGATTCCACCAAGCAAGTCCGTGCATCCCAGGAGAAGATCCTGGCGGCTATCAAAGAGTTGGTTGATGGCACCAAGGTTTGGGCAGATATTGAGAAAGAATTGCCAATCTTCGAGGGTCAAGAGGCTGATCTTCCTACTCGTTAAGAGACAGAAATGTCTAGATTTCGCGAAATGTTTATTAGACGTTACCAGATAGGCATGTGGAGACCTTGTAGGTTAATCCTTGAGGAGCTCAGAGAATTTGATGTCACACATAGATTGTGATATTATATCGCGCCAGATGATAAAAATAACAATTCATTAACGTCTAACGAACTCTTTGCCAGATATTTCCGATCGTAGGAGTGACCAGTAATTGATATGATAAACCATGAATTTTAACAAGATCCTCGTCCTACGTAATAAGTAACTTCAAATTCTAGGAGATCAATGCGTGAGCTTCCATCGTCTTTCTTTTTCGCTTCTAGAAATGCCATGGTTATTAGGGGCATTTAAAGGGGGGGAAATACACAAATCAATCACGTAAGAAAGAAACACCCCGTAGACGTGAGCATTGCCCTCGTGGCGATGATCATAAACAGTTGAATTCATCGGAACACGAAACACATCGCCCAAGAAATTGGTAAACCGTGCGAGGGTTTAAATCTGTTACAAGATCCGTTCATTTGGAAACACGAACTTGTCATACCCGGTACCTATGACACTAATTTTCGAAACAAAGGATGCTCATTTGATTAGCAGGCTCGGTAAGGGTGGCGCTTAGGAGGAATATCAGAGGGGGCTTTGCTTTAATTCAAGAGACCAGTGCACATTTCCATGTATTTGCAAAGCGTCTGTTTGGGAGGGGGACTGGGGATTTTTACAATGGGGTTTGTAGGAGTTGATGCCGTTGAATTGTTTGATAAACTTCTCAAGAGTTTTAAACTGCATGTTTAGGGGCTTTGACAACATGTAAGTAGCCTTTTGTTTGTGTCAATCAGCCAATCTTTGAAACAGTACTAGGTGGTCTAAAATAAACAACTGACTCTACCTGCTTCGCACTTGATCAAGATGTCAAGTTGTCCAGATAACAGATGCATTGGTCGTGGTTGGAAACTTGGCAAGCTTACTTGGGGACTGCTAATCACAGACTCATAGCCTATGATGATGCTATGCTCTCAGCTAAAGAGCATCTACGGTCGATAGGAGCTCCAAGTCCTAACTGTGATGGATCGTTCAGTTCATCCCTGAGTCAAAGTTCTTTTCTTTTCTTTCTAGCTAGCCTCTAGCACTCTTCGAATGATTGATCCCCGATAGGCTAAGGAAGAAGTAAGATAGGCAGGAGGGGGGCGTGATAGGAAGAAATCGTCTCTTGAGCATGACTTTGTGTGTGTTTGTTTGTAGTCATACTTTCGTAAGATGTAATATCTTCGTATCACTCTCAGATGTACGATATATAAATACCGTGTACAATAAGATGTTTTCGTGCTAAGCATACATACAATGGGTATCTACCCGTCTCTTCCTCTCTCTCGCTCTGTAGCCCCAATCACTCTTCAGAAGACTCCCAGGTATTCGTCGGACTTGCACAATGGAAAGATAGATAGATATCTTTGAGACAGAGCACACATCCTACGGGTAGATAGCACAGAAATACCATGCATGCACTCACTGCCTCCTCGCTCTTTCCTTTGCCATCTTGTTCTCCGAGCCTTTCTTTATACACGCCCACACCACGCTCTCGCACACTCTCGTGGCAAGCTATTAATAAATGCACCGGTTCATTTGAAATCAGCATCGGGATTCTCTTGCGCATGCATTCATCCGTGAGCTCTCTCTTACACTTCCTGCTCCTGGGCGAGTGTGAAGGGACCGGTGGTGAATTTAGTCTTAGTGAAAGGATTCGGCGTCTTCAAAGGGTGCACGGGTAAGGGTACGGGGGTCTAATTAGCGTCCTGTAGTTACCGCTTGAACAAAAGGCGCTACTACAAACTCGATTCCTAAAACCTGCCCAAGTAGATCTCAATCACTTTCAATACATTGAACAACCACTCCAAAAGGAAATTCCTCCCTCTTATAACAAAGTTGTCTTGTCTTGTCAACATTGACAACATAATCCTGCAACTCTGAAAATCTTAAAAGCTCCATTCACCACTTTCCAACATTACAAGAGAAAACGCTGGACGTTGCTGTGCGACGGCAACTCGGTCTTTGTTGATCCCCTGGTTTGCGACCTTGAACAACCTCGAACCTCCAACTGTCTATAGAGAATAGACCAGGTGGAGTTCCTGCTTGCTCACTCCAGCCCAGGCTTTACTTTGTATGTGATTGCACTTTTTTATACCTGCTCGTTCAAAGAGTAATAATTAAATGCTAATATTTATGAATACAGTCATTTTTGTCTTCTCTTTCAACGATACCCCGCGGCTTTCGATCTGCTTGTTCCCTTTCAGAATCCTGCATCCATTGTTCTTTACGTTGTAATTCTGCCTTTTCATCAAGATGGCTTCACAAAATAGGTATGGAATTTCACATTTCTTGTTCGTCTGCATAGAGGAGCGGGTTGGAACAATTCAACCCCTACGTGCATATCCGACTTGTGGTTTGGACAACTCTCATTTGCCCTTTCGAGGGCCTGAGATATTCGCTGCTGCTGCTGCTGTTGAACGATTATCTTCTCTCACTTCCTTTGTGGATCCATACAAGAATAAAACTAATTAATAATTTATCAGCATTTACACACCAGGTCAATTCATGAACCCGGGACCCGCGCCTCGACCTCCTGCTGGCCCTCGACTAAATTACACTCCTACTACCGCGAATATTCCAGGAAATGTGTCTGCCCCTAACATTGCCCAGTTAAGCATCAATTCCCCAATCACCAGAACCGCCACATCGACATACTCAGGCTCGACTGTCTCTCTTCCTTTAGCTCGACAACAGACCAATATGGATGGACAAGGAGGCGTCGCAGTGATCAAGGAGGGATGGGCTTCAGTCAAGGAAGGCAAGAACTTCATCAGTCCTTGGAAGAATAAGTGGCTTATCCTCCGAAAGGAGGCACTCGATTTTCACAAGACTGAAGGTGGTAAAGTTGCCTATCAGATTGTACTCAAGGATGTTCTTGGAGTTTCAAGAGTTGAGGCCGCGGGAACTATCTTCGAAATCAGGAGAACCATGAACGGCTCATCAAACAATCCAGGAGACGATGACAGCACTGGAAGGACTCTCCAGATTAAAGTGAAGAGTGATGACGATTTGTACGAATGGATTGATTTCATCTATGCCCGTTGCCCTGGGATGGGCGGTGTCAGCAACCCAACTAATTTCAGTCATTCCGTCCATGTCGGTTTCGATCCTAATACTGGAGAGTTCGTCGGTTTGCCAGCAGAGTGGTCAAAATTGTTGAACTCTTCCGCTATCACCAAGGAAGATTATGAGAGAAATCCTCAAGCTGTTTTTGAAGTTCTAGAATTTTACTCTGACATCACAAAGCGTCAACAAAATCCCCAGCAATTTTCGAGTTTGACACCCACACCATCTGCCGCTCCAAATCAAAACAAGCAACTTGGTTATATGCCAGGCAACTCTATAGCACCACCCAGGCCTCTGCAACCTCAGCAGCAGCCAAGTAACAATGGTTACGGTTCGCCACAGCAGCAACAACCTAGAAGACCTACACCCCCAGAGCAAAGTCAGCAGCGCAATCAAATGCAACAAATGGCATCAAACTATGTTACTCCAGATCAACGCGATGAACAGAGACAGATGCAACTGGCTGCACAAAGACAGCGAGAATTTGAGATCGCAGAACAAAACCGATTGGATATGGAAAATTATAACGCATCAATTCCTCAAACTCGCACACCAATGGCCAAACAGGAGATTGGAGGCGGTGGTTATTCGAGCAGTCCATCTCAAGACCGCTATAACCCGACTAGGGTGGCACCATCTGCCCCTCGTCCACAGCAAGGACAACAAACCGCTGCTCCAAGACCAGCCCAGAGACAAGCGCCGTCAGCACCAACTTCGAATGGCCCCGCCAGACCACCACTTACCACTCAGCAGAGTTCTTCTTCGGTGAGAGACCAAAATGGATCCGAGAAACAAGATCCTCGATATCAAAATGGACAAGCCGCAAATGCATCCCAGCAGCAGCGACCAGTTCAGCAACAACCAGCGTCGAGGTTGCCTGCCCCAGTTAAGCCACTTAATGTTGCACCAAAACCAGCTGCTAATGGCGCCCAACAAAATGATGCGGTCAAAGCTGCAGAAGCTGCTCTTACTGCTAAGCCAGCCGCTTCTGAGCGCACCAAGGATGTTAGAATGTCAACCATGTCGGAGAACGAGGTCATGGCTAAATTGAAGGAAGCTGTTTCTAAGGACGACCCCAACCTTTCTTACTCCAAGCAGAAGAAAATTGGTCAAGGTGCTTCAGGCTCTGTATATGTTGCGAAGGTCAAGGAAAACCCAGCATCTCCTGTTGCTCGCGAAGTGTTGCGTCAACAAGGCAGTAAAGCTCAAGTTGCAATTAAACAAATGGATTTGGCTCACCAGCCAAGAAAGGAGTTGATTGTAAATGAGATCATGGTTATGAAGGATAGCAAGCATCGCAACATTGTCAATTTCCTTGATGCTTTCTTGAGAAACAACTATACCGAACTCTGGGTAGTCATGGAATATATGGAGGGAGGCGCCTTGACCGATGTTATTGACAACAATTCGAACATTACTGAAGATCAAATCTCTACCATTTGCCTCGAGGTATATTTTAAATCTGATAATCCATTCTGTGTATCTATACTAACTTTTTGGTAGACTTGTCGCGGACTCGAGCATCTTCATGCACAAAGCATTATCCATCGTGATATCAAGAGTGACAATGTTCTGCTCGATGCCCGTGGTAATGTTAAAATCAGTAAGTTCATCTGAAATGATTAATAGTTTTTGTACTAACGTACTGGTAGCCGATTTTGGATTCTGCGCCAAACTCACCGAATCTAAATCCAAGCGTGCGACCATGGTCGGTACTCCTTACTGGATGGCTCCTGAGGTTGTCAAGCAAAAGGAATATGGACCAAAGGTTGATATTTGGTCTCTTGGTATCATGGCTATTGAGATGATTGAATCCGAACCCCCATATCTCAACGAGGAGCCTCTCAAAGCTCTGTACTTGATTGCCACAAATGGCACTCCTCGTCTCAAGAAGCCTGAAAAGCTCAGCAAAGAACTCAAGGCTTTCTTGTCCGTTTGTCTCTGTGTCGATATTAGAAGCAGAGCATCTGCAGATGAACTGCTGATGCATGACTTCTTGAAGCACGGCTGCGACACTGCTAGCTTAGCTAACCTTCTGCATTTCCGAAAGAACGCCAAATAAACAACTAAGAACTTCACGAGAGTTAATGATACAACGTTTACGAAAAGCGAGCAATTGGTGGCATTTCGAGTTCGTATTTGGACGCGGTTAAAGCTGATTTAATTTTATTTTGCGACATAATGCAGGCTACATCATGGGGTTATATTGTGTGGTACCTATAATATACCAACAGCATGAGTGCCCGGAGTTTCTGGGAGTTTCACATTCTGTTTACTTTGCGCGACATATCTAAGATCTGAATATTCGTGGTCGCATGTCAATGACATATCTGGAGGCATATAAAAGATGGGCTAAAAGGAACAAACTTCACGTTCTGCTTTTACCTACTTTGGCTTCTCGACGATCTTCCAGTTTGTGGATAGCTAGGTATCTTTGGGATCTTTCGAAAGCAGGCCTCAAAATGAGGATATACTTTACGAGAAGATGGCCGGAAAGGGCAGTAATAGGCGTCGGGTAGATTATTTGAAGAGAATGAAGAAAAGCTCAAAAGATAGCCAATATTATAATGGTTATGATGATTGTGGTGAAAGTGCTCGATGATGTAACCAATCCATGGGTAGCTCTGATACAGAAATCGATTGATCAAATTAATTGACTAATTGTATGATGTGAGCCATGAAGAGCGAAGGTAAAAGCATAAAAAAGCATAAAAAACGGGCATCGTGAATCTTGAACCTTAAACCGCCCGAAAAGCTTCTAGAACTACCAGGTACATAACCTTACTAGTGTTCTATATAGTCTAGCCTCGGTCAGCCTGACAGATCTGGCCTTGTTACTGATACCTAGCCTTGCAAGAAGCTGCCCAACAATTTAAGTTAAGAACGTCAGTTCTATTGCACCAACTTGGGGATTTCTTCACACAAGTTATCTTAAACATTCCATACGCATCTTCACAAGATGGCGCCTTTGATACCGTCTGCAAAATTGACCTTGCCTTATCCATTATATGCTTGCGACTTTGATCCGGTAGATTCCACACGGCTAGTAGTTGGTGGGGGCGGAGGTGCAGGAAGATCAGGTGTGGAAAATAAGATCGTAAGTCCGAGAATATGTCTTCTTGAGAGAGAGTTTCATATTGGATAATGATTTTGGTTTATGCATATGCTAATCGCCATACTTTCTAGACCCTTTTGGACACTTCAAGTCCGAACGAGCTTGTTGAAGTCGCCGATCTAGACCTGAGTAAGGAAGAAGACAATGTCGCCAGTCTTGCAGTCGGCCAAACTCAAGGAGATACAACCGTGGTATTCGCAGGAGTGAATTCTAGTCCGGCGGACTTAGCCAAAGGGACGAATGCGCACTTTCGAGTTATTGGAATAAGCCCAGTTTCAAAGGGCAAGGGCAAGACTACAGAGCCTGTTGCGATAACGAGTAAAATATCCGAGGTGTTGAGATGTCCATTGTTTACCAATGTCGAGAGGGATTTATACCAAAGGGTCATTCGATTATCACGACCTTATGCAGGACAAGCTCAATGGGGTGCGATTGCGACTGGGTTTGCGAAAGATTCTGAAATAGTGCTTTTCCAACCTGCGCAGAATGGACCACCTACTTCAAGGAGTGCTGTAAAGTTGGCGAAGGAAGTTGTTGACATGGATTTCATACAAACTGGAAAAGACGATTATCTCTTCGCATACGCCGATGAACAAGACATATACGTCAAAAAGCTTGGCTCAATAGATGATGGGGCAGAACCTGAGTGTGTGTATATTACACCTGCTTCAAGAAGCGGGGAGCCAGTTACGATACCGTCTTTCAGATCGATCAGATGGCTAACAAAGGATTTCATCATCATGCTCACGAATATCCATAGCCAAGGAGGTGTAGTACTGCAGATTTTCAGATTGCCACCCAGTGGTAAAGGACAGTGCAGAATCGCGCAATCCCACAGACTTCCATCCAGTGTAAAGAAGGCTACTGGACTCGCAGTTGTCAACCTCACACCACCACCAACTGCCGATGGAGAGCAAGGCTACACCCAATTCGTGATTGCTGTCGCTGGCCACGACATTTCCATTTCTCTCTTCAAGGTTGATCTCCAACACGAAGCAAACAACTACCTCGTCACACCTATCAAACCCTTCCGAAAATTCAAGAATGTTCACCCTGGAGTGATCACAGGAATTACATTCTCAACTTTTACACCACCCACACAATCTGTTACTGCAAGCACTCCTCCTCAGCACCTCAAGCTCGCTAGTACAGGTATCAGCAATACGGTCATCGTCCACACCCTCCCCCTATTTCCCGTTCCTCTATCCGTAAAAAGAGGTCAATCAAGCATACCTCGCTACGTCGTCGCTCTCCCTTCAAGTAAAGCAGTTTACTCTTTTGGAATTATCGTCTCCATGCTATTAGCGTTGTTTGCAGCAATCCTAACGCAAAGTGTTTTGGAGATTAGGGGGGTTGTGGAACCTCATTTGGGCGCCGCAAAGTATTTACCAGTACCTTTACAGGAGGCAATTGGAAAGCCATACACGTTTCCATCTAACTATCACGCGCTCAATACACACACACCCAGCGCTTTGACCTCCACAATCCCGTCGGATTCACCCTCCTCCTCCACCCCGGACTTCTTCGCGTCCCTCCGCTCTCCCTCTCCTAATTCTGCTCCTCCCAAAATCTACCTTCACCACGGGCCTCCTGTCCCAGACATTGAAAACCAAGACATATCCCCCGATATTACGTCGCCAGAACTTTCTTCATCTATAAAAGCAGTTTTCCATGATGAAGAAAAACATGAAGGGAAATCATGGGACGAATTGACGGCTCCGCAAAAAGAAAATTGGAAGAGGAAATTGAAGGATGCGGGACATTGGGCTGAAGAAATGGGAGAGAAGGTTTTCAAGGGGGTGGTTTTTGGTGAATTGGGAGGTCTGGTGGGAGCGGCTGTTGTGCAGGCCGCGAGATAGGAGAAGTTTTCAAGAAGGGGCGATTACGAGAAGTGAAAACTGGAAGAAGCGAAGGATAAAGGATTGGAGATAGGTTGGAAAGGCGTTGTATAATAGTTCCGTGCTATATTGGATGTGACTGGTGGAATTGTGAGCAATTTCTTACTTTTCTTGTTTGTTCAATGGGGTTTGTGGTGTGTCGTGGGCGCGGTTACCTAGATGATATGAGATACGGTAGATGGGATGGATGTAAACTACGAGACACATATATTTCATTTCTCTCATATTTAATAATAACTACACACGAAAACTTCCCGAGTGAGACTGATTTGGGGAAAACATTCGAATTTTTTCTGTTAAGTATGATATCTCGTTTCTTTTTTCGACTTTCAATATTTTGTGTTCAACGTATGCTCCTCTATAATGATCCAAGGTGTTGTAGATGGTAGAAGTGCTGTTATATGCAACTGGTTGGTTGTGGATGATGTGAAGAGTTTGATCTTAGGCGCGATATTTATGCTATCTACATTGCCGACGTGCCTGCATAGACATGGAAAAGCTCTGTTTCCGATTGACCGTATTGTAGCATTGAAATCCAACATGATATGGCGTGTTCGCGTCATTGTATATACCTTGAATCCTAGATCTTGTAAAGTAAGACTTTGCCCGTCACCACAAATCTAGCTGCGCAGAGGAAAAAGAATCCTAGCAGCAGAGATGTTGCCGCGAACAGCTGGGCATACAGGTAGCTACCATCATCTCTCGTGATCAAAAGACCAGCGATGGGTGGACCTGTCAGCACTGCGAAGCTCACGATTGTCTAGAAAAGTCAGTTTTCATCCTCACGGTTACCCAAACATGTGGATGGGACACTCACAAAAATCATTCCCATTCTCACACCCGCTTTCTTCAGATCCGTGGTCAAGCTACTCAATGTTGCCGGAAACATCATCTGAAGAGCATTTCCAACAACTCCATATACCACTGCCCATGCGTAGAGACCTCCTCGAGATGTAACACCGATCATTGCATATGCACATATGATACATGCTACGGTGACCATGAGGAGGATGTTCATGGGACCTGTGTATCGGTCTGCTAAATATGCGGGGACAGTGCGGCCTATAATGCCAACGCCATTGAGGATCAGAAACATGTTGAACGATTCTTTCTGGGGAATGTTGATGATGTCGACTCCGAAAGAGCTCAAGTAGTAGAATGCAAAATAGACGCCCCAAAAGACTAGAAACATTCCCATGGCAAACAAGGTGTATGATGCTTCTTTGAAGGCGGCAAGCTCAATAATAGGACCTGTTCTACGAGGCGGAAGCCTCGGTTTCGCTAGTATGTTACAGATTGTCAAGCAGCCTGTGGTGAAAAACCCGAAGATTCGCATGGTCCATCCATAGCCAAGAGGTGTGATTAGTTGTTGAAACATGACTGGGAAGATCAAGCCTCCGGTAGCACTACCACATGCACAAATGCCGACGGCTAACATCTTGTTTTTTGAGAAATATGTAGATGCAACTGATAGCGCTGGGCAGAACAAACACCCATTACCGAGACCACAGCAGATTCCCTGAGCAAGGAATAGTTGCCAGTACTTCGTGGATAGGGAGGCCATAAACATGCCTATCACGCTGAGTACAGTCCCAACCACTACAAAAATTAGCGACTTGTCTTTTTCGATAGCGAGCGTGGAGATAGTTGAACTCTAACCGAGAGCAGAAACAAATAACATGCTGGAAATGGAGTAGAGCAAGGGAAAATAATTTGGGACTCACAAAAAACAGGACGAAAATAGCCTGCGTCGGTAAGACGGCCAGTAAAAGTTCCAATAAAGAACACGAGAAATACCTGGATACTCCCAATCCACGATACATCCGATGGGGAACGACCAAGAAAATCGATATAGTACTCTTGAAAGACACCAAACGAGTTTATGAAGCCCCTAGATTCTAGTCAGCACAGCATGAGGGTTTCTATTAACATGACGCGCAATTTTACTCCTCGAGAAACTAAAGGAGTAAAACTTTAGTTATGGAAGCGTGGAACTCACCAGGTATTCATGATGATCAAATGGCCCACCAAGACTTGCGTCCACGCGACAACTCCGCCATCTGGAGGAGGGCCGGGATCTTTCCAGCTCGCTGCGCTTTTTGTTCGGGAGAGTACCCTCAGACTTCTTTCTTTGATAGTCTCGGGTTTGATGATGTCATCCTCAGTTTCATTCAGAGCTTCTGGATAGACTTCAAATTCTTCCTTCTCGGTCATTTTGATGGAGTCGATTGATGAGATAGTGCGACTTGGTCACTAGATGTACTGATTCACTTGATTGTAAAACTTCTTTTTTGATGATGATGATGATGATGAATAGATGAATCTGTGACAACAAATTAGCATTCTTGGATATTCTAGAATAAGAGTTCAACTCGCCTAGCAATGCCTCGAAAAGATGCTTCTTGTCGAACAGCTGATATTCAGGATCAGACAGGTAAGTAATGAGAATGAGAAAAGACGAAAAGGAAATAGAAGCGGATAATTCAACGACCTCGGTGATTACATAGAAAACGACAAGTGCCTTTTTTTTCATGCATCTATTTAGAGATTCTCCCACTGCAAGGTTCAACTGTATCTTACTCCAGCCCATGGCAAGCATCGGCGACAATGCCAATTACAGTAACCATCGTGCATAGGGATTCCAAAGTCCACATCACACCAACGCATATACATTCTGAAAACTTAACAACGAGACGATGTTACCTCCGTTGACGACCCTAGCAATTCATAAAGTCTCGATCTAGATTCTACGAAAATCACGCCTTCTAATTCTTACATTGATTATCCTGCACATGGATTCGCATCTCGCGTAGAGCAGAGTAGTCGATTCTTACGCTATCCACACTAGCGTCTCTCGCACAATGTTAACGTTGCAGGATACTGCTGCGGCTAGCCGGAGAAAACAAGACCCCTCCCTACAAGGATTAAATATCCCGGTGGACGATCTAGACGGGGTCTGTATAAGGATCTCTACGCGGCGCATGTAGGATGTACATCGTAATGGGAAACCCCTTATTGGTGGCTCGTGGCGTGCTTTCCTCGATATAAGGCCAGCAGGGCCCTGGAGATGTGGTCGAGACAGGTCCAGATCGAGGAGTGCGATATTCCACCAATTGTGATACGGCTATACAGAGGCGGGTGTGAGTTCCGTATGATAATTTCAATGGGCGTCTATTTCGTCGGAGCGATACTACCTCCAAGTGGCAAAACGAGATGGATAGAATGTCGGTGAGACTTATGCTGCTTGTTGCGATTTGCAAAGTATCAATAGCCATACCACATGTTGTTTGAATTTGTGGATTTGTGATCAAGAGAGTGTGTATGTGTAGCACGTGTTATGCATGATTCCAATCGGGTGTAGTGCTTATCCTGCAGCTCAACAACCGATAGTTGATTGGTAAGACTTTGTCTCCACGGGCTATAATACGCGTCCAGCATTCCGCGGAGGTAAAAACTGACTCACTACCGTGAAACACAATTCTAGCAGAGAAATATCACACATAGAGTTTTTTATTTTTTGATCTGCCAAAATGGCCGCACCACAAAATCTCACCCTCGCAGTCTCCCAATCTCACACTCTGGCTACCACTGCTGAGACCCTCGAGGCTTTGTCACAACAATGTCGCAAGGCGGCGAAGCAGAGCCCCGCTCCTGACTTGATACTGTTCCCCGAAGCATATCTCGGTGGGTATCCGCGGGGAGCGGATTTTGGGGCGGTGGTCGGATCCCGTGATCAGAAAGGTCGAGAACAGTTTTTGAATTATTTCAAGGATGCTGTGGATATGGGCGATACGCCTGAAGGGGCGGGAGACAAGTGGGTGAAGAGGGAATTAGAGGGACAGGGAGAGGGAGGTAGTCATGTTAGGCGAGGAGATGGGACGCGCGAGGAACTGGAGTTGGTGGCGAGGGAGACGGGGATTTTCATCGTGACGGGGTTTGTGGAGAGAGCGGGAGGAACACTTTACTGTGCTGCGGTTTATGTTTGTCCGAAGTTAGGAGGTGGGTGTTATATTTCTTGGAATAACAAATTCATCGAGGAACTATAAACTAACATGACGCTAGTAATCGGTAAAAGGAGAAAGGTGATGCCAGTGAGTCTTTCCAGCAGAAAAACATCTTCACGTCCCGGATAAAATCGCTTACTATGCACAGACAGGAAGCGAACGCCTAGTATGGGGACAAGGACAACCATCCTCCCTCCGCGCCGTAACCACCACGATCAAAGGCGTAAAACTAACCCTCGCAGCTGCCATCTGCTGGGAAAACTACATGCCGCTATTGAGACACTCCCTCTACAGTCAAAACGTCAATCTCTATCTCGCGCCAACGGCCGATAATCGCGATGCCTGGACCGCACTGATGAGAACGGTAGCGTGCGAGGGCCGATGCTTCGTCCTGAGCGCGAATCAATGCATCAAGAAGCAAAACCAACCCGCTTGGATCTACGGCGAGAAATCCGAAAGCGAGGAATACACCTCTCGAGGGGGGTCTTGCATTATTTCTCCACAGGGAGAGATTTTGAAAGGACCGCTATGGGAGGATGAGGATGGGTTGATTACTGTGGAGGTTGATTTTGAGGATTGTGTGAGAGGGAGATTGGATTTGGATGTTGCGGGGAGTTACTCAAGGTACGTGTGTTTTCAGATGATGTTTTGCTACGTTTCTAACATGCTGGAATAGAAATGATGCGTTTAAATTAACGGTAGCTGGACTTGATATCAGTCCTCCTCTTTGAAAGAATGGCGAGGTACCTGGACTTATATTGAATGATCTTACCTGTTAAATACTTTGATTCGAGGCCCCTTCCAAAAGCGTGTAATCTAAGTAGTTAGGAGAAATGTATCCAGATCAACCATCGTGCTGGCGCGTATGAATACATAATCGTGACTTTTTTTCCTCTGTGAAATTTGGAGAGTAGAATAGTCCGAGTTACTATACTTGTTGTGAATAGTAGGCTATTACCAATCATTACAATGGTTTGACACTACAAATATGCATACACAAGAACAACCATCCTAATTTCTCACAAAACATTCTTTCCACAAACTTTCAATCAATAAAACTAGACAAAATTGAAATCTCCATTGCTGCTAAACCAAACTATACAACTCTATACGAAACTCTCGTCAAGCCCTTCGAGCGCGAAATCTTCTTCACCTCAATCTTTCCCACCTGGCCACAATCATGCACATGAGTCCCGCCACACGGATAACTTCCCAGCCCCTCCATCTCCACGACTCTCGCCATGACCTCCCCATCCGGCAACGCAAAATCCTCCGTCACCCCACTACACTTCTCTCTCACCTCCTCCATCGACCACCAATGAATCGAGACCGGCCTCGCCAATTTCACAAACTCGTCCGTCTTCGCCTGAATCGCATCTTTATGCTTCCCCTCGATCGAGCCCCCAAAGACCACCGCGGCCGAGTCCGGATAATGCGAGGCCTTGGATTCCGTCAGCGGCGAGAGCACCCCCTCGCGCACGAGTGCTAGAATCGCAAGACTGAGAATATGTCCCGCGGTGTGGAAACGCGAATACAAATTCCGTTTCTCGGCATCGATGTGTTGATGCACTTCTTCTCCATTCTCGAAATGCGGAGTTCCGACAGGAACAAACCGGCCGAGATGAAGAATTTGACTTCCTTGAGCGGGCTGACGCACGGATTTCACTTCGAAGATAGAGTTAGCTTTGTCAGTGACTTCCGAAGTCATGGTTCCGGTATCGTAGGGCTGACCGCCGCCTTGCACATAGAAGATAGTGGAGTCGGTGATGATGGCGTTTTCGATTTCCGAGGAGTCTTTCAGGAATGCCTGGTCTGGAACTGAAAGTGCGGAGACGGGGAGGATGGAGAGGATTTTGGCGGGATGGAGAAGCTTGTCTCCATCTTGCTGATAGATTAGTTTTGTGGCTTCGGACATCTATTGATTTGTGAGATTTGTGTACGGAAACTCAGGGAGATACTTGGGGACGTGGAGTTGAGACATACGGTATTTGGACCACAGGTGTATTTTCTAACACTCGAATGCTGATTGTATAAATTTCTCGAGGACAAACACTGCAGAAAAGAACACGATCTATGAAATCGAAACAACTGCATATGAATTCATCAAAGACATGAGTATAGATGAAAACATCCAGTATTTATATCTCCAGCCCACGCACCCAGGCACGCCGACACTCATGCATAGAAACTCAGGAAGGGTGTTTCACCCCTGCAAATAACGGCATGCACATGCACCCACCCAGTTGAGGCAGTTCCGTGGTCCAAGCTTTGTGGCCACACTCCACAGGCGAAAGCCCCTGTCGTTTACCCCAGTCTGTTCCATGCCGGATCCCCGAATGTAAGCTTACTATAATCTTACAACCCCATTAGCTTTAGGTTTTGATCTGATCCTTGCAGTGCGGCTATATGAGCCCTGTCTTTTCCACCCCTGGCATACATCATGACATTAACAACACTCACAAAATTGTTCCAGATCACCATCTATAGATAGCAGAAGCAAACTTTGAAAAACATCGAAGTATTGGTTCTACTGATTGACGAACTAAAGGAAGCTACAAAAGAAAGAAAACATAGGTAGAAAGACCCAAAGAGCACCCCCAAAACAAACAATCCCGCATTTTCATCTCTGAAACCCCACTCCTACGTGATACTTTTCACATCCCCGAGTAATTGCTGCGCCTGTTCCCACTGATCGCGATCCCTCACATAGCAAAGATTCTGCGCCTTAATAGCACAAGGTAGGAAACGCACAGAATCAACAACATAAGTAACACTACCACCCACGCCATTCAAAGACGCAGCAAGAGCGACATCACACATGGTATGACACGCGCTTCCCCAATGGCCAGCAATAGCTTCGCGCGTCCATTTCTGTTCCAGCTGTTGCTTCAACTCGAGAGTTTTGGTCTCCAACGTGGCAATCTCGAGATGGCGAAGCGCGTCCATGATAATGGCAGCAGCGGGAGCTTCGCGGATCTCGAGAACCTTGTGATCGGTGCTAAGGGGTTCAAGCCCTACAAATCGACCGTGACCATATTTTCCCACTTCATTGTTGAGAAGCGCGATAGCCTTAATAAGAGGGAGTTTTTTCCCATCAACAGAAATGAGATTTCCATTTTCGAAACCAAGTGTGAGTTCTTGGGTTGCGTGCTCTTTGTAGCGTCTTGTCCATTCATAAGCATTTTCCGGAATGTCGAAACCCTCTGGGTCACCCAACGGGCCATCCTCGAACTCCCGACACCATAGATTTTCATCCCCGCTAAGCTTGCGCTCAGACATGATAGTCAGTCCAGCTACAGAAAGTTCTTCAGCCTTCCTCTCTCGAGAGACGACAGACTGAGGATATGGACTCCCGAACTTTCCGGGATAACCAAGACGTCGAATGAAGTTATTGAGTCGAGGCAAGCTATTCTGCGACAAATTGGCAGTATGAAGGAGCAAACCCGCGTTCACAGACTTCGCATAATCGGTGACCAAACGTGCAATGATCGGACGAGTGAGCGAACTGCTAATGGGGAACTGTCCCAAATACATCGCATGAGCACGAATAGCTGGCATAACACCATCTCGGACAAAAAGCTCACGACCATCGAGACACTTGAACTGAGCACCGAAATGCGCAGCGTGTTTGGTAAGTCCGTCCACATCTACAGGAGCTCCAACATCTACTGCCACCGCGTGGATGTTTGTAAAGCCGAGCTCCTGGAGTCTGAGCAGCAAATACGTGCTGTCGAGACCGCCACTGAACATGGTTACAACAGGAGTGTCTCTCTGATCGAGCTTTGCAATATCTGCAAAACTTTCGATGGGTTTGCTATGTTGCATAGAGAGGGGGAGCGGAAGCACATCTTCAAAGCTTTGCGTTGGTCGCGGGAGCTTAACGCCGTTGGATTGTTTAATCTACGTTCGTTAGCATGATACACCAAAGGTAGAATAGTCTACGTACCATTGTGTTATGTGACTGTAGAAAAATATTGTGAAAAGTAAAGTTTCTCGATAGAATTGCGATTGAAGTTTGGTTATCTGAGGTTATTGAGAAGTTAAAGTAAGATCACAATGGCTAATTATACTATGCGAGATAATGATTGTTCTTTGACAGCTGTTAATTCTCTTGCTAAGTCGAAATAGGTGCCTCGCCGATGTCTGTTGTAGATTGCACCAAATCACCTCAGTTGACGTGACTGTATCCTTTGGTTACATCGGCCTGGCCAGCCTAGATTTTTAAGATGGCACGCTGCAGCTGCTGGGGTTCATTCTTTTGTTGGCAGGAAGATGTAGCATGTTGCAGTTGATTCCGCCTCCAATATTACGGCCGACAAAGAAGCATCTGCAGCTTCACACTTCACCGCTATCGAAATCAAAGCTCATATTCATCACATTCGTAATGAAGATCTCATGAACGAGCAGCTTACTATTATCATTCTTTACTCAGCCTAATATGACCTTGAGCATGGAAAGTTAGTGTACATCGAAAGCAATTACGCTGGTCGAATCAACTCATCACACAACATGCAATTTAGAAGAAAAGTAGGATGTGCAACCTAGCTGGCGTCTATACGAACTGAGACTCCAAGAAACCCAGTCCAAAGGGAAGGAGCCGCAAGAGTACGAATACCTCCCCACCCCTTTCCCCACTCAATTTCGGGATTAGAAAGAACGAACCGTTGGCTGCATCCGAGTGCGAATAACGTTACATTGAAGAAACAAAAAGATCTAGATCCTCAAATACTTTTGGAGTGAAGATGGCCTACTATTGGCATATTCGGCGCAAGCCACTTGATCTCAAAGTGATTCACTCCCAGCGTTGAAAGTCTAGACTGTATATCCTAGGGAACCCTGCATCGGAAATGAAGACCAAGCTGTCAGAGGATAAAGTCGTTTTATGTCAAAGCTAGCAAGCACATCAACTGCCTGTAAATATAGCTTATTGTTCTTGTTCAGATCTACAGGAAGTTGAGAGTGTCCGGAGGACCCTGCAGATGCAAGTTGAGGCGGCCTATACCCTTGTGATATACTAAACTTAGCTAGTAAAAAAGTGTTTCGCAATACAAGGTAACTCATCGTTTACAGGCTGATTCAGATTGAGAAGATCTTCATGAAATTATGGAGACGAAAAATTAAGCCACCAATACCATCGATTCATCTTGAAGCTACTTGGTGGCGATGTAAGCTTATTTATCGCTTAATTGCATAAGTTTTGTCAGCGTGGCAAACATAAACAAACTGAATTTTCCCGTATGCAAGACCTTCCGGGCTTGACTGCCGAGACTGCGAGACCGCTTAACCTGGAAACAAATCATTTGTCTAACCTGCAAACTCACTTTGATGTCGTGATTGTGGTGTGGAGAAAAAAAAAGAGGGAGTAAAATTTGGCTGACCCCTGCTGCCGCTCAAGAGACTTATTTTTTTCGGCAGAACCCCCGCACCTAGGATATCACGCAATGCAATGCCTCTGTAGATAAGCGACCAAGGGGCTATATTAGCTTTCTTCAATACTACCGTAGTATTAAGAAAGGGTGCGCTATTATCCAAGCCGTGTATTTTAATTCAATATTTAATTGTGCCCGCTCTTAGGGCTTATCAAAAGATGATTAGTGTTGAAGAAAGCTTCAACATGAGGGCTAGAGCCCCTTGCTTGAAGAACGAACATCTAGACCCTCACGGCGGGCCATAACAATCACATGACGCCAGGGCAATATAACCACTACGCTTCGTACATTCCGTCTTGAGTAGCATCGTCTCGCACGCCATTTTTGGACATCGTTGTAGTATCGCAATGATAGTTTGACTATCAATCACCATGAAGTTAAACGAGACAGTAAGATCTTGACAAAAGATGTGTCACGATTTGACAGTCGAGGTCAAGGGGTTGACAGTCAGAATAAACTTGTGTGATAGGGGTAAAGTTTTGATGAGAGTACTTCGGAAACCGTAGGCGTTGTCCGTAATGAACTGCGCATCTCAAGATTCTTTTTGTTTGCCAATCCGGAACTGGGATATTGAAAAGTGGCCTGGACATGCGTGATCTGATACTACATGGTAGATTCAAGCATAGACTCGTCGAACATCTGATTCATCCCAACTCTGAATGACACCATCCGAACTATTTTGATATGAAAACGGCAATCAGAAGAGAGGTTGACATGGCATGATCTGACACCGCAACTTGACTGCCATATCACATCCTCACATGGGTGAGCTCTTGGCCAGCCCTGGCAATGTCTTTAGCTGAGAGTGGTCATGCAAACACTTGTTGAAGCTCATTACCATCTTGCCACTCTCCAGATATATAAGATAGTTCAAAGCTGCACCTATTTGGCTTCAAAGCAACATTCCAGTTCAGATCTTTATAACTTTATACACACTTTCATCAACATTACCACAGCTTCATATTTTTAGCAATGGCTATCACTGACCCCATCGTCGTTTCGCAATCTTTACCAACGATTTACCTCGACCTCCTCCGAGCTGATAATGAAGCAGAGAGCAAGAAGTTGCTCAACGCTTGTCGGAACTATGGTTTCTTCTATCTCGATTTGACCAGTGATCCAGAGCTATGCAAACTTTGGGATGAAATGCTTCTAGTAATGAAGTATTACTTCGAACAGTCGCTTAAAATTAAGATGCAGGACGCTCGAGGGGATGACAACTTTGGGTAAGTTTATGTTCAAAGCCATTTGGATCTTTGCGATCTATCGCTAACCCTTCCCAGTTATGAGGGCATGGGTACCGAAGAGGGCCCTAAACCAAAAACAAGAGACGGCTACGAATCTCTCAAGGTATGGAACACTCTTCACTCATACCATCTCTCAACGTAACTAACTTTTCTTTCAAAGATTTCCCGTCGAGAATTCCTCAAAGGTTCAACTGACCTTACTTCCTCGGTCCGCTCCCAATCAGATGTATTCTTCTCATTTATCAAGGATGCTCACAACATCACTCTTATGATTCTCTCGCGTCTTTCGACCCAGCTAAGCCTCACCGGCTCCAAGAGGTTTGAATCCTATCACGCCGACCCTATCGCAGGAGTGACCTCGCTTTCAACGCTCGGCATGTTGCGCTATCCAAAGCACGAAGAGGGCACTGAGCCCACTAGAGTAGGCCACAATAAACATACTGATGTTGGTACACTCACCTTCTTGCTTGCTAGACAATGGGGTCTTCAATTCCTCTCCCCGGTCACTAAACAATGGGAATTTCTCGAGCCCCGGGCTGGCCACGCCATCATCAACGTCGGTGATAGTTTACGCTTTCCATCTGGGGGAGAGCTAGCGAGCGTTGTGCATCGCGTCGTTCCGCTCAGGCAAAGACAAGACGTGGATCGGTATAGCATTGCGTATTTCTTGCGCCCGAATGATGATGTAAAATTCAGTGACCCAAATGGAAAGGCTTGGACGGCAAAGGAATGGCACGATTTCAAGTTTAATGTATTTAAGAGTCCAAGCACGTTGGATGCGAATGGGAAATTTTTGACGGGTATGATGGCGGAGAATGATAGGTTTGTGGAGCGCGATAGTAAGATTTCTGTTGCGGTATAAAATGGGTGCGTTTGTCGCTTTTTGGGATTTTTAATAGAAATACAAGGCGTTTAGGTTGAAATTTCTCATTTTGCTGTTCTGAAACAAGATTTTTGGTGATTGTAATGTGAGTCATGTGTTATGCAATCGTCGCCGATACTCCATCATCTGGAGAGCGTCGCGTTGACTCTCTAGTGTTCATGGGACCCCGTACCCATTGCTCCTATCGTTGATATAGCTTGCGATGCCTTGATGATTGCGCAGTCCGACTCCGACGTTGCCGAAGGATCAACTCGCAACGATTAGGAAGTTGATGGCATTTCCTCGTTCAACACAGACGTTGGTGTAGTGGAAAGCGGTCATGGTAAGCTCGATGGGACGAGGTGTTGGCCATTCTGTAAGCGGCCAGGATGAATGTTGTTTGTAGGAGTTGTGGACCATGAGATAGCACGAGATGAGATGGCATGAGCTAGTTCTAGGAGGGAGGTAGGCGGCAAAGGATCCAGGATCAAGCTTGCGATAAGGATCAGAGAGCAGCGCGTGTGAAGTGGCTGGAGTGGCTGGAGTGGCTGGTGTGGCTCGTGTGGACGTCACCTCGATTAGGTAGTTAGGCACGTTGGGCACTCAGTTCTATCTCTCTGTTCGAAAGTGCCGGCACGAGACATCTAGCATCGATTTTATACATGACTGTTGTTCGATCCCCTCATACATTCTCTTGTGATAGCACCGCACCAAGAATGTAAGTAGTACAATCTACAATCTACAATCTCCAATCTCCAATCTCCTTGCCCGTCGAACCATACAGAGGGTAGAAGGTTCTCGAAGCTTCCATCTCTATCGATGCACCCCCTGCTCCCTGCTCGGTTGAAGCACCCAAACCCCCCACTGTAAAAACGTCACCGCCCAATCTTTGGATGGCGGGGGGAAAGATGGAAGATTCTTGATTCTGTTGGTGGAGGAGGGATTCTGATGGAAGAGAGCTATACCAGCTAGTTTGCGCTGCGTGGGTAGATCAGCACGAAGCTTTTAAAGCTTGCAACACTCATTCATACATATACATATACACACACACATACACATACACGTACACGTACATGCACTTGACTGTTGCCAAACTTAACAAAGATCTGTTGCCCAATTAATTCCTACCAATTCAATCTCTCATCCGACGCAATTCGATTGGAGTACTCTCTCACTTGCCTGACAACAGCGACAACGACAACAAAGGATCACAATCTCATTCTCCATATTCTCTCTTCTTTCAGCGGCACCAAAGCAAGATCGGTATCTAGGGAAAAGACAACAAGGAGGACTCATACCCAAACTAGCCAACTCATAGTTCACAATCACGAGATCTTTGGAAGAATCTTATTCAAGTGGTGTGTATATCTCACGGTTTCCATTTCCATTTCCATTCCCCTGTGTTCTTGTGAGGAAAGGACAAATGAACAACATTGTTCCTTCCTTCTATCCGTCAAGTCTCACCAAATCAGCCAATCCATCAATCCAACCAGACTTGCCAGCCACTATTGCGAACACCAGCACATAAGACCCAACACATAACCTGCCTTCAGATTCTTTGATAGGTCTTTTATAATACGACCTTTGTCTGCTTATTTTTTTCCCTGCAATCCTGGTCACTGACGACATTCATTCAGATTTTGCTGGACGACCGTTTTACAGCCTTTCTACAACCAATTTGCAACCCGTGGTCGATAGTCGACACCTTCATTAGACGAGAATTTGCTGTTGGCTGTTGATCTTTGAAGTTGGACATAGCTTATCCAACAACGTCACGACTTTTCGTTTCCCCTCTCAAACCATAGTTCGACAGCAACATACATTCAAAAAGCGGCAAATATGGTGGCAGAAACAAAACTTTACGATGCATTAGGCATCAAGCCTTCTGCGAATCAACAAGAAATCAAAAAAGCATATCGGTATGTACGAGATAACAAAATTCCCCCTCTTCATACGCATTCCATTTTCATCATCTCCACCGCTACTCCCAGCTTATCCAACGGGGAACAGAAAACTAACAGTCAGACAGTGCAATGGCCCTAAAACACCACCCCGACAAAAATAAAGATAAACCCGACTCGGCTGAAAAATTCAAAGAAGTATCTCAAGCCTACGAAATCCTCTCGGATCCCGAAAAGCGCAAAACTTACGACCAGTATGGATTAGAATTTATGCTTCGCGGCGGTCCCCCACCACCCGAGCCCGGTACGAGTGGTGGAAACCCATATGCAAGCGCAGGAGGCATGCCTGGCGGTTTTGAAGGCTTTAGTTCCTCTGGCGGTGGCATGCCTAGAGGAAAGACATTCCACTATGATTTCAGTAGCGCGGGCGGGCCAGGCGGCGGAGGATTTAGTTTCAGCAATCCAGAATCGATTTTCAGTGAATTTTTGAGAGGCCAAGGAGCGGGAGGTGGTGGGGATGGAATGGATGATATCTTCGCAAGTATGGGGGGAGGAATGCCTCGCTCCAGTCCTGGAGGAGCAGGCGGACGATCGAGACCCGCACGCTCGGCATTCGAGGGTGCGCAACCAGCGAGACCGAGGGCGGAGACGCCTGAGGTGACGACGGTGGAGAAACCTCTAGCGTTGAGTCTTGAAGAATTGTTCAAGGGTTGTCATAAGAAGATGAAGATTAAGAGGAAGACTTTTGATCCGGAAACGGGCAAGAGACAAACCACCGATCGCATTTTGGAAATGGATATCAAACCCGGATTGAAGAAGGGAAGTAAGATTAAGTTCAAGGGCGTGGGTGACCAAGAGGAGGGGGGACAGCAGGATTTACATTTTGTTATTGAAGAGGTATGTTTTACTCTCCGACCAAGAGCTTCCCCTCCATTTATCCATGAACAAAAAACGTACTAACCTACTTATTAGAAAAAACATCCCTACCTAACCCGCGACGGTGACGACCTAATTATGACCGTTGACCTTGATCTCAAAGAAGCCCTAACAGGCTGGAACCGCACCGTCACAACTATCGATGGTAAAAACATCTCTCTCGATAAAGGAGGACCCACTCAACCCGGCTCCTCAGATTCCTATCCGGATTTGGGCATGCCGCTGAGCAAGCAACCTGGCACGAGGGGTAACTTTATTGTGAAGTATAACGTGAAGTTCCCGACGAGTTTGACGGCGGAGCAGAAGCGGGCTTTGAAGGACATTTTGTAGGCGGATTTAACGTTGCTATTTTGGGGTTTCGGCGTATAGGAAGGGATTTCCTGTTGTTTATATTAGCTAGCGGAACTGGAGTGAGAGCGGGATATAGCAAGCATGCATGATTTGGACTGTTGTTCCGAGTGTCTTGGGATGGATGGATGCATGGAAAGAAGAAATATACTTCCTTGACTAGGTTGAATTGTTAAATGAGGAATGAGGAATGAAATGACGATTCATAATAAACGCAAATGCTATTGAGTAGTCCACATTATATATCTGCACACTTGCCAAGAAGATCCATTGCACAGATATTTTAACTTTTGTAATTGCTTCAATTAGGTATCCTACGAACATCTCTAATTTATTGAATTTGTAATTCATACCTGGTGGATGCATCATGCTGAAAATCTCATGCCTCCAGAGTGTTGTGCTTCTCTCTATGTACGAAATGAAAATGTACACTTCAAAATAGCATTCATCCATCCATCTTGGTTTATTCATCGACTATGCAAGAATTCCAAAATATCGACCGGACCCAATCAGACCTACTCAACAAATCCAACCTGTTTGGTTGCAGTGGCGTCATCTTTCTGGCGGGTAGGCAGCGATATGTCTTCTTCCTCACGCTGCATGTCATCGGTCTCGATATCCTCAATCTCCATGCTATCGTTAATCACACCTTTCTCAACAGAATTGCCAGTAAAGTTTTGTAACATGCTGCTACCACGACGTTCTTGCATTTCTTGTGGTGTGTCATTGGGAAATGGATCGACACCCACAATCAGTGGGTCACTTAGAGTGTAACGAGCTTGTAGAGCCGAAGATTGGGACGTCGCCCACGAAGCGTCAGTGTACGAGGGTTCATTTGTGACATCATTCCGTTCGTCATTCATCGTAGTGTTTGAGTTTCTAGAGGTGTTTGAAGAAGAACCGACTCCATTCCATTCGTCATTGTAGGCTGAGGAAGATGTATGCTGCTCGCGCTTACGCTTTCCTGGCGATTTTGGTGAGTGTTGTGATTCGTCAGGAGTTTTCACACCAGGTTGGGGCATGGGTAATTCCTGTCTAAAAATGGCATTATCGTTGTAAACGAAGGACTAAATGTTGTTAGCAAGATTATCAGGGCGCATAAAGGAACGAACATACAGTGAGTTCAGGTGGTGTTGTGCGCGTAGCCATCTCCATTGCCTCGTCAGAAGCATAAACCAAAATTGCCGTCTCGTTCTGAACTTTAATATCCTCCAAAACTTTCTCCAGGGTGGTTTTCTATTGTCTTGTTAACAAATTTTCACAAGTTGAATTCTCGTAATACTCACTTCTACTGTTCTTGAAGGGGGAGACGAGGTACTAAAGTGCATTCTCCACCACTGACCATCACTGAGAGGAATACGTTCAGCTTCATTAGCGGTGAAATCAATGAGATCCGGCACTATATGAGTGCAAACATATGTCGTCTCCTTGGTCAAGCTTACGCCACGAAGAGTATATCTGTGCAATTCCCGAGAGGTTTTGGCTGGATCTGTATACAACGTTGAAAGTTCTCTCCAAGCTTCTTTGGCCTTTTCTCTTTCATCTTGTAGTTCTAATTCCTGTTAGTTGGATGATCATTGACCAGTCTGTGTGATCTTACTCTTTAGCTTCGCGTTCACATTATCCATCAACTTTTTGAGCCCTTTAGACAAATCTGCACTCTTTGATCCGCCCATGGGAACCTCAGAGGTAAGATCACTTATGCTCTTGTTGCTGGGTGGAAGCTCGTTCTGATCATGGTTGAGTGACAACTTCATAACATCTTCAACTAGAAGTGTTTTTCCATTGTGGGTGGTCCATTTTAATTGCCTCTCCTGTCGAGAAATATCCTGAATTTTTAGTTGCAAATTATGCTTTTCTGTACGCATAGCTAATGAATCCTCAGATGCAAACTGCAGATATCTATCAGGATACCATACAGCTGGCACTTCGATTGCTTTCTGATCGTTATGCTTGTCACCTTTAATTCTAAAAGAAATAACATCGCCAAGATGATTCAAGAAGGGCGAATTCTCGAGAGTAAGAGGACAACCATCCCACAGAGCTCCATCTGCAAGATCATAAAGATTCTCGGTAAGAGAATCTTTTGTGGGGAGATGAAGGTCGAATATGGCGAATATGGTATTTCCATCAGGGTCGGGATCTGTACCATATGCAGCTGAAGAAAAGATGTGTTTTAACGATCGCTTGCCCTGCATCAAATTCTTGAAGCATAGAAAAAAATCAGTCTCAACATCATTCCCAGCGTTCTGTTGCATGTATGGAAGTTCGGTAATAACATCCACAGAGCCGTAGCTTCGCTCTGTCTTGTCTAGAAAAGCCATGACTTTCTGGAGCTCCTGGCCAAATCTTCGATCGTCAGCTACAAAGTTGGGATCTTCCTGCAACGATGCGATGGGATATTCTATTGGTCTGCCGCTCCACCAACCAGTCTCGTATGGATAGTACGTCTCGATGTTTTCTCTTCTGAGGAATACCTCACGGGCGACCGGAATGTTGTAATAGATTGTAAGAAGAGCACCTAGTCTATGTGCGTCTCCAGAAGGCTTAAGAAAGGCGGGGCAAGTAGGTCTTTTGTCTTCCCAGATTCGCAAGCGATCCCAAGGTTCTGGATCTTGGTAGATTTCTTTGACAGTTGATATAGGAACCATGGCCCAATTATCTCCATAGTCGGATCTTGTAGCAGGACCAAAGTAAGGTTGGTCTGTTCCCACTACGCCGGATTCTTGCGGGGGTAAACTAGAGTCTGCCATCGAAGCAGCAAGCGCCTGCTGGAGTTCTTTATCATCATTGTCGGCATATTGAGTAAAAGCAGTGGTAGAATCTGCCACATCATGTGTTAGAGTATGCGAAATGGAGGGTTGAAAGAGGACGTACTGTTAGTCGTGAGATCCACAACTTTGCTCAGAGGCGACTTATTGTTACTAGTTCTAGATGGTGGTCTGGAGGGTGCAGCACTTTCGAAATGAGAGTAGGCGGGAAATTCATCTGGACCTTGGACTGCGAAAGCTGCAGCAGAAAAATGCATTAGTAAGAGTCTTCAAATATTTGATTCGAAACAAGAGAACACACAAATACCATGTTGCGCACCACCTCCATCACGATCTCTATTGAATTGGCTATCATCCCAAGTGTACTGCCACCACCAAATCAGTGACCATATACTACATCATGCGACTTCATACTGACTCGATTAGGATTTCTTCCAAGATCAAGATCATCATAGTACTCATTGATCGCCTGCTGAACATTATTATTGTTGCCCTGTCTATGTTAGCATTGCGCTTTAGGAGAAAGTATCTGGCTGGAATAGCCCCCACCTTCAATCTCAAGATTGCCTCTTGTCGATTTGTCTGTCCAGTCATATCCAGAAAGGATTGAACATCTTGAGCAGCTGGTTGCGCCGCCATGATCGCCGTGGCAGCAGGCTTCAGATCGATCTTGACTTTGGACCTTTGGAGCTATGATGGATTCTGGAAGGCTTCTGGTTTCTCCCCAGGTCATGCAGCTAAAGCAAAGAAGTGAAAATGAGGAGATCAAAGAGATTATTAAATGGATAATCCGGTTTGTCGATATGACAAACAGGGTCCAGTTGCTAGTAGACTCTAGGGTGGTTTGCTAGAGGAGGTTGACAGAGCGAGATGGGAATTGTTTGATGGGCGAGATCCGGGGATGTTAGGGCTGGGGGAGCATACAAGTCCGAGCTTCATATCAACCCCACTAGGACCACCAGCTTTCACTTCGAAGAAATATTACGCAGGAGATCATGCTAAGCCCAACCTGGAAGGGAAGAGTGTGGTGGGTGGAGCTCATTGACTATGAGAAGAGTTCGTTTCTCCAGAGACCTCATCTCCAAAAGACAATCCCATCCTCATAATGCTCCGGTTTCAAACAGCATCTACACGAACGCTAGGTGTACATCTAGAGGGAGATGAACCTGATGGCAAGACTGGATAATGTATCGAGATGTCTGTCTAAGACTCTCACAAGCCACTAAAGAACAATTCTATTCGATTCAAAACGTCTTGAATCTAAAGAAGTATACTTTCCAAACCCACTTCTCCAAGACATTAGAGGCACAATGGGTAGGGAACGCATAGAGAAATCACGTCGAAGTATGTGTTAGAGTATTCTCATTGGTGTGTCGCTTATTGCGGATGCGCTACACTCATCGTTTTCGAGCCTTTAGAACTATATGTGTCTGGGAGTAGAAGTGCAGACGTAAAGGGGGATGATCCCCTTGTGACCATCCTTTCCCAGCATCAAAGCGTCCAATGTCTGACATTCATACAACATTCAAGCTACATTATCATCCCCATATGATTTGGCGTAATATAGGAGTCCTACACTATACAAAACTCTTCTGTCAAACACTCAGCTGGATGAGTTTCTCGTAGACTCTAAAGCATTTCAAAGGATAATGAAATCCCTCTGAATTGGTGAGCCTCATGCCGCCATGGGTGGGAAATAGATGTCATCTCAAGTGCGAGCAGTATGAACTATCAACACTAGGTATTGCGAACTTATCTTGTATTGAAATATTCCTATCCACAGCCTGTAACTATTTACCCTATCTCGCCACCTACTGCAAAAGCCCCAGATAAATTATGCCCTTCAAAATATGTAACACCAAATCCATATTTCCCCATAATCTAAAAGCGCTAAGATCCCTCAGTGTAAAAAGCCCTGTTATACGTACGCCTGGAAAGTGAATATGCTTGCATTGTCCTTTGCGCCTCCCATGTAAACCAAGCGGACCGCCGCTGTACTATGCGCTGTAAAATAAAATAATATGACCCTCCCTCTATCGCAAGTTGTGACCAGAAGCACTTTTAACGAAGTAGCCAGTATTGAGAACATTTGGGAGGTTCGTGAGAAGCAATGCACTTCAAGAATAAGTGAGACTTGATAGCTCTTCTCCCTTAATCTTCCATGTCTTCATCGTCCTCTTCTTGTTCCTCGCCATCCTCTTCCTCTTCGTCTTCGTTCTCCATATCTTCATCGGAACTATCACTGGCCCCAAAGTCGTCCTCTTCATCACTTTCGGCCCAGAACGCATCGTCATCTACAAGTTTCGCAGGAGGGGCAGTTTCAAGTGTTTTGGGCATTTCAAATCCGGCTGGAATGTCCTGCTTCGAAGCAGCGACAGCCTCTTTAGCTTTCTCGTTATATTTTTCCTTGTTATCACGGTACATAACTCCAGCGTCGACGTTGGCAGGAGAGTTGATCTCGGGATCATCCAGGAGAAGAAGTATGGAACGCAAAACGGATTCAACTCCTTGTAACGGGGACCAACGTTCACTGGCAGATTCTCCGGATTGCTCGTCTTCTCCGGGTGGGTGCAAGATTGAGATACACAATTTGCCATCGGGATAGATATTAGGGTGTTGGATTGGTCGGAGGAACTTGAAGGTAGGAGGGCTGTATGGATAATTGTCGGTGAAAGTCATTTCGGCCTGTGGTTGAAAATCAGCGGCTGTAAAACACAATAACACAGAGAGTTCTCACCTTGAAGTAAGCACCGTTGAAAGCACTCTCGTCGTTAACAACCATCAAACCGACTTGCCACTTGAATAGGGATTCTTCGTTCATCTGTGCCATCGAGTTAGTGAGCCGCAAGAAGAGCAGCTATTGTGCAAGAACCGCCTACCTCGATGTTGACCCATTTCTCTTTGGCCAGTCCCTTGTACTCGGACATCAAACGATTTTTCGCAGCAACGGCAGACATTTTGACGGTGTTCTTTATTGTATGCTTTCAAATGGGATTGACAGAAAACAGGAAGTAGATTGTTGTCAAGTATTTGGGGGTCGAGACAGGTTTAATTACTGTGGTGGTTGCAGTAAAATGATGTGATCCAGAAACGACTCGAGTAAGACGGAATGAATGTGAAAGGGCAAGATGGGGTTGTTTGAGAGTGGATGATGACCAACAAGGTTGGCTGTCGAAAGTGAGACCCTGTAGAGTATTGAGTATTGAGTATTGAAGAGTCCCGAATTATGCGTTGGACTGGAAGAGTAAAGAGGGTTTTATAGTGTCTTCGAGGAGAAGAAAGCGAAAAGCGAAGAGCGAAATGTTAGATGATGGTAGAAAGTCGAGGATTATGTGGTGGTTTTGTAAGAGTTTAAAATAGTCAAGAAAGACTAATTCAGTTTCGCTGGCTGATTTGCCAAAGGTACGTTGCGCTACTATGTCTAGTTATGTCTAGTTATGTCTAGTTGCGCTACGACTCCTGCTCCGTACTCTGTAGAATGTTTGCTACGGCATTTTTCGGGCACCAGCGACTCGCCTTCAAAGAGCAAGGATTGCATGGCAATATGACAAAATGAGTGAATCAGTGAATCAATGAGTACCCCAAAAGGGTTTTAAGCTTTTCATTATTGTGGATTCCAAAAGGTGTCAGGATAAAGTCGAGGGAGTATCTTGCGCTTATCTCCTAAAATAGTCAAAACCCGAGTCGCATGATTTTGGAGAATTCAAGACTTCGTCCGGAGTGTGGAACCACCAACAGTAGCCAGCCACTTGTCTGCCGTACTGTCGGGACATGATGATAATGACGATGATGCCCTATCATCCAACTCCAGCGAATGACCGTCGGATTCGTTCAGCAGCACTCATGGATACAGACAGGTACGTACCGACTAGAGGTTTCAAGTATCTATGTTGGCAGTTCCCATTTTTATTCCGTGTCATGAACGGAGCCACCGAGAGGCGAGGGGCACGGAATAGAATTTACGATAAGCAATCAATACCTAGGAATCACAAGGACCTAAGTGGCGCTAACAATAATAAGTGGAATACGATCGAAATCTCCATTAGCTGCCGAATTGTGGGAACCATGTCATATGCCGGTTGAAAGGCAACTCCAACCAAAAGTTTAGATATATTCACCATTCATTTCACTTCGAGCATTTCACAATTGCATAGGCATTTGACATGCAGTGGTCGGGATAATGTTGGAGTGTAGGTACTATAAGCGAATATACCCCTTTTATCCTATGTTCCCATTCTATCTCCAATAACAACATCACCACTCGATTGCCTGAGCATTGTGCAAATGTTGAACTACTATTAGCTTGGGAACAAAGATACCAGATGCCAGTCGGCTCTGGAGGTGTGGATTACAAACTATCACATCTTTTTTTGGAAGTCATCTCATAATGAAAGTGCGACGGATTGGTGGGAAAAGTGAAATATATATCTTCGAGGTATCAAGGTACAAATTTTGCTAATACAATATAACGCCGTCCCGTTGGTATTGCCATTATTAAACGCCGAGAATCATACTTTGCATGAGTTCAAGTAGAATCATATTCCCACCTCCAAAATTCGTAATGTGAACAACGCCCAAAATAGACTGGAATTATCGAATGCTATTAGCCCCTAATCCTTGAGCTCTTCTTTTCTCAGCATTCTTTAGGGCTAGCCTTGCTTTGGCAGCGGCAACTCTATCTGGAGGCAAGGCACACTTTGATGGACTAGATCTTCGGCTCGAAGCAATAGTGGTCAGACGAGGTACCCCACGTTCATTATTTGACTTCAACAGATCAACAGCTCTGGATCGAGATACTGTAGCTTTAGGAGGACTTGAGGGAATGTTATAAATCTTTGGTCTAGGGCTGTCTAGACACCTCTCGCGACTGGTCCGTGTACGAAGAAGGGGCAAGGATAGGTCTTCGGCTTGCAAGTTTACGTTTGGTGAATCAAGGGAGAGATCCGCATATCGATTGGCGACTGGAGTGTAATCAACCTTCTTCGATTTCTGGAAAGCATATTGTTCCGTAGATGCAAGATTAGTAATCTCAGATAAGGCTGCATGTGACGATCGTTGTGTGAGTTCAGTGGGCGCTTCAAAATTTGTAGATTTAGATGAGGCAACTGTTTTGGACGGCCGTGCAATAGAATGACTCAAGACTGGAATATTGCTTGTGAAAGCATGCGACTTCTCAGTTGGATGGCTTCTGGTTCGGAACAAATCATAGCCCGACTCTGCTGTTACTTCGTCATAGGTCGAACCACGAACAAGTTCTCTCAATTTGGCTATCTCCTTCTCGTATGCATCGACCATCGTATCGTATTCGATGGACTTGATGTGAAGAGCCTGTTCCAAATCAGTTGTAGTTGAGTATTCGCCCTTCAATGATGCGATTCTTTTCTTTAGTTCCACTACTTGATCATGGCGCTTTCTCAAAAGCTGCTCTGCGTCGCGCCTTGAACTCTTTGCCGTTTGCTTCATGTGATCGTAATCTTTCTGGAGAGCCTTTAAGCGGTCTTCTTTCTTTTGGCGTTGTCCTTCTACAAGCTTCAAACGCTTCTCCCAGCTTTCTGTGTGCGTCTCAAACCGCAGGTCAGAATGCAACAAATCTTGTGAAAGCTTATTGTTTTCCGCTTGTAGCTTAGAAACAGTTCTATCGGCGGCGGCTAAAGCTTGTAAGGCTTGCTCTAATTCGTTTTGGATTGAGGTCGTGTCTCTGGGCTCGTTCTTTGCATTCCTCAATTCAGTCTTTGGGACAGCTGCCGCAAGACTTCCATCCCCTTCCATAGCTTTGCGAAATTCTTCAACTTGGACACGATATTGAAAAGCCAAAGCAGTCTGACGAGCAAGTTCCCTCATAAGTGCCGGTGAAGAATCCCCTTTACTCTTCCCATCTGCTGCTATCTGCGACATTAGCTCAGTGATATTATTTTCCATTGTAGCAACTTTGGCTTGCTCTTCCTTCAATTTTTCTGCGAGATCGAGAGCTTCTGCATCTTTTTTCTTCGCATAAGACTTTGCGAGCTGCTTGTACCCTACCAACTTCTTCATCTGGGTCTGTGCCTCATCGTGGTATTTTTGGAATTCAGATTTCCAGAATTTGCCAGACTGGGATCGAGGATCGTTGATGTCAACCGTAATATCTGCATCACTGTCGACTCCAGACATTGATTCTTTCGCTGGCTGTACACCTTTCGATCGTGGATTTTTTAATTCCTTCGCATCATTTTGTGTCTTTACATTCTTCTCCTTGGCCAAAGTGAAATTTGGTAATGTTGAAGGGGTGGTAGAAAATTGATTGCGCTTTTTGGATGCACTGTCCGATCCACGAGAGTCTTCCAAGGTCTTCAGAAGTGAGGTCTTTCTAATTGGCTGTGATAGTTCTTCCGGTTGGGCGATCCATGAAGTGAGGGCTTTTCCTGGAGTTGGTGCCCTACCAACAATCTTTTGTGGTCTGTCCTTTCCTTCATTATCATCAACATCTGATCCGAAAGATACAGTCTTTCTTCGAGTCGCCGCAGCTCCAGGAGTCATTAATATTCCTGGTGGTTTTGTTGGAGAAGCTGATAGATAATGTGGCAGCCGATTATCTCTGCCCGTTGTTAGATCGTCCTCCTTTTCAAGCCCATATAGCGTATCGTCTTGAGGCAGGCCAGGTGTGCCGAAGAAGGCACTTTTGAGTGCGCGAGCAGCAAAGACTGGAGCTGGAGTCTCCGGTGCATCTATATCAGGGTCTGCGCCTATAAAGTGTAAGCATTTTATATCTTCTAGATACTTAGGTAAGTTGTGATGAGTTTATACCTGCAACACGCTCGGCACCATCTGGCCGTCCTAACCACCAGTTGAGCATATTAAGGTAGCAGACTGCGAAGAGTTAATAAACAATCAAGGCCAATAGATTGTCCACCAGTTAACAATTCGAGGACTTGGTTATCAAAACTGTTGAACAAATCCATATAGTACATCCATAAGCTTGCTTTGGAAAGTACAATTAGTGCCTGAACCCTTTTTGTTTACTTACAAGGATTAGATCGGACGCGAATGTGCTAAGCAACCACAGCCGCAACCGCGATTCCCCGCGTTTAAGCCTTGCTTTGGCATGGAATTCACTGATGTCCTTAAAATCTAATTGGGCAATTGATAATTTAAGACTATTTCAAGGTAACGAATTCCTCAATTAACATATAAGTTGTCCCCATTCAAATGCTTGTCCGGATAGACATAATACCTTCAAACTCGCGATGAAAAGAAAACAACAAGACGAGAAGGAAATAACAAGAGGCAACAAAGACCTTCATGTGAAACGAACTCGATCAAGTAATCGAATATCGACAGAAGTACACCACCAATCCGAGGACGGTGTTCCTTCAAACAGCAATATTGCAAGTGAACGAAGTCGGTCACCTATAGTGGAAGAAGAGAACATCATCGGCTCAGAAGATTCTGAGGAGGACAAAGAGACAAATCTAAACAACAATAATGCTACACTACCAGAATCGCAGTCGAAGGCTGATGGGTCACCGAGTCGTCCTACCTTAAGCCCGATCAAAGCTCAGAATCAATCTACTCCCAAGTCTTTACGGCATGGCGACAAATTATTCGCAACGCCTATCAAGGTCAAAGGTATAACTGGGACAGATGAAACTCCACGCCTTCGACGCAACATTGATCGATCGGCCAGAAGGAAGAGTACTAGAACCCTCATTGAACGTACCGTATTAGGCCTCAATAGCGATAATGATGATGAGGAAGAGGACATTGCGAACCAGATATACGATTCAGATGAAGATGGCGGAGTTGAAATAGGCAATGGCGATACAATTCGTGTATCTGAAGATATACGCGAACCATCTACTCCTTCCAAGCGTGGACGAGGGCAATTAAAGGGAGCAAAGGCTCGGCAAAGATCACTGACACCACCTCAGGATCTTACACCTCACGAATTATACTTTTCTCAAAATAGGCCGGGAAGGTCCAAAACTGCGAATTCTAATCTATCGTCTTTGGCGTTACTCGACCACGAAGAATATTTTAGTCTTGCCCGGAACTACAAAGATCAACACGAAGACGATATGAACTTTCTACAAGATGTGCATGCCAAATCTTTCAACCAATGGCAATTTGAGCTCGGTCAGGACTTCAATATTTGTGTCTATGGTTGGGGTTCAAAAAGATCTCTTCTTCTCAAATTTGCTGAACATATCTACAACACGATGACTGACCATTCCCAGGAGAGAATAGTAGTGGTGAATGGTTATGTACAAAACCTCACAATTCGAGATCTTTTGAATACAATAGCCTGTTCTATATCTGGTCATGGCACAAAAATAGGTTCACAGCCCGCAGAGATGCTTGAAAACCTCACGAATATACTTGATGAAGACAAAACTCAACATGTGACTCTCATAATCCATTCTCTCGATGGGTCTGCTCTACGTCGCCCTGCATCCCAAACGATACTTTCGCGCTTGAGTTCTCACCCGCAGGTACATTTAGTTGTATCTGTAGATCACCCTTCCTTCCATTTGCTTTGGGATAGTTCACTTCGCTCAGCTTTCAACTTTATATTTCACGATTGTACAACTTTTCTACCTTACACAGTAGAAGTTGACGTTGTAGATGAAGTACATGAACTTCTGGGGAGGAGCGGACGCAAAGTGGGAGGTAAAGGAGGTGTAAGCTTTGTGCTCAAGAGTTTGCCTGAAAACGCAAAGAATCTTTTCAGGGTCTTGGTAGGGGAACAACTTGCAGCTATGGATGAAAATCTTGTAGGCGAGCATAATGATGACGATGAAGATGGCGTACATGGAGCTACTGGTAGGAAAAGTGAGCCTGGTGTGGAATACAGGGTGTTATACCAGAAAGCTGTTGAGGAGTTCATTTGCAGTAATGAGATGAATTTCAGAACGTTGTTGAAAGAGTAAGTTTATATTCGTCATATCGATTTCTGATGATAGCTAATCCTTGCTTAGATTTCATGATCACCAAATGATAGAGAGTAGAAAAGATGCTCTAGGGACAGAAGTGCTATTTGTACCCTTTAGAAAGGAGGAATTAGAAAATATCCTTGAGGATATTGTATCATAAGGGATTTTCAGCTGTTAGATATTCTTAGCAAGGTGTTCAGGACTGCATATTGAGCATTTACAGGTATGGTCTAGAAGACCTTTCGACAGTCAATCGAATTGATTCACATCCAATTATCTTACCATACTTTACAATTTTCGTTTCTTTGTCAACTACGTATGCATATACCAGCTCCAGATGAGCATCTTGGTCTCACAACTTTCAAGTCCAATACCTAAGCATTTTAAAAGGCTCTTAGCAGGCAATTAGTTTCGAATGTAAGTGTAGCCTTGCAGGCTAGGCTGACAAGGCTGACCCCACTAACAAGAATACCAAATTATTTTGGCTGTACCCAGTGCCATCACTCGTTAATATGCTACGTCAAATACACAACAAATATAGGAAGCTATTAACAATGGCTCGCGCAGTTCCTAAGAATCCTTTGATATTTGTTCTCGGTGCGACTGGTACTGGAAAATCACAAGTGGGTTTGGAAGCAGACATTAAGAACGATGGCTGATTAATTATTCTACAGTTGGCTATCGACCTCGCAAAACGATTTAATGGCGAAATAATAAATGGCGATGCTGTGCAAATGTATGAAGGTTTACCTATCATTACAAACAAGGTCACTGTCGAGGAACAAAATGGTATTCCACACCACTTGCTAGGATTTATTCCCCTGGATGCGGAAACATGGACGGTAGGGACATTCAAGGATCGAGCAAGCCAGATAATCCAAGAAATTCGGTCCAGGGGACGGATACCCATTGTAGTAGGCGGAACGCATTACTATACACAGTCTCTTCTATTTGAACATGAGCTCGTTTCCTCCGCCTCCGGGAAAAGTTCCGGGGAAGGGCAGGATAATGAACAGCTCTCCATAGAAGAGATATCCAAACGATTTCCAATACTCGATGCACCCACAGAACAAATACTGGATCGATTGAGGGAAGTTGATCCCATCATGGCTGCGCAGTGGCATCCCAATGACCGACGCAAGATTCAAACATCGCTGCAAATATTCTTAACAAGTGGAAAGAAAGCCTCCGATATCTATAAGGAGCAGCGAGAGACCAAAGCCATGGCCCAAGCAACCTCGGACGGTAACTCGGATTATCCAGACGCATTTAACATAGGCTCACCATTGCTATTTTGGGTTCATGCTAAATCAGATATTCTCAAATCAAGGCTTGACAAAAGAGTCGATAAGATGATTGATGTTGGCCTATTGGATGAGGTCAAGTCTATGGAGAGAATTCGCCAAGAATACATTCGTGGTGGTGTTGATCTTGATCTTTCTCGTGGAATATGGGCCTCTATAGGCTGGAAGGAATTTGAGCTGTATCTACGCGCTCTTGAGCAGGAGGACAGAGATCCAAAAAAGCTAGGTGCCCTCCGTGATGATTCGCTCGAAAAAATGAAGGCAGCCACCCGACAATATGCGAAGAGGCAAATTCGATGGATCAGTCTGAAATTGATACCGAGTCTTGTTCAAATGAACGCCCTCGATAGATTATATCTCCTCGATGGTACAGATGTATCATCATGGTTGGAGAATGTGTCAGAGGCTGCTATTGGTGTTACCCAAGAATTTCTTCTTGGCAGCAAGCTGCCATCACCAAGTGAAATGTCAACCCTAGCTGGAGAATTTCTAAATCCCGAAAAACCCTTGCAGCACTCCCAGAGCAAAGCCCGTTGGGTGCCAAAGAAATGTGAAATATGTCACATCGTCGTTATGACAGAAGGTCAATGGCAAGTGCATTCTACAACCCGCGCCCATCGACGAATGGTAAAGAAGTTGCAAAAAAATGGGGTGGGTGGTAGGTCCTGTCATAATAGCGAAAAGGGTGGTAGCACATCATCATTTGCTACTTGAATGGCAGCAATGCTGTGCCCACAGGCATAAATGACGCAGATCTCCAACCCCCACGCCAGGCCAACAGATGAAAAATTGGTAGCTTTTAGAGCTCGTAACAAATCTTTGGTAACATGACCATTATCAGAATTGTAGCCAAGATCCAGCCTTACGAAACATGGACGGAAATGAAACCAGGAGTAACTTGACATCTTACGCGAGGCTGTTCGTAAGACTCCGGGTTATACTTGATGCTGTACCTCAAAACGGAGATTAGGAATTACTACAAACGTAGAATTTCCCACGCTGGCTGTACCTGGAGTGGTAGTACATCGTGAAGCGCTTCTGTGGGAACACGCGAGAACGAACGAACTCGCACCAGACAATTTCAACAACTTGTTCTGCGCTATATCTTTAATTTTAATAGGGAATTCGTCGAAAACGCTCGAGTTGCCAAAGATTGATAAGATAGAGACCATTGGACATGGACCAACAAGACTTTTGAAGAATTTTTTCCAAAAAAAAAAAAAAAAAAAAAAAAAAAGGAGCACCTCGCTGTGGAAAATTGTTTCACTTGTTTTGGTCCTGCGTTATTCTCTCAGCTAGATATTTTCGACTTTCACGTCCCGTGTCCTATTTGGAGCCAGTCTATGGGGTATTATGATAACGAAAGCTTGACTGTTTGATTAGTCAATTGGTCAATTGGTCAATTCAATGCTCCGATAGCATTAGGGGATTTACGACTTGTTAGATGTGGGAGGAGAGTGCAGTGCCAAAAACGAGGACTACTTATGTATCAAGAACCTAGCACATGGGATTTGATATGACAACCTGCTTTGCCCTTGATATGGTATTTACAACTTATTGTTATCATTCCACCCCATGGAATCTGCTCGGCGACCGTGCCAACCCAGAGCCCCAGCAATGTGCTCGAGCTTAAAACGTGCTCTTTCAAAAAGCTTGGTTTGGAAGCGAACAACAAGGGAAAGCGCCCCCCCCCCCCGCAAACGTCCTTCTCAACAGCTGTTTTTAGATGTATCTCCAATGATTACTACACAACTTGATATATCTTTCAAGAACTTCAAATACAAATCTCAGTGTGTCGTACAACATTAACATGGGCAGTATCTTTTATACCATACAATCAAAGCAACCAATCGAGTTTCTCGATGTATCAAACAATCATTCGAGCAAGGAGGCCCTGTTCGCTCCATGAGGGATTTATTTTCCAGACATCATTTTCGCAGCTAACCTACCGTTGACCAGCGGAGTTGGATCGAATTTTCACCACAAAGACCACATTTATATCAACTCGACAATGAATGAAGTCAATTTTTGTATGAGCGATTTGATACACCGTCTAAAATGCAGAGACTGGCTACCACTTGCATGGGTGGTTCTAATTTTATTACGTTGATGTCAAAATTGACAGGCTTCCAGATGCGCCTCCTGGTTACAGATCTAAACCAGATTCGGCTTTGGCTTCTGGAATGCAAGTGAATTTGTATTATGTGTAGGTAGATGTATGACGGAAACAACTTGTGCTACTACCCACCCACCTATGCCACTCTCATGAGTTGCGAAATTGTTCCGCGGGATATATATCGCAACCAGGAAATTTGGATATGCTCCCACGCTTACGCCACAACTTCTGGTAGGACAATTCATTTTTTCCATATAAAAAATTGGGACAAGGTAGCTCTGTATCCATTGACTATTCTTGTGGAAACCAAAGAAAATTCTGGCACTGCCCCGTCTGCTTGCCATACCTACTCGAGCTTGTTTGTTGCTGTGTCTCTTAAGCCGTTCATCTAGTACTTGCTCTTCTGCTTTGCTTAAAGTTGTTGACCTTCCTCAAAAGTTCAAATCATTCGAAGTCGTTGCCTACATTATTTGATGTCCCCAAACTGTTCCAATTCCTGGCAGCATTGATCCTTTTCATCTTTCTCTCCATATTCACTTCTCTTGTCGTTGAACGGCTGTGCTAAGTGGTACGACTCCGGGAGCTCTTTTGTTAGACAGCTGCACTTCCTTGCCAACTCAAGTGCCAGTTTTTCATTCGCAAGACATTCCTCTAATAACAACACGTCTGCGAAGCCTTCGGTTAGCTGCTTCCTTTAAGACCGCCACTACAACACTTTGACGGACAACAACATGGACGAAAAATCCACGCCTACCTCACTCGGGGATCGCGACGATGAAATATTTCACGTCCAACCTAGACCTGAAGCTCGAATCAGATTCGGCGCACAAGATGAAGAGGCGGGCAGACAAATAAATACACTCCCTAGAATGACTCGGACAGCCACAAACAGCTCGCAGCTATCAGCTACGAGCTCAAGGCGCCGCAGAGTTTCCATCGATCCAGCAACTGCTCTGCCAATTACTTACCGCACAGTTTCTTTTGCCATTGAGGAAACTAAAGAAAAACAGCGGATCGATGCAGATCGTGCAAAGAAGGGTGCTGCAGCTGAGCTTGGTGATTTGGAGTGGCATATTTTGTCGACAGACGATGTTGTAAATCGGTTGGAGACATCACTTGCTCAAGGTCTCTTGAAAGAACAGGTTGAGGTTAAGACAAAAGAGTTTGGAAAGAACATGCCTTCGAAACCACCTTCAAATTTGTTCTCGAGGGGTAGGCTTAGTTTCATATCTATCAGCGACTCATTAATGCTCTCATTTTTTTGGAACCTACTCTAATCCTTTTTATTTAGTCTTCGGATATCTGTTCGGTGGATTTGGATCCGTGTTGCTGATTGGTGGTATTTTGGTCACCATCACCTATGAACCATTAGGAAAACCAAATCCGGCACAGGCTAATCTTGCTCTTGCAATTGTCCTCTATGCTGTCTTCGTCATCCAAGCCCTATTCAATGCATGGCAAGATTGGTCGTCATCTCGGACGATGGCATCTATCTCCGGTATGCTTCCCGACGACTGCTTTGTCCTCCGCAATGGCAATCGCGTAGAACTTGCCGCAGTTGATCTAGTTCCCGGTGACATACTTTACATAAGGGCAGGTAACAAGCTCCCTGCAGATGTTCGGTTTGTTGAGATTTCATCCGATGCTAAATTTGATCGCTCCATCTTGACCGGTGAATCACAACCTATTGCCGGTTCAATCGAAAACACAGATCTCAATTATCTGGAAACACAAAACATTGGTATGCAGGGAACTCATTGCATCTCTGGAAGCGCTATAGGAGTCACTGTGAGCACGGGAGATAAGACGGTCTTCGGAAAGATTGCTAAATTGACCAATACGCCGAAGACAGGCATGACGACACTGCAAAAGGAGATCTTGAGGTTTATCATAATTATTTGTTCCATCATGATATTCTTTAACATAGTCGTCATTGTTTGTTGGTCTGCATGGTTACGACACTCTCACCCTGACTGGATTTCTACTGCCGGATTGATTATTGGTACGTAACTTTTCTTTCTCTTACTTATCTGACACATCACTGGAAACTAGAAAGAATCTTTGGCTAAGGGAATTTTTACTGCAGACATTGTGACAGTGGCGGTTGCATTTATTCCTGAGGGTTTGCCCATCGCACTAACTGCTTCCCTGACCATTACTGCGAATATCATGAAGAGCAACCAAGTTTTATGCAAATCCTTAAAGACTGTTGAAACATTGGGAGCTGTATCAGTCATTTGCTCGGATAAGACCGGAACTTTAACAAAGGTAACATTAGGGCACTCGTTTCTGATACCATTATTGATTTCCCGGCTAATTGTTTCATCAGAATAAGATGTTTGCAACCGAATGCTCAATTGCAGAAAAAACAATGACCCCTGAGCAAGCTGTCGAATTCCAAAACCACAATGGCAAGACTACCAATTCTGTGGCTCAATTGAGATCCCTTGCAGGCTTATGTAATGCTGGCGAGTTCGATGCTGCTACGCTCAATCTACCTCTCGCGGAAAGGAAAATCGCCGGAGATGCGACAGATCAAGCAGTTCTTCGTCTATCAGAAACATTTGGAGAGGTTCGACAGTTGTATACGTTATGGAGAAAGACTTTCGAACTAGCTTTCAACAGCAAGAACAAATTCATGATCAGAACTCTGAGGCTATCTGACCCCGAAGGCTTGAAACTTGCAGTATCACCTGAGGAGCTTGCCGAATGGAGAAATGAGGATCTTCTTGTGACTATCAAAGGAGCCCCAGATATTCTAGTGGAGCGCTGTACTAAATACGTTGGCGAAGATGGACATGTGTACCCGTTGAATCCGGAGATGAAGTCGTCTATCGAAGAGATAAAAAACAGATGGTCAAGTCAGGGAAAGAGGGTTATTCTACTTGCAAGAAAAGTTCTTCCAGGCCACCAAAAACAGCATAGGCCTGAAAACAACACTTTTGAGGCCGAGATCATGCGACAGGCTGGCAAAGATCTGACTTTAGTGGGACTTGTCGGTATCGTTGACCCTCCTAGAGATGAAATCCTAGATGTAGTAAAGGTTCTAAGGAGAGCTGGCATCCGAATCTTTATGGTCACTGGCGATTTCAAACTCACAGCTCAAGCTATTGCTATTGAATGTGGCATTATCACTACCCCTTCTGAAATGATTCACGATGTTTCGAAACTCAGCAGGAATGGCATAGAGACCCCAAAGAGCGTTTCAAGTGGTGTTATGTCTGAGAAAGATGTGGACTCAAAACACGGAGATGCTAGGTCGATAACTCTTAGTGGTCCGGATTTGATGAGTTTGAACGATAATCAATGGGATCAACTTTGTCAATATGACGAGATTGTTTTCGCACGTACTACTCCTGAGCAAAAGCTACGCATCGTCAAAGGTATGTTACAAAATTTTAGTTCATGCACTATTTTGCATATTACTAACAAGAATTCAGAGTTTCAAAAACGTGAAAACATTGTAGGTATGACGGGTGACGGAGTCAACGATGCTCCATCTCTAAAGGCTGCCGACATTGGTATCGCTCTCGGAAGTGGCTCAGATATTGCCATTGAGGCAGCCGACATGGTTCTTCTCGATTCTTTCGGTGCCGTTGTCGAAGCCGTCAAATATGGTCGTGTAGTCTTTGACAACCTCAAGAAAACTATCATCTACCTTCTTCCCGCGGGAACCTTTTGCGAATTCCTCCCCATCATTACCAACGTTATTCTGGGTCTTCCTCAAATCCTAAGCTCTTTCCTCATGATTATGATTTGTTGTCTCACAGATTGTGCTGGTGCTACAGTTCTTGCTTATGAACAACCGGAAGCCGATGTGCTTTTGAGGAAACCAAGAGATGTTAAGAAAGATAAGCTGGTTGATTGGAGGTTGTTGTTTCATGCCTACATCTTTCTGGGTGTGCAAGAGGCTATTGCGTCATTTGCTGTGGCTTATTGGTATTGTCAACGGAGAGGAGTTACATTTTCGATCTTGTGGTTAGGATATGGAAAGTATCCACCCCATTTAAGTGATGCGTATGTACAGCAAGTATTGGCTGTGGCGAGTAGTATTTATTTTGTCAATTTGGTTATTATGCAGTGGTTTAATCTGATGGTAAGACTTTTTTCTTCAGTTTATCCATTCTTTCCCCAATCTTCTTAATTTATTTTCTTATTTCTCAACTAACCAAAAACCCAGGCAACTCGTACTCGTCGCCTCTCAATTTTCCAACAACCACCTGCATTCAACAAAGCAACACAAAATCTCTGGCTTTTTCCTGCAATACTTTTCGCCCTCGTCGTAATATTCATATTCCTCTACATACCAGGATTGGCGTCTGCAATCAACAGTAGTCCAATTCCAGTGGAGTATTTCTTCTTGCCGTTGGCTTTCGGTATGTGGATACTTTTTACGGATGAGATGAGAAAGTTTTGTGTGAGGAAGTGGCCAGAGGGTTGGTTGGCGAGAATAGCTTGGTAGAGGGATAAGGGAAGGCAAAGTTGACGCTTTTGGGGGTTAGATGACAGGAGGTTAAGTTTAGCGGGAGAATACTGCTAGGTGCTAGATGGTTTGCGTTTAGAATATAGAAATGGGTGGTACTGGCACGTCGTTATATATTATGATCATGACCATAGTAGAATACATTTGGATAGATTTTTGAACAATCAAAGCATTGCGATTCACTTCGTATATAGATGAGTGATCAATGCTTTGATTGCATTCTATATAGACAGTTTACCTTACCTGAGTTGACTATAAGCTATGGAACTTCTGTAAAATCTTGATCAGAGCTCGGATTTCTCACAGATTGGGTAATGAAAGAGATTGTTCTGTTACTTTTGTGAGGGCAAGTATTAGTTGCTACCATTATCGATGAACACCCGACGACTTGCTGAGGGCCGCCAATTATGGAATATCTTGTTCCGAAGTTTGAAGCTGGCGATGTGTCTGGAATAGTCATATGGCATTGTGAATGGCCCATACAAAACATACCAGTATGAACAAATCACAACAAATACTTATTCATCTCGTGTTTTCATCTGTTCTCAACATCTTGCATAAAAGGGGTACGGACGGACATCAGTGCAGCTGGTGAGCTCTACCATTTGCTGACTCATCCCCATGCACCCAAAGGCCACATCTTTACATTAAGGCACCAGTCCCAAAATCTACTAGTGCCACCACCTTGAATTAACCCCAAGCTTTGAGATCTGTTCGGATTATTATTCCTGTGAACACTTCACAATCTGCGACATTTATTCAAATAGCAGAGCACACTGCCAACGTGCCATTCTTTAACTCTTCTTCTTATCCTTCTTTTCCACTTCTGTGAGGTTTTCAGATATTAAACCGCCAAGATGAGTGGCCGTAAGTTATATCTTTTATTCCTTCGCAGCTCATCGTCATAAGTGTGGATGAGCTTCTAAAACTTTACATTTCTTCCCACAATCAATTGCAAATTACTGACAATGTATCCTTATAGTTCGATTCCTCGATCTCATCAAACCCTTCTCGCCGTTCCTCCCTGAGGTTCAGCAACCCGAGACAAAGGTCCCATTCAACCAAAAGTTGATGTGGACGGGTTTGACATTATTGATATTCTTGGTTATGAGCCAAATGCCATTGTATGGCATTGTGTCCTCAGATACCTCCGATCCTTTATACTGGTTGAGAATGATGTTGGCAAGTAACAGAGGTACCCTGATGGAATTGGGTATTACGCCAATTATCTCGTCCGGAATGGTTTTCCAACTTCTTGCTGGTACCCATTTGATTGATGTTGATCTTGACTTAAAGGCTGATCGCGAGTTGTATCAAACCGCGCAAAAGCTCTTCGCTATTATCTTGTCAATGGGTCAAGCTACCGTTTATGTCTTCACTGGATTGTACGGTCAACCATCTGATCTTGGTGCTGGTGTCGTCTGCCTTCTCATCCTTCAATTGGTTGTTGCTGGTTTGATTGTCATTCTCCTCGATGAGCTTCTCCAAAAGGGATACGGTCTTGGAAGTGGTATCTCTCTCTTCATTGCTACCAACATCTGCGAGTCTATCATCTGGAAAGCATTCTCTCCCACTACCATCAACACCGGTCGTGGCCCAGAATTCGAAGGTGCTGTTATTGCACTTTTCCACTTGCTTTTGACATGGCCAAACAAGCAACGTGCTCTCCAAGAGGCTTTCTATAGACAACAACTCCCTAACATCATGAACCTTTTGGCTACTATCGTCGTTTTCGCAACTGTTATCTACCTCCAAGGTTTCCGCGTTGAGATCCCAGTCAAATCTTCCCGCCAACGTGGTGCTCGTGGTTCTTACCCAGTTCGTCTTTTCTACACCTCCAACATGCCAATTATGCTTCAATCTGCCCTCTCTTCCAACGTCTTCCTTATCTCCCAGATGTTGTACTCTCGCTTTTCTGAGAACTTGCTTGTTCAACTTTTCGGTGTTTGGGAGGCAAAGGAGGGTTCAGCACAACTTTTCGCTACTTCCGGTATCGCATACTACATGTCCCCACCTTTGAACTTCACCGACGCTCTTCTCGACCCAATCCACACTGCCGTCTACATTGTTTACATGCTTGTCGCATGTGCCATCTTCTCCAAGACTTGGATTGAGGTTTCCGGTTCCGGCCCAAGAGACGTTGCTAAGCAACTCAAGGATCAAGGACTCGTCATGGCTGGTCACAGAGAACAAAGCATGTACAAGGAGTTGAAGCGCATTATTCCTACTGCTGCCGCATTCGGTGGTGCTTGTATCGGTGCCCTCTCAGTTGGTAGTGATTTGATGGGAGCTCTTGGCTCTGGTACTGGTATTTTGTTGGCTGTCACGTAAGTAAACCAATTCCAATGTTATAAAATACAAATGACTAACAACTTTGCAGTATTATCTACGGATACTTTGAGATCGCCGCAAAGGAGGGTGATATGGCCGGTATGAAGGGCATGATCATGGGATAGGGAAATCCCTTTTCATACCTTTCAAATTTCTTCTTGTATGCTTAATTACATAAAAGAAAAGCAAATGATTTAGGATTGGTGGTTGTTAGGAAAATTGGGACGGGTTTCGAAGATCAAAGATGTGTAGATGAAAGAGAAAATATCATTTTATCTACATACTGACTATGATCTTTGTGTAATGTAACAATAGGTGCGGATAGGTTGGGGATGGGGATGGGTGTACTTTTTGGGACTGCATTGCATGAATTCTGATGGTAGCATGAGATATAAAAAGCAGGCACTTATTGTACAATTTGTAAAGAAATGTTTGATAAAGAGCTGGTTGGCATTGTGATTGATTATAATTGTATGGATATTGTATGTCAAGTGTACTGTGGTAGGAATTGTACTGTAATTATCACATACCAATAGCTTTACAGCCCAACACTTCTTCGAAGCATCAAGAATCAAAGACAATATTTGTGGATCACCGTTTGCTTGGTCAGCGATTATTACATCGGTAGACAGGGAGGTAGGTACATAAAGTTGGTTAGATAATTGATCGGATAGTTAATTATAGTCTTTTGGGTTAGGTTAGGTAGTAGTTGGATCTTTGAGGGAATAGGGATAGGGTAGCTAGGCTCGGTAGGGAAGTTCGGTATGAAATGAAGCTTCCGAATTTTAGAGCTTTATGAAAAGGGGAAAGAGGAAAGAGGGCCTGTGTGTATGTATGTATGTATGTATGTATGTATGTATGTATGTATGTATGTATGTATGTATGTATGTATATAGTAATTCAGTCAGTCAACTAACTATATAAAGTTGTAAAGTTATAAAGTTTATGTGTGTATGCGTGTGGAGTGATGGGGTGTGTAGAGTTTATAGAGGATAGGGGATAGAAGATAGCTAAAGACAAAATAAACTTTTGCCAAAGATCTGAAACTTTGGGTTTCTTTGGTGTGTGTGTGTGTGTGTGTGTGGTGTTTGGTGTTTGGTGATTAGTAAGGAGATGTTGAATGGAGATGTGATGTAGATAATCTTGGGACGGTGATGAAAATTCGGGTTGAGGAGTTGAGGAGTTGAGGACTCGAGGAATTGTAGAATTGAGATGGGAGATGGAAATAAGGGATAGGTAAGTTTAGTTCTGTAGGGTTTAGTGCTGCTGTGGTTTGGGTAAGTTTGGATGGTATGGTATTTGGTATCTTTTATAAAGGATGAGGTAAATGATCTTGTTGTGTCGTGCTGTTCGCTAGAGGCCCAAGGAGAGTAATTCGGCTAGATTGTAGATTACATTTGCTATTTGGAGGGCTGAGGGGTAGTGGTGGGAGTGCTGGTGGAGAATTGGAGGGGACTATCATCCAATGGGGGGGAAGGGGAATCTGTAGAAATGGAATTGAAAGAGGGTGGAAAAGAGATGAGTATTCTGGAATGGGTTGGGCCGGGCTGGGCTGGTAAGCATAAGATTGCAATGCGGTTTGTGGGATATAGAAGCGTTCGATTGGTGATCTGTTTTGAGATGATTGTTCAGATTGTTTTGAGATTGTGTTGCTGGATGGGGTAGAAGTATGGTTATCCTTGGTTGGAGTTGGGCTAGCATTAAAATGGGCGGTAATGACAAAGGTCTATACTGTCGGTCTATGCGGGTGCGCTGTATGTACATTCCTAGCACGTCGTCAGTTTTGCATATGCTTGGTAATATGGAACATGGATTTTCGCATGTGCGCATACAACTGCTATTGCAAAAATTCAGATTGAGGTTGTCATGGTGATTTTTTCTTGCCTTCTTGGAATCGATATCGTGGAAGACTTGAGTGGCCCTACCTACTAGCATTCGTGCTATAGACCCTTCATTTCCTTCTTGAACCATCTTCACAACACATGCGAATCATGATGTGAGTTGTTCTCAAGGCTGCGAGGTTCATTCGTCTACACAGCAATGTCCTTTTCAGGTGCGATTTGTTCCGTAAATCTAGGATCTATACGCCTTTGAGAAATCCAAAAATCATCTGGTGAATGTCGGATGTGATATCAAGGTAATGTTGATAGAATTGCGGATGTTACATCAGTAGCTGTGATTGATCATGTGTGTGGCAATATTTCCAGAGCGAATTCCAAGTTGCGTACACAGTCATTGAGGTGCACCGTGTATGATGAATGCTCAAAAGTGTAGTTTCAGACTGTAAGACGTGTCGTGGATCACTCGCAGCAGCTCGCTTGACAGATCATGTCGGAAAATATGATAGGGTGTTTTGAGATGCATTGTGACATTCGGAAAGTTTGGACGGCAAGGAAAATTGCTCAAGGAGATATAGAATGCTGAGATTTTTTTGCTGTTTCGAACAGAAATGGGTCAACGGAAGGAAACAAAAGATGAGATGGGATGTGAGACATGAGTGCAAAAGTATGGCAATCTAAAAGATGGCGTGGAATGTATCATCGAAAAGAGCACTATTCGGAAGTCGTGAGAGCATTGCCAACTTTTCGACTTGCCGGCTCGGCTTCTCACTTCCCACTCTCGGAACGGGCTCAAGTTATCTCAGCTGATTGATAATCTGGTGAGCTCTGCATTAAACTGGGCTGGGGAATGAACAGAATTATGAAGAGATGATGGATGGTATGACATGATATGATTTTACATCCTCTAGGATGAGAGAATGATTGTGTGAGTCAGAGACTATTTCGGACCAGCCATCTGCCAAGATCCAGTAACTTTTGAAGTATCTAGTAAACTTACTAGGCTTCCATCATCTCCATCGTTAATGATCTCTATTAACGGCTTAAGATGAATTGAGTCCAAGGTGTGAGGATTTATTTTCCTCTTCAAGGTGGCTATCTATGACAAGTCAAGTATCAAACCTCAAATACATCGACTGTCCAATGAACGTGCAGGCTTAATAAAGAACCGCCTTCTACAAGTGCCATCATGCATAGCTTCGGAAGGATCAATCTCGCGAGCGAGAGCAGGTGACACCATGAAAAGCCACAAAGTCGGCATTTTCTGTTACCTACCTAGGTATACAGAGCGTGGCATCGGGCAGTTTTGACATTTGAGTCAGAGCCGTTATCGCACATGGCTTTCCGTCATGTACAGATAAGGATGATTTTTGGACGAATCAGATAACGAACGGATTTGTTCAATCGGTGTTTGGGTTGTGCAAGTAATGAAGGCAAAATTAGATTCCTGATGGCGAGCATCGTGTCCACTAGGGTGGAAGAAGCGGCTGCTATTTATGACCACCTTCCTCAATAGGGTCGGCCAGAAGAATTCTGTATCAGACGTCTTGGGGGGCTTCGTTCCGATGAGTGATGGCGGTGTGGATGAAAGTGTGGAGATGGAAGAGTGGTGCAGGAATGAAGGGGTGCTACACGGAGTAGTCAGGAACCGTTGACAGCAATGAGGGTCTCAAGATGGGTCCTAGGGGGGACACTGTACGAAGTATGCACAAAGTACGGAGTCCGGAGCACAGCTTTTGAATCAATTGATCAATCAATCGGTTGTAGAAGTTGATGTTTTGATCTCGAGACGAGAGAAAGCGTGAAGTTCATCTGTTCCCAGCACGAAGTGAGAAAGAAGCAAGAAGTAATCCAGCCAAATCCTTCGCGGGGTAAGGTTGGGTTGTTCTAGAATTGCCAGGTAGGCATCGTCGCGTCCTAGGATAAGAGAACTAATGCCGATGTCCGGGTCAATTGATTGATGACTGGCTGCCGAGTAGAGAATTTGGCATCTCCCTCCAGGAAATATCCATGGAATCTCTCTTTTAATATAGACCTTGGCCAAAGTATCCGCACGATGTATACCAATGGTGACGAGGGTAATTGCAATACCATAGCAACAAAATGAATGTTTTGATGTTTCAATCTAAGACGCATTCAACGTTCAAAGAAGTTCCCTGCTGTGTTCCCGTTGAGACGTTAACCTTTCCAGCATCATGGAGTAGGCCTACCTAGGCGAGCCAGGGACAGGCGAACGTGTGTGCTAGGGACAAATGTATGTATGTGTGTGTGCACCAGGGATGGATGTATTGAGCGAGGGAGGTGTGATTATACCTGTAGAGCACCATCTGTTGCGGATTGGTTTCGGAAGACAGAATTAGCATGTTTATCAGTACGATGAATGTACTCTACGACGACGACTATTCTGGCCAAACTTCGACTTCATGCTATTAAGAGACAACCGACAACCTCGCCAAGTGGGGCAATATCATCGCAGTGGGACCGAAAAGAGTTTGGGTGGCTCGAGGGTATGCGGTTAAACACAATAGATACCGCAGTGCAGACTTTAAACTCTTTTTGCAGAGAAAAGTAAAATATCATCCATCCATCCACAGTACATACACGGTACGGTACACGCACAAGGAGAGGTATGCAATCAGTCAGCGTTATCCCTTTTCCGCCATCACAAATCACAAAGCTCTTCTAGCATCCCATCTTCCCCAGCCCTCCCACTCCCATCTTTCATCCTGCCACAACATACATACAACTGCATTCTCTCTCTCTTCCACCACAACCGCTGCGTATATAGATAGATTCCCCAACATATATATTTGCTCAGAGAACTGGTGGCGAACTATCTGGGTGCTGGGTGCTTCTTTCCTGTCTTCTTTTGGCCTGCTTCTTCTGCTTCTTCTGCGCCCATTATATACTACAGCTTTATGCGCTCGCTTTAATTTCTTCTCCTCTTTTGGTTTTCTCGCATCGAGGTCATTGTTTGTAAGCAGGAAATAATTATTATCTTATCTTCTTAGCCAATTCAATGAGACGTTGAGACTACCTCCACATAATACGTGCAAGACGTTTCAATCGCCATCCTACTACTCACAGCCAATAATCATGTTGGGCAAATGCAGTGGGCCGATATGGCAAATCGATGATTTCACAAACTGCATACAGAGAGAGTAAGTGGAAGCAATCAGTCGACTGCTGGGCCGAATGCTAACCGCAAAAAGTTATCTGAAAGTGCTGTTCCCGTTAATAGTCATCGGTCTCTCGTTCCTCATCCTGATAATATCTGCGGTCCGCCGGAAGGTGAAGTTAAAACAGAAACACAAGTATCAACCACTTCGAACGGGATCAATCGACCGTACAACGATAAGTGGCAATGGATTCAGCCATCATAATGGGGAGGCAACGGCAAATGGAAACGAGCACGCTGTCGACGATGAAGATGAGGGGTTGACGATAAATGGCGGTGGGCGACTGGTGTTGACCAAAACGACGACCCAAGGATCGGTTGCTGCCATTGATAGTCCCAGAGGACAGAACACCTTGACGGTCATTGAACTCATTGCGATCACAATTGAGCTTGGTATCCAGATTGCAATTTTCGTACTTGGCGCATATGGTTCAAAGGGGGTTGTGGCCGCCACTGCTGGAATCTTCACCTGGACCTATATCTTGATACTTGCAAGTTTGAGATTTGCTTTCTCCCATACGCGGTGGAGAATCCCAAAGATTTGGAATCATACGGCTGCCTTGTACACTGCACAATGGCTCTTTTCGTTGATTATATTCCGCTCCGCGATCATCCATCCACGTTCCAGGGTCAGCCAGGCACTTGTCATCTCGGATTTCGTCCTCGCTTCGTTCCTTTTCGGACTCGCGATAACTACACGCAAGGGTAATAAGGCTGTGGTTTTGGAGTGGGAGGGAGACATCCAACCTTCAAAAGAGCCATTGGCCAGCTTGTTTTCCATTGCTACCTTCGCATGGGTAGATTCTATTGTTTGGCACGGCTATATCAACACCTTCGAAATCGCAGATGTATGGAATCTCATGCCAAAGGACAAAGCGGCAGCTGTTTTGGCAGACTATAGACTACTCAAAAAGACATCTGCCTTGGTATGGCACTTGATGCGCTACTTCAGAGGTCTTCTTACTATACAGTGTGCTTATGCCGTCTTTTCTGGACTTTTCAACTTTGCACCTACATTACTGTTGAAAGCTATTCTCGAATACATAGAAGATCCAGACTCGGCGCCTCGCAATGTAATCTGGCTGTACGTCATTCTTCTTGCCTTTACAGATATTCTTCGTTCGCTAGCGGATCAACAAGCCCTTTGGATTGGCCGCAAGATCTGTATAAGACTCAGGGCAATTATCATTGGTGAAATCTACGCCAAAGCATTAAGAAGAAAGGCTGCATCAGGAAGTGACTCTGTTCTTGGCGCAAAGAAAGATCCTAAGAATGACGAGAAGCCTAGCTGGTGGCGAAGAGTACTTGGAAAGAAGAAGGGTGAGCAAACTTCTAATGACGCACAGGCTCCACCAACTACCGCAACTGGAACTGGAAAGAAGACAGACGAGCAAGCTAATGTTGGTACCATCATAAATCTCATGTCTGTTGATTCTTTCAAAGTCAGCGAAGTCACTGCGTATCTTCACTTCCTCTTTGCTGCTGCTCCAACCCAATTGATTGTAGCTGTGTACCTTCTCTATCGTATCCTCGGAAAGAGTAGTATTCCAGGTCTCGTTGTCATGGCTATTCTACTCCCTGTGAATATTGGGTTCGCTCGTGGCTTTGGAGCTGCCCAGAAGAAAATCATGGCAGCTACCGATAAAAGAATCCATACTACCAATGAAGTCCTAGAAAACATTCGTATCATCAAATACTTTGCGTGGGAAAAGCGCTTCACTGATATTGTTAACGATAAGCGAGCTGATGAGTTGAAAGCATTACGCTTAAAGTATATCATCTGGGCTTTCGCTGTTGCTGTGTGGAACACAGTTCCGGTAGTTATTACTTTCTTCTCATTTCTCTATTATACAGTTGGAGAGAAGAAACCGCTTTATCCTTCCATCGCATTCACAGCCATCTCACTCTTTAACATTCTTCGCGTTCCTCTGGATCAATTAGGCGACATGATAGCTCATGTTCAGGAAAGTCAAGTATCAATCAATCGAGTCGAGGAATTCTTGAATGAAGACGAGACTGAAAAGTACGATCAGCTCTCACACGATAACTTGGATGAGGATGGCAATCAAATGATCGGATTTAAGGATGCTACTTTATCCTGGGGTGGCAAAGAAGTTTTCTCTGACGATGATATCTCAACCGCATTCCGAATGATGGATTTGAACGTCAAATTCGAAATTGGTCATTTGAACATCATTGCTGGACCTACTGGATCCGGAAAGACGTCTCTCCTGATGGCTCTTCTCGGCGAGATGGCTCTAATCAAAGGAAAGGTATTCTTACCTGGCGCTTCCAGTCGTGAAGATGTCCGACCAGACCCCGAAACTGGTCTCACCGAAACCGTCGCTTATTGCGCTCAACAACCATGGCTCGTAAATGCTAATATCAAGGAAAACATCTTGTTTGCTGCTCCACTGGACGAACAGAGATACAGAAATGTAATTATTGCTTGCGCTTTAGAACGTGATCTAGACATTCTAGATGATGGCGATGAAACACTTGTTGGTGAAAAGGGCATTAGTCTTTCTGGAGGCCAAAAGCAACGTATCTCCCTCGCAAGAGCTCTCTACTCTAACTCTAAACATGTACTCCTCGATGATTGTTTGAGTGCTGTGGATTCACACACTGCCAAGTGGATATTCGATAACTGTATTCGAGGACCATTGATGCTTGATCGTACATGCATCTTAGTCACGCATAACTTATCTCTCTGTGTTCCTCACTCTCGATATGTTGTTTGTCTCGAGAATGGTAGGATTACTGAACAAGGATCCGCAGATAAGGTTATAGCTTCAGGGAAATTAGGAGAGGAAATCACCAAATCACACCCTGCCTCTGCTCTTCACTCACGGATCCCATCTCGAGTTCCTTCTAGCATCGGCGAGGAGAGCAATGAGACTCTTATTGAAGACCAACCTGCAAATGGCAAGCCGGATGATGCAAAGGCAAAACCAAAGGCAAAGAAATCCAAGGAAAAGAAAAATGCCATGACCGAAACAAAGGCAGAGGGTGGTGTCAAATGGAGAGTCCTCGTATTGTATTTGAGAGCCATGGGCCCTTGGTGGTTCTGGGTTCTCGCTGTCATGGTTTTTGGAGTCCAACAAGTTGGCGCTCTCGGGGCCAATATATGGATTAAGCAATGGGCAAATCAGTAAGTTAGAAAATGTTCGCTTGTCAATCATTGACTGATGTTAATGAATTTATAGATATGATGTTGAAGCTGTCCGAACCAAATACCATTTATCCGCAAGCAGTTACATCGGCAATACTATCTCTACCATTCAAGTGGCGAGCTCAAAGTTATCTCAAGTTCAACCATATTTCGATCCCAACAAGACTTCGATTGTGGCCAAGTTCGCTCCAGATGTTGATGTTGGATACTACCTCGGGGTTTATGCTTTGATCGGTATCGCATGCATGTTAATTGCTCTCTTCAGAGATTTCTGGCTCTTCTTTGGTTCTCTTACGGCAAGTTGGAGAATCCACGAGAATTTGATGAAAGCTGTCACCCGAGCAAAATTTAAGTTCTTTGATTCGACTCCATTAGGTCAACTTATGAATCGATTTAGTAAGGACTTGGAAGCTGTTGATCAAGAAGTCGCACCTATCGCCATTGGAGTTATGTCATGTGCCTTGGCCATTGTTGTAACAGTCGCTTTGATCACTGCTATCACTCCTGGCTTCTTGATTGCAGGTATATTCATCAGTGCCATGTACTTCTTTGTTGGCAAATTCTATTTACGATCATCAAGAGATTTGAAGAGAATTGAATCGATCCAAAGAAGTCCATTGTTCCAGCAATTCGGAGAGACACTCAACGGAGTTACCACTATCCGAGCTTATGGTGACGAGAAACGATTTGTTCGAGACAACATGTTACGAATCAACACTCACAGTCGACCATTTATTTATCTATGGGCAGCAAATCGATGGTTATCATTCAGAATTGACTTGGTCGGTGACCTTGTCGCATTCTTCGCAGGAGCATTTATTGTTAGTAGTATCGGTACTATCGATGCTGGTTCTGCTGGTCTTTCCCTCAGTTATGCCATCAGTTTTACGGAGAACGTTCTTTGGATGGTACGACTTTATTCTATGAATGAACAGAACATGAACTCTGTAGAGCGAATCAAGGAGTATCTAGATGTCGAGCAAGAAGCAGCAGAGTATATTGAAGAAACAGAGCCTGCTAAGAATTGGCCAAGTCAAGGATCCGTGGAATTCATTAATTACACCACAAGATATAGGGAAGATTTGGACCCTGTATTACGAAATGTTAGTTTCAAAATCCGACCTTTGGAAAAGGTTGGTATCGTTGGTCGTACAGGTGCAGGAAAGAGTTCTCTTGCTCTTGCTCTATTCCGTGGTCTTGAGGCCGAGGAGGGAAAGATTTTGATTGATGAAGTTGATGTTGGTCTTATTGGTCTTCGTGATCTTCGCGAGAGAATAACCATTGTACCACAAGATCCAACGCTATTCACAGGTACCATTCGAAGTAATTTGGATCCTTTCAACCTCTTTACAGATGAAGATATCTTTACCGCTTTACGAAGGGTTCATTTGATTGGAGCAGTAGGAACATCGACAGCTCCTTCCACACCAGGTGTCTCGCGACCACCATCTCTTGAATCATTATCAGGCTCTACAACCACCAACAAAAACATTTTCTTGAACCTCAATTCCACCGTCACAGAATCAGGAAATAATCTCTCACAAGGTCAACGACAACTCCTTTGTTTAGCTCGCGCGTTACTTAAACAACCTAAAGTTCTCATGATGGATGAAGCTACTGCTTCTATTGATTATACCACCGACGCCAAGATCCAAGAAACGATAAGGGAACTCAAGAGTACGATTATCACTATTGCTCATCGTTTACAAACGATTGTGGATTATGATAAGGTGTTGGTATTGGATAAGGGAGAAGTAGTGGAATATGCTCATCCACATGAGTTGTTGAAGAAAGAAGGGAAAGATGCAATTTTTAGAGGGATGTGTGAGACGAGTGGGGATTTGGAGGGTTTGATGGATGCAGCAAAGAAGGCTTGGGAGGCAAAGAGATTGGTGGATGACGAGTAGAGAGAGAGAAAGATGTAGTATAGTGCATTTCTTTTTGGAGAGGAGAGGAACTATACATAATTTTTCTTTTGTGGTAAATAAATAAATGCATCGGGACTTGAAATTTTGTAGATGGGTCGTTTGGCTTGGTTGGTTATTTGCATTTGGGACCGGTGGGTGGTTAAAAATTACTTATTTGTGCTGTGGGTAGATAAGTAGGTTGTGGTTGTGGTTGGGGTTGGGTAGGTCTAGCGAGGTACATATTTTACATAAATTATAGAGACAATGAATGATAAATAAGTATTGAAGTCGGAACTTGTTGCATTTTGATGTTATTGATTGGCTGGTTGCTGTAATTGTTTTTGTTCTTATTCTTATTCTGCGGGAATAGATGAGTATATCAGTAGATGGATGAGTGTGGTGTTTGTGAATCATTGGAAATGTGTGTAGGTATGTATATGTATACATAAATGTAATTAAAACAGCGAGAACTTTCTACTCTCATCCTCGGGTTTGAGAGAGGGACTTAAGGCAGCAGGGAGGGATTGTTTATGTATATATATATATATATGTATATGTATTATATGGATAGCTGGATACGAGTGATCAAGTAGTAAGGTAGGTAAACTTTAAAGTCAAATGGTAATTAGTAAAGTAAACAAGTAAATCCCTTATCCTCTCCATAGATTGATTGTCCTACATGTCGTTCGACATAGTGGTTGATTACTATCTCTGGTTTGTGATTCGTAATGCGATTGCTTGGCTGATCAATCACATCCCATCCATTCCATCCATCTACTCTACCCTACTCATCTATCTATCGCTACATCTTCTGAAACCTGATACTGGCCCTCCCAATTACATTCCGTGATATCATGGGCCACAATGGGTAGCACCGGTTGTTGCTTGGGTGATCATTAGTAGGGCGACGATTAAACCGTAGAGACCTGGTTTTGGGGGGAGGTTGTGTTAGTTTTAATTTTTTGGGGGGGGTGTTATTCTTTTCTTTGGCTCTTTTCGCTTCTCCTTTATTCGAATATTGGTCTGTTCTTCCTTCCTTCCTTCCTTCTCCTTACCCAAACCTCCCTAATATCAAAGAAGAAGAAAACTCACCCAACACCTCCGCAAAAATCAACACCAGCGCCATCCCCACAAACATCTTCGGCTGCATAGCCGCGCCCCTCACCCCCGCGTCACCAATCACGCCAATGCTAAAGCCGGACGCGAGACAGCTGAGTCCGACCGAGAGACCCGCGGCGAGATGCAGGAAATTCGTGTGGAGGGCCGAGGGAGCGACGAGCGCAGAGGCGATGAGGATGCTGGTTATCAGGCCGAAGATGGAGAGGACGGAGGAGAGGATTATGGGGAGGAGGTCTGTGGTGGAGTTAGGGCTGTGTGGGAAGGGAGGGAGAGGGAGAGGGAGAAGGAGGAGGGTGTACTGCGAATCATGTTCTGTGGTTGCATGACACTAACTGCGGAGATTCCGATGCTACTTTTGGCCATGCCATATGCGGCGCCGATGTTGGAGAGCACGATTGCACAACAGCAACCCATGGCTCCGAAAAAAGACTGTGGGGTTGAGGGTTGGTTATTAGATTCTCGATGGGAATATGAGGGGGGTGGTGACTAACGGCGTAGACGGGACTTTCAGACAGAGCGGAATATAAGCATGGTGTTTTGATGGGGATTTGAGGAGAAATCGTACCATCTATCATTGATATACGGATCCATTATAATTTGTCTGATTATGACTTGAGAATGAGTGAGCGTGGTGTGTGATAGATGTTTAGTTAATATATCAGGTCTCTTGTGCGACGTGTAGTGGGACTACCAAGATGGCCAAAGATTGTCGCGAGGGGAGAATCAAGTTGGTAAAATGTTGATGCCAAAATTAAGGGAATTCGATTTGAAAACCACGCTCTCAAAACTTTAAGAGAAATCATAATCATATGGTGTAAAACTACATGTTCATCCGTCTTACATCGCTGGAGGGTAAGCCCTACGAATACATGCATACAGGCAGCAGCCGCATCAGATCAATATCGATTTTGATTCGATGAACGTGTGGGGAACACTCGGATTCAAAGTTCTAGAATTTGATTGGCAACGTGCATGCATTTCTATATTGACAGAACAAGTTCTTTGGTTGAAAGATATCTCATAGGCTCAAAGGCTTTGATTGATTGGTTTCTATACACTGGATGCCTGATTTCAAAGCCTTTGACTTAGCAGGCGTGTAAACCGACCTGATGAATGATTGTGACGCTTGGTATGATGAAGTTAGAGGTCAGCTAGATAGATAGCACTATTGTGTAGATGACGGATGTTCAGAGTACATAAGTACTGCTGCCTTCGGTCACCGGGTCGATGATTACGTAGTCTGCGCTACGCAATCAATGCACGCAGACTACGCAATTAATGCAGATCGCGATCAACCTTACTGCCGACGAAAAGTATAATTAATGTCCATGTCTATTACGACGCCGGGAATCATCGCTGTTTTATTTAGTTTTCAGTCTTGACGAATTTTACTACCAGGCAGACCGTATGTGATGAACCAGGTGGGCATGGTTGGTGTGAAGTTTAACAGTTAGGGAGATTCTCAAATTGCTATAAGTGCTTTGAAAGGGGGTCAAAAACGGTACACCATGGCCCCTTGGCAATGGCAGAACCAAAGCGAGCATAACTCTGCGTGCTTTCATCTTGATTGAGTTGAAATATGCTAAAACCTGAACATGTGGTTTCCAAAATGGGGCAATGCTATCGCTGATACTGGCCGCGCCTCCTCCTGGCTCCGCCATCTTTCGGCATCTCAATTTGATTTGCATGATGCGCAAGAACATAGAAGGAGAGAGTAAACAACGTGTACGAACCAATGCTCCACTTCTACACGAATATCCAGCACGCCAAACACGGAAGCAAACGCGTACACGTCACTAAAACGAGTAGAAAAGTTCTCACGCTTGTAAGAAGTATTTGCTGTGCCGCAAAACGATATTGAGTTGGACGTTTGGTTTGGTATACGCAATCTCAAGTATCCATTGAACAATTTGGAGTTCCATGTGAGGACCCTTTAGTAAATGTAAATCAAGGGATAGGATGAATGTGCTACAACACGACCGCGATAGATGCAACATGTTGACACGACGCCGTTGAAGGTGTTGATGTAAAGAACTTGGGTCGGCGCAGTGACCGAGTTCACATGCATATGTCAAGCCCCTCCCCACCCACCTAGGTACATTTAGTCAATATCATAAACACCAAGCTTTCTGATCTCCATCTGATTGCAAATCCGAGCCTCGATTTCCGAGATCATCAGTTCTATCAGAAATCCAAGACGCGATCAAATTTTCTGATGTTTGGGTAGGAAGTTTTGAAACGAATTGCAAGATTTGAAAAAAGAGGTCACAGCTGGAGGCTGCCGCTTAGACCTGGGCGGCGGTCTCGTTCAAAACGTTTGAAGTATGGGGGAAGGAATATGTGATGGCTTTCGGTTGGGGGGTCGCCAATGCTCAGGATCTTTAGGTAGGTAATAGCTCAGATGAGTTTGAAGTTGCAAATTCGCCATTGGATCTTCTGAAGTCCAAATGTTTGGATTCCAGTCGTCGAACTTGTCCAGCTTGGGAAGGATTCTTGGCAAGACAAAAAGGACCCAACACGTGCCTAGCTAGTACCGAAGAGATTGTAGCAGCCGTCGTGATAGTCAGTCAGAGTCTGATATTCTACAAACCATTCCTCCCTAGGCACCTCGATAGTCATAGGAATGTCTTGTTTTGGAGCGTGGCTGTGGGTGAGTTATACGTAGATACCTAAACAGCCGGATACCGAGACCCAGTGCTGGCATGTTGAAAAAGTCTTCATAGATAAACTCGCATATCAAAAAACATAAGGTCGCTCTACTCTGTACAGTGGAGTGAAGGGAGAAAAAATCCCCATGACGGACGGAACGACTCTTTCAGAGTTAGTTTATCATTGCCAGAACCATACCAGAACCAACGGAGGAGTAGCTCGGCAACTACCCAATCTCTTTAGTGCCTACGTACGTACTTGTTCGTAAGTACGATGTAGATACTCACATAGTGTCATTGTCAGACTGTCTGAATGTTCCATCCATGTAAAAGTTTAAATGTCCGATCTCACCGTCGCCACTGTTTGCTGTTTGCTTACGAATATAGTGGTGATAATGACGAGTATCCATTTACCACGAATTGTGCTGCCCCATCACTTTCCTCGGATCTATTCCATTGGCCAACGGGGTCACTGTAGGCAGGCCGTATGGTCCCATTTGCGCTTAACTAGCTCTGATTTTCCATTTGGGAAGTTTGCGTGTTGGTCCATTCATTGAAATCACGGCACAGGCACTCGATAGAGTACTACTCCTCGAGGGAATGAAAGAAAGGTTACGTACACATCGTACACATTTCCCATTCTACACCCCTCCCCCTTTTCAGATTCTTTACTTTAACCCCTTGAGGCTTCATCCGATATAACGGTTTTTTTTTTGGTTTTTTTTACTTTCCTCGTGAACGAGCTACCTGGGTAGATGCAAGATCGCAAAATGGCTTTGGCGTAGGAGAAACTACTCACGTCTCTTCTCGGTCAAGTTCAAACAATTTCTATTCATGCTTTGTATCATGGATTCATGGTTCTCACTTTATGACTGGGAATTTGGAAAAGGACTGTGTGACGAACCCGGATGGTGTTTCAAGCAAATGCGTTTTTGTCTCTAGCCCGCAAAATATCTCCCATCCTCAATGCTTCATGCTATGTTTCTAGGTCTGAGGGTCGAGGGAAGAAAAGGCATGAGGAGCCATACAAATTGATTAATCGCAACAATCTGAAAATAGTATGTTTCCTCTTTTCCCCCCTCCTTTCTTATGAGATCCCTGAAAGTTCTGTTGGAACCTGTGCAAGCAACGAATCACGGATTAGCATGGCACCCTTCCACGAGGAGCACAGTATCTATCTAGTATGTACAGCCAGATTCGTCAACATCAACAACATGTCAAGCAAGTATGGTAGATCAGGACAGCGTGAATGAGCATCTTGATTCGTTGAAACGTTATTAGTGTCTGTACCTCGCCGCTTCCTCTTGAAGGGACTCGAAATCTATTTAGGAAGAAAGTCTGGGGCGCAGGATTCAAGTGAAGAGGATTTTATTTGATCTGATACGATTGGTTATTGAATGGTATCCTATGGATTCTTACCTCTTTTTTGCCCACAATTTAGATGTTCCAATGTTCTGATACCTCCCTCCCCTTTTGTATTATTGTTATGATGTTTTTACTGTCAAGACTAATATAGACCAACACATTTACACTTGGAACTGCATATCTAGTGTCCTCTTTAATATTGGTTCTGTGTAATATTCTATTCAGATTTCTAGTATTCCATACAAAGTCTCCGTACCCGCCTGAGCTTCGTAGTTGGACATGGTAGGCCGCGTCATATTGCGGATCCTTGACCTTGAATCATCCCAGACAACAACCCTAGCATTTATACACTCTGCGTCTTCGTACCGTATGAGAGTATGTCAACCAACAAACTTGCCAAGATATAGAAAAGAGGATCGAACCTTGGGATTGGAATCATTCTTTGCATTGGATTTGGTCTTTTTGTATGAGAAATATTATTCCACGGGTTCAAAGCTTTTGGAACGGTCCTTTGGCATTTTCATATACATCCACTCGCACTGTACATTTCTCCTCAATCGTTTCGATCCTCGCTCGTCCTTGATATTAAAAACAATTTGACTACTACCGTACCAAGGTACCTAGTAAAGGTCGTTGTGTTACTTTCTATTCCTCCTTCCTTCCACCTGAATACCCATATTTATATTTCCCTCTTACTCAAGAATCTCTCAGCCTTTCTCGGCATTCTAAGTTAGTACGCTGCGCTTCCTAGAAAGTCTACCACGCCACCATTTGATACAGGACAAGAACGGATTTCACGGCTTGCCAGCCTTACAGTAGAAAAAAGCGTGAAGATCTTAGAAATACTAAGAAAGGATACTCCACAAATTTGGATAGAATACGATTCTCTTGCCTGCACCTCGTACTCTCAGCCACAATTAAGAGTTTCGTCATCTGTCGCAGGCTCTCTTTGCTGTACACTTACTTGTACATGAGCTTTTCTCTTAACTATATACTACTCAGTCCGAGGTTCGAGGACTTATACAAAACTTCGCATCACATCACATTCGTTCCGAATCTTGGTTTCTAAAAGTACGACTTCTCAAATCAACCTCACTACCAACGAATCATTTATTATTATTATTAAATAGTTTGGATATATTGGTTATTGCTTTTTACACTGGATTTTCCTGGCCTTATTCTCGGAATTTTTTTTATAAAAAGAAACAATAAATTTATTGGGTCTTCGGGGTCTTCGAAGCTAAATTAATTAGCGTCTACTGTCCGCGTCATCTGGACCAACCCGAACAATATATACCAATTTCACATCCCATATAGGATTTCATAGAAGGGTCTTTCTTTTTCATCAATATATTTTAATCTCCAATCATGAGGACGACAACATTCATCACCGCTGCCGTGGGACTATTATCAACATGTACAGATGCAATTCAATTACAGAAGCGAACCGATGGACCAGCACGAGTAGTCGGACTGGATGTGGTACGAAAATCTGTGGAAAATCCTCTAGCAAGAGATAAATTAAGGAAATTAAGGAGGAGGTCGAAGACAGTTACTGCTACTTTAGATAATGAGGTTGGTAAATTTCGTTTGGATTTCAAGTGAAGCTTGATACTAACATTGTCCAGGAAACTTTATATTTCGCCAATGGAACATTAGGTACACCAGCACAAAGCTTACGGTTACATATCGACACGGGAAGCAGTGACTTATGGGTTAATACTGCTAGCTCTACTTTATGTAGTAGAAAGACAAACCCATGCCAGACGGCTGGAACATACACAGCCAACTCATCATCAACATACGCATATGTAGCCAGCGATTTTAATATTTCATACGTCGATGGATCTGGAGCATCGGGAGACTATGTCACTGATACATTTACGATTGGATCAGCAACCTTGGACAAATTGCAATTTGGTATTGGATATACCAGTTCTTCGCCTGAAGGTATTCTAGGCATCGGTTATGAGATTAACGAGGTTCAAGTGGGAAGAGCGGGAAAGAAGGCATATAATAACTTACCAGCACAAATGGTTGCTGATGGTTTGATCAATTCAAACGCTTTCTCCCTATGGCTTAACGATTTGGATGCCAGCACTGGAAGTATTTTATTCGGTGGTGTCGACACTGCTCAATTTCACGGCCAATTGGAAACTCTCCCGATCGAAAAAGAATCCGGATATTACGCCGAATTTCTAATCACCTTAACCGAAGTCATGCTAGGCGATACCGTCATCGCCCAAGACCAAGCTCTCGCCGTACTCCTCGATTCCGGTAGTTCCCTCACCTACCTCCCCGACGCCATGGCCGAAGCCATCTACGAACAAGTCGAAGCCCAATACGATGCTAGCGAAGGCGCCGCTTACGTCCCATGTTCCCTCGCTACCAACACCAGCGCTCTGAACTTCACCTTCACGTCCCCTACCATTCAAGTCACCATGAACGAACTCGTCATTCCCGTCACCAGCACCACAGGTCAACAATTACAGTTCACCGACGGCACCGCAGCCTGTCTCTTCGGTATCGCTCCCGCAGGTGACAGTACCTCTGTTCTTGGAGATACCTTTATCCGCTCGGCATATATCGTCTACGATCTCGACAATAATGAGATTTCGCTCGCCCAAACAAATTTCAACGCAACCAGTACAAGCGTAGTGGAAATCACCACCGGTACCACGGCAGTTCCGAGCGCAACATTAGTTGCCAACCCAGTAACAGCCAGTTCGGGTTCTTCAGGTAGCGAGATGAGCGGATCGGTCACTTTGAGCTCGGGTTCAAAGTCGAAAAATGCAGGCGCCATGCAGACGCCGCCACCGTTGGCATACGGTATGGCTGTATTGGGCGCGGGATTGTATTACGCTATGTAGAGATCTCTTTCTTGGTTTGGCATCATGAGATGTCATGAGATGAGATGAAGTGGGGAAATTTAATTGGAAAAAAACTTTTTATTATTTTTTATTATATTCATTTGCAGCGGATTGCATCGCGTGAGATGGGATGGCACGGTCTGGCATTCTAGAGTTTTATACACACGAGAGTTGCATTAAAAGGCGTTTCTCTTTCTTTTCTCACTCACGCTATATACTTTTATGAGATGAGAGCATTTATTCTTTTGATGAAAAGGGATTTTCTATTTTCCATACCTTTTATAAAATATGGATGGTTGGGTTGGATCGCATGGGTTGCTTGCTTGCATAGCATCGGAGTCTTTTTTTCTTATGATTTGGATGGGATGGGAATTTTGGAAGGCTTGGAGAATTCGAAGTGAATGTGAGATGAGACAGGATGGAATGAGAGGAGAGGAGATGGATTAGAGTTATGTATCCATATATCTGAGAACATATTCTCGAATAAGAAGGAAGGAGAAAGGATACACACATATATACATAATATATACATACACAAGAATAGAGAGACGATAAGAATACAAGACAGAAATTCAAAGAACACATTTATTATTCATTTATCTTCAGCGTATCATTATCTCATTATCAGAATGTGTATATCAATAAAGAAACCACGAAAAAAAAATGTTTGCTTTTCCGTCGCTTGGAAGATGGATGACATGATGTTGAATCGCGAAGACATACCTACCTACTCGCTAGGTTGAATATTTCACGGGTATGTATGTGATATATATCCTAGTACATTTGTACATTGTAAGATCCAAGCCTCAAGACGGGAAATCAATACTGTCTAGGGATATTCATATTCATACCCCTTCGATCGCTCGGTACTGAAGGCTTGGATTCTAGGGGGGAAGAGGGGGGTGGAGCTTAGCTTCTTGGCATTTTCTTCTTCTTCTTCTTCTTCTTCTTGGACAATGGGAATTTTGAGGTTTGAGGTGAAAGGGGAGGGGGAGGAGAGGGGTGGATAAAAGAAGAATCTGAATCTGAATCTGAATCTGAAGGTCAATAGTTACATACTCATTAGATAGATGCCCACCCCTTGGGTTTCCTCACAATCCCAGATTGATAATTTTGATTCTGTCTATCTACCTATCTATCTATCTATCTATCCATCCAACTATCAAATAGAAATCATCACATTTCCACCTCCACCTCGAAATAGTCCGTCTCCACGACAGTGACTCTCGGAGAGCTAGCGGTGCGTCACTGCTCGCTTTATTTAATATATGACGAATGGATATTTTGTATTCTGTTGTGAGATTGTGGAATTGTGAGATGATGATGATGATGATGATGATGATGATGATGATGATGATGATGATGATGATGATGATGAGAGTATATAAATCTCGAGCTTCTTATAACTATGTGTAAATGCGTATGTTCCTAAATTCCGAAAAAAAGAAAAGAAAAACACTATATTCTCTATCAATTTCCGCATTTTCTTCCCTCTCTCCCTCCCCCCTATTCTTATCATCTCATTTCACTACTCACTGCTCGCCTCACCTCGCCTGGCCACGTCGCCAAGGTTATCTATTTCTCATACTAAAATGGACATTTCGTCTCATTTCATTCTCTCTTTTCTACTTACAAGTTCGATCAAACAAACCTCAACAACCATACATCATTTCGAGATATTTTCAACAAGATATGAGTCGGAATGCACAGATAGGTAGATGCATGCATCGTGTATATATATATATATATATGTATACAAACTCTTTTCAATGCCTGTTCGATCCACATCAAATCAGACATTCATGATTTCAAGTTGTAAATTGAGATATTACTGTGTTAATAAATGATTGAATGTAAATATAAACATGTTATTTATTCAGTGTGGGATTTTCAATAATTGAATCCAAGATGATGCTATTGTTTTCCCATCCTGCTGGATAAAGCAAGATAATACATTTATTTTTTATATTCTACTTCATCTACTCGTATCTTATCGATCAAAACCAACCAGCCGAGCCAGCGTCAAGAAAAAAACAATGCAATCCACCACTCCACCCCACCCAAACCAAACCCCTCCAAAAAAAAAAAAAAAAAAGTCAAAAGAACCCCCACCAAATCCATCTCACTAATTATTGCCTTCCTCTCCATCTTCCTATTCCTCTTTCCCACTCCCCCTTCTTCCACCCCAATTCTCACATAACCAAAACCCCCCCCAAAAAATGCAAAAAGTACAAGCTGATGTAGGGAATTGAGCCCAACGCGGGGGTCGAACCCGCAACCTTGTGATTGACTTTGTACATCTTCCAATGATAAGAGTCACACGCTCTACCGATTGAGCTAGCCGGGCAGGCTATGCTTGATGATTTGATGATGAAGAATGTGGGGCCTGAATATATAACCCCTTTTCAACGTCTAGGAAAAAAGGAAAATGAGAGGAGCATTCAGAAAAGAGAAAGATGTATGTATGTAGAGGTAAGATGGCAGAGAAAAGTCTTACCCAAGAAATGAGTGTGGAAAATTTAAGTGTTATATACATAGATGGAAGAGGTTAATGTAAGTTTTGTGCGAATAAGAAAGAAGCTGAAATACCTGCATCATGAAATCATCAAGCAAAAGCCAATCCAGCCAACCCAATCGCTAGATCGTGTGGCTTTTATCTTTTAACAAAAGATTGGCATGCAGATAGATGAGAGAGAATCCTCAGATTATGTGTATGGCTACTAGACTGTATCAATGTGACGTTGGAGGGAGTTTATGAAGTGTTCTCGCTTCGGAGAAAGAAAGGAAGGAAGGAGCATTTGACCGTGGGATGAATATATGGACTTGTAGGCAGATGATTGTTTCCTGGAGTATCAGAACGAGAAATTAAGGATAGGATTTCTGGACAGACGTATTATGATAACTCGCGCCGGATTGAACTAATTATCCTTTTTGATCGAGCGAGGATAAATATTGTACACAGCCTCTCCCTAATCGCGAATTGAATATTTCACAATATCTAAATTTCTACTCGGGTATCTACATACATACATAAAATTCCTTCCCAGCGCCCTTCCTTCTCCCCTCTAGATTTCCTTCCCCGCACCATCTTAAAATCACGCTCCCAAATCATAATAAATACACATCCCCGTTCTAAAATTATAAACAAAAGCATTCCTTGTAGTATCTTTATTCTGGAATGCCAAACCACTCATTAAATCATGAATTTCACCTATATAGCGACGTTCGGCTGTGGGAACTGAATGGGTAAGTTTGCGCCAGGACTCCGGATCTGAAAGCTTGGTTTCGCGGATTAAATCCATCACCTAGGGAATTGAGTATTAGTTTATAGGTTGGGATAAGATATGAATCACGAGATGAAGTAGTGGAGGGGAGGTATAAAGAGCTATTTGGATGAGCCATAAGATGCGATAAGGTCGTGAGGAAGGATGTATGACAGTGCTTAAATTGGGGATAGATGAGTATTAGATGGCTTACGTGATCTGTTGTTTCAACGGCGGCGATAGGGCCATCTAAAAATGAATGAACGACTTGATGGAGATGTTAGTATTAGTAGCAGAACAGATAGATTTGACAAAGGACTAGAAGAATGTAACTCACGAGTCGCAGCTCTTCCTTGAGCTTGCTCTACAATATTTCTTCTATTCGACTTCTTGCTCTTCGTACCGGCAAACAAAACTCGTACATCTTGTTCATGATCACTTGGTCCTGTATCTGGCTGACTATGTTGACGAGATAATCTAACAGATGTATTAATATCTTTACGTTGAAAATTTCAGATAAACTTACTTTGCTCTGTTGTAGGTACCTTCTCTCTGGTCTCTTTCACGCATTTCGCCACGAAGCCACGAAACTAATTGCGTAGAAGGTATATCGGCATCCGGAACGTCCTTCCTACCAGTAGTCTTACATCTTACGACGGAATCTTGCTTGATGATGATTATCCAAGAATAACTATCGTCTCGATATTTGGACAAGAGATCTTCAGGGGATCTTGAGTCTCGTGCTAGCTCGGCACTAATGTCATGCGACCATAAGTTTGATACCAATTCAACTCCAGTTGACCTTAGTGTTGCTGCATCATGACTTGCGACAAGTACATCACACTAACAATTAAATCAGTTGTGACTCATTTGATGACGGGTTTAGGGCGTTATTTTAACTCAAAATAACGAAGATTGCAATACTCACTCTCTTTGTGTTCCAAATACCTTGTACTTCCTCATCAGGCTTCTTCAAGAACCCCTTTGAATTTGCTTTGGGAAGTCGAGCCATCTTCTCCCATGCTAGATTGAAACCCACAGCGTGGCGTTCGTCGTTGATGTTTTTGTGATGTCGATTTTCTCGGATCAAAGAATCATATCGACCTCCTGCTGCAAATACATCCCGAACTTTTCTGTCGTACAAACAAGAAAAAAGTATTCCGCCTTTGTAAAACTTTTCTTTTAGACTTCCTAAAGGATTGACGTATATCTTTCTCTGGACCTCAAACCGCTTTGTATATCTATATTCGCACATTAGCGATGCTTGGTGGAGAAATCAGAAGAATCAAATTACATACGCAATCACATCACGTAGATGTGCGATGGAAGAAGAAGCTTTCTCGAAAATTTCGGTACCTTCGAAAATTACCTTTAGTTTTTGAAAGGCTTTAGTAGGGGTGTCTCTGAAATCAAAACGTTGGAGATCCTCAACGCTTGTGGCGGAAACCTGAAGTATGGGTTAGCAAGTGATTCCCTTTGAAAATTTCAAACTAATCATACCCCAACTAATGGTGATCTAAGTTCAGCTCTTATCTTCTGCCATGTCCATTGCTGTACGTTGAGCTTACTTAGTGTATCAGCAGCAGCTTGTCGTATACTAGGTTCGATGCGACAGAAGTCAAAGATTAGACCGAGTAAATCTGCATGATTTATGTGAAAGCACATTTGCGAGGAAGGTAAGGACGGAAAGCTAGCAACGATCTCATCTAAAACTTTGATAACCTCTGCTTCCTTTAGTGCTAGGTCTAAGCTGTCTGAAGTTACAACGTCAAAATCCACTTCACTGAATGTTTGTGGAGATGCGCCGTCGTGCTTATCGCGAAAGACGGTGCCAAAAGCAAAAGATCTTTCCACTGGAGGCTGGTGTTTCGCAATGGCGCGAGCATTTGGAACAGTGAGATCATAAGGTAGCTGTAAAAGAGTACCACTCTTGTCTAACAATTGAACAGCATTGACACCATAATGATCCGAAGATGGGAACAAAATGCTTCGGGGAGTTTCTACAGCTCCGTGGTTACGAAAAATGGAGATTAACTTTTGCTTGACAAGCCCTTGTAGCAACAAGTCGTTACCACTGGGAGTCGGAACTCCCATGTCCCAAGCATAATCCTTTGCTTGTTTTGTTGGTCTAGAGAAGAGAGCACTCATCATCTTTTGATGATATGGTGATTTTGAATCAGACAGACCAGCTAAAGTTTGACGGATTGTTTCACTTTCCATCTGAACTGGCAATTTCCTGCTTTGAAGAAGTTCAGAACTTGAGGGTCGTTCTTTTGGATTATGGTTAAGGAGAGACAAGATAATATCTGCCTGAACAGCTTTTCCGATCTTGTCAAAATTCGCCGGGAATACTGGATCCTTCTTTCTTAAGCCATCAATGACTTGAGCCTAAGCAGGGCGTTAGTATGGAATTTGCAGAACGTATGAGATACTAATCATCTGCTTCTATTTGGACCCAGAAGTAAGAGCTGTAAAGCCATATTATGTATATCAATAGCAAGAAAACATGGGAGCAATGAACTTACTCTCTCCATCCCGACAAGCGGAGTATAGCACATCTCGAAGAAAATTACACCAAGAGAATACATATCGACCTTGCCAGTGTACGGTCCTCCAGAAACTGCTGATCGAATTTCGGGGGCAATGTAGGAGAAAGTACCAATACTTCGTGTTAAATCCCCACTATTCTGCATCCCAGATGCTGATACCTTATCAATTGCCGAGTATTGACCCCTTGTAGCCAAACCTAGATCGCCTATCTTGACGTTTGAAGCACCATCGATGAAAACATTCTCTGGTTTGAGATCGCGATGAACAAAATTCAAGCTATGAATGTGGGCAAGACCTTCAAGAATTTGTCGAAAAACACGCCATATCTCCTCGTTATCTTTATATAGTCCTCGTCGAATAAGATCACGAAGCGTTCGCTTCTCACAATATTCCATAGATATGTACAGAATCGTTTTGAATGGGCGTGGGGGTCTCGGACTAGATCTACTTTCCCTATGTGCCAAAGCAAGCCGCCCATGCCCTCGGTTTCGAACATGTCCGTTAGGTTCTGCGGAATATTCGTCGTCTTCATCATCATCATCGGATTCATCATCGCTATCTGTTGCTTCATCATAACCGAATTCAATTTGATATCCGCTAGTTGACATGAAGTCAAGCCCCCCTGTACTCGTCGCGAACTCAACATGGGGCCCCGATCCTCCAGGGGAGGTATTACTGATAGATTCTTCTGTGGCAGCGTCCGTTGTTGTATTTTCATCATCTGTTTCGGAAAGGTCTGGAACTTCTTCCGTCCATGTACTAAAGTAACCTAAAATAACGTGAGTGTGTTTGTATTAAACATGGCATCATACCGGGACAATAAAATAAAATGATTGAAACCTCTTTCTCCTAGCTCACTCCCCGGTAATTTGAGGGATTGAGGATGATACTGATTTGACTTCCGACTTTGGCTAGAATTTTTTTTGGTGGCAGAGAATAGGAAAAAATAAGTACTCACGAACAACGGAAGGATGATTGAGTTGAGAGAGTAGGCGAGCCTCTTTTAGTACATCGTCTAGCTGAGCAGACGACTTTTGGGTAATCTTTTTGATGGCATATATTTGTCCATCTAATTTCTGCCTTGCTTTAACGACCTCCCCAAAGCCTCCTTTTCCTAAGCGACCCTCTTCAACAAAATCATGAGCATATCTTGAAAAAGGTCCAGTAAGACTCATGGAATCATGCCGAGGTCTACGTGGTGTGATAGGTGCTAACGATGATGTTGATCCGATCCTCGACAATATAGCAGACGTATCTTCGTCCATTATGGTAGCATCAGTAACAAGAAATTTACACGAACCTATCCAAAAATTAGTCAGGTTCGTTTATAGCAAATATGTAAATTCCACGAGAATCGTAAGCGAACAGGAGGACGAGTACTTACTGAGCGCGAACGCTCGCGGCCGTTTCTTCGGATCTGGATTGAATAGCTTAAGCATAAAATCGTGCAAAGCGTCGGATAAGTCCAATGAGTCTAGCATAGCCTTTGGAGATGAGTATTTTCGAGTAACATTCAACCCAAAAGCCATCTGAAGAAAAACAATACCAAGCTCCCATATGTCAGTTTTCGCGGTTCGTAGGCCGTCCCCTAAATTAGCAATTTCTGGAGGGAACCAGTATGCAGATTTTGACATGGCAGAGCTATCTATCTTTCTTTTTGTGATCTTACCACTCAGGGCATGTAGCTTTCTTTGATACCCAGCATCAGCAAGTTTTGGCCTGACGACCCCATCTGATTCCCGGAAAAGGAGTACATTTCCACAATGTATATCCTAGAACGAGGAGCGTCAGTATTCGAAGAACACGGGATTGCAATTAATGTGTGTACCTCATGAATAATTCCGTTTTCTTCGTGGAGGAATCTTAAAGCATCCAGTAGCTCTATAGTCCATGAACGAACTTTGTTCACATTCATATTCTCAACGATATCCAGGAATTCCTCCAAGGATCCTTTCTCGGCATACTCGCTCAAGATACTGACAGTCCAGGAAGAATCATTTCTGTGCGTCACAAAATTGGTCAACTTCAGCTACACGGAGAGCTCGATAAAATTACAGCAGCAAGATAGTAGCGAAAAACTCACTCTTCTTTTTCTACCTTAAAATCCAGAAGATTAAGAACATTGTCGTGTCTAATGCTCCTGAGCTTTTCTAATTCACTTTCCATCGCTTGCAATTGCCCCTTGACACCACGATCACTCAAGTTCGTATCAAGCAAGGTCTGCTTCAATACCAATAAAGGGGCGTAAGAGTTAACTGCGGGCCTAACGGTGTAGCAGCGAGATACAGGTCCTTGACGAATAAATGATTTACCAGTCACCGCCTGAAAGTATATTGGATTACTCTCAGCATCCAGAACCGAGACTTGGCGATCTAGCATCTCGTGATCATGAATCATCTTATCAATTCCAGAATTGGAGACGGTGATTGAGGGGGGAGGTTGGTTCTTCCGTTTTGTTTCTTTCGCTTTGGCACGTTGTCTCTTTAACTCATCTTGCACCAAGGAGCCAAGCATTCTCTCTTCTTCCTGGGACTCCAACCTATAATAAATTTAGCACTTTTGAGAGGTAATGATACGCTAAGATACCAAGAGTGATCAGCTGATCCCAAAGGAGAAGAAAGAAAAGGAGATATACTAACATTTTTTTCTTCTCTTCTTCTAAACGCTGATCTTCAAGTATCTGGGCAGCAGCCGCTTCATGAGCTGCACGCTCTTCTTGTAAAGTGGGTAGTTCCCGACCTGCAGCTTTCGCTTCAGCAGCTTGCTCTAAAACTTCCTGACAAGCAGTAACAATTTCCATAATCATGGCTTGTTCCTCCTTGATCAGTTCTTTGGGTAATGTCTCAATGATTTTCTGGAGCTTAAATTTTGTAGACTCCCGAAGGCCGTCGGTATTCTTTAGAGTCAACAGTGGCGCCGACTTGGGATAGGTCAGGGTCAGGGTGACTCCCAACGTCACCGAGAAATCCTCATCAGAAGTTTTGATAAATATCTCAAATGATGGTTCCGATTTCTGTACAAAATTAGATTCACGTCATGCATCACCTGTGAACGAATTTTACAGACCTTCCATGCCGATTGATGTGTTTCAATACGCCGAAAGTCATCGCCGTATATTGAGGCGAGAGCAATTAACTCGTCATCTTGGGTCTCTTGATATGGGGATTTTGGTGAGTCGTTTGCGATATCATTGTTTTTCAATGAAGGAAACGTATTTAAGGGCTTTTTTTGCTGTGCTTTCTTTCCCCATGGGCTATTTGCTGGAGGCATGATGGAAACTGGGTTATGGCGCTTGTTTGATATGGTACTGATTTATATATTTCAATATCTGAATTCGTCGTTGAGATTCAAAAAACAACAGATGCGTGCGGCCGAGGCCACAGCTTAGCCTATGCAGACATTATGAGTTTTGTCCAGTTTAAGTATGTTAGAAAATTTATATGTCGTTCTAATCACGCTTTCCTTTCTTGCCGTCAAATATATATTTAAATGATAAACGCATGAGGCGAGGCAGGCAAGGCTGAATGGCCAGCCTATCAACTATGACTAACAACCTTGTCGTCATATAGCGGCGCTAATCTCTTTGCAGCATAACCTCCGTGGTCCGATCTTTGTATCGCACAAGGCTCAAAATTTCTGGTGAGTCAATTCCTTATCTGTTGAGAGAGTGCTTTTAGTATTGAAATAAAGTGCTAGGTAGGCCAATCGATCTTCTCTTGAGTCAATCGAGTTATTGTCGCCCTCGCAAGATAGTTTGCAGATCATCATCTTTACACAATGGCTCTCAACGCATGCACGAAGCTCCCAGTAGCTCGATTGATCAGACCATCAGCTTCCTATCACCCCGCAATTAGCAGCATCCGATACTACTCTGCACCCCCCGAGAGCACGATACCGGCCGCAAAGCTAAAATACATTCCCACAAGTGGCACATACCCCAAAGGATTCTTAGTTTCCGGAACTCATGTAGGAGTTAAGCCAACCAACAAATCTACACCAGATCTTGCTTTCCTCGCCTCGGAGACACCATGTGCGGCTGCAGCTGTGTTTACAAAGAACAAGTTCCAGGCGGCTCCAGTCACTGTGAGCAGGAAGATGCTACAAAGAAGGAGTAACACTGGAATCCGTTCAGTCATTATCAATTCAGGATGTGCAAATGCTGTGACCGGAAAGGGTGGAATGGAAGACGCTGAGAAGATGGGTGCTGAAGCTGATAGATGTTTTGATACACCCAGTGATGGTAAAGGTGGGAGTTCAATAGTGATGAGCACTGGTGTAATTGGTCAAAGGTTCGAAGACCTGCTTCTACCTCGTTTGGAATTCTAACTTCACTTAAACCTTGACTAAACCTTTTGATTCAGACTGCCGATCCAGAAAATATTACTCAAAATACCTACCGCATTTGATGGTCTAGGAAGCTCTCACGAGCATTGGTTGGCGACTGCAACCGCGATCTGTACTACCGACACATTTCCAAAACTCTTATCCCGAACATTCTCCTTGCCATCCTCCCCAGAAGTGGAATACAGGATGGCTGGCATGACAAAGGGTGCCGGAATGATACATCCAAATATGGCTACTTTGTTAGGAATGATCGCAACGGATGCACCTATCGCACCTACATTACTGCCATCCCTACTCACAAAAGCCGTTAACAAGTCATTCAACAGCATCTCTATTGATGGTGACACTTCTACGAATGACACGGTTGCTGTCTTGGCAAACGGAGCAGCTGGAGGAAAGGAGGTCACCTCTGAATCTTCCGAAGATCATGCTGCATTCCAGAAAGTTTTGACTGAGTTCGCTACTGATCTTGCCAAGCTTGTCGTTCGTGATGGTGAAGGTGCCACTAAGTTTGTCACTATCCGTGTAACAGAGGCCCCGTCAGAAATTGGAGCACGCAAAATTGCTAGCACGATCGCAAGATCTCCCTTAGTAAAGACTGCATTGTATGGTAAAGATGCAAACTGGGGCCGCATTCTATGTGCTACTGGCTATTCCCAAATCTCGGAACCAGGCCAGCCCATAAACGAGGTTCCAGAAATCATCCCCGAGAAGACTAGTGTCTCATTCATTCCCTCAGATGGCTCACCAGAACTTAAACTTCTGGTGAACGGAGAGCCAGAATCAGTGGATGAGGCTCGCGCTGCTGAAATCTTGGAACATGAAGATCTTGAAATCTTGATTAAGCTTGGTGGTGGAAAGGAGGAGGCAGTGTACTGGACTTGTGATTTCAGGTATGAGCCCAACGCCCACGCTGACAAGACAAAAACTAACATCATACAGTCATGAATATGTCACAATTAATGGAGACTATAGGACATAAATAATGAAAACAACAAGTTCAACAATAGTTGAACTGAAAACTTGTAATTTCTCAGAGGAACATGTTTTGATTGTACATAGAAGAAAGGTGAAGGAGGACGCATAACAGTAAAAACGCACTCCAAGGAAAGCAGCATAGCGAGATGATAGAAATACCCAAGCTTGCATAACAAAAAACCACCATAAAGAATTCAATTTGAACCTTACCTTGTGCATAAGTAAAACAGTTATCCATGTCTTCTCGTGCTGCTCCAATCGATCCTCGAGATGACCATCGTGCCAGAATCAGGCTGTTTAAAACTTCCACCTCAATTCTCACTTAAATTTCTGCAAGCAATCTGAGAAAGGGGCACATGCAATGCTAATCTCATTCTCTCGTTCGCATATGTACATTCCAGACCATATTTCCATCTCACGCTCTTTCAACAGTCTCAGGGGTCCACGCAGTAATCTTCGGTTTGACACTAAGGGGAAACATCAGCTCAAACGCACTTACTTGGCTAATAATTTGTACACAAGCACTCACGTAGAATATGTCTTGAAAGCAGCACGGCTCATAGTGAAAGTTGGTCTATGATCTGGTAACTGCCAAGGTTGTTTTTGCTGCAAGAGAAGATCTTCGGTCGGTGGCTTATCTACCATGTATGAGATCCATGCGTGCCATCCGGGCTCGATTTGACATCTATGGAGAGCGTGTTAAAAGAAGACAATTCGGTGAGGGGCGCGAGATGTTCCTTACGGGCTGAATTCGTCGTCCTTGTAGTCTACCCATCTTGTGCGTACTGTATGTTGGTGTAAGCATATTTGGGCTGGTAGATCTCATATTATGGCAGGTTCGTACGTGGTAGTTCATCCTCTAGGTTCTCAAAATACTTGTTGCCATATCGATCCTTTGCGATGAAGGTTCCGGCCTTGGTATCACCTGTTTCCCATGAGCTTTAATCTCTCAGCTATCGTTTCGAGCATTGAGTACCTTGATACTATATTTCAAAATCCATCCATCAGCATCGGTGTTCGCTTTGTGGTGGGCTCGCTATAAGTGTACTTACGTGCATTTGATGAAGAGCATCCTGTATTTTGATCAGCAATCTGGTAGGCGCATATTGAGGGCCTTCATACCTTGACACCTACTCTGCGCAGATTGCGCAAAGTCCGCAGAATTGTAGACATCTTGTTGACGTTGCAATGGGTTGACTTAATGATAATATTCAAAGAAGATTGAGGTTCATGAAGTCGTCGCCCATTCGGCCCGCCGCTTTTGCACTAGCGATATCAAACGCTATCACTATCCTATCGGCTTCTCGAAATTTCAAATCTTCAACATCGCAAATCGAGGATTCACAGAGGTATTCCGAAACATACAGAAAGACATGATCGTTAGGACTATTACACGCTGTTCTCGAATTCGAAAGGTTCCCTCCTTTCAACCACCATTACAACGAATGAAACAGCGAGCACATTCGACATCTACAAGCTCTACTACTACCACGCCCACAGCACCCTCTCCAGCTTCCATACTAGGCGCTTTTACAGATGAATGTGATAAGCTAGCTCCAAAATTTGAGGTGGATGCTTCGCAGATACAAATTTTACGAACGCCGTCAGAGTTTTACGAGACGTTGAAGGTTGGCATAGACAGCAATTGGCCATTGGCGGATGGGACAGATGCTGATGGACGGATATAGAGCAAAATACTGGCAGCAGAGACACGAGTTTTCTTATCGACTTTGTATATAGGAAAAACAGAACATGAATTAGTACATACAGATATTCTCCCAATTTAATAGCATACATGAATAATAACTATGTGTAGATATCCACACTTCAGCAAGCTCTGCGTGCAAACCCAGATTTGAAACTTAGTATTCTCACTGATGCCTTGAGAGGAACAAGAGAGTCTCCCAGTGCGTCATGTGCTTCACTTCTTGCCCCGCTGGTGTCAGAGTTTGGTGCAGATAGAGTCGAGATCCGTATGTACCATACCCCGAATTTGAATGGTTTGAGGAAAAAGTATATTCCCAAACGAATTAATGAAGGATGGGGTTTGCAGCACATGAAATTATATGGAGTGGATGATGAAATTATTATATCCGGGTATGTCGTTAAGCACAGCTTTGAGTAGGTTTGAATACTAATAGGACCCGAAAAGAGCAAATCTATCCAGTGACTATTTCACAAATCGACAAGATAGATATCATGTGTTTTCCTCTAAAGAAGTCACGCAGTATTTCTACAACATCCAGAATGCAGTCTCAAGTTTGAGCTTCTTGGTATCACCAGATCCTCAATTACCTGCTGGATACACGCTTGAATGGCCTTCCTCAAATTCCTGCCCTTCCCCTCTGGCAGACTCCCAAAAATACATCTCTCATGCATCATCCATTCTCACACCCTTGATTCAAGCTTCAACAACATCGAATTCGACATCCCGCAATCCTCAAGCTAACACAACGATATATCCCATCTCCCAGTTCACACCATTGTTCCCGTCAACTTCCGACACATCCACCGAACTTCCCCTGCTCACCCGTCTCCTTACCTTTCTCAATTCTCCCACCACCCCTTCATCTTGGACTTTCACAGCCGGCTACTTCAACCCGTCGCCAACTCTTACGTCTCTGCTCCTCCACACAACATCTAAAAATAACACAGTCCTAACCGCTTCCCCTCACGCGAACGGTTTCTACAATTCCCCTGGAGTCTCAGGCATGCTCCCCGCAGCCTACACCTTGCTACTCCGCAAATTCCTCGTCGCAGCTCAGAAGATTCAAGGACCCTCTCCATCCATCACTCTACGAGAATGGAAAAGAGGAACTGTCAATGAGCCTGAAGGTTGGACGTATCACGCTAAGGGACTTTGGGTATCATTCCCCACCCAGTCATCCCCTTCATCCCCAACCGAGACTCCCAAGCCGGCAATCACAGTGCTGGGTAGTAGTAACTATACCAAACGATCCTATACATTAGATCTCGAAACAGGTGTCATGATCGTAACCCGAGATCCGGAGTTGCAAGAAAGACTGAGACAGGAAAGAGATGGCCTAGGAGAGTGGGCAAGCGAGGTGGGGATGAAGGAGTTCCAGAGTAGTGAGAGGAGAGTGGGGCTGCATGTTAGGATTGCGATGTGGATTGTGGGGGTTGTGGGCGGTGCTTTGTAAAAGAGACTCCATGTCTTACATTTGGCCCGACACATTGAAAGAGGTACTGCTGAAGACGCGGTGAAATTAGATCATGGGCGTCGTGATACACCTAGAAACATATATAGATATCACACCGAACATTCACAGACATTCGATTCTCCAAGTTCAGACATGTACGATTTGCGTGCAATTCTTCTATTATTAAGTGATTATATGTAACTTTTAACAACTACAATTCATCCCTCTTCCTCAAACCAGTTTCCACCGGTCTCATTCTAAACATCTTTACCCCATGCGCCTCCACATCAGCAACCACTGTTCCACTAGGTTTAACCGTGCCTGTCAAATTCCCCAACAACTCACTTCTCCCGGCTGCCAACCCATCCGCATAACTCATTTCCGTAGCATTGTACCTCCCAGCGCCAACTGTCGTAGCATTATATCCCGTTGTCGCATTTCCAGTCGCTGTACTAGCGTCAATAATTGCTTTAGCAGTAGCATCATCCATGCGATTTGCCCAGAGATCACGTAACTCCCATTCCATGGAGACTTGTTTGGCTGTGCCTCCGGTGCCGTAATCGATGAAGATGTCGGCCAATGTTGCATTCATGGTAAGAGTTTCATTGCCACCATTGATGAGGAGGAGGACAAAGTCACTGGTCGTACTGTTGGTGGTGGATTGGAGAGAACCGGACCACATTTGGATTGTGGCAACGCCGTTTTCATCAGTAGCATCAGTAGAGTACATCCAGCGACGAGCGGCACTGCTGCCTAGTGGATCTTGGTTCACGGCGATAACTGCTGGGTTGGAGAGGATCGCTAGATCGGCAGGTTGGATTTCGCGTAAGTCGTTGCCGAGAATGAGGGGGCTTTTTACGACGGCCCCTTTTTGTTATTAGCATTTTGTATTTCTTGACTCAGAAATGAATTTAAGAGACTTACACATGCTGAAGTGTGCTACATATTCCGAGTCAGTCATTCCTCCATTGCCAACCTCTAACATATCTAGATCGTTCCAGGCACCTGGTTGGGCCTTTGATACGATGAAAGAAGCTTTGTTCATAATATTGACAATTGAGCACTATGTATTCTTCATTAGTTGGTTGCTTGAAGTGTCTGGGTAGAAGAGCTTACATGAAAGCCGGGTAATACGCAGTTGAATGCATCAGGGCCATCGCATGGACATCTTGCGTCTGCTCTGTCCCATGAATCATACACATCGCCGGATATTCTCCAACTATTTGCTGTAGTTGAACCCCAATTCCATGGAGAGTCTTCTCCCCAATTGCAAAGGGAGTAGACAATAGGCCGCCCAGTAGCATTGAGTGCTTTCGCCATCACCTGATATCTGGAACATAATCAGCCTGATTTCTTAGAAACACCTAAAATTCCTAGTCTCCGATACAGTTGTATCCCCGGATTTGTGATATTTCTTACCTTTGGGAACTCAAATATTGTGTTCCTGCCTGTCCAGTGTTGTAACAATTATCATATTTCAGATAATCAATTCCCACCGAAGCAAAATAATTCGCATCGACAGTTTCATATCCTAGACTTCCTGCGTATCCGCCACAGGTGTACTCGCCAGCGTCTGAGTACATACCAAACTTCAAACCAAGATCATGGATTGCATCTGCTACAGCCTTCATTCCTTGCGGAAATTTATCTGCATCGGCGACAAGAGTGTTGTTGTCGCTAGCGTTTCGCCCATTACTCCAACAATCATCGAGAATAACATATTGATATCCTAGATCTTTAAGACCATAATCAACAATCAAATCGGCTGTTTGAAGAAGAAGCTCCTCAGACACATCACAACCTAGGGCATTCCAATTGTCCCATCCCATTTGCGGGGTTCTAGCTAGGCCATTGTTGACAGCATCCACTCTGGAAACTAATAAGGTAGCGAGAACGCCGAAGATACTTCTTGTCGACATCTTCAATTGCGAGAGATTGAGAATGGTGCGTGAAGAAAATTTTCTGGAGAAACACCAGCTTTTATAGGTCAAAAAACTCCCATCGGAGTATTTACTAGTTGTATCCAGGTACAATCCACTTGTCTACCAATGACTTCACAGACCGAGTAAAAGCAAGATTCCTAGCGGGGTAATGCTGCACTCCGCAGCTTAACATACATGTTATTATTGAAAGATACGAAGAGTATCCGGAGTTAGACATGCAAATTTGCATAGATCGTACAAATAACTCTTACAGACGAATTCTCTATTTGCGGAGATAAGACCATCTAATATAGTTTGTGATGTAATTGAAAATGTTCTGCCGTCTTCCTGTGAGCGGCTTAGGGGAATTATACAGAGCTTTAGCACTGGCCGATCCTGCTTGCTTTTGGAAAGAATCAACAAATGCAAAAGTTATGTATACTCAAGTACCTAGGTACGTACTTGTAGATTCGGCTCGGATCATTGGTTAAACCCCGCATCTCCACCAAACCCCGCACGTCGTTAGGTTTGAATCTCGGAGTACAAACTACGAATCGAGACACTTGCAGGACAGGAGACAAAAAAGAAGCAGAAGACAGTGCAGGCACCACGACTCTAGTAGCTTGGCTGTTCTTGACAATGAAATCGACCTCGGAGCGAATTGATATTAGGCCGGGGTTAAACCACCAGTAATTCACTTCTTCCTAGATTGCTGCCGACCATATTACCGTAGGCGTAGAACTACATACTCTGTACAGCACATTGCCAAGCGTTCATCTCATGGCCGGCGAAGTTTAATCAATGCCGACGTCGGAAAGGCTCGATCCGCACCAACCTCGTCGGAGGAAGCTGAGACTAACCCCGTCACCTACTGAGTGACTGCAGGTTTGTCGTGCGAAGTCGCTAAAATGGCGGTAAAGCTTTCATACGCCACTCGTGCTAGATACATGGTTACCTCATATGGTATTCATAGCCGGCGCGTAAATTTTGTAAAGTCTCTGTTGGTCACTCTGTCGCGGACCCTGAGACATACGAGCCGAAGAAATATTGAAACAGTTGCAATTGTTGGCCATTTCATTGAGTGAGTAATTTTAGCATTGACGAGGTGTCAATATAGGCGGTTTCCGTTTTGGATTGTCCTTAGTAAGCGGCTTCTTCACGCGCCGCCATTATCGTCCCAGCTCTCTTATTCAAGAATTTCCAACACTGACGTCCTAAATAATTTACTCTTACTATGAATTCCTAGATTGCTTAAGTCAAGACAAACACAGAAGTTCAACATCATTTGGAACTATTCCTGTACTTTTGAAAATGTCTCAAGAGTCATCATTCTACCCTTGTGCAACGGCCAACGGGTACGCCAGCCCAGCCAAGAATCCCACACTAGTCTTACAATCCGACGATAGAAACAAGTCGTTGAGAGCTTCTTACACAAACGCATCCAGCATCATAAAACACGAGCTTGCAGAAGCTGACAGTCGGCAGTAAATACGGCCCCATTCCTACCGTTCCGCGCGCAAGCTGGTCAAGGGGTTCAGGGCCTTTTGATCTACATGATGGCGAGCTTTTCACGATTCAAACCCAATGTGCCGGAAATACTCCAACACGAATGCGTTCGGGCGAGCTTCATGTTGGCGTTTTTTTGTGTCATCTTTCTTTTCCTGGTAGTTCTGGGAATACTGCCAGTTTTTGATTCGAATACCAGTTCCTAGAGTTAGCTGTTGGAGGCAGTGCAAAGTCGTCAATCGAGCCACAAGGTGCCCTCGTACAAATGACAAAGCTGTGATATATATAGAGCTTCATGCATTATAACTATCTTAAGAGTTATGATTTGTGGTTTGAAGCATCGACTATTCCTTAGCACTGCCGCTGTTTAGCTTCTCAGTTTACCATTGTACTTTGTACTGTTATTTTCGCTCGTCATCTTCTCACCCCCCTTTGAAGGTTTCTAGACCCAAATTTGCATTGTAATGTGGCGCTGGGCATACACGAGTGGATGATGGGGTTCAACCCGAAGCATATCTCGTGAGATCCCTGGCATAAATGGCCTTAAGCGTCGGGTTTAGGAGTTGAATCCCAGGGATACTACCCAAATCCGATCGGCCGGGAAGGTAAATTCTACCCCTAAAAATTTCGGGCACGAGATTTACAGAGAGAATGTACTTTCTAATTGAGTAGCCTGAAAACAAGTGGCGGGTATTCATTGGTTATGAAACATTAAAAAGAGCTATGATTGGGAGATTGTACCGTCGTCCTTTATTATTGGATAACTGTACGATGCAAGAATTACTCGCGCGACCGCAGCCTCGACTCAGAGGTGTCCGGGGGGGGTCTACAATGACTATGAATTGAAAATTCGTGTTTTGATGGCCATGGTTTCTCAGCACACTGTTGGAGGTATTCCGAGTGTAAAGATGAATTTCTCTATATATGTAGCAACTGTTCGAAGTATATTGTTTTCATCATCAATCAAATCTTTACCACTGAATCAACTGTCTCGATGTCTATGCCTACGTTCGTGTGCGTTCCTGGCTTTTGCCACACTCCAGCTATATTTGATCCCCTCAGAACCCTTCTCGGTCACTACGGTTATCCTGTTCTTCCAGTTCAGCTTCCGTCAGTACTTGCGAATGGAAATCACGCATCAAACGATCCTGCTCAGGATACTAGAGCAATTCGAAGTTCAGTGTCACATCTTGTAGAGGCAGGTCACGATGTCATTGTGGTCCTACATTCTTATGCCGGTGTTCCAGGCGGCGATGCCTTGCAAGGCTTAGGGAAAACAGACAGGGCACAAAGAGGCCTTAGAGGTGGAGTTCTACGAATCGTATTCGTCATGGCATGGATTGTGCAAGAGGGCTTCAAAATGTGCGAAGAAGGAGACTATAGTTCTTTCCCACCATATATGCAGTGTAATACAACTTCACGTGTAAGTCAATCAACTCATATTTCTTATTTCCGCCGGACATGTTCCATGATACTCGCGGTTATAATCTGGTCGAGAAGTTTTGGCTCCTCATTCCGGTTTAGACTTTTGCGCTTGTCCTGTATTGAATTCTAACTTGCGTTCACTAAACGTTAGAAAAAGGCTGTTACTGTGTCTATTCCATCTGCGTCGGCAATCCAATACTTTTACAACGATTTACCACATGAGCATGCCGAATATGTGAGTTATTGTAGCTATATCAAAGCACTCTTTACTAAGCCACCTAGTATGCACACATTATGCGCCCCCAAGCAACATCCGCATTGTACCACAGAACGACAATGGCAGCATGGCGCACAATTCCTACCACATACGTCCTATGCCCACTAGACAATGTACTAACAGATGCATACGCCCGACTCATGCTCAGTTCGGCCCAAGAATCAGGTAGTAGTATCGATACTATAGAGGTATGCGAGGGGGCGGGAAGTTGCTGTTGGTTGGGGTCCGGTGCCGATTCGTTTGCGAGAGTCTTAAGACGGGCCGCAGGAGAGATGGTATGAGCGCGTAAGGGGATAAAGCAGGGATCGGTACTTGCTGATGCACGTAAGATTGAAATTTGGCATTCGATTTAAATGGACGGAAGGTTGGATTTTGGAATGGCGGGGATAAAACTTGGCGTGGAGGCGGAAATCTTTTGGGGGCGGAGTTTCGGTTTACGATACGGACATTATATCATTGGGTAGTTAACATTTCATGTGGAGTTCAAATAAAAGGTTTCAAGGCCCTGGCCGCCAACATCTTCGTGTTTATTGCAAAATTTCTGATCAGATCTGGCCCAATATTACGATAAGAAAATAACTGCCATATTATGGTCACTTCACCAGTGGCTAGAAATAATTTTAACCGACTCGATATATCTCGTCGCTCTTCTCAGTCTGGAACCCTCAACCCATGTCATTTTGAAGGTAACTTCCTGCCCAATATCTTTCTTTTTTCCTTGTATGCCCATCATCCTTCATCCACCCCGGGTATTATCTAGGAATTTCCGCACATTATGATTATCCGTAAACAAGACTCTTAAGTTGGGTATCATGACGTAAATCTTGCAGCTATTATCTACAGGAACGGTAACGGTATGCCGTAAAGAAGTAGCAAATACAACCATCTACAATCATAGAGTCAGTGCCCAACTTTTCGATTCGACGCCTGATTTGGTTTCCTATGAGTCGTTTCGCTTGATGAGTTGATCTTGTTAAATGTTTAGTCTATTCTGAATACTTCTAATGCAGGAGTGACTGCGAATATTCGTCATCCTATGACAAAAGTTCGGGTAAAAGTCATAAGAATTCATGAAAACATCCAAGAGTAAGACTACAACGCGCGGCAGTGGCGAACGATTCTCTTTACTCTTGGGTCTAATAGAGCTCTTCTTTATCCGGACAAGTTATACGAAAAACTGCAATGTCAAGAGTCTTTCTCGTGTAATTCTCGGGTGAGGAGGGTTTGATCGCTGAGGCCAAAGTGAGGACAAAGGGCGGTTTGAACTTTTACGTTAAGATGGGATCTTTAGGAATGTACAGAGTACATGGAGGAATCACTTCATGCATAGTTGCTTCATTATATAGAATACTTTTATGCCTTGATGTAATTTCTTTTAATCAAATGAGTAGGCTTAGTGATCGATATCCTCCACGCAGATTGATGCGCACACTCAACATCATATTGTCAATTCTCGGTCTTGTATGGGGACAAGTAAATATTAGCGTATCTGCTTGAGTGGATGTTGCTGCTGCTAGTTATCTTCATGGTAAGATATATATTCTCGTTTGAGAGTGGAAAGTGCGACCAGTGGTATAAAACGGGAGTATGCAATCTGACTTACATCTTCAAGCACGTAGTTCCTTCCATCTCCATGACTGTTTGAATATAAGACCTGCGTATTTTACACGAATGATCTATTCAAGAACTGCAGATACATTCTGTTCATTCTTCGCACTGTTCAAAAGACAATTTATTCGACTTTATTTTGCAATCACCCTTCTGGCGCATTGACAACCACAAAAAGTATGTCGACAACACAAACAAAACTTACCAAAACACTTACTTACCTATTATAACAATAATCCTTAAGATTCATTCTGGCCTGTAAGTTCATCCAGGTGCTTTCAGGCAGCAAAAAGTATCTCAAATTTACATACAATAATGCGTTTTACCATACAGCACACCCCACAAACTCTACTATATATACCGTGGTAAAAACTTTCCCTCGTCCGAACCGCAGAGGCAGCAAACAGGCTTGTTTGTGCAGGTCAAATGCGGTTTGGTGGAGGGGATAGCACGCCTGGTCCGAATCGAGCGAAAAAAACCCGTCCGGGGGTTTCCTTGCCGTCCCTCGAGGGACGGTAAGGTTTTGCTTCGAAAGAATATTTTATATATTTTTTATTTTTTGGATCTTCGGATTCTAGGATGATGCACTTTGAGGGGTTGATAATTTTTTTTTCTGCTTGGATGCTTCACTTTCGGGGGAAAGCGGTGTTGCGGAGTGAATAGGAAGAGTAGTGACGAGACTAGATGGGATGAGAGAGGAGTGGTCGGATGGATATAAGCGAGAGTTTGCGAAGTTTGATATTAGTGAATGATGAGCTTAACAAGATACTTACTGACGTAGCCGAGATGTGACCGGAACTTGAAGTGTATACTCAAGGATGAATGCGTGTAGCTTAGAATTGGATAGAGATGGCTGCATTGGAATAATGCTATCCGTCTCATATTAAGAAAAGAAAAGAAAAGACGAGGCTTGTAGATTGAAGATCAATGATAGAATAGGATGAGAGACGCGATTGATTTGAGATTCGGGGAACAGGAAGAGGATAATTGGACAGTAAACTTTGGCACCGAGATTTCATATGTGCAATGAATTTCAAGTTGTTCCATGAAACACTACTCTTGTTTCTAGAACCAGATGATTGTTGCTTCAAATTTACAATTCATTATGGACTTGTTGATGAACTTAGTCTTGATATATTGATCCTCGTCATTTATTGATACAGTATGATAGATTTGATTTGAAATTTGAAAATACGGGTAGATTTGAGTAGGAGGCGGGTAACTTGTAGCGATGGAGAGTATGATACACCTGCAATTAAGACTGCATGTTCAACAATCAAGAGGAATTAAGGTGGTGGTGTGCTGGCCGTACTGGTTAGCCTGGTTTCCCTTGGTAACTAGGAGATAGTGGTTGTCTCAATCTTTTTGTCTCTTAAAATTCCATCCAAATATGCAGGCTTTCTACAGTAACCTCTCTCTGTAGAGGACATTTTTCAGATTGATTTATGCATCAATATACATCAACTATACGGTTGGTCTTTCTCTCAGTCTTTCTCTTTCTCTCTTTCTCTCTTTCTTTTTTTGAATGCCAAGATGTCTCCTAAGAAGGGCGGAGTGAAACTACCCTAAATGCGAGTTTACTTCTAGGGGAACTTTAAATGATGGAGCTACCTGCCCATTGTGAATAAATCTAATCTCAGGCGGGTTTGACTCCCTAACTACTGGATTCTGAAGAGCCTACTGTCTCAGCTTTTTCAAGAATGGTGATGCAGACATTTCACCTGCCCTTCCCCGTTATGAAATTCAAAAACTATTGCGATGGATGACCAATTTTCAGATGATTTTCATTTTGGATGTGTCTTGTATATTTAGATTATTTTTATTCATTCTCCCTAAAGAACGCCCTTCTTCGCTGGGGAAAGAGGCGATTGAGATGGGTGATTCCACTGTTTAGAGTTCCCCTAAAGATCCTCGCTTAGTGGGGCTACTACAACTCAAAGTGAAATAGTCAAACTTTCAAAACTAGGCGTGGCTGAGTCAGATTCAGATTCAGATGCCATAGCAAATAAGCATAACTTTTCTATCTACTATTTCAGTATTCATATGCGTCAAGTATCTATGAACAAAAATTTGTAAGGCTTCTTCTCGGCTGTCATATTCATCAGGATGCACGAGATCAAAGCTATTCAACCACCAAACATGTTACATTCCATCTCATTCAATTTTGCCACTTGAGATCAATCTCTGATCTTGATTTTCAATCTGCAAGTGATTACTGTAGATCGTGATATAAAGGAGTAGCAATGGGGTCATGACGTAGGAGACGACAGATGAACGCGGGCGAGAAGCTCTTTAATTTGATCTATCATCCATGGAAAATTCCATATATTCAAGAATCAAAAGTATCAAACTGCATTAATTGAGTTTATAGTACAATCAATCAATTGTCAAAATGCCAGTTTCTGTACTACATGCATTGTGAAAACCACTCAGACAATGGCTCTTCCTGGTTTACCAGTTGATACCTTGTCCCTTGACCAGACTAAGATCCCATCATGAATTCGATTGTATCAGCCGAGGTTGATGAATCAATTCAACTCAAAATCCAGGCTCCTGGAAAGCATTCTTGGAGGGCAGAGGAGGTAGGAGAAACTTACTTAATTTAAATACATATACTACGAATTATTGTTGAAAACATGCCAAGACCAAAACATCACATCGATTTGACAGTGCCTAGGTGTTCTGCGATTCGAGCTGAAATCTAATAATGAGAGAGATCTCTGAATATTGATATAAACTTGGATATCAAAGGCCTCTCAAAGATTTTGAACAATTTGAACATTAAATCACTTTTAGATATAGAACTTAGACTAAACATCAAGTTGATCCTGGACGTCGTAGCGATCCTAACTATTGAAGTTACCTGGAACATTAAAATCAAGACAATTCTCGCAACAGTGATACCATCAAAATTTGATCCAAATCGAACTGTGTACTGGAACTAATAATCCACCATTACTACAATAAGTATTTTGCGGCACCCTCTTCATTCTCCACTTATTTACTGACTCGGAAAGGACGCTGTAAGCAGGAGGCTTCCATAACCGGAAGTAGGAAGGGGCGAAAAAGTCGAAAACTGCCCGGACGGAAGTTTAGCGCTTTCTACTTTATTGACAGCCTTGGAAAATTAAAATCAACAGCAACAACATAATACGCACCATTCATTAAGCCAACATCAGACGTTACACACCGAGCCTATCATCTCAAATTACCTGTTTACCAAACTGGAAATATTTTAACAACCGCATATCAAATTCTTTGTTTTTTTTTGAATTAAAACAATGTGTTGGCGACAATGGGTTATATTTCACTGTGGTGATTTGCGTTATGTTGAATTCCGCTGCGACCAAAATCCATCCAATCGGCCATTCGAGAGTTGTGACACTCGCCAGACTACAGCAATATCAAGGGCCGCAACATGTGCGATAAGTCATCCCGATCCAGACCTGTTGTCATTTCCAGGAAGGTGTGTCGATTGGGGACGAATACCCGGTAACACGTTTGGCAATGCTGAGAACGTGATATTCAATACGTTCACTTGGATTGTTTGCAGTAAAGAATGGCATACCGCAAATTCTGAGTTTTTCAACAATTCCGCTCCCAATCCCTGTATAAATGATGCTTCAAGCAATAGTAAGACTGGAACTTCTGAGGGTCTTCAAAAGAAATTAAAAGTAGGCGCGGTAAAGCACTCTGATTTGGACCTTGGTTGATCGCTGACATCCGACTAGCGGTACCCTGAAGATATCATCACCAAGACTAGCGACATTGTTGACAGTGATTCTCTACCATGACCTGAGATATTTAAAGGTCGTTTTCTCAAATGATACGAACGCAGCGAGTAAGAAATCACAATTGCATGTGGTTAAGGAAGCCTATAGAATTGAGGAAATGGTAAGTACCAAGTTTTCTCTCCAAAACGTAGCGCCATCGGAATCTTCTAATAGAATGAACAGGCTGAGATCCAAACTCCAATTAAATGTCTTTGAGGTCTCAGGCAACAGGGTGCACGGCAAAATATCTTTGGTGGCCAGAATAGCGTGGTTTTAGGAGTACTGCAACGGAAAACCTCTACATGCTTGGCGTAGCGAAATGAACATAAATTATTTGAATCCTACTAGGGAGCATCTCAATGCTTAGATTGCAGTTGAAAATAAAGCCTTTTAATTGCTGCATTTAATTAGAAGGGTTATAATTACCCAAAATGTTGACTGCACTTCAAATTCTTCATGATTCCCAGAAATTGAAATTTCACATTCACTACTAGGCAGGGAGGAAGCCGGTCTCCATCTTTTCATTTGATATCAAAGATTGGAACGTAGAGTATATCTTCGCACTGCAAAGATGACGAATCTATATAAACCAATCGACAGATCTCCAGTAGTTTTGGAACCGGTCCTTTCTCCGCCCTGATGATTTCTTTGTCGTCGCATACTAATCGTCATCTAGTAACATTGTGTCTAGCATGCCCCACTTGAACGTGCCGGGAGATCCCGTGGTAGAAGCCTTGAGAAGTCTATCAAATTCCTGATATTGTCAGAGTGTTCATGTATTTATTAAGAGAGGTTTCTCGTAACCCAGAGGTTTTTGAAGATATGAAAAAACACAAATACTCCGGATCCTATTCAGAACACAAATTCAAAATTTTACTTCAAGCACTTGCCCAGAGATCAATCTTGTCAGGAGGCTCGCGTCACCAAACCCATGAATAAATTCTTATCAAATACGCAGGTACTGACGACAAACTAAACTACACCATCATACATGTGCGGCGATAAGTTGTGGACACAGTACGAGTGTGGGGATGTCGACCCGCAAACACTAAGATGTTCTCTAAATCCCAACGGACCATTGGAGACTTGCAAGAGCTGGAAAAAAGACCCAAAGCTCTCAATTATCAATAAGACAGGAAAATGCCCAGCATGTATTCAGGAGGATGATGAATGGGTCGGAGGCTCTAGCATGAGGCTGTCGGTAAAGATCCCACTTAAAAACACAAATGTGAGATAATAATTCAGCATAGATATAATTTTACACATTCAATCGATCATTTGATCCAGAGGATATCGACATATACGCTGAAACTGGACTGCCGGAAGGTTTGTGGTGGTAGTGGTCGTACCGATGATTGCAAAAGGGTAGGGGTCATGTCAGTTGTCTAAATCATATAATACTGAGAGAACAAGAACTTCTGTACTTTCTTTGAATGGAATCAAATATCGGAATATATGTATTTTTAATGCTTATCAATTGAACATAATGGTACTTGTCATTGTTAAAACAATCTTCTCACTCTCAAAAGTCAATTCAGTCTAACATTTTGAATATTTCGCTAGCATGAGCCCACTGCTCAAGCACTCCCAAATGAAACGGATCTGATTTAGTTGTGGCAAGCCAGTATCCGAATAACTTCAAGACAAGATTCAACCCGTTTGGATAAGGCGTTCAAAGATGAAGAGTCGGGACTTCCCGCAAAGTCAGTCCTAAAAACATGAAGTTGGAGCTGTAGTCAGAACAAAGAAACCAAGCCCAGATGCGAAAAGCTTTTCGAAATCGTTACCTCTACTTTTTGTTGTGTTTGCTGTTCGAACTTGTGGAAAATAACAATGAAATGGCCTCCATGAAATATCTATATAACACACAATGGAAGCTTCGCAAGTTCCCTAAGCACTGTGCGAAGTTTGAAAAGGAATACTTTTTTTTCTTTCAAACTCGACGAATAAAGCTTTAGCTACAAAGCCCGTCGTTTCTAGAAATGCGGAAACATCCTCCACTTCCAAGCTTGAGTAAAACTACTGAAATATACATGATCTCGCGGGCTGAGCTAGATATTCGGACCTGTCTCCGATAAAGAAATTTGAACACTAGGATGGACAGCCCTCAATGGCCTGTACTTTAAGACTGGAGATGGCGACTGGAGATACCACAATGCCGTGGGAGGACGCAAAGAAGAAATGATGATAGCTTTGCAATAGAGTGAGATGGGGTAAAGAGTCATGCCAAGCTAATAGTATTATATCGCGGACGGCCATTACTTAAGGGAGCCATCTGCTGTAAGTGTTCTACACAGCTTGCTGTACTGTATCGTGGACGGCTACCATCTCCCCGAAATTCAGATCATATGGCGTAGCAATGGCAAAAGCATTGAGTGAAAAAAGCATTGTACATCTTGTTGCCGGTATCACCATCGCCATCGCCATCGCCATGAACACTGACCACTGGCCACTGCCCATTGACAATACATTGAATTGTAGATCATACTCACTTCGCAGGTGTTGTGATGCATTTTGACGTAAAGTGAAATCCCGTGACATGATTTTGAGAGAATGAAAATTTTCCCCACTAAAGTTCATCCAAGTGACGTTTTTGCTTCCTTCGAAAGTTCCCGACCCCTCGCCTAACCTTTACTAGCACACTAAATTTCTTCTAACCACCACCCACACTCTGACCCTAATAAGCCCACGTCACAAATCCTACAAAGACAAGACGAATAGACAATATCTTGACAACTGTAAACTGCAGAGTCAACGGATATTGTGCAACCACTTACAGGTCAAATCATTCATAAAGGTCGAATTGTCTCAGTGGTTTTGTCTCATTATCCGCCAATATGAGTGACGCTCAGGCAAATGAGGCCGAGAAGAATATCGAGATATGGAAGGTGAAAAAATTGATTAAGCGCCTCGAAGCTGCGCGTGGAAATGGAACCTCCATGATTTCTCTTATCATTCGTAAGACGTCACGTCGATATATTCTTTACATACCCTCTAACATATTATGCAGCGCCAAAGGATCAGGTCTCCCGTGCGGCGAAGATGTTGGCAGAAGAATACGTACGTTACCGCTTCTTCTTGATAACTGCCCATTATATACTGACTCGAACTTGGATATAGGGTACCGCATCGAACATCAAGTCTCGTGTGAATCGACAATCCGTTCTTTCTGCCATCACGTCTACCCAACAAAGACTGAAGTTGTATAATAAGGTCCCGCCCAATGGCTTGGTTGTGTACTGTGGTGAAATTTTGACATCAGAAGGAAAGGAAAGAAAGGTCAACATCGATTTCGAGCCCTTCAAGCCCATCAACACATCTCTCTACCTTTGCGACAACAAATTCCACACGGAGGCTCTTGCTGAATTGTTGGAGTCTGACCAGAAGTTCGGCTTCATCATTATGGACGGAAATGGCGCACTCTTCGGTACCTTGAGTGGAAACACCAGAGACGTTGTTCACAAATTTTCTGTCGATTTACCAAAGAAGCACGGTCGTGGTGGACAATCTGCCCTTCGTTTCGCGCGTCTTCGTGAGGAAAAGCGTCACAACTACGTCAGAAAGGTTGCCGAATTGGCTGTACAGAATTTCATTACAGCAGATAAGGTCAATGTAGCTGGTATTATCTTGGCTGGTTCTGCCGATTTCAAGAATGATCTCAACCAGTCCGATTTGTTTGACAACCGTTTGGCCACAAAGGTTATTAAGGTTGTTGATGTTTCTTATGGTGGTGAGAACGGATTCAATCAGGCTATTGAGCTTTCAGCCGAGACACTTAGCAACGTCAAATTCATCCAGGAGAAGAAGCTTATTGGAAAGTACTTTGAGGAGATCAGTCAAGACACAGGACGAGTTTGTTATGGTGTTGAGGATACTCTGAAGGCTTTGGAACTAGGTGCTGTTGAGGTTTTGATCGTTTTTGAGAACCTCGAGATCAACCGTTGGGTGTTGAAAGATAGCAATGGCGTTCAAACAATTCTTCATACTACTAAGCAATCTGAGGCCTCAAACCGAGAGCAATTCATGGACAAGGAGACTGGCCAAGAAATGGAAGTCGTTTCCTCAGAGTCGTTCTTGGAATGGATCGCCGAAAAGTACAGAGATTTCGGAACAACATTAGAGTTTGTCTCGGACAGATCCAGTGAGGGCAACCAATTCGTCAAGGGTTTTGGTGGTATTGGTGGCCTTTTGCGCTACAAGGTCAATTTTGAACAGTTGGCCGAAGTTGATGACGATGATGACTACTACGACGGTATGTTATAAGCATTCATAGACAAGAATAGCTTCAGCGACTAATATGATGTAGATTGACAGTTTGATGCCCTCGCATCGGGCGAGGAGCCAACTCCAATCGAACCGTCAAGCCAAATTCTGTCACACCGCCCTCGTGCCGTGCAACAGACGACCCCAGCGCAGCCGGCTTCCCCAGCTGGCTTGGGACTACGAGGGAACACAGGGAATGCCCGTCCCAGCCCTCTCCGGTCAGTCATGACGGCTTCGTAGGTTGGAGAAACCATATTTCAGGCATGTGCTCTATCATTTTTCCTTTTATACCTCTCCTAACAATACTGTGCAGAATATATGATTCCGTGAAAACTAGGCGATACCCTGATGTTTCTCATGCGTGTTAAGGTCGAGGAAAGATTGCGTTTTGGCAGAATTGCTTGCTATTAAAGTGTATAAAAGATAATCTGAAGTTCAGTATCAATAGATCAGCCATGGATAGATCAGGTTACCCGAACTCAAATATCAGACAGCTTTTATACTTGAGTTCAACGCTTCGTGTTGTGTTTATTATTTGACGCTATATACCTGTGAATTTCTCGAATATTCCCGAACTTACTTCAAATTCTCATGATAACAGGAGGCAGCACACAACCCCATGCACAAAAGACCCATATCTCCTTGATTGACACTCACTTGAATGAAGACCGGATCCGAAGAATCTAGCAATACTCTCCGCGGAAATCTTAACAAAGTGGGGTTGGTTATGTTTACAGTAGCGGGGTGAGCCGGCAACAGTAGCTAAATAAATATCAAAGATTTCCATAACTTTCTCACCAATGTTCACAACTTTCTTCTACAAACAATTCGACCGTATGAGTGGTACGCGAGTCTTCCCGAGATGCTGTGAACCCGATTATTATTTAATACCAGAATTATAATAGTCTTTTCCGAACCACCGAGCCCCGTCAACACTGAGAAGGAATGAAGACAAGCTGAACAATGCAGTCCAAAATCAACTCCTCTAGCACACCAGCTATCTCTTTCCTTGGGCCAATTTCTTCTTATACTCATCAGGTATTTGATCTTCGTTTAATTCAGTGTCCAGCGCCCTTCAATTGTCGACATTATGAGCAACATGCAATTTCCATAGGACTAACAAATGACTGTCATCCCCAGGCCGCTCTTGGACGCTTCGATAAAGAGAAATACGAGTACCAACCAGCAGTCGGAATACCAGGTATTGCGATCTTCAAATCATAGCTTACACATTACTGATGGCATATAGATGTTTTCGAGGCTGTGCAATCGGGCAAGGCAGAGTTAGGTGTCGTACCTTTTGAAAATTCTACAAATGGAGCTGTGATCTTTACCCTAGAACTCCTCGCAGATCGCCATTCCTTATATAAAGATGTCACAATATGTGGCGAAGCCTATCTTGATGTTAGTCACTGCCTGTTAGGCTATGTTTCGACGGCAGATTCACCAGTGATGTCTGGTACTTGTACTCCGACTACATCGACCCCTTCTCCTGTCAAGCCAAAGACAACGCCGCTATCTAGTCTCAATCACATTCAACGTATCTACACCCATCCACAAGCATACGGCCAGTGCGAGGCATTTCTAGGAACATATTTGAAGGGGGTTGAGAGGCTGGACGTCAGTTCCACAAGCAAGGCAGCCGAAATCGTTAAAGCAGATAAGAGTGGTACAAGTGCAGCCATTGCCAGTTCGCTCGCAGCAGATATCCACAAATTAGATATTCTGGCAAAAGGAATTGAGGATCGTGACGATAACACTACCAGATTTCTCATTTTGCGCAAAGGTGTAGATGCATCCGCTACAAAGGTTGATGTTGCCGCCAAGTCGATGGTTACTTTTACAATTGATCATCGAACACCGGGTGCACTCGCAGACGTACTGGACTGCTTCAGGAGATACCAAGTAAATTTGACGAGTATTAACAGCCGCCCAACGAAAGTGGTTCCTTTCCAATACATTTTCTTCGTTGAGTTTGAGGGAAGTAAGCTGAGTGATCCAGAGGGGAAAGTAGCTGGGGCATTGAACAGCCTTGACAAGTACACACAGGATTGGCGCTGGCTTGGAAGCTGGGAAGATGAACTTGTGGATAGACAAAAGAGAATATAATGGGATATCAATGGCATGGTATTTATGGTATGGTTACACCGAAGGAAATTTAGACAAATATCCGCCTTTATCGGATTCTTATCGATAAGGATGACGCTTTTCTTGGCATTCAGGTTGCGGGCCTTTTCACGTCGTTTGAATCTTCGGAATCTTCTTCCATCTTTTATGTTCTACGTCTTCTATCCGTATTCTCGCAGATGTTTCGTGCATAAAATCTGGCATGAGGTTCTTCAATTTCTTTCTTTCTCGATCTTGTGGTCTTCGTACCATCAATCGCTCCTTGACACTACCTGCGCATATTCGAAAATCTTCCACACAATCAATTCTCCACAAGGAACTCACTTCACGCAAGCCCAACATTATATATGATTATTTGTCGCCAACTCCTTCTCATCTTTTGAATATATCTCTGGCAGACTTCCTTCCACGTTCATGCTACCCTGCTAATTTCAAAGTCCAAGACCTTAGCCTTCCGTACACTACTACACTCGGAGATGAGTGTAGTGATACAGCACTTCTTCCCCAGTCGCATCATCTAGTCTATTTCTCTCCGCAAATTCCTCACAGCGCTCTACTTCCAGATGGCACAGATCCTCTGCAGTCCCCAGGGCCGCCATTTGTGCGCCGCATGTGGGCTGGTGGGTCTCTGGTTTTCAATACTACGAGTGGAGAGCAACTCCGTCTTGATAACATGCGAGCAGCTTGTATAGAACGAATCGTGGACGTTTCGGTCAGAGGGCGTGAAGGTGACGAGAAAGTGTTTGTAAACATTGAGAGACGGGTTGGCCTCGCTGATACCGGAGATGAACATCAGATAGATCCAGATGCAGAGAGCAGCGCAATTGCTTCTGGAAAGGGCTCTGTAAGTGATCGAAATTATATGGCCGATCAACGATTATTACAACGTCACCGCGTCGATAACAACGACAACATCGGACAAGCGTCCTTGGTGGAGACGCGGAATATCGTCTTCATGCGAGAGAAAGACACAGCTACTGCCAAAGAGGATTGTGCTAGGCTTCCAAAGATCTTGAGGCGTAAGCTATTTCCACACTGTTGTTCAAGGATTTCTTCGTTCCATTAACCAAGCTTGTAGCCACGCGTAAACCAGACTTTGATGTGCGAATAACACCTACACAATCCCTTTTATTTAGATTTTCGGCCCTTACATTTAATGCTCACGCAATACACCTGGATCCTCAATACTGCCGGGAGTTTGAAGGATATAGGAATCTACTCCTTCATGGACCCCTTTCATTGGTACTCATGTTCTCGGTCTTGCGATCACAACTTCAACCTGGTGAAATAATAAAAAGGTTCAATTACAGAAACTTGGCTCCACTTTATGCAAATGAAGAACTAAGAGTCTGTGTGGGGAAGGATGCCGACAAAAGCAACAAATACGAAGTGTGGATTGAAGGAAAGGAAGGCGGATATGCTGTCAAGGGGTCTGCGGTTGTTGGACCCCTTGACACTGTTGATAGCTAGTAATTGGGTAATAATGGACAACAAGGCTGAACAGTGAACACATCCCGGAGGATTTAATCTCTCTCGAATATTCTCCGATGTTTGAGGAGGTAAAACAAGCCACTTTCGTAGGGTTATGCAGATCTGATGAAATTTGATGTTGGGAATATAATCTGGTAGCTGTTTTGAAAAGATGAGACGAAATCAAGATCATCCCTTTCGTCCCTGGCACTACAGTAAGGTACCGAAAAGCACTGTACAGCATAAGCTGTGTACAATACGATGATTTAGATGAAGCTGCAGGGAAGAGCAGACCCTAAGATCCTCTGACACGATTTCACAAAACCAGAGCCAACCGCAGCGTCAATGCTAGTCTTTATACGAATGGATGAATGTAGGGAGTGATGCAGCGCAACCAAGATGGCTCGTATTTCGGGGAAGCCTCGATACTAGCAGACGATTGAAGAAAACAAAGCAACACCAAAACATACTCTTTTCTCGATTCTGAGGATTCACGTCTGAGAGGTCATTAGACCATCAAACCTAATGGACGAGATTGGAGATATTGGAGAAGCGTGTTTGCTCCATATAAGGAATCTAAGTTTTGCAGAGATGGAATCATCCGACGCCCAGAATTGCATTAGAGGACATTATAGGCCTGGTATCAATTCATCCTTCGAGAGGATTATTATCCCAGGTAGGCGAGCGACGATCATAGCGAAAGACAGCCAGCTGGAGCATATGGTAATGTCAGTGTATGACCGGCCCAGTTTATGTTTGGCGCCTCTTTAACATGGGCATTTATAAAGATATTGCTCGACACCAACCATATCATGCATTCGACGGTCCAGGGGAATTGACTCCTGCGTATGTGTGTGTTAACGATGCCCGGAAAGGGCTTTGTGATTTGTGATTTGTGATTTGTGATTTCGAGGATAAACATGAAGATGCTCGCAGACAAGTATTAACAGGAGGGTGGATGCATCCATACAGCAAGTAAGATAGATGCCATACAATTAATACGTAGGGGATAGACGGATGCACCTAGGACGGTACGCAGGGTTGGATGTCCCGCTCCCGCAACAAGAGCCAAAGCACCAGACAGCACTGCACTGCACTGCACTGTACAATCCAACAAACACAGCAACGCATCAGTCCATCCTGACCCTTGATTTTATACAGATGCGTGGGTAGGTAGCTAGTCGAACATATCAAAATGGCATGGCATGGCATGGCATGCCAGAAACAGAAACAGAAACAGAACCAGAACCAGCACCAGCACCAGCACCGGAACCAGAATTAGAACCATAGCCACAGCCACAACCACAACCACAACCACACAACCCGCAGCTCTCATCATAGCTCTCATCATAGCGGCATCCATAGCTACATCACATCACATTCCCATAGAGATATATATAGATATATATACATATATACATATATACATATATACACATAGATATACCGCACCACCTATATGATATAAAACACCGAACCACAAGACTTCTCTCTCCTGCCAAGCGCACCTTGGAAAAGGTCTCAATCATTACCACGACTAGCTGTACCGTATCGACGGTAGGTGTGCACACATGTAGAGAGAGGGAGGTGTTTCTTCGCTCCCTCGTTACCTCACGCCCTGGGATTGTGAATTGATCGTGCTTCTTCGGGTTATCGTCGAGAATATCCTCCTCGTGATCTGATCTATAATCGCCATCTCTAATCCGTCCCCTTCTTATAAATCATCTCGATCACTTTGATCCAGCCGCACCGCACCGCACCGCACCGCATCCAACGCGCATTCTCCTCCCACCCATTTCTCGCGGGTTCGCTGGTTCGCTGGTTTACCGTTGCCGTTACCGTTGTCATATATTGCTATATTGCTATATTGCTACATTGCTACATTGCCGTGCCATCTCGCTATATCGCGACATAATCCGTATAATAACTTGTTATAATATATCATTCAATATACGACACCCATATAGTCGATCAATTAATTCATTCATTTTAAGCTCAATTTCTCATCCTTAACTTTAATTAATTCACTGCAAACAGCAGCACACCTTTCTTCTAGCTTTTTCGTTTCGTTTTTTTACTTTCCATCTTCCTATTCCATACTCACATTCGTTCTCTTCAATTGTGTTTTTGTTTCACTTTCCGATCTTCATTAATTCATTCGCAATTCCGCATTCATCAAATGCTCGTCCAGCGTACCTCTATCTCTACACATTTGCAGCTATCGTAGCTTAATCCGGTGAAATTTCATACTAAACTTCACATCCATTAAAACCCTCAGCTTCTGCCGCATGAATGTTTCTGGAGAACCTAATCATTCATATTTGGCTTTGCAGTCCAGCTTAGCAAGAGATTTTCAATTCGAGAGAAAAGTTATGAGATGGCGCCCAAAGAATCTCGGCGAAAGAGTTTAAGTCTCCTTTCCAGAGCATCATTTTCAAATCTCGCCCATATCAACACCGACGTCAACAATGGCAGCGCAGGCGACAAGGAGCAGAAGGATAAGAAGAAGCTGGGGAAGAGAACTTCGATATTCGGCAGTCTGACACCGTCAATGTACATCGACACAGAAAATACAAGCCACAGTCCTACCAAAGCCGACGCCCATTCACCCAAACTGCGACCGCGGACACTACAAAAAGGCAGACCAACTTCATTATTCGGTTCCTTGGGGAGAAGGTCGATGACCGATGTGGACGAGGATAAGGAGGTTACAGGCACAACTCCTGAATCTCCTGAAGAGGAGTATCACTATCTTGCAGCGGGCATTCTCAATGCGAGCAGCGCTGTTTCGATACTTCACCATGGCGAAGTTCAGACGACGACTTCGATGTTTAGAAAGAAGAAGGAATACCTTGTCCTGACGGATACACACTTGACACGGTTCAAGAGCATGGCGCGAGCCATAGAGGCATTTCCTAACATACAACCGGCGCACTTGCGTCAATCTCATCGCCAGTCATCTACTGCATCGATAGGGTCGCTACAAGAAGTACAGTCTCAAGCTTCGCATACATCAACGGAGGGCGAAAATAGAATCCCCTTGGGTCAAGTTGTCACAGTCTACAAGATGGAGGATGGACGGCCATTTTTCACAACCGAGGTCGTGTTTTTAGACGAGGATTACCATGGAGTAGGATCCATTCAGCTTATGTTACATGACCCAAAGGACGCAGATTTATGGTCTACTTCGATAAGAGCCGCTGCGCAGAAAGCCAGACTTATGATGCCGGAGCCATACCCCGAACGAGTTGTCCGATACCTTGTTCAGACCCTGGAGGGAGTTGACGACTACGACTCGAACCATTTCCAAGTATTCAGGGTTGTCAAACGAGCTCCATTGGCAAAGGGTGCACGCTCTTCTTCGGACGACCTTCAAAAACTTGGATCATCGGTGTTCTACATGGTTATTGGTATAAATCGATTGCATCTGATACCCCTCCCAGACTTTACCCTGCCTTCCGGTGCTCTTTTTCATCCAAAATCAAGTCGCACTTCGTACGGCCTTGTATCCCTAGTTGCAATGAACGTGCAATACTCTGATGATCGATTTGAGCTCGCATTCAGGTGAGTTTAGATCTCTTAATGTATTTCATGCTCACCCTCGGAAATCCAGATGTGACATTTGACGGTTGCGAGTGCCATTGTCTGTCCTAGCATGGCAATTGCAGCTCGTTATGCCTGATATTATTCCTGTATCCGCGTTGTGCCTTTATATGAAGCAGGTGTAAACACCTGCATGTATCTAAATAGCCCATACATTCAGTGACCGTACATCTTGGCAACAATTGAAAACGCAAATACAGAGACTAATGCAAGCATAGAACACCACTTCAGCAAGCCAAGATGCTCGAGTTAGCAGCTTCAGCCACGCATGACATTGCTGTGGTCATATTTCAAGCCATACAGTATCTCAAACCAGCATGGCTGGACTACAACTTCACGTTTAACGGGCCCATGCGTCTATTAGAGTCTAGTGACATCCCTCTAGTTCACGAAGAAGAGGAGTATGGGTGTTTTGATAGGACCCTGGTTGCTTATTGTATGGCCTACAATGTAAGATATTGCTTGTGTGCTTACGAAATTTACCTGGCTGACATAACTAGTGTAATCCCGTGAACATAAAATATGCAGTCGATTGGAATGTTGAGGATGCTCCAGAATTTCGCCTCTACCCTCCTGCCATGACGGCTAAATATACGATTTACGAACTGCTTGCTATTTTCAGGTCTTTACGATATAACGAATCTTTTCGCTCAATTTCTTTTGCAGATATTGATCTTCATTGTATGCATGGTATTGTGGATTCCTACGGTATAGATCATGTAGCGTGGACTACTCGGATGGGAATCGCGATAGATACCTACTTTACCATGAAGCCACAGGATGGATCACTATTGTACCAAGAAGTTCAAGCACTTGCTCTGAAGTCGCTACAACTTCGAAAGGTAGATTTCAGTAATGCTCTTCCCAGAAGAAGACCGCGAGACACTTTTGATGATGAAGGTGGTGTTCTACAGAAAGATCCGGGTTGCGAAATTACTGCAGCATTGATGCCATTGTGCCGTGCACAACTGACCGATGTCAATTGGATTGTTCTTAACGGAATTGAGTTGGGAGAAACGGATCTCGATGCGATGATTCCTGCGCTTAATAATCCAAAAGCTGAGATCAGGGCGATCGAGTGCTCGCGCTGTGGCCTTAGTGATCGTGGGATAATGCAACTCTTGACTCATCTGGAGCGACAAAACCAAACACTAGAGTGCATCAATATATCTAACAACCCCGGGAGAATTCTTCTTGAACGATTTCAAGTATCCATGAGTCGTTTCTCGCACGTTCGCAAGCTCGATCTTTCAATGATTACTCGTACATCTGGTGATCAACCACTTTTTGTTCCTGAAGTTATGCTCTCTTGGAGGTTGGAGGAATTGATTTTGAATGGAATTCCTGTAAGTGTGCTGCCCTTGTTCTGAAGCATCTTGCTGACTTGACAGGTAAACGATCAAACTTTGGATACAATTTCTGCCTATCTTACAAGTGATATGTCAGATCAACTTCGCACCTTACAAATGGACCAGTGCAATTTGAGCGGATCGCATGTTGCTCTTCTCATGAGAGCTATGACTCGAGTCGCTGGTCAACCTCGTGACTTGGAGCTTCACGTAAGTGCCAACCGACTTGAGAAGGGGATAAGTGATTTTGTGAAAGCTATCCAAGAAAATTTCACTCCCACCAAACTCGTGGTTCGGATGATCGAATTTACAAAAGAGGATTACTTCAAGCGATTACTGGAAGCCCTGCGCACCAATACTACGATCCAGGTCCTGGATATTTCGAAAGCTTCCCTTCCATATGATGCAAGTCCGGAGACATGTGAAACCATGCAGAGGGTTTTCGCCGAGAATACCACACTTGAGGACTTGGATATTTCTGGAGAACAGGCACATCTGGAGGTCACGCGATTCGGAATAGGCTTAAATCAGGCGTTGACTGGTCTCAAAAAGAATAGTACTTTGAAATCTCTTCGTATAGAGTACCAAAACTTAGGTCTGGAAGGAGCAAATACGCTCTCCTCTGTTTTGGAAGAGAATAGGGGTCTGACGCATATCTTTTGTGAACACAATGATATCAATCTTCAAGGATTCACCATACTCGTCAATGCTATCGCAAAAAATCACACTGTTCTTGAAGTTCCTTATATGCAAGACGATCAAGACATCGCTATGAAACGAATGAGTGCCAGCATGAGGGATACACGCCGCGCCACGAGCTCTTCGGGCCGTGAAAATCACCACGTAAAGAGTTCAGTAAAGCGGACGTTGAAAACTTTTGGGGTTGGGGTTGAGAAGCCTGTGAAACAAGAATTAACACCTCAAGATGTTGATCAAGTGGTAAAGGTCTTGGCCGAGAAGTGGAATACGGAGATTGGGAGACTATCTATGTTCTTGGAAAGAAACAGAAACATAGCTATGGGTGTGGAAGGGTACGATCCTGTTGAAATTATAGGCGAACATGCTATGCGTCCTACTACTGCGATGAGTGACCGAGGGATTTTAGAACAAGTTTTAAGCAACACGACGCCTAGGATTGAACTGGGAAATCCAGTCGAAATCACAAATGATCGATTTTCTGGTATGACGCCATTAGCGGAGGTACTTAATCCCATGGAAATGGAAAACGAGAGGCCTGTCGATGAAAAGGACAATATTCAATTCAAACGTATACATTACAAACGCAGTAAGGATGGAGGTCTGCTGCCTGATTTACCTTCTTTGGACAGTGAAAATATGTTTGGATTGGAGGAAAGGGAAGAGGTCCAACTTAAACCTAAACGCATTTCTTACAAACGTAGTAAGGATGGGGGCTTACTGCCTGATTTAGGGTCGTTGGGCAATGAGAAGATGTTTGGATTGGAGGAAAGAGAAGAGGTCCAACTTAAATCTAAACGCATTTCTTACAAACGTAGTAAGGACGGGGGCTTACTGCCTGATTTAGGGTCGTTGGGTAATGAGAAGATGTTTGAGTTGGACAATGGGTTGTTTGAAATGGAATCTTGATTCTTTGATTTCAGATTTAGTACTTTTGTATGGTTCATTGTTGCGATATTTGCTTGCTTTGAGTCGCGTTGCATTTGGGATGGAGTTACGGAATTGGTTTACTACTTTACTCGCACTAAAAGCAAAAAAGTGAATGCATACTTGCAAGCGCGCGTGGCATAGAATACAGCTATACAGCTAGTAACAGGGATAGGGAATACTCTTTACTTTTGTCTCATGGTTGGATTAATGGAAAGGTAGTCGGGAAGTGCAGTTGCATGCATATCTGTATATTGAGGAATGGACGGATTGGGATGGATGGCGAGGGATACAATCATTGAATTGGGTGAACTTGACTATATTAAAGATACAGGTAAAGGAAGGGGAGGGAAGGGTGTTTTAGGAGTATTTATGCTTGTTGCATCATTCATTGATAGGCGTTGGGAGATTTGGATTTTGATAGGGCGTTAGGAGCGAGATTTCGAGATGTTGAATAGAGTGCTCATGCACATATAAACTAGGCGATTGGATTGGTGAGGAATCTTTGTGCTTGGAAGTATGTTGAATATATTATGAAGGTGGATGGATACACCAAATGAGCATTCGTAGATTTATGAATTGAATCGAGAATCAATTTTTTTCTACACATATATATGTTTACTTTATCGTCATCACTAATCTGGTATTTCTTGGTGGGTTCATTCGCATTCTGTTCTGTGTTTGTGGGTACTCATCGGTTTTCGCTTATTTGGTGTTGGGTTGGGTTGGGTTGGATGGTTTCCTATATGTCGGGTTGAATGGGTATGTGTATGGCGGTGGGTATGATTGATTGATGAATTGATTAATGGATCGATTTCATGAATAGATGGATGGATAGATATAATAGGATATATAGGTATATTTCTTCAAGAGTTGAGCAGTGGAATATTAACGATGTGGAGATTGAGGGGTTGAGGGGTTGAGGGGTTATGATTTGTTGTGTTATTTGAGCTATTTTATTTTGATTTTTGATTTTTGATTTTTGATTTTGATTTTGGAGTAGTTGGTTGGATTGTGTAAATGTAAATGTAAATGTAAATGTAAGTTGAGGGATTGTATATGTGTATGTGATAAGTTGGATTTGGATTTTAATATTGAGAAGATATACGCGTTTTGGTAATAGGGAGAGAATTGGTTTTTCTCTCCTTGTTTTTTTTTTTTCTTTGTACCTCTGAGAAATTCATTGGAATTAATAAATGAATAGATAAATGAATAGGTAGAAAGTGAAAGTGAAAGCTGGCAAGTGTGAGAAAGAAAGAAAGAAAGAAAGAAAGAAAGAAAGAAAGAAGAAAATAGTTCCTTCTTTTCCTTTTTTCTATCTTTTCCTCCTTCTCTTTTTCTTTAATTAATGAATCAAATAATTCATAAATCGATATTCTACTATTAGAAATTCACTATTACTATTCAAGTATTCTAAACAAATAAATGAATAAACTAGCCGATTATCAATGTGAATAATCGGGATCGATAGATCAGAATAGAATAAAATAGTATAAGATAGAAGTTTGAAACGTGCGTATAAGTGTGAAAGGGATTTGATAGAAGGTTATATATATTACATATGATTTCTTTGATTGAGGATATGTGAAGTTGTTTCATATTTGGATTTTTCTTTTCCTGTTCGGGGGTTGAGTCTCTAGGTAAGTAGGTGAATATATGGGTTTTACGATTCCTCGCACTGGCACTATTACTTGCGCTCTCGATCAATCAATCAACTGGCTATACATACTTCACCATCCTCATCATTCCCCCCCTTCTCATGGACATACCAATAAAAAAAAGAATCAAAAATGCACACTCCCGACCCCACCACCCCCAAACCACAAACCCTCTATTTCGCCTACGGTTCCAACCTGTCTCTCGCGCAGATGAAAATGCGTTGTCCGGACTCGATTTTCGTGGGCATGGGTTTGTTGCAGGATTATCGATGGATAGTGAATCAGAGGGGATATGCTAATATTGTTTTTTGTGGGGGAGAGGGAGAGGGAGAGGGAGAGGGAGAGGGAGAGGGAGAGGGAGAGGGAGAGGGGGCTGAGTCTGAGTTTGGGTGTGAGGAGGGAGAGGAAGGTAATTTGGAAGACGGGAAGGATGCCGAAAACAAAAATAAAAACAAAAACAATCCTCCACCCGCCTTTCCTCTACCTCCCCCTCCCCCTCCCCTCAAAGCAGCAAAAGAGACACACTCCCCCCTCACCCCTCAACCCCCCATCTACGGACTCCTCTACACGCTCTCCCCCCGCGACGAAACCCTCCTCGACACCAGCGAAGGCGTACCCTTCGCATACACAAAAATTCATCCTCGCATCACTCTCCTATCCGTCTCGCCAACACTTTCCGCGCCCGCGGTTTCATTCCTATTGTCTTTATTTCCCGCTTCCGTTTCTACTTCTTCGATCACTGGATTAGCATCAACATCCCCATTTACATATCCCTCTACCTCTCCATCCTTCTCCTCCTCTAAACCATCTCACCATTCTCCCTCCACCACAACCACAACCACAACCACAACCGCAACCGCAACCACCTCGCAGCAATCTCTGCCCCTTCAAACCCGTGCACTAACCTACATCGATACCCAGCGCACCACTCCTTCCGCCCCTAATCCAGAATACATCACGCGCATGAATCGCGGGATTCAGGATGCGCTTTCCAAGGGGTTTCCTTCATCGTATGTACGAGATGTGATGCGTGTTTACATTCCCGCTTGCGAGATGGGAGGGGGCGTCTGATGATGGCGATGGTGGTGGTGATGGTGATGGCGGTGACGGCGATGTGATGAAGGATTTGAAAAGTTAACAGAGAGATGAAACAGGAACTTGGCTTTCATAGATGGATTCCAAAGTTAAGAAGAGACAACCTATACCTTATGGCTTGTCTAGATTGCAGGATTTTAACACTCAAAGTCACATTGAAATAATGGATCAAGTACATTTAAAACATATTTTTCTGTATAATTTTGAATCATGATGATCATATCGGCTACTACCCTATATTTGTACACTTTGAAATTCCATCTTTCCATTCCGCCCCCTTTGAATACATTGTTTCATAATGTCCGCCTTCATTTTCCATTGCCCCCTAAAATGTACCTGCTTGCCACCAAAAGAAGAGATCAACCAGTGATTTCGCAGTTCACTCCTCCCGTCATCCATGCGTCTATGTTATGTACCCTTATTATGCCTAAATCCATAGGAAGCGTTGGGTATCGTGTTTCGTTACGACATCAAAAAAAAAAGAAAAGAAAATGAGAAAAATGTGTACAAGAAAATGAATATGCTGAAAGTAGAAACTCCAATACGATGCAATGTCCAGCGCTTGCAATGCATTTGAAGATATACTAACTTAACACATGTGCCACAAAAGATTTATCAATAACCTAATCAAGTGATTGGGTTTAAAAATGGGCTGAGTAACAACTCGTCAGCACTTGGTCGTTTAGTATGTTCAACTTCAAAAGTTGAAGCCAAAAAGATCTTTGCATCGGGGCTAGCCTCATCCGGTACTGTAGGACTAATTCTTGCACCACCAATCTTGAAGATGGCCTGCAGTTGAGAGCAATCGGGGAATGGGTGAGTGCCTGTCATCATCTCAATGACAAGGCAGCCGAGCGACCAGATATCTGCTTTGCGTGTATAGGCGGTTTGTTTGACGACCTCAGGTGCCATCCAGAAGACAGAACCTTGTAGAGAAGGTCGGTTCTTGTTGTTGCCAGGTCCATTGAGAAGATTTGATGCCTCAATCTTCTTCGAGATTCCAAAATCAGAAATTTTGATTCCACCCTTGTTGTCAACAAGAATATTTGCCCCTTTGATATCTCTGTGAATAATGTCTTTACCATGGAGATAGGCCAAGCCAGTAACGATTTGTCGCACAAAACTTCGAATTAAAGGCTCCCCCAATGCTCCATAAGAATTAAGCATGGTTTGAACAGAACCACCAGGTACATATTCGAGGAAAATGTTGAGATGTTTGTCAGATGAACTTGCTCCAAGGTATTGGACGATGTTGGGGTGCTGGAGGTCGCGGAGGAAACTGATCTCGCGCTTCAAAGCGTCAATCATACTCTTTTTGCGAGCATCGTTTTTACTGTCTGTACTTGGCGAAGGTGTCTCGACTTGCTTGACCGCAAGCAGTTCACCAGTGACAGCATGCAGAGCCAGGAAAACACTACCAAAGGAACCTTGACCAATGAGTGCACCCTTCATCCATTTACTGTCATCCCAAGAGTCACCCTGCAGGAAACTCTCCAGTTCCTCATCCAGTTCCTCACCATCATTATTCAGAGCTTGAGTAATCTCTTTCAGAGAATCTCCAGCTTCTGTGCTGCCGTCTTCAAAGTAGCTATCTCTCACGCTACTTGAATCGTCGGTAGTTACATTAACATTGGTAGTGTCAGATCCGCTGTCAGTCGCAAATGAGACATAAGATTTGCGATTTGGCTCGGTTGGTGATTCTTCTTGGACGATGTCAAGTAATGAAGAAGCTACCGAATCTCTAAATCGACTACTAGTTGCCCTCGAAAGGTCTAATGGCCTAATTTTTGCTAATTGGCTATTGCCCATGAGCCAAGTATCGGCAATTGTTGGCATTGGAGGTGCATCAGCTACGCTCGAAGCAAAGCTCAAATTACTGGCAACGCTCAAACGACTGTTGACCTTACTAAGACGAGTGGATCTCCGCAATGAAAGTCTGGCAGTACGATCAATCTCTTCGCGAGGATGGTCGGGGAAGTATGTCGTCAAATCCGATGTGATCAATTCACTTGGAGGCCTTTGTCCAAAGAAGTGACGTAGACCGCCACCTTTCTTGCTGGCCTTATGTCTTGAGCTCTCCCTCGAGTCGGCTGGCAATGGCCTTTCAAGATCCTTAGCCGCATTATATACATTACGTTCCCTCTCGGTAATGGACAAATTTGATCCAGTGGATTGAAACGAGGCGGGTGATAGTGGGTGCTGAAGATTGTCATTCCAGGTTTCTCCGAGCATTTTCTGAACTTTGAGTTGACTGCGCTTGTTATCAGATGTTTCAATGGCGCGATTATGAGTTGTGGTAGCCTCCTCCAATGCGATGCTAGCGGCTCGCTGCAGCTCGTCGTCACCAGGTTCGCCTGCGTGTATCTTTCGCAAGATAAGTCGGTTTCTTTCTGCCCTCTTTTGATCTTTGATGATACGCCAGAGTTCGGCTTCTGGCAATCGACGGCATTGGCTAGGATCCGGATCAACACCAGCAAGAACCCAGAAACAATAGTTCCGATCGTGATCCTCACGGTAGCCAAATTTTCTCAGAGTCAATCGCATTACCTCGTCACAAGAGCTACAATCTGCAACCTTGACCACCTTTGTGACACCTTTGGAAGATATCACCCTGATGACATCTTGGTTTGTTGGCAATGAAGCCATGAGTGAGCCGTCGATACTGGGATTGGCTCGAGTATGTCCAGTAGCTAGCCGAGCTATCTGTGGTTGTGTGGGATCAGATGGAGTGGTGGGACGTCTTCCGGAAATAGTTGCAGCGCTGCCTGGTATGCTAATGTTACTTGATCCATTAAAGTATCCTTGGTTTTGGTCTCGCTTCATTTGTTCTGCCGGGCTCATGATACCATATCTTTGCTGTTGTCGTACAGGCCGAACTTCAGAGTTTGTTAAAGGTGAGACAGGTCGCGAAACTGGCTTGCTAACGTTCTCGGGAATCGCTGTAGCGGTATTGAATGTATCAAACTGCCTTGAGAACCTTTTATTGGTAGATGTAGACATGTTCCGACTTGCGGAGTTTGTGGGACGAGGTGAACCAGAGGAAGATGGAGTGTGTGCAAAGGTATCCAAGGTCGCAAAAGAGTCCTGTGATTGAATCATCAATATCGATCCGCTGCAACGAGAAACAAACGGATGCTTACCCTATTTCTTTTCTTCTGATTGGCATACGCCTTGGTCCTGAGCTTCTTGATGCCCAAGAATAAACGAACGCGATCTCCTATCTTTTCAATGCCCATTTCCTGAAGGACTGCTTTGTCCATCTCCAAAAGATTCTCGCCATTTATATTGTTCTTCTTGAATAACTTCTCATAATCGCCGCAGTTGACACTCCTTAGCCAATCGCCAACTTGATCCTCGTCCCATCGTTTCGCCGACTCTGGACCGTCAACATCTGAAAACTCAGATTCTGTAGGGCTCGCGAATGTTTGATTTGTGGCCAACATGGCGGGCGCTCTTCTACTCGACTGAGCAGTGGCCGTTTGTGAATTAGAAGAGAAGGAAGACGAGGACGGGCCCAGCGATGCGGGAAAGGGATTCTTTGAAGCTAGCATTGCCATTGCGCGGATGTCATTAAATAGGCATGAAGCTGGTTGTTGATTAAATGTACGAAATCGATTTGGAAAAGCAGGTGCGAATTGGGAGTGAAAGTGGATAAACTTGGCGAGATAATTATTTGCGAAAACGAGACAGAAAAGCTGAGGTCCGGCGAATGAATGCAAAGATCAGATGGCAGTTGTTTGTTTGAAAGGTTGAAGATCAAACGCTTCAAAGGGAGTGTCGAGAGGGTGGATGGAGCGAGTTGAAGTGGTGTAGGACTTCTTTTTTCTTGCGTGGGTAGGTAGGCCGGTACTTTATATGTATGCGAGTGAATGCTCAATTGCTCAATGATTGTGTTGCACGGTATGCCGTTCCTTGTATGGCCGATATAGATCTTCCAGGATCTATTTTAATAAGAGTTTATAGATATAACACCTGGTAAAGATCTATCGAAGATTCGTGGGCCGTGGAGTTGGGGCGGGATAGAATTTAAAGAACAGACACTGCGAGGCAGGAGGTGGAGGTGCTGGAGGGCTGGGTAAGAGTAATGCCAGTGCAAGTACAAGTGCGTGCGAGCGTGCCCATGTGAGTGGGATTTGGGATTGGGGATTGGGGATTGGGCCAGTCTGAGGTGGATTGTTGTTGTGAGTTAAGTTTTGAAGTGCAAGTGGAGAGGCTCAGACTCAGAGGGGAATCCAAGGAAGGTGTTGAGGGTATGGATTAGGAATAGGTCGGTCGGCGTTTCCTCAAGAAACGAGGAAGAAAATGGATTAGATGAATAAAATAAAGAAGAAGTGTCAATATTTGCACGTCGCTATAGGCCGGCTCACTTCGATCCAAGCTTGCAATGAATAATGACCGACCGAATGCTTGGGTTTCGCTTTATTTATTGCCTCGACGCAAGTCAAGTAAGGTCTGATTCAAGGTTCGACGCTGATTGAAGGGAGCGACGACTGGCTTCACCACGCATCCACGAATCCACGATATACGAACTTTGATTAAGGTCTTTTCTGAGACAATTATGGACGCGGCTGCCAAAGTAAGCTATCACGCTACGTTTTGCATGAGTGGATCCAAGGAAAAAAAGGGAAGAGAGGCGATGAGTGAGGATAGTCAGACCCGTTCTGATTTGCCTTGGGATGAAGATGAAGGGAACAGGGATTGAACAGACATGTACATGCTAAGGCAAAGAGAGGAAAAGGCGTAATCATAAGATTAACTCAATATGGTCAAGGGTGGAATGATTATGCATCTTTCAAGCCTTTTCCCAGAGAACTTTTTGCACAGTGTGGAGAATGTAGATACTAGCAAAGTGTGCTTTGCTGCTTGTGATTATTGGGTAGATGGGTGTGGAGTAGACAATTATAGACAGGTAGACAGGTAGACAGTTGTAGACAGTTATGGACAGGTAGACAGTTATGGACAGGTAGACAGTTATAGACAGGTAGACAGTTATAGACAGCTAGACAGTTATAGACAGCTAGACAGTTATAGACAGTTATAAACAGCTACACAGCTAGACAGCGAGTTTTACTCACAACTTTCCTTACCGAGCCGCCTACCTACTTATTCCTACTTAACTCTTAGCACCCTGCGGTAAGCCCGTATGCGACTTGAGCTGCTGCTATCTGCAGTTCTACTTTGGACTCTGCAACTAAAATCATTCTAGATCGCAGCAACTGATGGAGGAAGCATATCAACATAATCTAACATTCCATATCGGTCAAAATGCGTCGGAAACTACTGGGGATGCGATGCTTCTACTCGGCAAACATGTAGGATGACTCCAAATGTTTCTCCGGAAAACAAAACCGATTCATCTAGATCATGTGAGGTGGGGATTGGATTTGCGTTTCTGTTCCTCATTACGAGGGTGAAGACTCAAGAGAGAGAGACCTTCAGGCCAGCGGGCTTAAAGACAGAGAGGGTCTGAGGACGATAGATAGGGCTTCATCCAAATTTATTCAACTAACGAATACCGTTATCGATACTTCTAGTGAGTAACCACCACTTTTCCCCATGCTTTGAATTAAAAAAAATAGATGGATGAGGGACGATGGACGATGGACCCTGGACGATCCAATGTTTGAGGAATTTCGGTACAGTCGGTCTGTCTGTCTGTCTGTCTGTCTGCTTGTCTGTCTGTATGTGTGTTCATCCCCATCTCTCGAGAAAAACAAGGAAAGACATAGCGATCCCAAAGGCCGCACATGTACATACAGTATATCCTACCAGATTTCTACCTTATGCGCTGGCAACAAATTTTCATGCAATCGGTGGGTAGGTAGTCAGATGAATATAAAAAGCTGAATACTTTCATAAATCTTATTTGTCGGGATAAATAATTTGCCTCTTTGCCTCTTTGCCTCTTTGCCTCCTCCCTTCAAAATATCGCACAGTCTCAACTTTTTGGTCGTCCTAGAGACGACCCCGATCTTCCACTTTCAATTGGTTTCGGCATGGACTCACGGCGTTTGATAGTCGCTGATTACTTTTACCTAGAGAGATATGAAACGCCCCAAAGTCGGTTGGTCCAAATAGCTTGTGCGCGCGAATGGTCGGGGGAGAGTGGCTCCGGAAAATAGCATCATAAACCAGACAGCCTTAGGGATCTTAGCTGTCAGTGCCAGAGAGGGAAAAAACTTAAAAAAGAAAGTCGGAAAAATACTCCAAAGTGAAGCGTCGACTAGTGTCAAATGGTAATTCGGAAAATTGGAGGGTTGTTCAGAGGTACCGCATCATCTGAATATTCCACAGACTTTATATCTTCTCATCTACACAGTACACTGTGGACCAATACGTGGTATGTCATGCCTGCCCTGCCTACACTACGTACATGCCATTGTCGTAATAAGAATACCCAATGCGAAGATGGAGAGAACAGAAGAACCATTCGTAGGATCGTATTATCAGCATGAACCTGCCGATGAGCTCTCGCTAAACCGCCGTATGGTTATGGCTAGACCATGCATCACTCCAGTGGCGGCGACATCCTGCGACTGCCCATTACAACAAGTTTATCTTTCCTCCGACCTCCAACCGTAAGCTACCCACACTTTCGTGCAATCCACAATTATACAGAGCTACTGACTGCCCACATGATGATATATGCCCTAATCGCGAGTAGCATCGAGCCCAACATGAAAAGGGCCCAAAGGCAATCGCCGGGTGAGCAAACTATCTTGACGATAAATAAACAACCCTTTTCGGAGGCGAGGGTCGCTCCTTGATTTGCCGCTGTCAATGGGCGTGATAGAATACCGGCACCATTCAGTTGGTGATCTTGATGATGATTCTGTTTGATGTTTGAGAAATGGTCCAATGATCTAATCCTAATGACCGTAGATCAATTATGAAACTCCAAGGGTCGCGAAAGCATTGACAAAAGATAGGAGGAGCTCTCTGGACCAATGGCATTATTCGCTAGAGCATTAGTCTTGGAATCCATACGGACTTATTCGAAATTCTCGACTACCGAGAAAAGGAATCATGTCGTGAACACTTGTACATAGGTGCTACTTTCATGTACTCTCATGTACTCTCATGTAACTCTGTTTTTTCTTGGAAATCAAAGGTTACTACGTTGCTTTCAAAAGCCGCAAAAAGATCCTTCCAGATGCGGATCCATAAAACATTGATATTCGGTATGCTTGTTTCAACTCCTCTTTCGCGTCGTCTTTGGCTTGTTTGACAAAGTTTTTACGCATCATCAGTCTCGACGTCTTCCTTTCTTTTGGCCTGGGTCGGCCGTACAACACAAAGCATCATTTCCTTTCCAGCATGATCTACACTATATCTGAAGATATGAGCTCACCTGTTGGAGTTCGTCTGAAGAAGAAAGAAGATGCTCCTTATCAAAACTCGTTTCATGCATTCTTAATCTCTTTTTCTCAATGCTACATCACGGTTGCCTCGATATCCCCTGTCTCTCGACCTTTCTTAGCCTATCATCTTCTCCAATATCTTTTCATTCCTACTGATCTAAACATAGTATTGGTGGCATGTGAAGCCCCCACAAATCGAAATATATTATAAACACTGTTTTCCTATTTTGGCTCAGGGGTGGTGAAACCTCCGCCCCCATTTGACACCTTGACTTTCCAAGAGCCGGAGGAATTTTGCGTCCCTGCCCTGCCCATGGAAATATATCTTCAATATTGCTGAGCCAAGATCCCCCGAAATTCACTGTGCTCACAAACTCAATTCCCAGGCCGAGGGGGTTCCAAACTTTTCCTGCTGACGTTTGACTTCGTATTCAAGATTCCGCACAGATGGACAAAAATCGGCAACTCAAGAAGTGGACTGGCTTAGTCTGACTAGCAGGTTCCATACCAGGTCGTCCCGCCGATACAGATTACAATTATGCTTCGCATTGGGATCTAGGACTACCCCAGTGGGATTAGTGGGAGGACCGGGAGAGGGTATTTACTCTCTCCCGGAAACCTCGAGACAGCACGACAGATGCTAACGACCTCGGACCACGAGGGTTGTAGCTACCAACACGTACCGGTACCACCAAGAGTGGTCGTAAGCTGCAGGAAAATGTATTCAGATTTGACATACGAGATGAATCATGCTGTGGAATCCATAGCCATTTCACGAGTGCGTGCTTCGAGGTGACATCAGAGAGTTGTCGTTTTGGGTTTAGATACACAGCCTCGTAGAAGTAAAGATCAGCTGTCCCGTACCGGCAGTGTTTGCAATAGGAGAACAAAAAGTATTATTTCTGTGGAAAGGGTAGGTCTATCATTTGTCATTGTTTAATCCTAACCAGACCTGAGCAGAATTCTTCAGCCTGAAGGAAACTCCAAGTTGTATGTTGTAGAACTTCAAATTAGATGCTGTATATAGATACACCGCATTCAGGATGATAAAATGCTATTACCCGCAAAATAAGAAGCCTCGTATCCCTCACTCTGCACAAGGACGATATAAACGATAGTGGTATGACCGTTAATCACGTGATATCAATACGGCCTACCATTAAGTCACCAAGTGCAAGTTGAAGCTATGGCTTGCCAGCCTTGGACAGCGAATTACAGCCTTGGGCTCAACGACCATGAGGTAGCTCATATAACAACGACGGATGGCTCTCGACCCGTCAAGCGGCTATGTAGCCGCAAGAAATCTACAAGATCTCAATCTCAATGAGATCGCGCTTCCAATATTTAATGTCGAAAAAGTACAACTTCAATTCTCTATAGCCTCCGACTTTGTAGCGGCGCAGGTTGCAAACAATGTCCTGGTTCTGGCACTTTCGAATGGCAGGATTCTCCGAATCGACCTGGATAATCCTGCAGATATAGATGGTGAGACTTTAAGCCCTTTCTGTCCCTTTGACCCGCTAGCTGACTGTTAAACTAGACATTGACCTTCCTAAAAAGACCTCGGAAGTTGGAGTGATACGGCGCATGTTTCTTGACCCAACAGCTTCACATCTGATCATATGTACTTCACAAGGGGAAAACTATTACCTCCATACACAATCCAGGCAGCCCAGGCCCCTTTCACGACTACGAGGTGTATCGATAGAATGTATTGCCTGGAATCCCTCGTTACCGACATCCTCGACCAGGGAAATACTTATTGGGACTTCGGATGGAATGATCTATGAAGGGTATATCGAAACAGCTACGGAATTTTACCGTAAGGAGGACAAGTACCTAAAAGCCCTTATGAGGCTTCCAGATGGACCTGTTACTGGACTATGGGTGGATCTTGTTACTGGTAGACCTGACGCCAAAGAAGTTCGACGAGTAATGGTAGCTACACAAAGTCGGGTGCTTCACTTGATAGGCAAGATTGGCCGGGTGGCACATGAAGGAGGTGCATCAATATTTACACGGCTTTTTGAGACGGAACAACCCACGGTTCATGAGTTGTCTAGGATATCTACAACTGCAGCTTCTTCTCTTGTAGTGTCTCCAAATCATCCCGACTCTGCGTCTATGGAAAGTTTGACCCCAGATCGTACCTTTGCATGGTTATCATCACAAGGTGTATACTACGGTACATTAATGACTACACCTGCAACCTCGGATTTGGGTGCAAGATTGTTTACCGAGGCGAAATTGCTACCTAGATCTCAATTGCCAGCTTCAGAGAACTCGATGGGTCGCAAGAAGCCAGTTCCAGATTCAATCGATTCGATTGCGTTGACTCAATGGCATATTCTTCATCTGATTGGGGGGCGTGTTGTTGCCGTTAATCGACTTGATGATAGAGTGATATTTGATCAAGTGGTCTTGGAACCTGGCCAACAAGCACTGGGACTGTTCGCTGATCAGGAGAAGAACACATTTTGGCTCTTCACTACACAAGAAATTTATGAAATTGTTGTCACAGACGAAGATAGAGATGTGTGGAAAGTTATGCTGCAGACAGAACATTTTGATGCAGCTCTACGTTATGCTAAAGGGCCAGCTCAGAAAGATGCTGTAGCCACAGCATCTGGTGACTATCTCATTAGCAAGGGCTCATATCTCGAAGCTGCAGGGGTTTATGGAAAGAGTAGCAAACCGTTTGAACAAGTTGCACTCACATTCGTTGATAACGATCAGCAAGATGCCTTACGAAAGTATCTCCTTACAAAACTCACAACTTACAGAAAGGCCTCAATTATGCAACGCATCATGATTGCGAGTTGGCTTGTTGAGATTTTTATGTCGAAGCTTAACTCCCTTGACGATATGATCGTCACTAAAGCGGAGTTATCTGAGAATTTGAATCCCACAGAGACGAGAAATCAATTAGACACAATTCGAACTGAATATCAAGATTTCGTCACAAAATACAAGAGTGACCTTGACAAGAAGACCACCTACGATATAATCAGCAGTCACGGCAGAGAAGATGAACTCCTTTTCTATGCTAGTGCTGTAAACGATTACAATTACGTTCTCTCCTATTGGATTCAGAGAGAACGTTGGAAGGAGGCGTTGAATGTATTAAAGAAGCAGACAGCACCGGAAATCTTTTACAGATACAGCAGTGGACTCATGACACATGTAGCCACTGATCTTGTAGATATTCTTATAAGACACTCGGACTTGAAGCCTCGGAATCTCATTCCAGCCTTACTGAACTACGACAAGTATTTTCAGGGGTCTCTCTCTCAAAACCAAGCCATCCGTTACCTTCTACATGTCATCAATCACCTAAACTCAACCGATGCGGCCGTACATAATACATTAATTTCAATTTATGCCTCTCATCCATCAAAGGATGAATCGGCCCTCCTTTCATATCTCGAATCACAAGGTGATGAGCCAAGTTTTGATTCAGACTTTGCTCTTCGACTCTGCATTCAGCACTCGCGAGTTCAATCATGTGTACACATATACAGCACCATGGGACAATATCTACAAGCAGTAGAACTCGCTCTCGCACATTCAGAGATAGATCTCGCCTCACTCGTTGCCGATCGTCCTCTTTCAAATCCTCCATTACGAAAAAAACTCTGGCTCGCCGTGGCCAAAAAAGTAATTTCTCAATCAAATGGCATCAAAACCGCTATTGAATTCCTCAAACGTTGTGACCTTCTCAAAATCGAAGACTTGATTCCTTTCTTTCCAGATTTTGTCGTCATAGATGATTTCAAGGAAGAAATATGCGCAGCGCTCGAAGATTATAGTCGTAATATCGATTCTCTCAAGAAGGAAATGGACGAATCCTCTCAAACGGCTACTAATATTAAGATTGATATTGCCGCCCTCGATCAACGCTATGCAATTGTGGAACCGGGTGAAAAATGCTACGTGTGCACCTTACCGTTGCTGAGTAGACAGTTCTTTGTATTTCCTTGTCAGCATGCTTTTCATAGCGATTGCTTAGGCAAGAGAGTTATGGATCAGGTGGGAGTTAGTAAAGCAAAGAGGATTAGAGAAGTGCAGATGTCGATCAGTAAAGGCATGGTTATGGGAGCGAAGAGGGAGGCGCTGATTGCAGAGTTGGATGGTTTGGTAGCTAGTGCTTGGTAAGTTTTTCTATCATATTGGTGGCGTGTCTTGTCTTGCTAACTCAAGAAACAGTATTCTTTGTAGCGACTTTGCTATCAAACGAATTGATGAACCATTTGTTACGTCTGCTGATGATATAAATGAGTGGGCATTGTAGGTGGATATGGCATTACATATATTTAATATGCTAGTTTACCTTAGTTGATGCATTTGGGAGGAGTTTCTTTGAGCAATTAAATAGATATTTATTATGATGAAATTTTCTACAACTTTTACGCGTCTTTAAGTTTACCAAGATAGCAAATCAAGTGAAGAAAGCAATATCAAACTGACCAGCCATCACACCCACCATACTCACAGGAAACATATTACAGCTTCTGCTTATTAGCCATAGTTCTTGAAAAATCAATAATTGGACAAAGTTGTTGACTCAGCGCTACCAATTCCATCCCCTCATCAAACATCATAACTTCCATACTCAATCTTCCATCTTTAATCTCTTTCGCCTGCGCTCTCATAAACAACCACTTCGTTCCTCCCGGCGGCAACAATTTCTTAATCTCAATACTCGTCGCCAGAGAAGTAATCATCGCGGGGGCTCGGTACGATCCAGATTCCGCGTCAACAATCTTCACAACACCCATTTCTCGGTCTCTCTTCTGTTCCAGCCCTGCTTGCACGGTAGCGGCGTGTCCCCCAGGCGCCTTTTCGGGGTAAAAATTACCGAGAATGGGAAAGGAGATGTCGAGGAGGAAACTGAGGGATTCGCTTGTGAAACTTGTGGAGGAGTGCGAGGGGGTGAGCCTTTGATCGCGGATGCTGGGGGATTGGGGGGCGAGGGGCACGGAAAATCTGAGATGGGATTGCACGCGTCGGAAACTGGTGGGGCGGTAGGGCGTTTGGTAGGAGATCCAGTGCGGGCCGTTTTCGGTGGTGAGGAGGGGGGTGCAGGGACATGACTAGGCCTCCGACAATTCCTGGGGGAGGGGTTGTTAGTTAGGATTAGGAAGGGAATACTGAATGCAGGATTTGGAGATATGTCACTCACGTGGACCGAAGCTGAATGAGCTGGGTAGATCGAGCTCGCATTCTCCTTTCTTGATGCATGTGATATTTTGGGCTAGGACGTCCGGGAGGGAGGGTGGAGTTTCGATGGCGTTTTGCGACATTTTGAAGTAACCGGTGAAGAGGAAATGTTTGTCTAGATGGTTGATGAGGTTTCGAGGAGATAGTTCTGTGTTTTTTTTATAGAAATCAGATTGGAAACCGCTCTGTTTGCTAGAAATCTTAGATATGGGTACCGATGGGCATGTACCAACAATTGTTGTGGATTCCAACTGTTTGATCGATATCTGTAAACACAACAGATCCGAGACATGTTCGGGGATTACTTGAATAGCTCATAGCTGTGATAGTAAAGAACTCAATGTTACCTTTACTCAAGGCTTCTAGTAGTCTGGCCTGTAGCCCAAGGATCAAAGGCCTGATGTGTTAATCCAATTGGACTATTTACATTATTTGGAACGTTTCATTCATCTCGAACATTGCACTTTATTCAAACAATGAAGGCGCAAATTTAACGCTGCTCCTTCTTTCCTTAAGTCCCACAAGAATACTAGCTAGGTATGCAAATGAGGTATGGCGAAAGTGAAGTGAACAAAAGTTTTTATAATTATACTTCCTGCACTCCCCCGAGGGCTGTATCCTAAACTTAGGAATAATTGTATGAGGCACCTCACACACGCATGAATCCTCTACTCAAGCACAAATGATACCACGCACACTCTCAGCCATCTGTTCAACACCTTTGGTATCCCGACTATTAGTCTCGACGCTGAATCTTCTCAGTCCTCTCAGAGAACTAAGCTTGATAGCCTCCAGCATATCTTCGAAAGACTTCTGGATCAGCTCATCGCTAAAAAAGTCATTGTTGTAACATTGCAGTAGATCGAAGTCCATCCTCAACCTTAAGTTCTGCAATCCTTCCAATCCTTCCAATATCTCTAAACACATTTTCCATCCCGAAAACTTTACTATTGGGCGAAGCAGGCTCGAATTTGCAGTAACCATAGATGCATTAACATCTATTTGTAGAGATTTTATCGATTTGAGCCTTGATGGAATAACGGTCTGTGAAAGGTAAAGTAATGTCTCGGGATTATTGATATCAAACGTGTTGCAGGAATACAAAACGGGAATTCCTTGGTTGTATAACTGGCGGCATGTGAGAAGAACAGCGAGGCAAGAATCAGAACGTGTGTAGAATGGGGAGGACGTTCTTTTATAGTAGCGCATCCATTCAGATGCCATGTAGTTTCGTCTTTGGGCACTAGGAATGCAGGAGCGTACAATATCGTATTGAGAATTGGCTGCATGGTCGACATCATAAGGCTCCTTACAGCGAATGTGTCCTAATCGACGACGACATTGGATTAGATGAAATGTGTTCCCGCCCAGAACCTCCAGTAGAATCTTTTCCAGAATCTCGGGTGGTAGTTGAAGGAGGCGTGCCGGTGTTTTTCTATCTCTCCTCCAAGTCGAAAATACATTGGCAAAATCCCTCCTCCGTTCGGTGGACTCGAGAGATAGTTCTCGCTTTCTCCTCTCTTCCAAGGGCCTGGGTTGATCCCTGATTTTCTTTTTACGGGCTTTGGCCACCTCTTTTCTTCGTGCTTCCTGAATTCGTTGGGTATTAGATGGCTGGAAGCCACCTGTGCAGATGACACAACAGGTAATTGGGAAACAGACGACTCCTAGCAGGACAACGAGAGCGGAGGCGAGAAAAGAGGGCATCTGCTTGGACGTCATAATGAGCAGTCTGTAGGGGCGAGTAACCGGACCGGGTTGGTGTTTCTACCAATATTCAACACAATTCAAGGCTCAAAGGTATTAACATTCAAAAAGCTGCGAATTTTTGAACATGGGTCAATGGCAATCACTTGGGTATTTTTGGTGTATTGAATGATTTGACTTGAAATAGGTTATAAGATTGAACGTATCCCGCAGATTCCAAAACCTCGGCCGCGGCTTGAATGATAGGAATTCGGATACGGAGATGTTACATGGGAAGCCTTAAAAGAACTACTGAGCGAGATGATGTAGTGATGTGGCACTGTTTACACCAACACAGCGAATCACTCAAATGCTTTACGCAAGGCAGATTGATACTGGGTGTCCAATGTCAAATATATGCATACCTAGTAGCTGAAAAAGAAACCAATAGACAACGAATTCGACCACTTCTTGGCTTGTTAAATCACGCAATGTAGGCTGGGTAAAGGTTGTGCTAGTGGCTCACCAGGAGCAGGGGAGTTCGTGAATAAGGAGCACTTATAGGTTACTGACCCGGGTCTTCTCGATACCTACTTCCTCAAACTAATGAGAATGTCTCAGACAACACTTGTATATGTCATTTGGAAATGCTGATGAAGAAAAACTCTTTTGAATTGGCCTTGAATATTTCTGATATCGGTGCGATGTTGTTAACAGGCTTTAAATTTAGAGATGAATGGAAATATACCTGGTAGTTTAGTCTGCGTCCTAGCTTTGCTAGCCTATGGAGACGTGTGGCACAAAAGTAAACCATGTGGCGGTGCATTGACCTCAGCCTTAAACTTTTCGAAGCTCTCAATCCTATCTCAGAACCATAACAACCACATCTATCATCAAAATGGCCGAAGTCGAAATCGCAAGTCCTCCAACCATGGCTCCAGTCACTGAAGCTCCGGAGGAAACTTCTACAGCCCTTACCACTACGAACAATGAAGCAGGCGCACCCGCCGAGCGCAAAGTTAAGAAAATCATCCGTCGAAAAAAGCGTCCAGCGCGTCCCCAAGTCGATCCCTCGACCCTGAAGAGCGAGCCTCCTCCACAAACTGGTACTATCTTCAATATCTGGTATAACAAATGGTCAGGAGGTGATAGGGAGGATAAGTATCTTTCGAAAACAGCTGCTGCGGGACGTTGCAACATTGCGAATGATACTGGATACACTAAAGCCGACAAAGTGACAGGCAGTTACTTCTGTTTATTTTTTGCAAGAGGGATCTGTCCAAAAGGTCAAGAATGTGAATATCTACATCGATTACCAGGAATTCATGATATGTTTAATCCGAACGTCGATGTATTTGGTCGCGATAAACACTCGGATTATAGAGACGATATGGGAGGTACAGGAAGTTTCATGAGGCAGAATAGGACGATTTATGTGGGAAGGATACATGCCAGTGATGATATTGAAGAGATTGTTGCGCGACATTTTGCCGAATGGGGTCAAGTTGAGAGGAGTAAGTTCTTTCTTTTCTGTCTCAAATGAGGCAATGAACATATGCTAATCTGTATTAGTCCGTGTTCTGAATACGAGAGGTGTCGCTTTTATCACATATTCCAATGAGGCCAATGCGCAGTTTGCGAAAGAAGCAATGGCACATCAATCTTTAGACCATAATGAAATCCTAAACGTACGCTGGGCGACAGCCGACCCGAATCCAATGGCACAAGCACGAGAGGTGCGGAGAATAGAGGAGCAAGCTGCGGAAGCTGTTCGAAGGGCACTACCTGCAGAGTTTGTGGCAGAAATAGAGGGTCGTGACCCGGAAGCGCGAAAACGTAAGAGGATAGAAGGAGGTTTTGGATTAGCAGGTTATGAGGCGCCTGATGACGTCTATTTTGCTAGAGGTGCCAATGCGGTAAATCCGGTGGGTAGACAGGGACTCGAGTTAGAAGAGGAGCAAAGACTCATGCTCGAAGCGGATGCCTACGAACAGACGGAACAGAAAGAGGAGAGTGGAGGTATATTTTCCAGTAGTACTTTGGCGGCATTAGAAAGTGCCAAGGGGTCAATTGCGACGAAACCAAAGCCCACAGCATCCGCAGGACCATTGGTAGCTTATGATAGTGATAGTGATTAAATGGGGATAATTGGAGTTTAGGAGTCGGCCAACTATCGTAGTATGGCCATGTTATACTGTATAATATTCGGTCGCTTAGACGAGCCACAATCATAGGAGCATTGTCTCAGCTGTGAATGCAGAAGCCATGAGAAAAAAATATGAACACAATATACTCGTATCTCATAATGTAATTATACAACCATCAGCTATTGAAAATTCTCGAATACAACATTTCATGCCTTCCAATCCATAGATCCATAACCGGTACACTTTGACCCGCATCTTCAACCTTGGTATTCCATTCCCTCTCAATAGCTTCTTTGATTCCTATTTGCACTTCTCCACTCGCCAAAACCTTCTGAGCATGGTAGGGTCCAAACATACTGGCTCTCACCGCAGCCGAAAGCAATGCTTTCACATGACTTAACATAAATACATAAGCTGTTTGTTCTAGACTCATTCCTACAGTCGATGTAATGGCGCCAAACAAAGGAGCAAGATGAGCTGATACGGGCGGTATTTCTCCAGATGTAGTTTTAGGTGCGGAAGATATAGATTTCAACAGCATGGAGAATTCCTTCAATGTATCAACCCCATCGACCGGAGCGGAAGTAGTCAACCCTGTAGACAAAGCAGAGGAAAATGATCGATCCCAGATAGACAACAAAGCTCTTCCCTGCGCAATCGAAGCACGTCTTCCTACGGTGCACATGATCGATGCATCTTGAGCATCATCTAGATCAACCAAATCTCTTGGGTTTCGATGCGCAGCGAGTACGAATGGGAGAGTGGTAGATGCATAGGAAGACAGTGAGAAGGCCAAGAAATCCGGGAATGACGATCTGGGCTTTGTGTGCGCGAGGTAGGATTCTAGACCACTACTGAAGGCGAATGAACCGAGTGGGAGGGCAGAATCGGAGAGGAGGAGAAGGAAATGGTTGGACTGGGGAGAGAGGACTAGGGGTTGATTAGAAAGTCTTCCATCCAAAGAGACGAGCATGCTCTCACCATTATCGATAGCAATCGGATCTCTATTTTTAGATGGTGGAGAGGATGAAGTTCGATCGCCTAATCGGGCTTTTGCAGCTGCTAGTTTCTTTTCCAGTTCGTGAATCTCATCCTCTATATCCCGAGATTCACTCCCTATATCCTGAGACTCCACTTGAAGACTCATTGGGATATCATTCCGCCAGATAACATGTGTGGTTGAAGTGCGTGCCGATAACCATATCAAGTAACAAATCAGAAGTGGCTTTAAGCATATTTTAAAGTGTGGCTGTGGTGGAGACTAGGTTATAAATCCAACGGATCCAGCCGTTTGTCAATGTTTCATCTCTCGAACGACTTTGGAAATTAATTCAAAGAAGCACTTCTAATAAGATCTGACTGATTTCGATTATTGGTCGAACTTTACCGTAAAGCCTGGTTAAATCTCACTCATACCAAACAATCTCCACAAAACCTTATGCACACTCGCAAATTTTTATCTATTCTTATATGTATTTTTGGAGGGTGGCCCAGCTCAATTCCTCCATGTTTCGGAAATTTTGACGAGTACAGGATTCTCTCACTGCGCATCCTCTCACGCGTTGCAGACTTTCTCTGGCTGCCGTTCGAGCTACTGATGTTCTACACTGATGTTGTTTACTGTTGAGAATTGGGTCATCGGAAATGTATCACAGCATGAATCACATGCATATTCATTAAATAGGCGTGTGTTGTCTACCTATCCAGCACGTACGACGTTGTCGGTGCCAAGGCAGCATCCGTCAAAATTCGGACCACTTACCTAATTCGAGAAGGCTGTCAAAATTTCTTATACTTGACTGAGTCACACATGCACATATTCATACCTCTAAGCGCCCAAACCAATTACACTGCAGCAAGATTCATTTCATAACTTGATATTGGAGAACAGTTTCGTCGATTGTTTACCGATTCTGGGATAGTTCATGACACGCTGTGCCGCAATCCCTCAGTAAGACTCCTTGCTCACTGTGCAGGCTGTGTTCATGGAGGCGGGGTTCTCCCTATGAGATTCTTACCTTGCCCTATGTTACTTAAATCTTATCCTCAGCGATATGGCAATGCCTAGTCTCAGCCTAGCGACCTTGACTCACTTCCCTGCTAGACTTTGTGAAGCTTGACTATATAATATCCAGTGTACTCAACCAAGTGGCCTTTTCTCAATCAATTCATATATAAGTACTTTAAAACTTCAATATAATTAGCATCCTGCACACAAAGCAACATGATTGTCACTTTGGCACTCCGTGTTCTTCAGGTACGCCTCTTTTTGGACTTTGTATTTCTGAACCTGTTTCACTGACCTTAAATAGATGTTGTTCGCTGCCGTTGTTCTGGCCTTGTCTGTAGTATTGATCAAAGGTTATGGTCCGGGCCATTCCTGGTCTCTCATTTCCTACGGGGCATTCTGTGGCGGAGCAGCGATTCTTATCGCAGCAATTGGTGTAGCAGCTTGTTTTGTTGAAGCTCTACAAGGAATAATAATGCTCGTTCTCGATGGAATTGCAACATTCTTTCTCCTTGCTGGTGGAATTGTAAGTCACCTGGCATTATATTGACTGTTGAGTTGTTACTAATCAATCTCTGCGTAGGCATACGCCGCAACGATCAAGGTCGGCAGCTGCGGTGACTTTTATGGTTACGTTAATAACCATAATAATCCATTTGGCTTTAGTCCCTACAAATATCCGAGAGGACTTACCATTCAAAAAGCCATCGATGATGCAACGGGTAGATGTCGAGAAACTCAAGCAAGCACAGCCTTTCTTTGGTTCACAACGGCATGTTTTGTTGGAACGACTGCTGTCCACTTCTTGAGCAGCAAACGTGGCGGTGGTGCTGCGAGCTATCCTTAGACTTTTCAAGGTGAAATATGCGAAGTAGTCGTAGGACTGTGATGGACTGTGATGGACTTTAATGACGTTTATGAAATAATGGGAATAGTGATATCAATGGCGTTCAATCAATTTCAACCACAGGTCAGATATGATAAGAGGTCAAGAACACTACCGAAGAAAACATATTATAGTTGCAATGTAGAATATCCATTACTGTAACTAGTCCAATAGTGTCAATTAAGATAAAAGATCTCAATTACTGTGAAGACGATGGGGTAGCATCGGGGACACTTGAAGCAGTACCAACGTAATCCTGCAAGCATGTGAGCATTGTAATCACTCCATTGAAAAAAAAATATCTTACCTGAATGTTTGAGGAATTTCCTGGTAGCTCCACTAAGTCTTCGAATTGCCCAAGAATGGCAGCGAAATTTAAAGCATATGGACTGCAGGAAAACCTGCCACGAAGGTCAACAATTGATTAGAGAGATACTTTGACCCTTGACAGTTTTCGTTACTATAACCTTTAATAAAAAGCAACCTACATTTGTCCAACCTCATCCGATAATACGTCAGACCTCTCGGTGACCTCGGCGCCAAAGCTAGAAGTTTTGAGACTATTTGAGAAGACAGGCTTGATTCCAATCTGTAAAGAGAATGGTGCTTTCGCTACTGGCTGTTCAACCAAGAAGACAAAGGTGAATTCTCTAGGGAGCCCAGTACACTGTTGCTCGTTCTCTTCAAGCGACCAAACAAGTTTGCTGCTCTGCAGTCCTTCAGCAGATCGAGTTGAGCCCTGTATCTTTAACATATTACCGATGACCTTTGATCTATCGTATTCAGTAGATGGAGTGACCGTTGCAGTCGCTGGCGTAGAGACCCCTAGCGTTGCACCTGAAAGCAAGTTAGAAACGTTTCTTAAACGATCGAACTCAGATATCTCAATAGAATAGTCTAGACTGTGACTACAGAATGACGGCTTGTTGATTATTCAGTCTACCAGCGAGCCTGTCTCAAGAAAGTTATAAAGTTTCGGACTTGCATTGCAGTCCGAACTATTGGAAACTGCGATTTATGCCTAAGTTTCTCTCACTGATCGACCAGATTCATGTGTTCCTGGTGTCATCGAAGTATAGCTCTATTACTTACCCAAGGAGAAAGTCCAATGCAAATTCTCTGTCGAATATCGGCCAAAAGCAATATGCGGAGCAAATTTGATAATCCTCAGAGGTTGATTTGTAGTCTTCCCCCCTATAGCTTTAAAAGCTTGTATGCTAATCTGAGCTCTTTTAAACCTATACTCAACCGAGTGCATGGGATGAAAAACAAAAGTAACGGCTACAAAGGTGACATTGTGTGGTGGGGGTCCATAGAGACTCAATCGTTTCCCCGCATCGTAGACTCCATGATGAAGGCGTGTAAGACTAGCAGAGATGAATGCCTCCTCGTGATGGTATTCGTGCTCAAGCAGAGATTTCTAAAAAACTTGGTAGCGGTGGTCAGGCAAATCAGGGTTGGCTTTTTGTTGTTGTTTGGTGGATACGGGATTGTCGTTTGGGGAAGGTATGCCCAAAGGAGCATTTTCAGAGTTCTGAGGCATTGTATTGAAATGAAACAAAAATATGAGAGAGTAGATATGGAAATTCAAGATAGGATAATCAGGAGAATGACCTGGATTTTAACGCTGTGAGTCCTCAAGCTAGCATGTAAAGTTATTGACTATAGATCAAGTGTATTATTCATAAGGTTGTAAGTAGCTAAGAGTAAAATATATAAAGTAGTAGAATATACTAGCGTACAATGATACAGCCATGCTCGTATATGTGCACGTGACTTCTAACAAAAGTAACAACTACCTTTGTATTTGGTCCGGATCGTGTGTGACCAATAGACAGAATACGTAGCCTAGGTGTGTGATGTACGTAGCTTTCCACCAGGGACAAGCGCCTGCAGGTTCCGATAACCTTGCCAATATAGTGAGTGGTCCACTAAGTACCGCCTGCTGAAAGCAAGCTCCGCCAGGGATTCCAACAGCCCGGACTGCACATCAACATTGAAAGGTCTTCCATTTCCTGAACACAATTGAAACATTTAAATCGTTCAAAAGATCAAGTCCACTTGAACATTGACTCTTCTGGATATTGTCACACCTAATGTGCAAGTCTGGACTCTTTGACACTTCGAGTGCTGTTGAATGCTTGAGACTGTAGCCTTTGGAGTAGCTGATGTCAAAACGAGTATTGCGGTTTTGAGAAGCATGTAATTGAGACGTTAGACAACAATCTTGTGATTCTCGAATGTCAAACTACGACCATAGAGAGCATAAAAGAATATGGAACATGTAGATAACCTTATAGACACATGGCACTGAATCATATCAGATCGAACTGAGGGGAAGTTGTATCTGATATCAGTGGTGATTTTTTTTGTTCGATTTCACCAGAACAATTAGAACCTCGGAGCCCGGCAAATTCCACCGAACAACCTTCAAAGCTATCAACACCACCAGATTTGAAGTTCAGAGAGCTACACCAATAAATTCCATCATTTTGCGATGTCTTCCGATGCCCCCCTCGAGATAGCATCTACAATCCAAAGTGCCTCAATAAAGCGCGATCCGTCTCCGAACCATGACATAAACCCCACTACCACCGCCTCCAGCAAAGAGCCCGTCACTGTTCATCCAGACTACGTATTCGATGATAAAGATGGTATCGATGGCGAGGAAGAAATAGAAGATATCCCCTACGATGTTATAAGACCATTGCCACGGCGTGCGAGTTTCCCACCAATACCCGATTTACGATTTGAGCAGAGTTATTTGGCTAGTATTGCACATGCGGATTCGTATTGGAAGGTTGCTTTCATAACGATTAGAGATCAAGTATGTTTTTTGTTTCCCCGGATCTGTTTATTCTTCATTTTAAATATTCGGAACGTGCAGGCTAATTCTTATGTCTAGGTCTGCATGCCACTCATTCAAGGCATTGCCGTAACCCTTCTCTGGGCTGGCTGGAAACATTGGAACAAGAACGCCAAACTCAGTGGCAACAGTGCCGGCGCCCGAGTCCGTCGATGGTGGTACACGGTTAATAACTGGCCGATTAAGGAGAAGATCGCAGAGATCGGAAAGAGTGCGAAATTGGCCGCGGAAATGGGGGATGTGAGTCCCCTTGCGATGCTTTATTAATTTTTTCGTTGCTGATGGATTTGGGCAGTATTATAAGAACCAAGCTTCTGCTGGAGATTGAGCTGACGAATGATGAATGGGGTGTTTTGAGAGATGGAATGGGCATTTGCATGGATGGCGTTTCGGACAGTTCATTGAAACAATACTGGTGTACATATTGAGGTCTTCGAGTAGATGGAACTACACATTGTGCAGCACGCATTTGACGTATTGGGATAGCAAAAAGCTCCGAACCAACTCGATGCATTATCTCATTACAACACACGATCTATCAATCTACAAGTATCAGGCTCTTGGAGATCGATTTTGGTAGGATGGAGAAGACATGTGGGCGTATAAAACTATAGTGCAATAGTTCTGAGATTTTCTCCATTCTGTCATGAGCTAATACTAGCATAAATACTCACGTTAATATGCCTTGGAAGATAATTATGCATATCGAAGAACACAATCATACCCAATAATCAGCTTTAGTAGCTCCCACCCAAGCAAGCCACCCTCCCTTTATCTTTACGCCTTTTGTCAATAATAACACCTTTTTCCATACCCGCTATCATGAACAAGTATTATAACATTAAGAACCACCATAGCCGACATTGATTGATGGTGGTAGGGTGGAAGCTTTCTCGGGACTACCACGGAAAGTGAGAGTAGGCGAGAGTTGAGTTTGTATTGATTTCGTCGTGATGGAAATCGGCTTCATTTTCTTATCGGCTTCGGCCAAAATAGCCTTCCCTTCACTGGTGACTTCTGTAGGTGTATATGGGCTTACATCCTGTCGGGGAGCCACGATGTCCGAATTTGATTTGGACTTTGGGCTTAGATGAAGTTTGATCGTAGATTTTTGCTCCGGGGTTGGAGTTTTGACTGGGAGCTTGACAATTAAACTCTTCTTCTCTTCGTCATCGTCCATTTGTTCAATTTCATCGGTCTCCTCTTCGGGCTCTTCAATATCGCTTGCTAGCGATACTTGATCATCGTCTTCCTCATCATCGCCATAATCTTGCTCACTAGCATCATCTTCCTCATCGTCGTCCATCTCATCCACTGAATTATAACCTTCAATGTGCTTTCCCTTAGAAGCCCAATCGCGACCACGACTGGAAGCACCAGCACGGCGTGGTCTAGAAGTCACATCTTCTGACTCCTCATCCAGTTCGACATCTCCACGGCTATCTGCAACAGCATGCGTTCCACCGATAACGCTTTCACCATACAGTCCACCAACACGAGATCTGACCTGACGACCACTTAACGTAACAGTAGGCCCCGCTGGCTCAGCTGGGGTGTGGCTGCCAGTGTTTCGAGTAGAACGACGGGATCCGGTAGTGTCAGAAAAGACCTCATCTTCATCGTCTGAATACGTGTACTTCATGCGCTTTCCTCTGGTACGACCTTCATACATCGAGAAGTTTGGCTCAGGACGTTTAAATTGCTCCTTACGAGCTTGACGATATTCTCTTCTCTTTCGTTTCTGTGGCATTATTAGTAATCTTGAAAATGGGAGAAGGTGTCGATACTAGGAAAAACATACCTCTTCAGTCGCCTCAAAACGTGGAACTGCCGCGAGCATTTTCCCACTCAGCGTTCGGGCTTTTTGGCCACCATCGTCTTTGAGTAGTTTCTCAGCTAACAATTTCAACTCATCAATATCACTTGCAACGCTCCACCAAGTTCTCTTCAAGCCGGTATGGTTGCTCTCTCTGTAAACTCTAAAATGTGTGTCGTCCAGACCTTCTACTAAATAGTAACGACGTCTATCGGCATCTGATCCCCATGGCTGTACAGAAAGTGGTTGGTTCAAATCATCTTCATGGCGATTTTGCTTGTAGGAGGCTGTAATCATACCTTTAACCACATCGGAGGAGGCTAAAGACCAGAGTATGAGGGTACGTAACAGAGTAAGCTATAATTCAAAATCAGCAAGGCCCAATCCTTCCGTAGACATTGTATGAGCGACCTACCCGCTCTGTAGGAGACATAGAAGTGAATGTTGCCCCTCCAGATAGAGGGTTCTTGCTCTCCCAGTCCTTCGCCCATTGTAGTTTATGTGTTTGAACGGCCTCCTCCAGAGCACGGTTATAATGTCCAGCTCTATGTTCGATAAGTGATTAGCCATTGATTCTGCAGAAACTGCGGAGTAATGCGAGCCACAGCACATATGTCGCAAATATGACCTACTTCACATCCTGCTTTCTATTTAAGAGAAGCCCCAATAATGCGCAAAGAAATTGCTCCGCATGCTCTCCAGGCGTAGTACCAACAACAGCGTGCTCTAGTTCTTGAGGTCCAAAGTTGGGTAGGGATTTTGGGAACACTTCAGTGAACCGGGCACGGAACATAACGATAAACTGCATAGAATTTGTGTTAGCGACCATTGAACACCGCAACCACGCGATTTGTACGTGTAAAATCCTCTAGTACGCGACGATAAGAGTTATACGTACGGCGATATCTGGATTGTCTGCTAAGACATATTCATGGGGTGGTGATGGCTCTCTCTTTGGTCGTGGTGGAGAAGCCTCAATTTTACGTGCAGCAGTTGGTTTTGGGGCCTTTGAGAAGAATTTAAGAATGCCATCTTTTTTGGTTAATTGTAAACTTTCATCGTCAGATGGTACAGAGGAGAGATCCGAAGAGTCGTCAGAAGATGCCATGTTGTGATTGAGTTGTGGTGTTCTGATATTCTAAGATTCTGAGATTCTTAGGTTGTTTGATAAGAAGCTTTTTAGATGATGAAGTCAGAGGAAGCTCAAAGATATTGCCGACAAGCGCGACTTGAGATTTATTGGTCTAAGCATTCTGTCACGCACGTACAACACAAAGAGACATCAGGCAAGCGGTGAATAAGGTACCAGCAGTCTTTCTATTAGTCCTATAGTACGATTCGATATTTCCGAGCATTCTTTGATACCACCTAACCCCCATGTCATATACCACGTTTGTCTCTCCCCACAAAGTTCATTCTTTTCCAACTTCCACCAACGTTAACTGCTCAAATCGTAACTCAAGCGCTGGTCTTTTTGCCCCGCCCAACCATCGCAATTGTCTGACGTATTATGGTCGGTAGGTAGTATCCTCTTTGGTGAAGCACAAAATTTCGTATCCATAGAAACTCGCTCCAACACTAATCCCTTTTACCTTATGTATTTACCAATGTTTCATATTCAAGAAGAAATTGGATTGTTGTTTGACGCCAGGATGGAAATTCGGCAATGCCATGTAAGGGAACAACCACCCATACTCGCTTACCAAGAAACTCAATGGAATAAATTTTGGACTCACCAGGCTCGAAATTTTGAAGATATAAAAATAAAGAAATCTGTAAAACATACTACTTGCCGTGCGGAATTCGTGTGCGATCGGGTAGCCCCTCCTTCACAATTGGCAACTGGATTTTGGTATGAATATGGAAATAAATACATAAAGAGATAATAGTATGTATCTGACGAAGAATTGTTGGGACTGTTGGATTGAACAGTATTGATTAAGACGTCGAACGCTAAGTTGTGATTGGTCTTGCGCCCGGGGGTTTAAATGGTGTCGAAAGTATCTGAACGGCCGAATATATAACTGTCCACAACTGAAATCCTGCAACGTCATGTCTCTCTAGCTTAAAGCAAAGTTTGAATCAATGAAGCCCAGTTGATTGTTGAAATGATTTCGGACATTGAAAACATACCTGTGGTTGAAACGTGAACTTAGAGGAAAAGAGAAAATATCCACACCTGTCATTTTACATTAATCCCACGTATCTTGCGCGCATAAAGCCCGGCCAAATTTGGGGAGAACCCCAACTTCTCAATTGTTCAAATGACTTGGGATATTTCAGTTGTTCAAATGACTTGGGACATTGAAAATGTGTCCACGGTAGTAGCTCGGGACCCAGAACGGTGAGGGAGACAACAAAATTTCCGCAACACTCCAGAAATTGCACATACAACCAGTTCGTGAAGTTCAAGCCGTGGACAGTACAATGGGCAGAAGTGATTCCCAATGGTTGTCATAATCTTGGACTTTGAAAAGCCTGATATCTGGTCGCGATTTTCGCACCCCGCAATTCCTCGCTGCGTAGGGCACATGGCTCAAACGGCTTAGCTCTGCACCATCCATGCAATTCATCAACTTCGAAAATCCACAAAGTCATGAGGTACTACACAATCACAACGAAAAGTGGTAATAATGAAAACACTTTTGGAGAACTAGGGAGAAACTGGAGATCGCTTCAGAACACTATCCGAAGGCCCGAAAAATCCCCAATGAATTCACAAGCTTGTAGATACCACCGACTGAAACGTGTGCAGTGCTTGAATCGATTAATACGACATGAGTTCTGGGTGATATACGATGCAGGACACAAGATAAAACGTTGAGGGAAGAAAGCCATGGTTGACACCGAGATAGTCCTAAACCAACTCAAACAATAATACCAGTCCTCAATGTTTACCTTCAATTAGTACATTGTATCGCCTTTGATTGTCGGGCTGTGATTCATGACATTGGAATTCATATGTTGAGGTGGATTTTGGGTCAGTATCGACAGTCGTCTATAGAAATATCCACTAGCGTATCCTTGTAACAGCAGCCTTAAATTACTCATCTAGAACTTCAGGCCAAATTTCGATCCTTTTCAGGACTAGCGCGGTCGCTTATCATTTTTGGCAGGCACACACTGGAAATATTCGTTCCTTCCTCTATTGAAAGTTCTTGAAGTTCTCCGTCGACAATTAACAATCCATCGCCAACAACGTCAAGATGGGGTACGTACACTTGAGATTCTACTATTCCTTTCAATATGCCATTCGAAATACTCTGGCTCCCTTTTTTCAGGGAATTGATGCGGCAAAAAGCGGAGGAGGGGTGTAGACTTCACCTCCACAGCCAATTCTTGACGGATTGGGTCGACGACGACATATTCTTGAATCGCAGAACTCTAGCTAACATAACAATCGAACAGACGCGTGATTAGAAACCAAAGAAAGGGTCGTGGCTCGATCTTCACAGCCAACACCAGATTGAACAAGGCACCTGCTCAGTTCAGAACTCTCGATTATGCTGAGAGACACGGTTACGTCCGTGGTGTCGTAAAGGACATCATCCACGACCCAGGACGTGGTGCTCCCCTCGCCAAGGTTGTCTTCCGCGATCCATACAGATTCAAGCTCCACACCGAGACTTTCATCGCCAACGAAGGAATGTACACTGGACAATTCATCTACGCTGGAAAGAACGCCAACCTCACAGTCGGAAACGTTCTCCCTCTCGGATCTGTTCCAGAAGGTACCGTTATCTCCAACGTTGAGGAGAAGGCAGGCGACCGTGGTGCGTTGGGACGTACCTCTGGTAACTATGTTACTGTTATCGGACACAACCCTGATGAGGGCAAGACCCGTGTCAAGCTCCCATCCGGTGCCAAGAAGGTCATCAAGAGCAGTGCCCGTGGAATGATCGGTATTGTTGCTGGTGGTGGAAGAACCGACAAACCTCTCTTGAGTACGTTTTGAAAGGCCCAATCGACAATAAGTGATATGGAAAGTTTGGTATACTGATTTTTTTTACAGAGGCATCCCGTGCTAAGCACAAGTTCGCCGTCAAGCGTAACTCATGGCCAAAGACTCGTGGTGTTGCCATGAACCCTGTTGACCATCCTCACGGAGTATGTAAAATTTGCCATTTATGCCAGAATCAAGCGCTAACAAGAAACAGGGTGGTAACCATCAACATATTGGTAAGGCATCCACTATCTCAAGATACGCTGCACAAGGTCAAAAGGCTGGTCTCATTGCTGCGAGAAGAACTGGTCTGTTACGTGGTACCCAAAAGGTCAAGGATTGAGCGAGTTGAGGGGATTTTCATTGCTTCGGATATGTTGGGCCTGCATCTTTGTAATTTGGGATGGATCTCAACGAGGATGACAGAAAAGAATTCTACCAAACAATCTTGTGTGCTCTGGCATGATTTACTAGTGATCAGGAGATCGTGATGGCATGTTAACAGGCACTAAACAAAATGAATTGATGGCTTTTCTACCAACTTGAATCCAAAAATTTGAACCTCGTAATATTCAATGACTAGATTATTATTGCACAAGGACATACATTTATTCTGTGATTTCACAAGCACCCTTATTTATTCTGTGAACTATAAGAGCAATACTGCTTGGCTCCCATTATGACCTACTTTAGAGGATTGGTTCCTCGCAGTGGGTCTTTGTTCCTCGGAAGCCGAGCCCAATTTCAGCCCCACCACATCTTTCTCACCACGCCGTAACCCCGCCATTAAAATATAACAACTTAAAATATACCATCAGAGCTAAAGTAACGATGTCTGGAATTAAAGAATACGCCCTCCTTTGCTTGGAGAACCCATTGCTTGGTAAGTAGAGTTATGTTATAACCTCAACTATTTCTCAGTGTCTCACCTATGGACGTACAATCAACATGTAGAGCTCTCATCAGCTTCGAGTGTAGAGAATTTCGAGATTCGAGTCTATCCATTCTTGAGGGAAAAAAGCTATCTCTATCTAAGCTTTCAACTTATCTTTTGCGAATATACCTATCCAGCTGAGGCTAACTCTATCTCCAGATATCCAAGCCCAAGGAAACCAAGCTCTCCTCGACAAATACGGCCTCAAGCCTAACGATGCCATCCTCGCTGAAGAAAAACACGCCGCCATCTACGAGGATCTCCTCAACAACTACTCCGCCAAATTGATTGCCGGAGGTGGAGCCCAAAACACTGCTCGTGGAGCCCAATACATTCTCCCACCCAACAGCGTTGTATTCCTCGGTGGAGTCGGCGACGACAAATATGCCGCCATCTTGCACGATGCTGTCAAGACCGCCGGTCTCCGCGTTGAATACCGCGTTGACAAGACCCAACCCACCGGACGCTGTGGAGTTGTGATCACTGACCACAACCGATCCATGTGTACCGATTTGGGCGCTGCCAACCACTACGACTTGGAGCACTTGAAGTCCCCCGAGGTCTGGAAGTTGGTTGAGAATGCTACACACTACTTTGTCGGTGGATATCATTTGACCGTTTGCCCACCAGCTATCCAAGCTCTTGCTGAAGAGGCTGCCAAGAACAACAAGGCATTTGTCTTCTCCCTCTCTGCACCATTTATCTCTCAGTTCTTCAAGGAGCCTCTTGATGCTACTGCTCCTTACTGGGATTATGTCATTGGTAACGAGACTGAGGCTTTGGCATGGGCTGAAAGCCATGGTGTCGAGTCCAAGGATATCAAGGAGATTGCTAAGGCATTGGCTGCTTTGCCAAAGGAGAACAAGAAGAGAGAGAGAGTTGCTATTATCACCCAAGGAACTCTTCCTACTGTTGTCGCTGTCAACGGACAAGATGTTAAGGAATATCCTGTCCATGCCATCGACAAGAACTTGATCAACGATACCACAGGTGCAGGAGATGCTTTCGCTGCTGGCTTTACTGCTGGTTTGGTTGCTGGAGAACCTCTCGATAAGTGCGTTGATCAAGGACAATGGTTAGCTAAGTTGAGCATTCAGGAGTTGGGCCCTTCGTAAGTCTTCCATTCATTTCATACATGCACATTACATTGTCAAAAATTGGTGTACAATTTCATCAAATTGTCTAGATTACAGACTAACGATATTTGCAGATTCCCCTTCCCTAAGCAGACTTACAAGCCTACCAGCCAATAGATACCTATAAGCTATTTCCCATTCTGATTCTAGACGGCGTTCAGGTGATGGTTTCAACAACAGGAGCGTCTACAATCGAAATGATGTAGTGCATGATGCATTGACCTTACGATCCTCCACGATCAATTCATAGAGCTAGCGTGTTTTTTAGAAACCCAATAAAAAGTTATTTACTGATATCTGTTTTGATAACTCTCAGTTACAGCTTCTGACTGCGATTTTCTTACAATGTGCCCATGACATCTGCCTACTGATGATTCCTGATGATAACCTGGACTATGTAAGAGTAAAACTATCTTACTGGTTAGTGACGACAGACGCAAGACGGTGTCGGATGGAGATGTGGATGTGGATGTGGATGATGAGGATATTAGATTGGTGGGTTGTAATGAACCTTCAATGATTCATGATAATGAATTGAATTCAGCCTCGGTGACCTTGTCCAGCGGGGGGTGTATGGTTGTAATTTTCATTCTCAGTCTGACTGTTCCAAATTGAACTCTGTAACATTGTACTTCGATCAAATTCGCTAGCACCTGTATAGATACCACTATCATGGCCATTATAGGATGGGCGACCCAAGGTTCTACCGTAGTATGCCTTTGGTGGTGAGTTGTTTGCGTAGATGCTGCTGTTTGTTGAAAACCCCGATGATGAGATTGACATGGGTCCGAAATGCTTTGACAGTGACTCCTGCAACATTTGGTTGACTGGCGTGGAGGCGTCAAAAGATGACATCTGGTTCCTGACATTATTCGCAACACCATTTGTGCCTCGTTGTTGCATTCCAGTCATGTTGTCGAGGGCCGCAACAGCAGCAAGCTGATCTTTACTGGTTGAGTAATTCATTGATGAAAATTCACCAGAGCTTGATGACTTTTCGGGACTGATGGGTCGAAGCTCATTAGGTTTGGGTGTGAAGGGCGAGCCCCAGATTCCAGGTAGACTTGGAAAGCCTTTGGTGGGTGTTATATGGTTACTTGCCAATGGACGTGTTCTTTCAGAGCCAATAGGCGCAAATACCGCATTTGCAGTAGAGCTGCTCATACCATAAGATGTATCTTCGCTAGGAGCAAGACTTGCAGGCTCAAGTAAATCGTCCACCATGCGACTCATTTCGTTATCCATAATGCCCAAAGAGTCCGATACTACAGCCACCTCGTTGCCGGTGTTCGTGTCGTTCTGCACAGCGTATGTAGGTTTCGCTGGCTGACTTGGTATAGCAGAGTCATTTGATGGGGGTACGATAGCACTTTCAGTACCGTAGACAAATCTGCCATCATCGATCATCATAATTGGACACGGTTGTTCAAAATGGAGAGCCATGCCAGCTCGTAAGATATCCCGGATACGAGCATAATTCTCGTTATGGGATTGCCGAATGATACCATCGGAGATACGAGCTTTCAAAAAGCCATCATCTTTATTATAGAGACTGTATTCTTCCAGACCATCTGGTAAATCCCGGAGAGGCTTAAATCCGAGTGTCTGTTCGTCTTCAGGCAACAAATACGAAAGACAAGGAAGCGATGCGACAGGAAAGAAGCTGACGAGGGCGGAAAGTGCATCTGCGGCTGTCTTCCACATTCTTTGAATATGTCCAATTAATGGGCCTGTGGACTCCCGGTCAACTCCATCTCCAAGACCGACAAGAAGAAGACGTTGAGAGATAATCCAGGCGAAATATTGTCGAATGGTGGGGAGGACTCTGATTGCGACTGGACTGAGCTTTTCGAAGGAATCGCCAGATGAATCTGTGGCAGTCAAAGACTCCAGGTTTTCTGCTTCAGCTGCATCGGCAAGCTCTGAGATAAGTGCTTGTAGCAAGACGCAGAATACTTGAAGATTGAAACCAAGAAGGAAATAAAAAGACTTTTTAAGGTCATCGGTTACACCACCCTCTGCTTCTACGTATCATGTCAAAATCTCTACATAGAAAACTAAAATTTGAATAAGAGGGATCGACTTACCTGTAAGCCTCTGGGTTGCCAGATAATTTGCAGCCATATTGATCATCACCAGCTTGTTTAGAGTTTCCTCAAAAGAGTGTTCTTTCAAGGCCGAGACCAATTGACCCAAAACTTCATTCTCTAATTCACTTTGCGTAGAAAATTCCACACCCTTGTAAAACCTTGCATGTAGTCTCACGAACCAAATGACAAGAGCGGACTCGACGGGCGCTGGGCGACGTCTACTCTGCCTTTCCTTTTCCCAACTATTAGATATTTTTTTGTACTCAATAGCCAAGTTTCCACGAGCCAATGTGTGGGGTTCCTTGACAGCAACTGCACGTAACAAATGGTATAATGCATCGAGATGACTACCATCAGCGAGAGCAATGACCGCCATCTGGTTGTGAGCATTGCCAGAGTCGGGATAAAGAGCTTCAGCCAGAGAATAGTATCCTAGGGCAGGGTCCCAGCTGCGCTCTTTAGTTCTTAAGTCATTTCGATATCTACTCAAGTCTCCGAGACGAAGTAGGGTGAAGTGACAGGAAAGCTTAAGCAGATGTTCAAGGGTTCTGCTAGCTTTGATAGGCTTGTCCACAGACAGCGGGCTCAAAGAAAGACGATTTGCGATGCGTTGCAATGCAGGGAGAGGACCAAAGTGGGAAGCAACACGCTGGATGTAGCCCTTGTAGAAAAACTGGCTCTCTTTAAGGAAATCAACATAGTGCTTCTCTAGCTTTCGGCGCTCCACAGCACGACGTCTCTGATCGGCGGAACGGTAGTGGGCAACGAGCTTTCGATATCGGGAATTAATCAGACTATGCGAGTCCCAGAGACGGTGTTGTACACGCTGCTTAGTAGCATATTCGAAGTCGCCAAAGATAACTGCTTCACAAGCAATGCGCAACCTGATATCATTAGACTGGTGCGATAAGACAAGAAGACAATAACGGACTGTGTGAGAAGATGCTGAATATCTTCAAATGTAGGGGAATCTTTGTTCAGCTGCGACTGTAACTCCTTTTCAATCTTTTGTGCAACGCTGAGGAGATGAAAGTTAGTATGAATCGGCGGCATAATATTTGCGACTGCGACAATCGGAACTTACAGCCAGTTTTGTTGAATAGAAGTTTTATCCATAGCGAAAGTTCCTCGGGAGATTATACAGAGCCCCAAGGGCGAGTTATTGTTAGGTTGATTTTTGTCTTCCTGCACCAGAATAAAAGTTGTAGGAGTTGGCCATGGAGTCTGGTGGGAAAAGAAATGTGAGGGAAGATCACAAAATTGAAGTTTGGGGGAAACTGCCAAAAAGTAAGGTGAATGCAAATTTGAGATGTAATTCACTATTCGATTATCGTTTCAAGGAATCAAGCAAGATTGGAACGACAAAAAGACTTTATGGTCTTTCTGAGCCTTATGCTTAGGAGAATACATGAGGAGGACGAGGGGAAGAAGTCGATGATGAGTTATGATTGAAGTGATGCTCCAGTCTCCCACCGGTAACTTTTAGTACGGTTTCCCTTCTTTTTCTGCCGGATTACACTTTATCCACCGCCTTATATTTGCGCCAAGACAACCTCGCACCTCAATCGTACAACGATAAAGACGAGCAGAGGTAATTAGTAAATCTTCACAACGCAAAACAATCTGTTGTCGCCAAATAGGAAAGGCACCATTTCTCAAGTATAATGTCAGGACACTGTTGCACTACACGTCACTGAGAAATAGCAACCCTCTTTTGACTTCCAGGTCTCGTTCTTCAACTCTCTACGCTCCCTTGTTCTCATCGATTTGCTTCGATATCTTAATCGTAGGTGGGTGAGGATATATCTAATCATCGAAGGTAAAGAAGGGGCATTGGCAGCAGAGGGAAGACTACTTTTCAATCGTAGAGTAACCCCCCCCGCATCTTATCACATTCTTTTCATTTTCCTTCATCTTGTTACACAATGACAAAACGTTTACGAGACGAAGAGTTTGATGGTCCTTCTTCTCCAGATTCAGAGATTATAGAGACTCCCAATCCACCCGACATACAGAAACCCCAAGCTACATCAAATTCCACACCTCAAGCCTCCTCCAAATTTGTTCACCTTGGTGAGGAGACCGGGGAAGCTCTCACAGTGATGCGGTGCTCTTTGCCAGGTCATCAGCGAACATTATCCTTCCTTTCATTCGATGACTATGAAGTACACTATAAAAAGTCTCACATGAACAGATGTTTGGAATGTCGCAAGAATCTTCCTTCGGAACATTTCCTCAACCTTCATATTGAGGAAAATCATGATGCATTGGTCAGTGTTAGGAAGGACCGAGGAGAAAAGATTGTAAGACAATCCCTCAGCGTGTGTAGTCTGTAGCTACTGATTCTCGGATAGTATTCCTGTTTTGTTGAAGACTGTGATAGGAAATGCTCAACCCCTCAGAAGAGACGCATGCATCTTATCGATAAACATATGTTCCCTCAGCAGTATGACTTCTTCGTTGTGAATGATGGTATTGATCATAAAAGCTCCATGCTTAGATCAGGGCGCCATGGACATCGAAGGCATAGCTCGGCAGCGAAACCGAAAGTTGAGGAAGTCAGGCAACGTGCCGCCACTACTGAGCCATCTTTGAACAATCAAGGCATCGACCAAGAATTTACTAGTCGACCCGGTGTCCCCCCAGCGCAGGCAGAAGATGATGCCATGGAAGTATCTGAGACGGCTGCATCAGTTCCTGAACCAGAAGACGATCAGATGAAAGGTTTAGAAACAGCCATGTCGTCACTGAGATTTGTTCCGAGTAGTGTAAGATTCGGCAGGGGACGGGGAAGGGGAAGGGGATTCAGCAAAGCCTGATGTGATATGGATTTACGATTTTATGATGTTATGAGAATTAAGAAAGTCTATAGTGGCACGAGCACTTACTTGTATTATTTATTGACTGGTGACTTTCATGTTGATTTGCAACGTATGGTTGAGCATCTCTATAAAGCATTGCACACTATGACAACCAAGAAAGTTTATATTGGCACGAGCACCTGTTTTATGCGATTGAACTCGTGACTTACACACTGACTTGCAACACATGGCTGAGTACCTCTTCAACGTATGGCATTGAACTCCATCCCTAGGTATGGCCATAGTAACAATGATGGGTATAATGAAGTTGATCTGTAGAGGGTGTTGAATATCTGGATCCGCAAATACACATGCAGCGTTTGATTATCTGGAGATAAATGTACGGAAAGAGTGGGTAGAATACGTCATAATATGCCTCACAACAGTTGCTGTAGGTCAAGTACATACATAGGATCTCGTTGAATAAAATCAATTCATATTGGGTATCTGTATCCAAAGTATCCTCTATCCAGCTCCGAAACGCCAATATCAATATGTACAATGCCCTTGTCATCTTGTGGCGTCAAAACAAACTCATACGAGCCCCCCAGCTATCTGCTCTTGGGTTTATAGTAATCTGATAAGGAAATGGATTGGCCTCGCTCGTGGTAATAGGCGGTATATGATCTTTCTCCATGTTGACTGTTGTTACGATCTTCATTGCTGCTTTCAGTAACATGGCCTCCATCGCATTTCTTACTTTTGCTCGTTCTGTAGAGCGCCGTGTGAGCCAGCCATAACCATAGGATAGAGCGTTCGAGCATTCTTACCACTTTCTGTTCGCGGAGTAGCTAATGTAACATCCAAAGTCCACTGTTCCCAACATACCTCTTCCTCCTATATTGTCCAGGTCAGCAAAGCGATGTTTTGGATAGAAGGAATGCGACCCGGATGATCGGAATTGGAATCCAGAATCAACATACGCCTTTCGTAAACCAAGCCTTTCTTCGCTTCTTCTCAAAGAATTGAACAGCCATTTGTCCTCTCACGCCAGTATTTCTCGCGCCAGTTTCCGAGGTGGTGTCTAGTTGCCGCACCAGAGCAGCGGTCCTTTGATCGATAAGCGTTTCAATTTCAACATTCTCAATGTATGGCAGAGTCATGTCCAGAACATCGCGAGACTTGGGTCGAATCGAAGGGAAGAAACGTTGGAAGAAAATGGTATGTAGGATGCCTGTATAGGAGTCGAGTTAGCAGGCGCATAATAGTGACATTTCCTGCCGGTGAAGGTAAGAAAACACCGTTTCTACTTGCCTCTGATGACCTCTTTCACCGAGGTAGGGTCAGCAAACACCTCAATAATATATTCTGGCGGTCTGCGCTGGTCCATTGCCACTGTTCAGTCTTCTCATTTGTGTGTGTGTTTGTTGTTTCCAGAGTTCGATCGTGCACTTTATAAAAGCTTTGCCCTTTAAGCTTTGGTCGTTTTGGCCTTTGTGCATTTACATGGAGGGGTAAGGAGTTATGCAACAGATGCAATAGTGTACGGAGTAAACTCGAATGCTTATCGGTACATGTAAATCGATGGGTCTGTCAGCCGAGTTGTGGCTGGCACGGCTGGCAAATTACCATCCTCGGCCTTCAGAGACAACAAAGGGAGCTTTCCTCGCATTTCAAGGTTCCTGAGGGCAACCTTATAATTAAATCTTATCGTTTCAACATTCAATATTATTTCATTTCCTTCACGTTTGCAAGTCTTCAGACAACCATTCTTCAACGTTATGTGATTGTAGTTGCATTCTTTTTCTTTCAAAGAACAAAATCATGAATTCCCTTCGCAAATGGGCAAGGAGGAATAGAACTCCCCTTGCGATTGGGTTTGGAGTGATTGGTGTAGGCTATGTAGCTACGCAGTACGTGCTAGGAAAGATTCATGATGCTCGACAACGTATGAGCAGTGATCGTATAGCTCGAGAGAAGTATAGTTTGATACCCACCGAGATAGTGACTTATGCTTATCCACTTATTCTTAGTCTTCGACGTCGGTTTGAACAAAATCAGGAAGATTGCACTTACACCGTCTTGGCCCTCCTGCCCACCGCCACCGAGAACATTCTTGCCGAATTGAAAACGGAGAGAATCACCGACGAGTTGCAACAACAAAAAGCTGCGAAGCAGGCACGAAATGGGGGTGATCGTCGATCGGATTGGGGATCCAGTCCCCCTAGTATCACCGACGATGATGGCAGAAGCATGGTGAGTTTTAGTGATAGTGGAATGCATATAAGTCAACTCGGAATACCCTCAGGATCAGAATTCGGTGGTGATGGAGCACAGGATGGAGGGCAACAAGGAGAGCAGCAAGTACAAAAGATCAAAAGGTCGAAGATGCAATTATGGAATGATCTCAAGATTAGCTGTAAGTTAATTGAAGCTCGCTTTTACATTCGTTGCTAATAATTGCTAGCCATCACGCGATCATTCACTTTGATATATACACTCTCTCTTCTCACACTACTCACACGAATTCAACTTAATCTTCTAGGACGTCGCAGTTATCTTTCGAGTGTAGTCTCGCTAGCTACTGGTGGCGTGGAGCAGTCAACAATAAGCTTAGAAAACAACGACGATGACAATTCAGATCAAGCTTATGGAAACGACTTCGAGACGAATAGACGATATTTGACATTCAGCTGGTGGTTACTTCACCGAGGATGGAGAGATGTTATGTTCAAGGTTGAAGCTGCGGTAAAAGAAGTGTTCAAGGACACTTCTATCAGAGAAGAGCTCACCATGGCTAAGTTCTCTGAATTGACGCTTGAGGTCCGTAAAAAGGTAGAAGGAGCCACTCCCGAAGACAGACAGGCTACTCGCTGGTTACAATATCTCCTGCCTCCCCGAGACCAAGAGGATTTCGTCATCAAAGAATCCGGTATGAAAACTATGGAGCCTGAGACACCTTCATCGTCCCCTGTGTCACCATTAAGACGACTCCTTGATGAAACCTCGGATCTCATTGACTCTCCACCGTTCTCCCACGTTCTGACTATGCTTCTTGATGCTGGTTTCTCAACTCTTGTTGAACAAAAGATTGCCCAGCAAAGTTTTAAGATTCCGTCTCAGCCTGAAGATGCTCGTGTTACTGAAATCGTTGAGCCGAACTCGGTAAAGCTTCCGTTGATTTTAGCTGTGCTTACGAGACAGGCTCATTCCATTGGAAATGGTGTGCCTAATGAATACCTTCAAGCCATGGAGCAGGTTAGGGAATTGGAGGCTTTTGCCGCCGTGGTTTACTCTAGTCACGAGAACGAGATTAACCCGATCGATGACTTTGGGAGTGCCGTGTTAGTGCCAAGGAATGACTTGGGCGAATCTGAAATGACTGGCCAAGATAGTCTTATAGACGTGGGAACTGCTAGCAGATTTGAAAGTGCGTGGGGAAAAGCGGTAGACCCCGCTGACAAAGTAACATCTTTGTAGATTGGATCTGGGCGAAGACTATACAAAGTCGAGGGAATTTTTGGAATATGGGAATCATTACTGGGCAGGGTTGCGGGAAATTCATTGAGGCGAAAGAAGAAACGAGTTATGTAAAAGATACCAAAATAATGGCATAATTGTATCATCCTTTAGACCTTTGAGAGCCATATCATCTGTTCTATCCAGCTTGGCCCACTTTGATGTACATGCTATGATTTGATTTTCAATGTCCAGGATACGAAGTACCTAAAAATAGGAGATCATTTGATTTCTCGAATCCATCCTGGACAATAAAGAATGAAGTGAGACATCATCGTGGAAACCTTTTGATTATCAAATCTAATCCCAGTCGGCTTTGACGATGATATCTGGCCAACCCAAGACTGGGCGTATTCGGGATTTCGACTTCCACAATTTCTCAGGCCAGCTTCTATATCAACTGCCCATTCTACTGATGTGCCCCCTTTAACCTCGACTCCAAGAACCCCCAAACGCCTCGACCTGCAACTGTGTTTTATTGAATTACAGTTCAAATTAAATGCTGTGCGACATTGAATATCCACTGCGTGTAAATCATCAAGTTCGTAACGCGCATTAGACATTAGAGAACGCCTTTAACGAATTGGTCGAGGGCCAGCTCGAAGAGCTCGTTTGCAACCCCTTCGCCTCCAGGGTGCTCGACGGGGGACAGCGGGTTCTTGACAACTGCGAAGTATCAGCAGATTGTAGAAACGATAATGGGGTGGGGGGCATACCAAATTCCACATAAAGATTGACATATATCTGATGTAGCACCTGCCTCATAGTTGGAGTTTGTGTGTCGGTAAGCATCACGAACTTGATATTTGTTGGCGTCTCATAGTAATGTAACTTATACTGTGCCGTTCGAAATGATATGAAGCTATCGTCCGGTCCTCCTAACTTCCGCACCATATTCCGCAGCGAGAATATGGTTCCAAATATCAATTTCGCATCGTCTTGCGCGCTCAACTTCCCGGGGCGACTCTTCGGCACGGCAAGTTCTGGAACATTGAGAGGAGGCACGGCGCTGGAGTTGCTGGAGCCGGAAATGGGTCGCGCAGTTGCGCCGGTGGTGGAGAGGGGTCGGTCATTATTGCGGTGCCAGAGTTTGGAATAGATGCATTCGGCTGGGGGAGACGAGTTAGTGTCAATTGCAAATTCTGAGACGTGTGTGTGTTGACTTACTATGCCTATCGAATATGTAAAAGGAATAAACAACCATGGTGAGAATATGGTGCGGTCTGGAGGATTTCGAATGTCGATGTTCTCTTGGGACACTTTCGGCCTCGTAACTTATTATTACTGACAAGGCTCCGTCGACATGTACTCTGTATGTATTATGTATTATGTACGTACGGTAAGGGTGGTTGAACATGGAATAGCAGGCTTTCATTTGGTAATAGGTTCGAAATTAAAATGATGGTACAGGCTCAACGCACGCTATCAAATTAAGCTTTTCACAAGCTAGGCAAGCCTAATGCCTCTAATCCCAGCGATCGGCCGACCCCTTGACCAAGCTCCTCATTCGCCAAAGTAATTTTTGGTAGCCTCACCTCACTGTCCAGTCTTACCTTTCTTCCCCTCCCACCAATACTTCTCTCTTTGTCTTTTCTTTACTCCTCCTTCAACATAGCTGGCCTTGGGATATGAAGGGAGATATTTAACTTCTGCAAAAATGTCTTCATTCGCTGGCGATTGTGAAACCCCAGGACATCCGGGTGATATCACCCAGAAAGAGGCTGATGCGGGCATTCTTCCTTCTCATGGTAAGTGGAGGGTTTCGATTGCGCGACCATAACGTCCAAAACTCTCTATAATGTAAACCAGCTTACCTCCTTTCGCAGGCATTTCTCTCGATATACCTGGTGGATTGGTTGACGGCCGCCCACCGATGGTACAATATCTGTAAAATGCCCCCAAATGACCCCCTCCTTATCTTTATCTCCCGCTAATGGATCTTCAAGTTCCACCCCCGCATATCAAAGTCCTCTTCGACATCACCGTCGCAGTGCCTCTGCACACCGGCAAGTAAAGGTTAGGCCCAAGTCTCACAGTCTGGACATTCGCACATGGAAATATGCTGATTGCAAAAGGAAACGCTTGATGCAAGATCCGAATACATGAATAATGAAGAAGATGGGAGAGCCGAACATCACATTAATCAATATATTATCAAGGATGAAATTGGCAGGGGCTCTTTTGGGGCTGTTCATCTAGCGGTGGATCAGTACGGAACGGAATTTGTAAGGGCTTCTGTCCTAAGCCATTGACTCTTGGTTTAATATTGGGTACATAGGCAGTCAAAGAGTTCTCCAAATCAAGGTTACGAAAAAGAGCGCAATCAAATATCCTTCGAAGACCGCATTATGTCAGACGACCCGGCAATCTCGCAGCAGGGAGCGGTTTTAATTCCCCTCTTCATCGCCGTTCGGCATCCGACATCCACATCAATGAGCAACGGGGAAATCCTTTATATCTGATCAAAGAGGAGATCGCTATCATGAAGAAATTAAATCACCCCAATCTCGTTAGTTTGATAGAAGTTTTAGACGATCCTGAGGAAGATTCTCTTTACATGGTTTTGGAAATGTGTAAGAAAGGTGTTGTCATGAAGGTTGGGCTTGGAGAGAAAGCGGATCCATATGACGTTGAAAGTTGCAGATACTGGTTTAGAGATCTCATACTTGGCATTGAGTATCGTAAGTACCTACGGTAATCTTCTGTATTGATATTATGGCTCACATCACGAAGTTCATGCTCAAGGCGTTGTGCATCGGGACATCAAGCCGGATAATCTGCTTTTGACCGAAGACAACGTGCTGAAAGTTGTAGATTTTGGAGTATCTGAGATGTTCGAAAAGGCTTCAGATATGATGACAGCCAAATCTACAGGGTCTCCGGCATTTTTGCCTCCAGAATTGTGTATAACGAAGCATGGTGATGTTTCCGGAAGGGCAGCTGACATATGGTCCATGGGGATCTCATTGTATTGTCTGCGCTTCGGTCACATTCCTTTCGAACGGACCGGAGTTCTTGAGTTGTATGAAGCAATCAAGAATGACGAGCTTGACTATGAGCCAAGTATCGACCCTCAGTTTGTCGATCTAATGAAAAGAATCCTAGAAAAAGATCCAAAAAAAAGAATTACGATGGATGAAATTCGCGTATGCTTCCCCTATACGTTTTACCGAATACGGCTGACATTGAGTAGGAACATGCTTGGGTAACTAATAATGGAACTGACCCATTACTACCAAAGGAAGAGAATATTGCAAATCTAGTTGAGCCGCCGAGTGAAATTGAGGTCAATCATGCAATAACCGCTAAAATGAGGGGTCTTCTCGCGGTCATGAAGGCTGTGAAGAAATTCAAGTCTAAAATGGAGCAGAGGAGACCTAACTCTATTTCTGAGACATTAGGGAAAGGTATCCGTGTTCTGCACCCATCGATGGGGATGGCCGAGCAAAAAGAATCCGCGCTTCATAGGTCCAAAAGTTCGGATCTCGAGGATAGACGTCTAGTTGAAGCAGCACTTGCCGCTGAAGGTGTGCACCATGATGGAACATATCCATCGGCCGATGGTCCTAGGACCATGGCAAGCCGAATGGACTCTTCCACCACAATCGTAGTGGATGAGGAGCCCATAGGCAAAGTACAATCACATAGTACTGCGAAAATCAATTCACATAATTCGATAGAAAAACGCCCAGAGTTTCGGGAACAACAATCTGGTGACAAGGGACACGCCCACGATCCTTTGGACGAACAGCCTCTGTACCTAGGAATTGGTGCCGGAGTTGGGCAAGACGATGATTCCCTAAATGAACCCGTACAAGAATTAATAGCCGAATCCCCTACAGCAGCCGATTTCAACATATACGACACTGCCTACCAACAAGAGGTCGATCGAATTCGTGCTGTCCAAGGGCACGCTGCCACTGTCTATTTGACGCGAAGGGTAGATCATAAAAGTGAATATAAAGCTGACCGTTACATGATAAATCTCCCAAATCATACGGAGATGAAGGGTAGAATTCAAGAAGGATGGAAGGGTCTTGTAGATCGCGCCCAGGAAAATAAAGATGAGCGTTCTCTTCATGAAAAACTTACGGAAGGTCATCAGGCTTTCTCCGAGTTAGTATCTAAGGCGGTGGAGAATACGAGGAATATGGGAAGAGATGCCAGTGAGAGGGAAGGGGCTACCTCTGAGAAGTAGTGCACAAGGCTATGTGGAAATGAAAGGAAAAGGTTGAGGAAGGGTAGAAAGAGGGAAGGGGAGATATCACGATATAGATGGTCAAGTGAAGTTATTGGTCTAGTGGGCTTTTAACGTACGTTTGTAGTGAGTTGCCATATGGGTTGATAATATTCTTGAATACCATAATTTTGCAATACAAGATAATTTTTTATTATTATAACTGCGACAGAAGCTGTGAGTGTTGGATTGATAGGGTTCCTGTGGATCTTAACAGACATGCCTGCTTTCTGTTCATCGTGTATTCTACTATGTATACTACGCATGACGTAAGAGTTCAATTTCTGCATCGTCGCTTCTGCATCTTGGTCAATTCTTTACTACGACCAGTCCGCGCCCATACCTAATTTTACCCGAAGCGAGTTTGAAGCTTGATTAGGGGGAGAAGTGCCCTTGTTGCTAGCTAATCTAGATATTATTAACGCATAACTCTGTCTCCATGATTTTGGTGTAATATGTGCTTTCAGAACTGAAGGGGTATTGTCTTGTCGTGTCTAGTATATTGGAGATTTCACATCCGCATTTGGAGATTTTTTCTCAATCCTCAATTTGGTTGGGTTAATCGGATACTGATTTCTCCTTCTTTATTACTATTGAGACTATTGCTTTCTCAAAACAAATGCAACATATGCGAATCTCCCCCAGAAACGCGGATTGTTCAGATACCCGTCGTAAACCCCAAATACCACTCCATTCTCATTAGGAAAAAGGCCAGCAGCTCGGCCCTCTGAAAACGCGTCATGAGCCTTTTCGACTATTTTTCTTGCCATGAGACTGCGAAAGAAGTGGTGCTGGGCTCCGGGACTCCTTCAAGACCCCCTCCTCGTCCTTGATGATGCCCCCGGTGAATGAATGCCGCAACATGCTTGCATGTCCCTTCCATACTGCCCATCTCTAATACTTTGCGTTCAATACTCCTAGTCTTTGACCAATCTCTCTCTGGCTGTTCCCTTTCCCTCCCGACCCAGATGCCATACCCTAACGCCAAATGCCAAATACTGGTATCATTAAAGTATACAAAGCAAATGATGCTTGCCAAATTGTTTTATTCCTCCTCTGTCATCTCAAATAGGATGTCTCCTGGAATCTTCCCACAATGATCCTAGAAAGACGTTGGTTCTCTGGTCATCATTACCCAAATGACACGCATCACTCCATTGAATGAAGCCAACACTGTCCTCGAATTTCTGCAATCCACCCAAAAGCGCAAATGTAATAGTACATCCGCGAACAAGCTGCAAGAAGGCCGCTCGCCTAATCACTCGAAGCACAACCTCTGCATCCGCAACTAACACATTGAATCTCCTGATCCTCCTTCAGATCTGCCTTCGGGACCCGGCATATACAGGTAGAGTTAAAGTTTGTCTCTTTCGTTTGGACGCATTTAAGACAGCACAACTATATCCAATTACCCATTAGTAAATCACTCAAACATGCATCCACTAACCCTTTCACCAAGAATAAATCATACCTTCTCGTAGCCCTCCTTCTTCCATTTCGCCACGAGCGTCGCATCGCATTGACCGTTCTTCACACACCAATCATATAATGCCTTGCTGATCTTCTCTTCACAGTACATATCCCAAACGTATCTACTTCGCTGGTGATTTATTTGTGTGATTTCCCAAGTGGCTTGATGGCGGGGACCAGTGGATGGTGGGGCTGCAATGGCATCTTTCATTTTGTTGCTGTAGACGAGGAGAGAATCTTCAATATCGCTGTAGCCATTTGGGGGAGCTTTGCGCTTGGAGGAGTGGCGGATGGCAGGCATGGTTGCGGTTTTTGTGTGGTAATCGTAGTAGTTATGAGGTTGACAACAATTGTAGTAAACTATCGTGAGGTATCGTGGTGTATCCAGGTGTAGAGAGTGAGATCGTAGCTATGTGAACGTCGATGAGATATATGATTCGTAGCGGGGTGAAGCAAGCAAGCAAGCTGTCATTCATTCAAAATTTAATTCGTCAGCCTCGAGCTCCTAGCTAAAGTTAAGGTTTGCCGCGCCCACGTGACACTTTTTGATCGGTCGCTTCTATCAAGGAACCTCAACTTCTGGGGACTGAATGGAGATTTGATCACAACGAATCAGCGACAATGGTTATTAATCCTACTTATCTTGCGCAGCGAACGCGCCAGTGTAAGTGAACCTTCCTGTGCCCTATGGGTTATAGTACTTTGGATTTGATATAGAGGGAAAGCTAATTAATGCGGTAGCCGTTAACTGGACTGATGCTAAATCGAGAGTGTTGAAGAGCTATAGAGAATGGATCCGTGCTGTATGTTTGCTCTATATCTGTGGAAAAGGCCGGAAGGAACGGCGGACGTGTGGAGAGCATGGAAACTGATGGGTGTTGATGTAGGCTCCGGAAATCCAAACAATGTACTCTCTCGGCATGCCGGTTTCACAATTGAGGACGAAGATGCGATCGGAGTTTGAGAGGCACAGATACGTGAACCACATTGGGACGGTGGATAAGTTGTTGTATGAGAGCCATGCAGAATTTCAGGTACGTTGAAGAAGTTGGGGAAACTATGCTTCGGGTTTGCTAGGAGACTACATGAAAGAGGGGTTGTACGGTGCATAGTGTACGCTATGGAGTCGGACCTGGCATGTGAGAAAGGATCTTTGGCATCAGCGGCATATTTGAACACAATTAGGGGGCGTGGAATGCGAGGGGCTACACATGAAGTCTATTTACTAACTTCGTGCTTTATAGGAGACTTTGAACTACTGGAAGCAACTTCCTCACATCTTGAAGTATTTCCGAGCAGAAGAAGATCCAACTGCGAGATTACCACAGAATTTCATGACTGGTTTCTTAGAGGTATGTCTACAACGTTGCTCCCATCTTCAATTCATTTCTGACTTCAATCAAAGGGACGCAATTAGAAGTTGGTATCTTTATTTTGTCGCTTTGTACATATCCCAATGAACCTCAATTGAACTCCATGAGATCCTTCCCTTTTATACGCCTTGCCATTGCCGTGATTTCTAAGTTATTGGCCCCAATACATTACGTTGTTTACGATTCCATCTGAGAGGCATGCTGCTCCCGTGCTGCTGTGAATTTATCGGCAACCACATCACAAAGATCTATCAAATCATCTAACCCCTTTCTTAAAGCATCTTCAGCTGAATTATCTATTTGCATTATTAGTCAATTGTCTCTAGGCAATCTGGAATGGGCAATGCTAACCATATGTTTGAATTCGAATGTTCATTAACTCTTCCGAAGGATGTGGTATCGAATAACCGCAGAACTCAACATCAGGACTGGAAAAGAAAGGGTTAGTAAAATTGTGCTGAGAAGTTTGCAGGCTACCAGGAATCTGACATACTTCTTCATGATGATGTATCTCAACGCATTTCCTAACGTGTGATCTTCTTTCTTAAACTCAAAAGATGCAGCCTTATCACTCGATCCAGGAAGCTAAATCCCACGCAGTTAGCACATACTCTTATCTATACTGCTGCAATCTCCCTCAAGATTTCTGTGAGCTCTTACAATACGAAGTCTCTGTTCTTGGAACATCATCGCAGCGGGGTTGTGCGGATCTTCGCGCATGAGGGTCTCGCCTTCAGTTTCTGCTGGCACTTCCTCCATCGATACATCTTCTGCAGGCGCTGGTGCAGATGCCTCTACTTCCTTCTTTCGTGGTGCCATTGTCAATCTGTTTGAGGGGGTATTATCGTGAGATGGATGGGCGCAAAGGAATGTCTAGCTGGTGAAGAACTGCAAGATTGATAATTTTGATAAATTTTATCAATGGTCACGTGTAGATAAGAGATTTGATGTTTCGGCCTTATGCCTGAGGCCATGCATTATATCACTTGGGACTTCGTGTGAAATCCAACTCCCCATCTATTTTTCCCTACTGCTTTCCATAAAAGTTTCGCAGTTTTCTAGAACTTCTGTGGTCAATCTACAGGATTCTCATCTTACTCTTCTCCTTTTCTGGAATTCCCAGTTCGGACAAGTGATGTTTGAAAGTCCAATAGATTGTTTGTTTTTGATGATTTACTTCACTTATGCAACTTGTGATAGGCTAAGAGAGGCAACCTTGACGCTCAGTGGCGGCAAATGAGCTTCAACCGTTTAAAGGCCTCGGGCGTATGTATGACCCGAGGAAAAGGTTAAGCTATAGAATAGGGGTTATCTCGATAACGGCAAACGTTATGCCAGCTGTGGGAACGTCATTTATCTTATGGCCTTAGCTTAAGGGGGATGTCACTCTAGGCTGTTACACTCGCGCGCGGCAAAGAAAGATTAGGATATCTTTGGTCGCCCGTTGGTAGGTTGATCAAGGCTCAAGTGCCTTTAGGAGAGGGAAAAAATCAATAGTGTCAAATCTGGGGTATCTCTGCAATATGCCGGAAACGAAACGATACACATTTTACCATTCGGAGGACTGTACAAATTCGACAATCGAATTTGTTCCAAGATGCCGTTGGGAACTTGGGGCATGTTCCACTACATACAACACATAACAGAGTCACCTGTTATGAGTACGAAACAGTATTGTGGCGCAGGATCAACGAATGGATTTCTCACGATTGCCTCATCTTCTGGTGAAGTCGCACACAGCCTTGCCACGAATAGATGCAGATGTCCCATGTCCTATGCCCCATTTTTGATCTGTTGAGTTGAAAACATTCCTCTGTTTTTTTTTTTTTCCAGAAGATGAGACACGAACCATGTATGATCCTGCTAGCGATCTTCTTTTTTACTTTGATTTATCTTACTTTACTTATTATTTCTTCTCCACGACGTGACGTGAGCCTTCGTTCGCAAAGATTCCTTTAATATTTCTAACGCGTCTCCTTCATGTGGGGAAGTTTGATTGGAGGGAGATGCTGAGCCGCGTTTCAAGGAAGATCATTCATGGAGCCATTTGGTTGGTTATTTTTGTGACTAGGGTATCAATTTGTCAAACGCAACCGTCGCAGTTCTAACAGGGATTCTTCAGACCATGTCTGCATGGACCACCTTCAATGGTAGGTGGACTCTGGACTCTGGACTCTGGGAGGGGCTCGCTGGCTGTTTTTTCCAAAACTGGCTTCGGCCCTTACTTGCTTTAACTAGCTTTGAAAGTTCGTTGTTCGACGAATGATCATAGACTCGGGAGCTGTCAAACCTGAAAGCTGTCTATGTTGATGTGCATCTTAATGATCTCCGATTGGGAGTTGAAGAACCCAAGTCAGCTTTGTCGTGTCACGTATACCTTTTGTGGCTCTTAGGTATTCAGTTATATACGTGCTTAGGAGGAATACGAGTCTACTTAAGAGCGGGCAACCCGAAAATTAAGCAATTCTCATCACTGCATCCCAGTTTGGAATAACCTTCCAATCGCTCAAGCTCGCCGCCCATCAGAATAATCATATATATTGTGTTGTCCGAAAGAAGAGGGGTTTGTGTTCACAGACCATGCTTATCCTCACAACACACGATTGATCGTCAGGGCTGCAAGCGAGAAATATTGAACATCGAAAACATCTTACAAATCAGATCTTTTTGCTGCAATTATCCGTATGAATGTTGTAGAGAGGGGCATTACAAGCAATATTCACATGCAAGATCTAACGATTATCTCAAACTCGTGTGATATATATTAAATATTCGCCAGATCAGGACTATGCTTCATTTCACAAAATTATCATTGAAACGAAAGGGACAACCGATAAGCTAATGATAATGGTGTGCAATTTGGATAAAATTTGATGCAGGACTAGCATGGGTTTCACTAGGACACTATGAAATATTGAATTCACAGATCCTGCAGATCAGGTCTACAAGGGTTGAAACCCAAAAGCGTGGAAAACGATCTCTGAAGTTTTGAACGATGAGGAATCTTTGGGGAGGTTTGGGCGATTTAGAAAACGAGAATAACACAGCTTTTTCTACTTTGCCTCCGCCCTTCAAGATTGAGCTGAAACTTTCCAACGGCAATTCTTACATCAAAGATGTCTTATATTCATTGGCAGAGAAAATGATAGCCAAGACATTTAGGATTTGATTCATGTTTGATAACCAACCACATCCACCTGTTAGACACCAGCTGCCAGATCTAATCTACTGTTTTCTCCTAGAACTTCCCTATTTATCCGAATCCCGCCAGGTACTAGGTACCGCACACTCTGCCTTGAGTTGAATCTAAAACAATAGTTGATTTTCATGATGTCCAAGCTTTTCTTGAGCTTCATTTCCTGAAAATACATTGAACTTGGTGGGTGGGTAAAGGGTATAATGAATTGCATGACTGACTATAGAGGAAATCTCCCATGGCAACATATAAGTTATCGCCATCGTTATATCTGAAATAGCCCAATACCACCTAGCTACTCCCATATTGACGATCGCATGTGGAAATACATACGAATCCATCCTTCATCCCATCCTAAATTATGACCTCAGTGTCCTCCCGCTCTCAAGCATTGATACTCAACTTAAATAAAATCCTTAAATATCGGATCAAACAAACCCAAGCAAGCACGGAAACAAAGGCGTCAGAAGTTGTGTTGCTGAATGGAGGTATAATTTGGATCTTCATCAAATGCCCAATCCCTCCCGCCATAATGAAACTTTACACATCTCCAATTTTGTATTCCTTGGGGGATTCCTTCATACTGATCTTCCAATCCACTTACTCTCAAAATCCAAATCAACAGAGCATCCTAGTTTCCCATGTTTACGTCTTCGAATACGTACGAAGGGACCAATTTGCATTCAAAAATACATGAGACTGGTGACTCGACTGGAACATATAATCTCCCCTCCATTTCATCCGACGCTTTGCCTTCATCTCCATGCATCTATCAAGATTTCAACCCCTCTCCTGCCCTCCTTTTCCTTGTGAGAAGCCCAAACTTCCAGTGTCGGACTACGGGGTATATAATTAAAATCGACACGAGTTAGAAGTAACGCATTGACACTTGACCGGGGATCCTTCAGTGATATTTTATACGGAATGCTACTCTATTGTACCGGGAAAAGGGTTTGCAGCAATCTTCACGCCCGGCATCGACATCTACACGTTTACCATCCATAAGTGCTGTGCTGTGTCCAAGATCTCGTCTTGAACATCGAGCGCCCTGCTTCTGTCAATCTTTATGACATCCATATAAATCAACACTTCGGATGTGTATGTAACTCGCTCGTATCACGCACGCATGATCGAACACCCATTGAATCCATTACCAACAGCCATGTCAAACAATCAAACAGCCATACAGCCGAAGAACCTTGAATAAACAGCCTTGACAGCCAATGAATCCATTCCCACCCTGTTCTTTAACCCAAGTAGTATTAGAAGACCAGTGCACCCACCATCACCCATTGCTTAGCACTAGCACCGGGTGTTTGAACCTCTTTCTCTCTTTTTCTTTTTTATGTGATCGCCCTAGCTTGACCACTCTAAGAGGGTGGAGGTAATAATACTCTTTTCGTCTCCTCCATGATCGAATCCAATTAAACCGATTAATTTCAGACTTGAAGACTTCCGAGCGCGAGGCATCAAGAGTGCTCTCTTTCGTGATTCCATATGGAAAGAATGCTATGATGTGGATGGAGATGATTGCTTGACACAAGTGATATACGTGATGTACGTGATATGAGATTATAGCAATATGAGTGTTAGTCTACTTAATACAGATGATATGCGTATAAATATAATACTCGACGGAGTAATAAGCGTATAGGATCCCGCTAAGAGTCTCAAGAGTTCTTAACTGACCTACTTATCCTGTATACGAAATAACCTGAAACACACCCACCTAAGAAACCTCGATTGCCTCGATTGCCTCGAAAGCCTGGAAAAAGCCTCGATTGCAACGAATTTTCATAAAACCTCACCGCCACCCATAAAGACCGATTCTGACCTTTCTCAAACTGCTGCGACTGCGACCTCTCGTTTCTTTATGAAGGCGAACCCCTCTCTGGTCGGATCTGTTATTACTTCTTCTTCTCCTTCTTCTCCTTCTTCTCCTTCTTCTCCTTCTTCTCCTTCTTCTCTCCTTCCTTTTTACGACATCAGCATACTTGCACGAGCACCGTGTGGTTTTGGCTATTGATTTATTTATAACAACTACCCACGTCCTTGCTCCATCTCACCAGTATAGCTAGCTATCAGTCACCACTATCGTCTGATAAGCCTTCCCTCCCATTCCTATCCTCAACTACCACACGAGAAGTGCCAGCCAGTATCTATCGTCTTCGCAACAACACGCACACCATATCAGTCTCGTACCGTCTGTTGCAAGTTGATCGATTCGAAAACGAAACGAAGCCTAAGCATCAAATCCTGTCCTTCTATTTGAACGCATAACTGTTATCAAAGCCACCGCACGGAAAGTACTAGGTCTACCTGGAAAATACGCACTGCCTTCATTCACCACTTACTACATACTTGGTAAAAGGTCAAAACTCGAGTCAAACCACCATTCGACTCAACACTCCCTCCTTATTCTTTATCCTGTAGTTTGTCGACTGCATACCTTTGTACCTCGCAGAGAAGTGTAATAATCAAATTCTACGCTGCATTTGTGGAAATACGCCGACCGACGGACGCACGAATCCGAATCTTGAAAAGATACGGAAAGAGGGAGAGTACAAGAATCGGAAGGGAAAAGGGAAAAGGGAAAGAAAAGCCTTTTACGACTACTGCACCACATACATCACTTAAAGAAGTACAGTGTGCACTAATTCTTGAATCCTTACTCTGTACATTGCGAAGAGTACAGAGTCATTCAAGACTTTTACTTACACGCGGATTGATTGGAGACAAGGAAGCGAGAAAGCTCCCTCATTTTCAAACATCAGCAAGTTTCACCATCTCCCACATTGAACCTTCTTTTTTTTCCTCCTCTTCAATCATACAACTTGCATACCTCAATCACAATGAGTACGGCTATTGCAATGGCCCCTTCACCGGTACCTCACGACAGATCATCATATGTTGATATCGCTCCTTCAAAACCTTCGAACTCTCCTCCGGCGCAAAGGATGCCCTCTACGTCAGCCACACCGAGCGTAACAATGGCGGCACAGCGTACAGGGAGCGGAAGTCCAAAATCAACTTCAGCAAAACCTTCACCTACTGCGTATGTATTCTTCCTCGAATCAATCCATCGCCAAATTGAATAAATGATGCTAATGTCGTAATTTCAACAGATCTCGCAGTGGTGCACCACCTAAGATAATCGTTAAAAAGGAACCATCCTCACCTGAAATAACTGCCACTTCGCGTCATAGACCTCGAAAGCTTGATCTCACCAAAAACACTTCGAGCGTCAATCCAGGTACTGGAAGACCATCAGCCAGTCAATTGACTGGTAGGGGTGCGGAGAGTGGTGGATTGGGTATTCAGGACGTCGGCTTGGCATGTCTCTCACCAGGTTTCGTCACACAAGATCCGACGATGCGAGAACAATTGCAGCGAAGTTTATCTGTTCGTGAACAACAGAGACATATTATCGAGTCGCGGTTACAACAAACGGCTAAGCCTGGTGATGCGCCAATGGAAAGCGCTAAAGAAAGAGAGTTGAATGGATTACCAGCAAAAACCCCAGGTACATCTAGAAGAAAGGCGCCCCCGGGACTAAGCATTGTTGCACCATCCCACGAGCAATTTGCGAATGAGAGAGTAATTCAATCCGCTCCAATGCATCATAGCTTTCCTGGCAGGCATCAACCACAACCTCTAACCCGTCACGTCGCAAATCAACCGTCGAATCTCTCCAACACATCTCACATCCATCATGTACCTGCTACCCAAACTGCCAATAGACTACCACCAATTTCGGATGTCTTCGCAGCTGAGAATCTAGGTGCACACCGTGAATCGCCACGAGGAAACGCGTACCAAAATTCGAACTCAAATTCCAATTCATCGCATTCCAACTCTAGGCCAGGTTTCCCATCACCAGGACATACTTCACAACCACCAGCGTCTGCAGGCCATCAGCGTCCTCGTGAATACCGTTCTGCTGAGGATGCACAGGCTGATCTGGCTGGTGGTCGTGCTGAACTCCTGCCTAAACTCGTACATTACGGAGGCCACCAACCCCCCACTCCTCCATCACCTACAAATGTCAACGCAAGACCTTCGGAGGCTGGTCGAAGCAGTGGTAGAAGAAGACCTAGAGCAGAGTACGAAGAGGGAGCTAGTCCACCACTTGGACAAGGTCCACCAACATCAAGACGAACTGGACCATTTGGAGAGGGACGAGATAGTCCTATGACTTCACAACAGAAGAAGGAAGAGTTCATGCGCCTGTGTAATCGGGCTTGGGATCTTTTCCATTCTTAACTGTTTGTTTTCATGTCTCTCTTTTTCTTCTTTCCTTTCGTCTATCAAACAATAATGCTATAACCGGAGCTTCACTTTTACTTCTGGGAAAGGCAATACTCTTTTTGCGTTTTATGATGACAGGGCATGTTGTACGTGCCTGTCGGTATACTTTCTTGAGCCATTATGATCGACTGAATGATTTCTTACTACTGCTTCATATGATTGATGCGTTGATTCATGGTTATAATGGACACAATTATATTTAATTCGCTAGGGTGAATGGGGGTGGTGTGGAATGGAGGGGTCTGTGGGTGAACGGATGGGTGGTTAGGGAAAAGGGAATGGCATACAATGATTTTCCACGATTTTTTCGGCAATCCTTGAAGGTGGACGGGGAATGGGAATAGGAACGGAAGGCAAATAAGGATAGGAGGAGATATTTTCAGAAGAGGAATGGATTATGTTCTATATTCAATGAAAAAGATCTCTAATATTTAAACTTCTTCGCTTCGTACTGCATGAGTTGTGTGTTCTTTTCGTGTTTCCCTTTTGCAGAGGTGATTAAAGTATGTTCAGTATAGTGCAGTACAGTACAACATAGCATATTGACGAGTGCGTACGTTGCTGGAGAAATGAAGAGGGAAAAATAGTCTTGGGCCTGTGGTATTCCAATGGGAATGAGAAATCAAAGGGTAAAGAGTGTTGGGGAGTTGAATGTTTGGTGAGCTACGACAGGGATTGGAAAGTTCGAGTGTATGGATAGGATGGGATGGGATAGAATAAGATGGGATGAGAGGAGGTGAGATGGAAGGTTTATATCATATTATATATTATGTTATGTTACACTGTATCATATATATCATCGTATCTATCTATGATGATATTATATTATATCATATTGTATTTCATTTTACTTCATTCCATTTTTGTCCTGGCTGGCAGCATATTGTACTCGTTCACTATACTATACTACACTATACTATACTATATACATTAATTACCACGTACTTGATATTTTGATATTTTGATATTTTTGTTTACGCGTGAGTGAGGTGAGTGAGGTGAGTGAGTGTTATTTATGAGAACAATATTCACGGTGGGGATTGTGAGTGAGGAGAGTAGGTAGTCGATTGTGATCTTGGGATAGGGATAGGGATAGGGATAGAGATAGGGGATGGGGATGGGAAGAGAGGAAGCATATATAGAACATCTATCTTCACTGCTAAGGAAATTAGGAAATAGGTTTTGAAGAAAGGAGATGAAATACGCGATGTTTATAGGGGGTTGGTTCCCTATTCATATTTTAGATGTTTAGATTTAAGTAAGTATATCATATCACATCACATCACACCATGTTACATCACAAACACGAATGGAACATACGCATCAACTCGTTTGATCTTTCTTTCTTTCTTGCTTTATTCACATTCTTTATCTTCCTCTCCATTCGATTCCTACACGAACAAGATTTGTCTCAGCTATCCATCCATCCATCCTTTACCCACCTCCTGCTCCGCATTCTCGTCGTTTATCTACAATCTCCCAGTAGCACCTTCCCTTTTCCTATCTACGTATCCATCATATCATAGACCCCTCCATGTTTCCGAACCTTCAAAACACAAAAACCACCCCCCTTTTCAGCCAGCCATCCATCCCATCCTCTGCCGAAAAAAAGCCACACGCAGCCATAAAAGTATCAAAAAGCCACAGCCAAGAATCGCAAGCTATTTTTTACTCGTGCATACCTCCATCTCTGATCCATCAAAAGCATGACTACTCCTGAGCCAGAGACAAGCCAAACTAAAAGAATATACTCCCAGCCTATATCTCTCTCGTTCTCTCTAAGAATAAAAGGTTGTAATTGTCCAAAAAAAAAAAAAAAAAAAAAAAAAAAAAAAAAAAAGGATCAAAGAAGAAGATAAACAACGACTGTATCAAGTATAGTCTTGTTTGTATCATGGGTACTCATAAAAGAAGATTCCCTTTCTGTGTCGTTCGCTCTCCTAATTCGCCATTCATAAGAAGCCGAAGAAAAAAGACCCATGGCTCAAAATGAGTAAAAAGTGTGCATCAAAGCTACGAAAAAGCAAAGTAACCAGGGTCGTGAAGAAGGAAATTTGCTGTGCTGCTTATTAAAAAGTACTCCCAAAACGCCATACTGTTGCTGTACTGTAATGCTCATGTGAAATATGCCACCCTTCATTGCGCAATGCTCATGTTGAAGAGACACCAGTGTCGTCTTTCAATTCTTTATATGCTCCCATACCAGTAGGGTCGTAATAACAAATGAAACCACATTCTTGACAATTGAAGCTGCTGGTCGAGCGGAATTTATGGTCGATTATACATGGCTTGAGGTCTTGTTGAAGATTTGCCTGTTCGATCATGCTCTTGAACATGCTTTTTCTGCATGTAATTCCGCTATCCAGCACATAATGTCAGAGTCCTTCCTCACCTGCTTGACAGAGTTTTATCTCACGACCCCATTCGGACTTGAGAACTTGTGAAGCAGTGATACGGCGGTGAGGATTTGGATCCAGTATCGAGTAGATGACATTACGACAACGTGCCTTGATTCATGTTAGTTCATACAGAAATAAGAATTGTAGGAAGGAAACATACTCGATGTAATGACTCGATGGGAGCATATCCCTCCTCGTCTCTTCGACCTTCTAAATACCTCTCATAGAACTCATCTTCGTCTTTCTTTGCGACTCGCCAAAGGTGACGTCCTGTACGCATGGCCATGTAAATGACACCTGTAGCCCAAACGTCGACAGCTCTTGCGTCGAATTCTTTGTCAATATACTCTTCTGGGGCGATGTAAGGAGCGGAGCCACACAATCCAGTTACCATGTGTGCGTCCTTCTCCCAAGCCATGCGAAAGCATTCGCCGTTCCCAAAATCTGTTATCTTCAAAGAACCGTGTGTGGTCAAAAGAAGATTTTCTGGTTTCAAATCTCGATGCGCGACTCCCATCTCGTGCATGTATTCGACACCACGCATCATCTGTTTGAAGTAACAGTCCGCTTCCACAACTTCAAGCTTTCCGGCGGCGAGTACCAAAGTGTAAAGATCACCACCTGCACAGAATTCCATGACCTCACAATAGTCTCCCTTCGAGTCCTGAAGGAGGTCAAGGGTATGGATGACATTGGGGTGTCGTAATGAGGAAGATATACAGAATTCCGAAGTGAGTCTCTTGCTGTATTTTCTTTCGTTCTCTTCGGGTCTTCTTCGGAATTCCTTCACAGCGTAAAGTTGCTCGGTTCCCTGTTCAGACCTCTTGTGGGATATCCTGACAATTCCGAAAGCACCCCGACCAATGACTTCATTACATTTTCCGTATTTGTCAACCAATGTTGCCGTCGCATTGGGTCCACCCTTCTTTTCTGTAGCCAGTGATTCTTTCTCACGCTTCAGTTGATCCACCCAGTTGGACATGAGTGAAAGTTGTTGTTCGCCTTCATGGGTTTCGGATTGTTTCGCCTTCCCGCTAATCAAGCCTCGCAGCATTTCCCCAAGTTTCTCTTGTCTCTTGGCACTCTTCAGATGATGCTCGTGGCCCCCTTGCACATCAGGCATGGTAAGGAATCGCTGATGGTTTGTCGGTGCCTTTTTGTCTTTTGTCGAACCATTTTTGTCCTTTGTACTCGGTGTGGCACTCGATTTTTCGGATGGGCTCTTCTTCTCTTGTGACGATGTCTTGCGGGACAGAGATCCAGGTCTCGAAGATGATTTGGGAGATGTTGTGCCGTCCACAACTTTTGGCGTCGAGGAGCCAGAGGCGGCAGCAGATGTGAGATTGATTTCTGACCGTATCGATTCCTTTGTAGAAAACATTCGAGTTAAACGTTTCGTCATGGAAGGTTTCTCGGCAGTCGTTGGCATAGGAGCTGCCTTGAGAACGGCAGGAGGAGGAGGAGTAATCGTTCCATTCGTAGTTCCATTCATGCTTAGATTTTCGGTGCTTGTGATGGCGCTGACATTGGAGGTTGTAGGACGAGATTGGGGAGAACCATGTGAGGAAGAAGGTAAAGAAGGCGTAGGGGAGGGTTGTGCCTTCTCAGCAAAATCTCTAGGGGCAGCGACCGACGCCATGATAATTTTGCGTTCTTGAAGAATTTGAGATGCGCTTTCGTATCGGTTGCAATCAGTAAAAAGATATCCGCCAAAGGCGGAGGTCGTGGGCAATGCCCGTGCTTTGTTGGAAATTTGTGTTTTTATTCTGTGGGCGTGTGGGTGGGTGTGTGGGTGTGGGACGTATGCGGAATAAGATTGAACAGTGGGAATTCCGGTTTTTTTTTAATTATAAATCGAAATGAAGCAGCGTATCAATTGTGGAAGTGCGTATAGCTAGAGTCGGAGTTGGACTTTCCTATGGCGATTGGCGGATTCGAAGATGTGTGTGTATGGTATGTGTGCTTGAGGATTCTCTGATACACGTTCGCTCTGGAAGGCGAATTCCAAGTAAAGTTGGAAGAAGGTGAGAGAGAGGGAAGAGTGAAGGAACAGAGTCGGAATCTCAAATGGTCAGAAATGGAGATTTGGCTTTTCCCTTTTCCCTTTTCCCTTTTCCCTTGGCTTCTCTGCCACACACCAAAAAAGCTTATGTGAGTTTCCCGGATTGATAGCGGATGTTCTCAACTGGGTAATACGGTAGTGGAGAGTCTAGGAGACATCAAGATTCAAGTGCAAGACTAATTGGTCGGTAGAGTTGGGAAATCCTAGTGCAGGTGGTCTCGGGGCCGGTAATATAAGTATCCGTATTCCTTTTTGAGAGAAGATCTTGATTGTATCGATGCTGGTTCTGTGGTGCTGTCTGTGGTGATGTGGTGCTGCTAAGACGCAGGAAAGGAGGGAAAAGGAGTAAGAGAGGCAAGGTGAGTAAGTAAGACAGGTGAGATGCAAATGAAGGTGTAATTGAACTGCGAGTAGCCGGGTACTGCCACCCAGGTATGATATAATAACACTTGTGCTTGGGATCCTGCTGGTTGCGGATTGAGTACAAGTTAAAGCAAGAAAGCACACACAGCCTTGCTTGGACACAGTTTGTAATTAACAATAATAGGACAGACCAAAAAATAAGTAAGATGGAGAGGATCTGGTTTCTTTCGCCTCTTTTGTTCTTTCGAGCCTTTGTTATAAATTGGGTGAGAGTGAGAAGGGGAGAGGGATTGTTTTCTACCTACTACCTATATACATATATACACACACACACATATACATACATACATACACCTCTCTCTGCCTCTCTATCTATCCCTAGGGTTTAATCGGTTTATCGATCAATCTCTCTGCATACATTCCGTATAGTCCATCTGTTACATACATGTCTATCTCCCTCCCGACTAGCTGCTTAGCCGATTCTGCTCCATTTCTCAGGCTTGTGAAGAAGAAGAAGAAGAAGAAGACGAAGGTCCGCTTTCAGGACTATATTAGCTACCTCGCTATCTTTTCTCCTCGACTAGGCAGTTCATGGCATAGGAGTCAGCTGTAACTGACCGATGTTCATTTTGTATTTCTCCTATGAGTAAGGTATCGCTTGTAAAATAGAATGCAGTGAAAATACTGTCTACCTAGCTGCTATCTAGCTACAACCTAGCTATGTCAAAAAATTCATCGCATAACGCTCCTCGGTCTAAGGAAAGAAATCCTTTCCAAAAATTTCAACAAAAAAATCTTCCTATTCAAGCCGTTTTTTTTTTCTTTCTATGAGGGATTAATATTAAGCTAAACCCCTGGTTGAAATTTCAATGGCTAGATTTGTGTACAATTCACACCCGTACAGACACATACACATACACCTACACCCATCCACATCCACATCCACATCCATTCAACGTATATACATATCTACGCTTGGTATGCTTAAAGGGCACCCTTTGTACATCATGCCTACCTCCCTACGTGCCATAAGAAAAGAAAAGATTGGATCCGATGCTGAGAATCGAGTAATTTAATCCTAGTCTCCTGGTCAACAACCTCCCGGATTCAGAGCTGTACCATGCATATGAAGATAGTTGCATAATGCTGACGTTGAACGTTGGAAAAAAAAAGACGACTAGGGGATAAAGAGGGAAAGGGGAAACGAACTTGTCAATCCAAGGTTCGGGTCTTTCAGCCCTTCTTCACGTCTTCCAAAAGAAATAATATCTGTCTGGTCCTCTTTTGTGTTAGACGTACAGTACATAGTCCGTACATACTACGTATCTATTATTATTATTATTGCATGTACCGCTCGTTGCTCGGTATCTGGAATTATGGAAATATACTTAGCCAGGGCCCATGAAAACTTACCAATCTCTGACCAGCTGAGTTTGACCGACCTTTCTCTGCGGTTGGTTGAGCAGAGCGCACAAAATACATCACACTGTGATACATGTATCATTCATGTCTTTCTCTATATAGATTTCCTTGACATCTAGAGTTTGTGGGATTCGCCGTCCTGATACATGTCTTTCTCGATAGGGATTTCTATCAACATCTAGAACTTGTTGAATTCACTACCAGCTACCGACACGCCTTCGAGGCAATACCGTATTATCGTACCAAGCATATCTGGGAGATTGAGTTGCAAGAAGATCAGCACGATGGAGGGCTATCGAAGTCGGTAAGATAATGATTGCCCCTATCATATCTTTCGACAGCGCAATGGTTCATGAAACCTCTTGGGAAAAGGCAAATGTGTTGATACCCTCCCTCAAAAGAAATTGAGCGATTTAGACCTGATGTACGGGGAGTATAAACCAATGGTAATTTGTCTCATACAAGTCATCTCGCCAAGGTTGGCTAACTCAAAGATTCCAACTCCACCTCAAAGATCCCGAGACTCGGAAAAGTCCCAGGACCAGGACGCCTGACTGACTGGTGAATGCGGAAGATCTCCCCAAAAATGAAGAAAAAGAAAGGAAATTCATTCGCTGTCACCGAATACTTACTTGCCCTGCCATCAAACCTATTAATTTTCTGTCGGCCGCTGTTTTGAGAAATCACTGTGCCCAGCATGTACTGCGATGACGATTGGTAAGCGGGCTTCAAACTCTAATAGCGCGGCGGAGAGAGCAGAGAGCAGAGAGCAGAGAGCAGAGAATGGAGAACGGAGAATGGAGAAGAATTATATTACTCCTTCGTACAGTACGACGTGCAATGTCACCGCAGCCCCGCGCCACATCGGTTAAATGAGGGATGGATGTACATGTGGGCTGCATAGAGTATCAATAAGCAGTAAGCAAGTAAGTGCGTGGGCGCTCCTTTCAACGAAAATGATGTAACAATGGATATGCATTCGAGATAGCGTGAATGGCTGTGCAAATGAGGAAGTCTTGATTCTCTCGAGAGATGGGTAAGGAGTAAGGCAACAAACAGACTGGCGGTAGAAATTCGTATCGCTGTCGTATCGCTGTCGTATCGCTCAGTCCCTCAGTCCCTCAGAGCATCCATCTGTTGGTCTGCCTTTTCCCCTTATTACTATGCTCGTATAGGCACACCAGTCCCAACAGTACATACACACACACACAATAGTCGTATGATTCTTCGCCATTACTTTATCATTACTTCATCATTCGACCGTCCCTGGGTCTCCATTTAATCCCTATGGTTGCTTGGCGCGGGGCCTCTGGTGGTTTGCCGGCCTTCGCTTGATTCATGAAACAATCAACCACCATTTACCAGACCGTACCGTACCGTACCGTAGAGAAAAACTGCCAACACCAAGCACCGCCAACATCGATTGTCTACAGAAAGAAAGAAAGAAAGAAAGAAAGAAAGAAAGAAAAACGTGCTCGGCCTTTGCCTAGGTCTCTACGTGAACCCGTGTCAATCTCTCCAAACATGTGCTGTCACGCAAACCAATAATCTCCAGATGAACGCTCTCTTTCAGCACAAAAGCTTTGGTGAGCGTACATCCACAAGCTTTTTTCTCAGATTCAGCCCTATCAGAAACTGAAGTTTTGGCCCGAGGTTCTTGATCTTACATTGCACCGAGAAAAAAAGTGCTGGGTTTATTCGCTTGGAGGTGTGCGGTTAACATCGCATGCAAGGTCACTTGTGGTAATGTCACGTGGGTGGGTGTGCACGGTGTGTTGATATTGAGACAGTGGTCAGATTTTACTACAAACCCTCTCTCTGCTGCTGCGGCATCAATCAATTGATAGATATATCTCTCACATCAATCAAACAGCGGGGTAGTCAAAGGTTCACTCCTCACTCCTCACTCCTCCACCACAAAACAACTGTCAACTTGCTAGTCAAGCTTCCTTTGCCGGAATGCAACGGTCCAATCTCTTCGATTTGTAGTACAATCAAATCCCAACCTTGGTATCATTGCGTGCGTTCATTCCCCCATTCTTTACTCCAGAAATATCATGCATGCTGGTCACCTCCTCAATCACCACTCCATACTTTGCAATGTGTTTGCAAACTGTTCGCTATGACTTTCCCTTTTCAAATACATACTCCGGTTCTCTTATCTTGTACCCCAGATGTCCTTTTACCCAACGTGGAGTATCTTACATACATACATGTACGTGGAAGTGGAAGTGGCTCGACTTCACCTAGTGTGTATACACTTGCTGCATCTATGAAAGGAAGTTCTCCATTTCAGCCACTTTTGGTCATTCACATACACGGGAGAAAACAAGCCAAGTATCTTGAAATAGTTCGCACAAGACAGTACCCCAGAATTTGCCAGCTCATCCAGCATTATCAAAAGTGCCTCCCTACCTACCGAGTACCTCGTCTGTCGTTTCTTGAATCTTCATTGTCTGCCTAGTATCTCGGAGGGTCGTCTCCAGCGAGTGCATTTCATGTCCTCGAATTTAGAATATGATACATTTGCTGCTTACTTCTCCACATTCCAAACCCTCTCTACTGCACTCCGTGTTTGACCAATCGCAATGAACAATCTCATCACACCGTCGGCGATGTCTTCCCTCATTCTTGTAAATCCGTTTTCATCGTTTCCATCACTTGAAACTGTATACTTTTCCGTCCTGTTGGTTCTTTTGACGTTGTGTGACCATCACACAACACCTCGAAACAAGCTTTTTAAATTACATTTTATGTATATTTAAATCCCTCATAGATCAATTCCTCACATTTCTCCGTAACTTGGCATCCGCCGTCACATCATGATAATTCCTTGACGTTACCGTACATATATTGCTTGCTTGAGAATTCACCAATAAGATTCATGGTAAATTCAATTGTTCTCCATACCGATTGCAATATGCGTATCTCAGATGATGTTGATATCAGAGTAAGCACTTTCAGGATCGGCGGGCAGTAAATTCCTTCAAGTTATCACATTCCTCTTCTCACCGCAAGATATCTCTCATTTCCGCGTTTATCAATCGTAAAATTCAACCTAACACAAGCTCATTCGAACACACGTGCGAACATACCATGGCATCCTTCATTCTTACAGTTTCATGGACCTGATTCCAAATACATCCGGCTCCCCGGTGAGTGCCAATCCTCTCAACAACCACACCTAGTACAAGTATTAATTGACGAGAAGCTTGTCAATTTGCATGTGTTCACAGATATCCCGCAGCCAGCGCTTAATCGTACCTTACAAATTGCAGCCATATATCGCTCATACATATCAATTCCTCACCGCGAGATAATCGCCACATTTCATACCCCCACATCCAAGTCGTTACTGCTACACAAGGACGGCATTTACAGTAGTAATCTCAAGTTGAGGCGCTTTAGGCATTGAAATTTAGTATCGTCAGCCTGACTGTCACTGGCGCGTGATCGCAATTGCTGCGTTGTGTACTTTCAACACGACTTATTCTTGACTTTCAAGGGCCCGGATTGTGCCCGACGATGAAAAAAATTTAACTGTCGAATTCATGACAGATACTGAAGTCACCCGGGTTTTTGAATTCACGTGGAATATTGAAATCGCTTGGAACACTGAAATCAATTTATGTACTGATTCTCTTTGAAACATTGTATGTATTGATGAAGCGCAGCTTAAGAATTGCAAATTAATTAATTCATAAAGCTCATAACAGAATTTTGCCATTTACAACCCCATTTGATCTTCCTCTCAAGACTTCCTTCTCAGTACAAGTCACCTTCTTTTCAGCCACTATTCAGGAACTCCTCATTGGCAATTGCCAACAAGGTTGTGCAACAGCCACTCATCTACACGTCTGCAGAATAATGCTGATTCATATGTGAAACATATGCGCATGTATGCACCAACTGCCAATGTAGATCATCCGGTACCGGGTCTTTATTTATTTTCGGCGGCGGTATGACATTGGTTTTTATCTGCATTAGTAGTACACGCTATGGTATATTTGCCATAGTGAGATAAGTGTGCGAGTACCATGGTATAGTGTCTTATCTGAAGTGAGCCTCACATCATTTCTCAACATGTCTGCATGTGAAATCAAAATTTAGGGAAGGGTACATACTGCATGACTTGGCATGACTAGCTGTTCATCTTGATTTTATAGAAATGCATCGGTGCATACGATCATTGTATCGTTTCATCTAAGATTTCCAGATATCAACATCTATTATGAAGTCACACCAAGAGCTATTTACAAATACTGCAGGTAGACTGAAAGCAAGGTCAAGCTATAGTCCAAGCTCGGTCTGGATGCAGATATGCATGCTATCCGTATACACACAGACAATAAACGTCCCGCATCCACGAGGTTTGATGACCTTGCGTGATACGTCAATTTTAACTACATGTGCGGTGTAATCTTTTGTCGATAGTGTTTTCGAGTAAGAAGGAAAGGGAATGATTAGGGTGCTGAATTAGTCATGCCAAGTCTCAAGAAGTTAATACATCGATCTATCTCTCTATCTAGCTTTTGGATATGATTGAGACAGTGGCTGCCCAAACTTAGTCCAAGTGGATTCGGTATGTCAATGAGTACTACATTCAATACCACAACGCTCAACTCCTACGTATCCACAATTTAATGTCCCTTCGAAACCCAAAATGAGTAGATGGGCGGGGGAAAAAGAAGAAATCTGAGAAGAGGTTTGGGATGCAGTTTGACAAAATGAGAAATATTCTAGTTGAAGTGTTTGGATGGTGGATATGCAGATTCTACGAAGGGTTGAATTAGAGACATCAGAGGGAAAGTTTTTCAAAACAAAACACTGGTAAGCCTAGAGCGTTCCATATAAGGTACAAAATGAGAACCTAGCTAACAAAGCAGTTGCAATACCGCAGATCCACTACACACTTTTGCTTGGGGATTCACCAAGAGAACTAGATGTGATTACCCAAAAGAACTAATTCATTTACTCTACGAGATCTAGGCAAAAAGCAGCACAAGTTAGAGAAGGAAAATCCAAAGCAATATCTATGCCAGGTTGAATATGGAAATATATCTCTTCTCAATAAGCATCAGATATGGAAAGTCAAATCCCTAGCAATTACAAGGATATTTGTCAAGACCCACCATCGAGCCCAACATGAATCAACCTAAAGCACAAGATCTGAACACAACCCCCACAAATCCTTCCTTCGATTCCTGTTCTAGGGTATTACAAGACGCACAATCATAGTCTTCAAAACATTGGCAAAGACACCCCACGCCTTACCAATGCAATACGGATCACATGATGGCTCTGACTGTAGATCGCGATTCACAAGATGAAAAGAACAGCAAGATTTCCAATCGCAATACCCGAATTGCGCAATGATTCTATCAGGTGATAGTATTGTTGAAGGTGCCATCAGAGCCGCAGCTGTGGCAGCTCAATTGATACGAGTAAAAAAGAAATTCCTCGTTGACTGTCATAGTTTTAAGAATTCTGATAGTCTGTCTGGACTGCGGTCAGATGGTCATCAGCTTTCACTTTCTGGATTTGTTCGGTTGATGGATAGTTCTTGAACATTGATGATTGGTAACTTTTTTACTTCTGGGGTTTACTGCTATTGCAGGTTTTGCTCTAGAACCTGCTTCATTCAATCGGGATATCTGAACCACTCTTTTCTTATTCGTTCCGTTCTCTTTCTGTTTCTCCTTCTATTTTTCTTTCACCTGCCTCGTTTTCTTTATTTACTGGAGAGAAAGAGTGGGTCGCTACCTAATTCCCCAGGACCCCTCTCCCTCAGCATGAGAGGGCTCATTATCTGATACTAGTACAACAGATAGTTCACATAATCAGGCCTGGTGTCGATTTGGGTGTGCGGCTCACATATTGTTTAAATCCCCTTGTGTCTGAGAGTTTAGATGCAGAGAGGGAACTTCTCATGATTTCTTTTCCCTCTCGAGCCCCCCCCCCCCCCCCCTCACGTTTCCAACGCTTTCATATACTGCCAGACAATCATTTGATTTGGCATAGTATAAAAATATACCACCTTCTAGAGAAACGACCCCCCTTACCTTACCCCGTCTTCCCAAATAGACCAGTCATGATCCCTCCATCCAATGTAGTTTGCATGATCAGATAAATCAAGTAACACATACCATTATAACTCCAAACAGCCTGGTACGTCGAACTTTCCAAGATTTGTTCTCCGAACATAAGAAAAAAACTCGGCAACGCCGAAAAAAAGGATGAACGAAGCCAAGAAATATGTTTCTAAGAGAGGGGCGATCAACAGAAGAGCAAGATCTTCGCCAAGTTCCCCAACTGAGTCTTGAAAATAGTGATCTCGTCTTCGAGGAAATGATAAACAGAGATGATTACAGGTATTGAAGATATCAAAATCGAAGTCTAGAACAATCTGATATGCACACAGCAGCCTTAAACCCCACAAGTCTGGATCTGCACATATACACACGCTACGAACGTCATCGCGACACTGAAGAAGACGATGTCCCGTTTTTCCTTCTTTGACTAATCGAGAACTTTCTCTGCGTCATGAGGGCTGTCAAATTAAGGAATTTTGGAGGGGTTCCGCGGTCAGTATAGTTGAATTATTTTCGATCTCTGCAATATTACGATCGGGAGTAAACTGGTCTTTTTCCAAACATCGTCAGATATGCAGAGAGACATGTTGGGAATTACATGGCTAGAGAAAAATCATGGTTTTCTTTTTTTTGCAAGGGGATATTTGCATCATTGGATAGATACAATCGATCGAGCGATCGAAAGAAAGAAAGAAAGCCTTGCTATAATTTTGCCAAACTTATTCACTTCTAGCAGGAATGAGTGCAAATGTGGCCCATTCCGGCTAGTTATAGTCGTTTTATGCTTTTCAACAAATTTCCACACCTCGCTCGTTCTTGTTGTCCAGCCTCTCAAACATCAGTGTCATCGTTGCCAATAGATACCTGTATTGCGTTAGTAGCATTTACTAGGCAGGGCGTCTACGAGGATTGGCGAAAAGATGCCGATATCTTGTTTTCGGATCGAAGAATTACATTATTTCGCGTTGGAATTCACATGCGTCTTGTCCCCGTAGAATCTTGGTCTGTATAGATAGCACCGAAATTCATGAAAATGCGTGCACCAGCACTAGCACGAATATAGATAGGGGAGAGATCTTTGAGAGCGCCGCCATATGGTAATATACAGTCGGAGATGCAAGTCCGTATTATAGCATTAGGAGGAGGGGCATGGACATGAGAGGGGAAAGAAGTAGCGGCTGGAATGTTAAACGTGCGGGGGTAGGTTGAAGTAGCTGGTTTGAGTGATAGATGGGGTGTTGATGTAGGGAATGGAATGTTGTTATGTGAGGTTGTGGCTGTTTGTGATGTGTATGTGTATGTGTAATATTGCTAGAAGTTCGACAGCTAGGAGCTGGGAGATTGGTGGGGGTTGTGGGATGGATGCGTTTTGGATGGATTGGGGGGTTGAGGGGATGAGGATGAGAGTGAAATTGGGACTGGGACTCGGACTGGGATTTTGTTAAATGGTGTATTTTGTGGTCGGGAATGGATGTGATTATATCTGATGGTGTTTACAGGTTCTAATTGTTATCTAACTGTTTTTATAAGTGTCATCCATCCACCACCTTCCCGCAACAGACTAATCACAAATCTCATTCCACCAAAGATTAAGATTAAAGAAGCTGCTCATCCCCAAGCATACCTTCCCAGAACCACCCAACCTACCCCTCGTTTACCATTTCCTTCCCAAATAGATTTTTTTGGGAATCCAAATCACAAGAGGGAAGAATTGTTCAAACATCGTTTTTATTATTATTAATCTGTTTCAGTAATCTTTAAAATCTATTTGGTGATCTCTTTTTGATATACATACACACATACATACACACACATCCATCTATCCGCTCAACCATTCGCCAAATTAAGTGAAGTAGGTAGGTAGGTAGGTAGGTAGATACTGTACATCTATAACCCGAGCGAGTCTTGGCAGGGGGTTAAGTAAGGGTAAAGGTAAAGGTAAAGGTAAGGGTAAGGGTAAATAAATCGATCACTCGAATAGATAGAAACATTAGCATATGATGAATGAAATTTTCATATATATATGTATATATATAAAGGATATGAAGATTACATAGTTGCGTTCGCTACTCGAGTTTGACCATCGAACGTGTTCAATGTTTCAAGTCGGGCTGTTTGTTTGTTTGTTTGTTTGTTTGTTATTTGGGTTGGAATTCTTGCGATCTCTTGAGTTGAGTTGGGTTGGGTTGGGTTTGTTTGTGTGGTGTGATGTGATGCGATGTGTATAGATATATAGATGTGTAATTTATATGCATCGATACACACACACACACCCATGTATTATATACTGTGTGCGAGCTAGCGCTGGCGCCGGCGTTGATCTGAAACTCTTGGACTTGGGAAGAAGGGGAGTGGGAGGGGGAGCGAGGGAGCGGATATGTAAAACAAAGGGGGAAGAAAGAAACTCCTTGTTATTCCTTTGCTTTCTTTTAAAGCTCTGTGATTGTTTGGATTTGATTTGGGTCATTGTTTATTAGTGGATGTGATTGTGTTAATTTATATCATTATCCTACTTCATATCAACATCTCAATTTATATCATCCGATCACTCTCATACTTTACCTATATAACCAACCTACTAACTACATAACCCAATACCCAAACACCACACCCGAACTTGTCTATAAAAAACCTCACCACTCCATCCATCCATCCATCCATCCCATCCCATCCCCACAGAACCCATCTCTATCTCCATCTCTATCTCTATCCCCAAAGCCGCTCCACCAATTCTTCAACCTTCCTACAGACGGACCCATATCGGATCGTACCGCACGCAACTCATCTATATACATCAATACAGAGAAATCACTTCAATCTCAAATACCTCTCACCCTCACCCTCACTCTGACCCTCCCAACGATCCACATAAACCCACTACCACTACCACTACCATCATTACCACAACACAAATCCATCAAACTAAAACCCAAAAAACCCAATCACCCACTTACCACAAACAAACAAACAAACCGCTTCTCCTTCTTTTCAACACCAAAACCAACACCAATACCCCCCCCAAGCTCCTCAACCAACCATAATCCCAAGTATCACTATAACTATGAAGAGATCGAGGACGTGATGGATGATATACATATACATATACATATCTATATCTATATCTATATTTGTATCCATCTCGGGTTTAGAATTAGAATTAGAATTAGAATTAAAATGGGAATTGGAATGAGAAGAGAGAAGAGAGAAGAGAGAAAAGGATATATCACAGCTCAGATCCATACTATACCTACCTACCAAAAACCTTCCCACGATTACTTACTACCTACCCATCGAGACAGAAATCACACCAAGATTTACTTACGTACCTAGATCTGGTGCCTCCCGTCCCTCCCGTATGAAACTGCATGGTAAATAGAGCCGAAGTCGAAACTTTTCGAGAGCTTTACAAAGGAAGAAAAAGTAGGAAAGGGGGGGGGGGGGGGGTTCTAAAATCTTCATATCCTAGAATGGACTAATATTCATACGACTGGATTTACACCCCTCACTTGTTTACTCATCTACTCATTCACTAGAAGTAATCACAGAAGCAAATAGAGAAATTACAAATGGGCTTAAACATGTTCATATATGTACTAAGAATTGCCGTTTCCACGAATCCTTCAATCGCTCATTGTAATGAATGATTCTCGTCTGAAAACGAGTAGACTTAATCATCACTGATCTCTCACCACTGTAAGAATTCACGTAACTTCTCCATCTATAACCTCATTCCTATTCATCCATCCATCCGTTTGTCCTGCCTGCCTTCCCAAATATCCGTCCATCCATATCCATATCCATATCCACATGCAAACCCTATCATAGAGATCAGAGTGAAATACCTCCCTACAGCGCCATGCAATATGAGAAATCCAGATCCAGGTATAGGTCCAGTTGAAATGACAGATAAAACAAACCAAGACCGGAAAATACCGCCCACCCTTAATTGCCCAGTAGCTACTCCAAACGCAGACGCAGAAAGAGTCCAACCACACTTATTTCCCAATTCCCTAAATAGCAACGCAAAAACGCAGACAAACGCAAAAGCAAAACAAAAACAAAAACAAAAATGAGAAATAGAGACCCCTTGATCAAAATAAATATGTACCCAAACATCATTATCATCAACAAAAAGTCGCGAGGCTTTTCCAGACTCTGTCAATATCCTATCGAATCTCCTGAGCAAAATATCAACCTCTTCCACCCCCGTCAAGAAAGAAGAACAGAAGTTGACAGCTCAAATGTCATAATGTCGTAAAGTTCATTAAGTCATCATGTGTGCATCTAATACACTATTGTTTACGTATCCAGCTTAAAAGCGTGTGGTAGAACTTCGACCCATTGATGGTCGAGGTGGTTGATTCTTCGATGTATTCCTAGATTGTTGCTGTTGAGTTCCTGAACCAATCTTTGGAAAGCGCTGTGTAATATCGAATCCAGCATAGTCCGATAGATCTTCAGTGAGGAACTCCGAGTTGAAGAAATCATCATGGGGAAGATCAAAATTACCAAGATTCAAGGTTGGCGAATCGAATTTTAGAGGCGAGTTATTATTTGGCTTGCATGGAGAATCCATGAAGTTTAAACTTCCTTTTTTGGGGGAGAGAAAGGTTGAAGGTCCACCCAATGCAGGTGTAAGTTTGAGCACCGGTGTGGAGGTGACGCTCTTGTTCAAGTTAGAATTAGTCACATCGGACAAAATGTTTGCAGATCTTGATCGATCCATGCGAGGTTTCTTAACTGAACGCTTTCCTGGTGATCCATTACTTGATCCAGGGTAGGATGCTGTAGAATCTTGGAATATATCAAAGTCCGGGACGTAATCCGCAAACATATAGGAGTTATGGTCAAGATTGAAAGCCGGACTCCATGCGCTATCCTCGAGAACAGTCAAACCACGGATTGGAGAGCCAACGAGTTCCCTAACTTTGTCACGATGCATACGAAGGTTTGTGTTTGGAGATATCGATGGCGGTGGTTTCATAGGAGCCTTCAACTTGACAGCAGGAGTAAGAGGTGGCAACATTTGATAGTTGTCATGTGGGTGAGTTCGACGCAGTGGAGAGGAGGACGGTGGAACAAATCCACTTAACGACCTGCCTTTGCTAGGGCTATCGTACGAAGAACCACGAAGACGAGCGATTTCCTCCTCAGCTCGGCCGCGCTTAATCCTCGGCCGATCAGCTTCAGATGTTAGCAATCGACTGACGCCATTTGGTCTAATCGCTGAAGATTCAAGTGATGAAAAGTACCCACTATCATCCATGGACGCAAACTTTCGTTTGTGTGATCTAGACTGTGATGAAGATGGAAAGCGTGGAACAGGAGGTGGCGTATGATTTCGTCTAGGTGCATGGCGAGCTACGGGAGGAGAAGAATGCATCATTCGTGTTGGCGGAGATGATTGAATGTGTGGAGAAGATGGAGGAGCATCGTCGTCATCCTCCTCTTCCGCATCTTGATTAAATTCCGATGCAGGAATGGTAGCGTCTGAAGACAATTCCGGTATGGAAGGGAGTTCTTTTTCTGGTAGTTTATACGTTGCCTTTGGTAACGATACATCTTGACTAGACGATGGCAAATCCTTAAACATTGGCGTGGGTGGCGTAAGCACTGGTGGATCGACAGGTGTGAGTGCTGTATTCAATACCGGTAGATTCTCGTTTGGACCTGCAGGTTTTCGTGTAGTCTTCTCTTTGATAAACTGATATTCCATTCCTGATTGAATTGCCCAATAATTGCCCTTTCCTGGATCATCCTTTGGCCGCTCCTGTTTTACGAAAGCCTTGTTGAGACTGAGATTGTGACGAATGCTATTTTGCCAGCCAGCGTCTGCTGCGTTGTAAAAGGTGTAGTTATCGGATATCCACTTGTAAATTTGCGCGAGAGTCAGGCGTCGTTTCGGAGCTCTCAAAATCGACATGCCAATCAACTGAGCATAACTATGCGAAGGCTTGAAGCCGTCATCGTGAATGGCTGGAAATGAATCTGGTTCCGGCAGTTCTCGAGGTCCTGATGCATCATTTCCCTCCTCTGCTTTTGATTTGCCTTGAACCTTCGCTTCCTGAATGGGTGCAGCTTCCATCAACGAACGCTTTAACGACGGTTTTTGACCATACAATCCTTCCAAGGAGAAGTTGCTACTCGAGAAATCGTCGCGAAAATGAGGTTGTGACTTTGATGGATACATAGGATGTGGATAATTTTCTTTTCCTTGAGGTTGAGTGTTCATGAACGTGGTAAATAGCGCCTTTTGCGGGGCACTCTTATACTTGGTTTGAAAGGGCTGTTTTTTCGCAATCGAATCGGTATTGTGTCGTGATCCCGAAGGCGGCGGCATTGGCACCATGTTTAATTTATTGCCGAATGGTGCTCTCGAGGGCGAACTTGACATTTGGCTATGCGCTTTCAGCGGTGAGCGTTTGCTAGGTCCATTCTGAGGTGGGTTGAAGATGACGTTCCGCTTCGAACCGTTCTTGATCGTTCTCAAGGGCGACGACTTTTTTTGATTTGAAGAATTTTTCGTCGACGGCATTGGCGCACTGTCATAGGATGTGACAGGATCCTGATATATTTGCAGCGGCTGCTGCGTGTAACGCGACGAAGACATTGTGAGCAGTCGACGACGCGCTGATAAGTCGATGTGATCTCTTTCAATCAACGCGTGATCTGATGATAATGTGGTATTCCTGAATAGGTATTGATATGTGTTAAACGCTGGAGCATTTGATGTTAGTTAGCCCTACGAAAAATATGTCATTCGAGGAGAAAAAAAAGGCACCACGGGATAACGAGGACTATCTAAAGGCATGCATACCGGGAGTGGGTGGTGCTCAGTGTGTGCTGTCCAGGATCGACGACGGATCGGATTGTGGAGCGAGATTACGGTGGATTCCAAGTTTGGAAAAGCGAGGACGCAAGGGCAGGTGGTCTGGATCGCTACCACTAAAATCAAATTGATTGCGAAAAAGATAGCGGTACCGTGTGTGGCGGGTGAAGGGGTAGAATCGAAAAGTGCGACTGACGCTTTTGATGGTATTGCACGATGGTGGTGGTCGAGTTGAAGTGGAAGATGATACGAGACGAGATGCAGATGTGTCGAGATGTCGTTGCTTTGTGTGGGGATAGATAGATAGACTGTGCAGCAGCGAATAGCAGGACGAGAACGGAATCAGGCGCAGGTCGAACAAGCAAAGGGAGGTAAGGCAAGGTAAGGTGATGGAAGAGACAGATCGAATTGTGCAAAGGGCTGAGTGGGGAGAGTAAAAAGGATGGGAATTGCAACTTGTAAGACGGCGATATGCCGAGCACGAGAAAAAGAAGGTTATGGTGTGGAAGCAAGGAAGTGGCCCGAAAGTATGCGATGTGTGTATGCTATGCCCTTGTTCACAGAGACCGGCGTGGAGCTATGCTTCGATGGTATGGCGTGGTATGGGATGGGTACCTAGGTAGACCTGGAAAGGTCTGTGTGCTCAGGTAAGCCTTGGTATGACCGTGTGATCCTTCTTTCTATCGCCAGAACAATCTGCTTGATACGTTGATAGAAGCCAAAGAGGAAAGGTCGGGCAAGATGGTAGATAGTAGATGGTCGTAGATCGTTGATAGTCGAGAGTAGATCGTCCGTCCCAGGTACGCAGATAAGGTTGAGACTCGTTGAAACGTGAAAGCTCTCTTGGGTATCTCCTTTGCGTTTGCGATGAAATGAATCCAAAGTCTGCAGAGATTGATTCTGGCTGATACTTCCACCTACCAAAGTAAATAGTCGATAGAGTTCCTCGAGTAGGGACGTAGGGACAACATGCACGGAAAGCAGGGCAGTGTAGGGGTAATAAGATTTACTCCAATCGTGGGACGGCATGCAAAGTAAGATGTCGTTAGCTAGCGACGATATTCACAGAACAATCAGCTATCTCTTTCCGGATGCATTGGATGTAACACTGTGGCGACGATGCGCAAGAGATAATGTGTGGTTGTTGTCCGTTCTTCCGACGATATGATGAAGGATAGGACAGTCAGTGAACGGGAGTGAAAAGGTGTGACGATTGATCTGTGGCTTCTTCGGGGGTGGTACTGAGAAGTTGAGAAGTGTGACAGTAATGGGCCTGATCTGGGATCAACTATCGATTGGATGCGCGGTGGTCCTTCTGTCTGCACGTCTTCAAAGGTGGTGGTGGTAGTGGTGGTGGTAGTGGTAGTGGCAGTGGCAGTAGTGGTTCAGATGTAGCCAACTGGCCAGGGCGTTTTTCAGTTCTGGGGTGTTGGCGCCTCGGATGGATCGAAATGATTTTATGAATCTTCTCATCCAGTCGTAGATTTTTAGATTTTTCTCAATGCTGTTGGACTGGACTGGATTGGATGAAGATTGATCAAAAAGTGGACTTTTGGTGTCAGTTCTAGGAAACAATTTCCCCCTCCAAGAAGGTTTTTTTGTGGAATATCGGAAGAATTGATGACCAAGGTAACTTAAGTAAGGAAGGTCGTTGTTGGTCGCAAGGGTGAGCGAAGATCCCTAAAAGTTATGAAGAAGAAGAAGAAGATGATGATGATGCGATTAGGTTATATGATGTGGGATGTGGTCAAAGAGGAGGGGGAGATGATGATGCAGAGAGGGGAAAACGACCGAAATCGAGGTGATTCGCGACCGAAAAGAGTTATTGTTTACATTTTCATTTTCTACTAACGCGTTTTAGCGTGTTTTTACACTTTTACTAGGACGGAGGGTAGGAAGTTAACAAATAGTCAAGTACGGAGTCCATTGTAGCGTTTTGAAGGAACGGAACGAAAACCTTGGATTGGTGGTGGGACTTTTATTAGATGATTAGATAATAATGACCAACGCTAGCAGATGAATGCTAATAAATACTAGATGGTAGATGGTAGATGGTAGATGGTAGATGGTAGATAGTAGATGTTAGATGCTAGATGCTAGATGCTAGATGCTAGATGCTAAATGCTAGATGCTAAATGCTAATAAATGCTAAATACTTATTATCAATACTCACTAACAGTAATTTACTCTCTATAGATCAGATTCGCTAGGTGTGAACTATCTACCAATACTTCGTAGTACCTCCTCATATCTTGAAGCATGTCATGCATCTTTGCTTCATCCCCCGTATAGGTCGGCAGTCTTGACGAAACATACGTATGGGATACCCAGGTTCAATCATGCAGACGGAGATCTAAAAATATCTGATATGTATTCCTCCTTGCGCCGTAACCTTCCACCACATCAACTGGGCGAACGTCCTCCATATCAGCGCAGCATCTCGCAAACCCCATCCATCCATCCCACACACCATACCCAAACTTCAAACTTCCCACATTCCAACCCAATCTAATAACCTTCCTTCTCAGAAACAATCTGCACCCCACGGTGACGCTGATTCTCCCTCCGAGTGATGATCGATGATCGATGATCCATGATCCCTCAAACCACCCTATCGATAAACCACCACCCACCCAAACATATCCAACCACCGCCCTCGAGTATCCATCCCAACATCCCAATCAAACTTATCCAAGGCAAAACCCACCAGCACCAATCCAACCCCAACTCCCCCCCCCAAAAAGCTTCAGCCTTCAAAACCGACCAGGAATCTTCCAATGCCTGTCCAGCCCACAACCCAGTCCCCAAGCAGACAAATCAGCCACCAGCTCCCGCACCAAACCCAACACAACCAATTTTAAAATTACACTGAGTACAACACATCGTGACGTGACGTTTCAAACCCGGCGATGCGAGAGCTAACCCCCAAAGCGTAAGGGCTCGATTGATTAGCAACGAGGGATCAAATTTCCACGTTCGAACCTTTCGTTCATCCCATCTCACACACGCGCGCACATACAATCGGGGAGTCTCACCCATCCCTGCTTCGAGAGGTCCTTCGTAAACGATACGACCCCTCTCCTCGCAATGCCGGCATCTCTCCGCCATCCACCTCGTACCCAAGTTACGGTATCTGAATATCAAATATCTATATCCATCCATCCTATATCACAATCACACCCATCATATGCATCAATGCATACATCAGCAACCCGTAAACCACCATAACATAGTCAATATCCATCCATATCCATATCCAATATCCAGATCCAATATCCAGCACAAACCACCACACCAGTACCCACGGGAATTCGGTCAACCCGGACCTTCCATCCCTATCAAGATCAATCTCCAATCCCATCACCATTCATCACCATTCATTACCATCACCCCCCTCCCACTAAATGAAGTAAAGCCGATATCATCATTATGCCTTATCCTATAGATCTCACCTAGTATCTAATATCTAATATCCAACACCCAAAACCCAACATCCAACATCCAACTGCCTACCTGCCCCCTCCCTCCTACTTATCTCCGATCTATATGACCTACTTAGTACTTACCCATAACCCATAACCCATAATCCACAATCCCCATCCATCCCATCCCATCCCATCAAAGAAAAGAAAGAAGAAAAAAAAAAAGGAAAAGAAAAAAAGAAAAAAGAAGAAATTTTTCCTTCTAGAAGTAAGTGGGACTCACTGCCAGACAGTCAGTCAGTCAGTCATGTCATGCCATCCCAGGACCCAGGACCCAGGGTCGATGATACATCTTACATCTTACATCTCACATCTCACATCTTATAGACTATATAACAAATCGCATCTAGACACCAGGCAGGTGGTGCACCCAACACATCAGGACATGAAGATATCAAGAGCCGACCAACTTCCTCACTCACTCACTCCCTCCCTCCCTTCCTCCCCGATACTTTTCTTCCGACTTCTCTTCCGACTCTGATGCAGAAGTTCCACCTGCTAGGAAGGTAGGGAGGTAGGTACCTATTCATACTCAAATATCTGCCATGCATTCATGCAAGAATTTTTGATGCGTAGAAGAGGGGCTTCGATTTAGTTACCAGGCACTTCCTCCCCCTTATGCAGCTGGTGTATATGTTTCATTTGATATCACGTGGCGCGGAGAGACTGGTTGAATATCATCGTCATACACTTCATATATCAATCGCATAAGTCTATGTAGTACAATTCATGATGACATTAAAAAAAGATACAGCATCACACGAGGGTCAGGCATCCAACGGCCTTGAATGTCATTTGATTCTCCTCTTCTAGAGGTATTTCAAAAAGTCAAAAGCCAAAGTCAAAAGTTCCATTTAAATCAGATCCCGTTTCCTTTACGCCCCCTGTGCTATTTTATCCTGGTTTGAAGATTCCTCAGATGCCGCTCAACATGAGCACCGTACTCAACAACGCTGCTCCAAATACCATTGTGTGTGGTATGGAATTTATACCCCCAATCGACTGATCATGCACAGCACCGGGATAGTTGCACGTAACTTGCCCGCTCTGATTTGCCGTTCTATGTACGCCATAACTTGCATCAAAGCCCGTATCGCCTGGGACAGGGCACGCGAAAGCCATAATTGCCGGACAGGCACGAACAATCCCATAGCATAAATCCTCACAGGGCAAGATTTCTTTGTAAGGCCCTGGTTGGACCGTTGTAGTGATGTCTGGATTTCGAGAACCGTTCTTAGGCTGTGAAGAGCTTGCTATGTCAAGTAGCTCAGGACTAAGGGTTGTCCCGTTTGGAAATGGTTGTCCCATACCTCGTTCTTGTAACCACGGAAGATCATTTGAAAAATCGGTACATCTTGGTATCGTCACCGAACAAAGCCATGTTTTATACGCTGCATCACAAGACGTGCAGTTTTGAGCAAGCGAATACTGAGCAGACGAAGTGGTATTGCAGGGAATCTGTGCTAAAGCCTTCTTGAAGTACTTGTACGATTGGTAGGTTGAGTTATCGTACCATTCTCCAAGAGCGGTAGTGTTTGGAAATGTATTGGGGTTTGCTGGGACGGTCCAGGCCACTTGGTCGCAGAACGTGAGATTATACACGAGGGCACAGTTATCGGCTACGTGGGTGGTTAGTTCAAAGAATTAATCTGCATCTACTAAAACCACATACCTGAAATCGTGGAAAAGGTCATGGCTTTCCATACCTGTCCACCGCCGCCTACTCCCTCGCGCCCAAGAGCAGTTGCATTGCCATTCATTGCAAGAATGCCATAGTAAGATGTGTCCGCAGTCAACCCATCAAAGTAGAATTGCTGCTTGGGAGAATCAGAATTCCCTCTAGTAGTCATCGACATTTTGATTCTGTCGGTTTTCTGACCATCATTGATAGTTCCTGCTATTTCCGCCTTCTTCTCCAATCCACAATACGAATATTGCAAACCTGCCATGGAAGAGTTGACCGTTTTACTAGCAAACATAGTGAAAGGTGGTGCCAGATTAACCCATTCATTGTATATTGTGCCATTATCTGTGGTGAGATCGTTGGTAACAAGAAGGGCTGATACGCTATCACTATCTACAAGGACGAGGTTCTGTTCATCGCTGTTGTAATAATGGTAGGGCGCATCGATGGAAGCTGCAATCTCCGCGTTCCATGCGCCCGTGTAGTTTGAGGTCATATTTAAGCCAGCCAAACCGATGAAGACATCTCCAGTAGCATTCAAAGTGACCACTGCAGCGCCGCCTTCCAATTGGTAAGTTTGTTGTAAACTATTATCCTGTCCGGGTCCAGGATTCTTGTTCTTTTCAGACTGTGATATGTAGAGTTCCAACTGTGAGGGCGCCGCCATATTCGCACCTATGGCTTCAGGCTGTTTGCAAGTATTGACTGTAATGTATAGCGTCCTAGTACTTGAGGAGCTCGACTGTCGAGGCTGCAAAGTGGAATTTTTTCTCCTATCTTCTGACAGAATCGACTCCCCATCTTCAACCTCAAATAACGTAGTGTCTAACTCCTGAAAGCTCTCTTCTTGTTCATTGCTGACGCTCTTGGTATCTCTTTTACGCAACTGAACGGGAGAGGGTAGGCCGCTTGCTTGTGGAGAAAAGGCTCCCCATAACGAGGAGTTTAAGAAAGAAAACGGGATCGTTTGTCCCTGTTCAACATTTGTCGTTACAGCTCGATTGTTGAGTAACGGAGTGGGATCAGTCGCCGATGCAACCCTCCCAATTATGCTCCGATCAAACCCTACAAATTCGGCTTCATAGCCTTCGTCCCTTACTTCTATATCCTCATCATCACCACCCAGCGCCAACATGTTTATATCGATTAACCTTTCGTGATTATGGTCTTCTGGTTGTATCGAATCAACATCGGCAGCGTATGCAAAGTGAGAAGATGAAAAAGTCAAATATAATATCAGTAGCATTATCGATCCCATGAGGGATGCGGCCAGCCGCGATTGCAGCGGACTGAGTTTTGGCAGAGGCATTGCGATGGCGGTATTTGTAAAATGCCCATCGGAAAGTCTTAAATCTTGTCGTTCGAAAGTTTAAGCATCAATTTTGTTTATTTGAGAAAATTCGAGATCTGGCATCTGATGTTCATATCTGCAATCAATTGAGCGTTTAAAGAAAGTGGTCTGTCTGTTTTACGAATGGTTGTTTGAGATAGTTTTGGTGTTTGAGTGAAGTGTCAAGCTCTCGGTCCACCAGCTGTACCCTGATGTCTTGGCCAATGATAGAGTTTTGTTTTTGGTTGATCATCCCCAACTACCCCTCTACGATGTGCTATATTTTACAGTCTACAAATAACAGTTCAAGTATGGCATTTATGGCAGTCACGACGGCGTACAAAACAAAGCTCCCAAGAGCGAAAATACAGATTACAGATTTGTCTCTGAGCATTCCCAGATGATTGTGAAGCACGAATCTTATCAATCTCATCTCCTCATTGTCATATCATATATACCAACTAAATAAACTAGTCAACGATAACGTCCTCTATCATATATCCTATTAATCTGCATCAAAAAAGAATCACGAGAATCTTGGTAAATCTCAGGTCATATCAACAGAGCCCCTGGACTATCCCATATATGATAAGAAATTCGTTGCAATATTCCCCAGCATCATGGTTGGCATTTGCGACTCCACCTTCAACGTCCACGGCTCAAGACACCACCCCCCTATAGTCTGACACCTACACTCTTCATTTGTAGCTTTACGCATGTTCCCGCTATTCCGCCCATATATTGCTTAGATGAATGAATTCGGCAGCACGATAGTGGTCCACGCTTGTTGGTCCATTACAAGGACTTGTCTGTGGCAGCGCTGACCTTGGAAGCTCCAGAGAAGTATCTGGAGAAGACTGGTGAAATGACGGAGCGGAATACGATTTGGGCACCGCTATCACAGATTGTTAGTAATATTCTAAGGAGACACAGCGGGGTCCACAAAAATCTTACCTGGTGATTGGGAGTGCCAGCCACAAAACGAGAATGAACTTGAAGGTGTAGTAGAAAGGGAACCAGTAAACAACGGTGAAGATGCTTTCAAATACAGTCAAGAAAGCAAAGACAACCCAGTACTGCATATACATATTAGCAATAGCAACTGAATATCATTTTCGGATTATTTACCGTGAGCCATTGAGTGTCGTCCGCCCTTCCAGCACTGAACAAAGCGTCCAAAGAGTAGTACCCTGGAAGAGCAAATCCCGCAAGGTTGGTGAGGAGCTGGCCTCCGATGTTGAAGAAGATGAAAAAGAAGTAGAATGCAATGACACCCAAGAAAGCATATACCTTAGGAACGTTGCTTTGCTTCTCGAGGTTGTTCAAGGTTGGGTATTTGGAGAGCTGAGGCCACGGTTAGTCGCAAGCTCATACATCAACACGCTTCCAGCACATCAGTCATAGCCAGAACCGGCTCGTTGTCGATGGCTTCATATTTCCAGGTCCGGAGTGTGCGGGAACTTACTTCCTTATCAATTTGGGCGATGGTTCCCTGGACTTTGTCTTGGAACGACATTTTGCAAGATGTGTGCTGCGAAGGCTTTCTGAGGATTGTTGAGATGTATGCGGCTTTTGCGAGTGCAAATTTCGAGGAGCTTATTGTTATTTGTGTTGTGGGACAACTTTTGAGGAAAGAGAATGGTTGGGCAAAATGTGTTCCTTTGTTCTGACGCTACAGTACTTCGCTACTATGAAATGACGAACTGGCCGGAAAAGCTTGGACAATTTTGACAACCGATCAGGAGCGGGGGTCGACACCATCGCTTTTCTATCAAAACACAAAGAGCAGACTGCTTCACAGACATGGAATTTATGAATGCATTCAAACAATCCTATTCTGCTCGTTACAAAGGGGTTTACATGCTCTTCAAAGGCATTACTCGAGGCAGCCTGCTGCCGTATGAAGGTCTTGAAAGTTCTTATCTTCTTCGTCTCTCGAGTACGGAAGTTGGTAGAATGCTTCGGAGGAATGTGGAATGGACCTGCCCCACGATTAGGGTTTTATATTCTGTCTCCTTCTATTGGTAGATACTGGTCGGGAAGATTTGGATGTGCCAACTGTACAATCGATACTTCACCCTTTTTTCTCAGAGAAGAAACGTCGTATCCAAACAGGTGCATGATATGGTAAGCTCGGTCACCGGTGCCAGTGACGGATGAACATTCAGTACTTCTATAAGTGGCTAGTCTGCAAGTTGTCAGTGTTCATCATGATCAGATATATCGTAGTCCAAAACACACAGATTGAAACAATGGGTGTATAATGTAGATATACATGCTTGTGCTTCAGAATTGTTCATCTCTCCAGCTATGTTCTTCAACAATTTAAACTACGAGCGATCACCGAGTTATGTCATGGGCAATGACTAGTAGATAGCCAGCCGTGGGTAACAAGACAAGCCAACATTCTTCATCCGCAAGGTGCCAATGGTCCGGACCGTCTGACGGGATAGAAACGTCTGCTGTTTACCAGGAGTTCAGTATTCCAAATGAAATCAACATTGCAGACCATTTGAATGCCCAAACTAGATCGGAATCTTCACGTTTCTCATTATTGGACTGCAGTCCAGACGGTTGGAGTGCTCTGATCCCAGATTCCTGTCGATCAAAAACAAGACCTACAGTAATTTCTGCAAATGAGCATAGCAGATTGGGATGTATACCGTCGAGAGATTGGAGAAGGCGTAGAGCACACATAGAATACGCATAGAATACACATGGAATAGAACATAAGAATAGAACGGCTATATTTGAGCATTAGAATATATATAAGCGTCAGGGCAGAGGGAGGCTAAAGTGCAAGTTGTTCGAAGACGTCTATTGGAACATTCAGATGCTACCAAACATATCGATCTTGAATGCCTACTACCTATATTCGACTCGCAATAAAGATTTGATCACGCATACGATATTCAAGAACCGAAGAGGTTGTTCTTATATCTCAATCTGCTTTCTGCTCTTCATGGGTTCTCGCATTGAAGCATCCGCAAACGATTCTTCGTCTCTGAAGTACGTACTCCAGCCAGATGAAAGCCGATGAAACTCTGCCATACGTTTCTGTAACAATGAATGATTTTGACAAGTCTTAAATCACACAAGATGCATACTTGTTATCATCACTTTCCTTCAAGACATTTTTCATTGCTTTGCATGAGTGAGCAGAGAAAAGTCGAGTCTCCGAGTTCACCGCCAGCATGAGGGAAATTAAAATTGGAAAGAATGCGAACAGATTACAGTAGGCATATAAAAATAAATAATGCAACAACGATTGAATGCATGCTGTCAGAAAAGAGTGGCCGTACCACTACCATCCCATCCCATCCCATCCCATACCTACTCTTGCCCATCCGAAGTAACCAATTCTTCCCTTTCATCCTCAAAAATGATGTTTGTTTTGTTGTGAATCCTCCAATCATCAATAATCATTGTGCTAATCCTAATCTGGCCTGGGTTCTGCTTCCCCGTTAACCGGAATACCTCAAGACCTCGTAAACAATTGGAATCAACCTTTCAAAAAACATATCACGACAAAGGACGACAACGCCAACGGCCTGCTCTCCTTTCAATCGGTAAGTATCCATATCGTAGGATCGGATTGGCATCAGAGCATTAGAAGGTCCATAAAAGACCAGAATCGAGTCAAGAAAGGGTACACATCGCAGAATAAACAAAGCCCCAGCCACTTTTTCCGACCATTTTCTCCGACTCCACGAACAACAACCTCGCATGAAAATTATGGGTAAGTGATGATACTCTTCTCTACACATGACGCGCTACAATGCGCGAAATCTTCCAATGTGTGTCTGTATTCTAACTTCTTTGGAATATTGAAGATCAACAACCACCCGGAGAAAAAAATCCTGTCAAACGATCGAGATCTAATACTTCTATGTCCGCTAAACCTCGTAAACGTCCTCAATCTCGAGCTTCCACAACAAGCGTCCATAGCGGACTTGCGCAACCGGTACTGGAGCAGCAATATATGGATCCGGCGCAGTGGTATGATAATAACCCCAATCAACAACATAACAATATTCCGCAATTGTCAGCCGAAGACATGGTCATGCATAGTGCTTCGCAGCTCCAAAATCCCCGATCTTTTGACATGGAGCATTCTCTCAATGGCGTCTCGAATCACAGCATACAATCGTACCATTCGGAAGTGCAATATAGGCCTGAAAATGGGCGCCAATCTATACCAATGGATAACTACGCTCAAAATTATGGAGAGGGGGATAGTCAGGTTCTAGAAGGTCGCAGTGATGAGCAAGACGAGGTAGATTCTATAGTCGGGGCAACTGGAGCGACAAAGAAAGCCTCGAGATCAAGCGCTGCCAATGAGTTAGAAATGAGACAATTATTTCACGCAAACAAACACCGCTCCTTACAAGACATTGCTGCGGAACTTCTCTTGAATGAAAGAGGACCACAATCGGAAAGACAGAGACAAGTATTTGCTATGCTCTGGTAGGTGCATCATGTAACGGAGTTTTGAATCGTGTTAACAAAGCCCTTTTAGGATCAACAAAGTTTGTGATAAAGGTACGGGGTCTGTACCAAGAGGTCGTGTTTACGCAAATTACGTTTCGAGATGCGGTACAGAAAAGGTAACAGTATTGAATCCGGCATCTTTTGGAAAACTCGTTCGTGTACTTTTTCCAGGCTTGAAGACGCGGCGACTTGGTGTGCGCGGTGAATCTAAATATCACTACGTAAATTTCAGTCTGAGGGATGACCAGCCACAACTGCACGAGACTCAAACTCATCAACCTATTACAAACTTTAACGATGCAAATTTTGCTCAAAGTTTCAAGTATATCAATCTTTTCCCTCTGTATTCACTCATCGCTAATTGATTAGTCAAAGTATGACATCGCAAATTCAATACCCGGACGTCAAATACCCAATTGATCGAGCTCCGTTTCCGTCTCCCGCAATTGCTCAAGAACCTGAACAACGCAAACAACGATCGGGAGGATTCATTAGACCTCATAGCCTCTACACCCATCCAGTGGTTGCGAAGCTTGCAGATCTCGAATGTACAACAAAGACACCCCAGGTTCTTCATTTTGCACCCTTAGGGGAACCTTCCATGCAAGAATATGGAGCTATTTTGCTTCCCAAGATCCAACCCTTCTTGCCCACTGGCACTGATTCAGATTCAGCACTTGCATTATCTGCGCTTTATCGCTCTCATTGCACTTCCCTTGTTGAACAAGTACGCTTCTGCAAGGAGAAAACATTTTTCCACCTTTTTACGGCTTTTCAAGGTACTTTGACTATGCCTGTACAAAAGTTGTTTGCCGACAAAGCACTCGCACCGTGGATCAACCAGTGCGATATAATTATGTACCAAAGTATGATGCGCGTCGTGGCGCCTCTAACACTTCAAGTTGTGCCTAAAGTCGTTTTGGATACATTACGCAATATCTCCGACCGTCTAGTTACACACATTCAAAATTCATTCCACGGTCAGCCAGCACATGTTATCGAGGCGAAGGTCGGGCCGGCTACAACTTTTGCGAGCCTCTTGGACAAAGAATTGAGAGTGAATCTAACTGCTCATGCTGCAGCGAATATGCTATCTAATCCTTACAATCGTGATACAATGTATGAGGACTTTATAACTATGGTCAATATAAGAAAGGTTGCGGAAAGTGTGCCTACGAGAGGGATGGATGACGTGGTCAATCTTTTGATAACGGAACTACGTGATCTTCTCGATCCAAGCGAGGTATCGTGGGAGACGGAAGGTCAAACTCCTTTTGGAGAAATGGTTGCGCGGATGGGCCGTCAACGACAAGCGAGCGTCCACGCTGACCCGACCACAGAAAATGTTCTCGATCGTTGGGTAAATATGCTTCTCTCTCTGCCTGGCAAATTTCCGTATGCTACACATGCAGAAATTGTTTGGTGTGTCCAAAAGATTGGCACAGCCGTGATGCGAGACCTCACAATTGCCCAAGGTAAAAGTTTTGGTGCTTGGTGGGTCACTAAATGTTGGCTAGACGAAATGATTGCATTCATGGCCGAACAAGGAGGCTTTATGCAGCGTGAAACCATTCAAAGTGTGATAGGCAACATGCCTAGAAATCCCGCTGCAAGTCGGAGAAATAGCCAGCAAGAGGGTCGATACAGTGGTGGAAATGATGAGTTTGCTGGGCGTGGAGTAAATGGTGAGCGAAGCGTCTCGGGTCCTCGACCAATGGACCTTGCAAGAGAGGCTGCTATGAATGCAGCTGCTGGTCACGATGATAGTGGGATTGGAATGAGGACACCCGATGATGAATTTTCTATGGGAAAATATGGGTTCGGTCAAGATGATGGGCACGCGTCGATGGAATCTAATTCTCTTCATGCCATATCACAGGGGGGTATGTCTTGAGTTTGAATGTAACTCCAAATCTTGAGAATTTGGGTCAGATTTGCGGCGCAATGGATGGTCAAAGGTTGGGGGTTGGATAATGTGACAGGAAAGGATGATTTTTTTTAACGACCAACGATTAAACGAATGGCTGTAGAATGGGTGGATACCTGGTGTATATTTGGGATGGTCTTGATTATCTTACTATGGCGATTTGAGTATTTTTCGCTAATTGGACTATTGACGGTTTTGGCTCCAAAAATATTTGGAGTATTGGTTTTGATGGCGTTTCCGTGCAAAGACTAGGGCTATTCTTTTGTAATTATCAATAACGGGGAATAATGGCGAGAAGGACGGAAAGGGCATGAAAATTGGTTTATATATATGATCTAATACTACTTGGCTCGAAGAAAGTCGATGTAATAATGCCCTTTCAGTCAATTATATCGAGCATTAAACTACAACTATTTCGAAAGTCTAGAACTTAACACTTTCACTGACTCGGTGCGTCTAATGTCTTTTCTAATGTTGAAAGATTCAGAAGTAATTCCTCATTCCTCTTCAAACAATGAAAGGTTGAGTCTTAACAAATGGTACTTGAATGGCTTTTTGTTGTGTTGATGAATGAAACAACTACTCAAGTATTCTCTTTATGAAAAAGAATAACATCACGCAATACCTAACCAACCTAGGTGTTATCTTGGTTCCAATATAGACTCGAACGACTATCAAGAATATAACCAAAATCATTTGATACCTACCTGGGTACATGTACATATATGCATTTCGAACCCAGATCAGCCTTGAATTTACCCCCCTTTTTCTGTTTCTCCATCAAATTCTTATCGTGTTAGCTCCGACCTATTTTCCCTATAAGCTCGCTAATGATAAAGACTTGATTGAAGGAAGGAACTGACCGCTGACGTGATTGCACTGTGGTCCCGCATTGACTTGCTCCGATATCATGCCGATGCAGGTTCGAAAATAATTGTTTCTACTAATGAATTAAACATAGGCCTGGTATGACTCTTTTCAACTTATTCAATGTTCAATGCTTCCTAAACTCTTCTACATCTTATCTTACATTTCACCTCAGATAGCATAGTCAATGATTTCAACTTTATAACTAATTAACTTTGCAGCAATCCATTTGAATCATTCACAGACAATTTTGGACAATGACGACTGAAGTTCAGTGCAACGGGCATCTTGGTGCTTCACCGTTAATATCCAATTCTTTGAACCACAATGACAGTCACAGAAGCTGGGTAGTGCAAAAATTTGGCGGCACAAGTGTAGGCAAGTTCGCTGTGAATATCGCGGAAGACATTGTTCGGTAGGTGGATTGTGGAACATTGCCAATCATTGCGATTCAAAACTAATTGGGCATTCAGTGCAAGCTTAAAACATCATAGAATCGCAGTTGTCTGTTCCGCGAGGAGTACTGGGAAGAAGGTCGAGGGCACAACGAGTCGGTGAGGATCATCGAAATCAAAGAGGATGGCGCATGCGAGGATATACTAATTCTGGCCTTTGCAGATTATTGGAAATACACGGTGTCCTCCAATCTGTCAATTCTTTAAAAGACTCGGAATCGGACCAGTACAAGAGCTTAGTTAGCAAATACGAGAGACTGGTGGACGTTATTCGTGACGATCACATTGCAGCAGCGAGGTCACATATACAAGATGAGGCTATAGCCTCGAGGCTCGCAAAGGACATTGAAACGGAGTGTAAGGAGATACAGGAATATCGATTGGCTGTTGAACGATGGCATCTAGAAATTGATTCGAGATCAAAGGATCGTCTGGTCAGCTTTGGGGAAAAACTTAGCTGTAGATTTGTGGCAGCTTTATTACAAGACAGGGTAGGCTATAATGAGCATTTCAATTGCGCAGTGCTTACGATATATATTATAGGGAGTCGACGCTGAATATGTAGACCTCTCGGATGCTATTCATTTCAAGACTCCAAAGGGGATGAACTTGGAGTTTTACAGAGACGTGGCTGCGGCGATAAAAGAGAAAATTGACGCTTGTCAGGATAGAGTGCCAATTCTCACTGGATATTTTGGAACCGTTCCAGGTGGTTTGATGGATGGAGAAATCGGAAGAGGATATACAGATCTTTGCGCGGCATTGGTGGCTGTGGGAGTTGCGGCAGAAGAATTGCAGGTATGGAAAGAAGTTGATGGTATATTCACTGCAGACCCTTCGAAAGTGCCAACCGCCCGACTTTTGTCCACTATAACACCATCCGAAGCGGCAGAGTTAACATTTTACGGCTCCGAGGTCATCCATCATCTCACTATGGACCAAGTAATCCGAGCGACCCCACCGATCAAGATTCGGATCAAGAACGTTAAAAACCCACAGGGAAACGGCACAATCATTCTTCCCGATCCTATATTAGAACCTTCGCAGCACACCCATGCAAGAAGCCCAAGTCCTGTAAGTTCGAAGAAAACGCCTAAGCGCCCTACGGCTGTTACTATCAAGGATAAGATCTCCGTTATCAACGTACATTCGAATAAGAGATCGATTTCGCACGGATTCTTTGCCAAGGTATTTTCCATACTGGACAGCCGACAAATTTCTGTAGATCTTATCTCTACCAGTGAGGTCCATGTTTCCATGGCTGTTCATTCTGCGTACATCTCTGCAGAAGACATGCAGAGTACCAAAGCGGAGCTGCAAGAGTGCGGCGAAGTTAGCATCCTCAATGAAATGGCGATCCTCAGTCTGGTGGGATCGGAAATGAAAAATATGGTGGGAATTGCTGGCAAGATGTTTTCCACTCTTGGAGAAAATAACGTCAATATCGAAATGATATCTCAGGGTAAATTTAGAATCTCCGTCCCATGTAGCAATTCGACAACTAACAAGCGACATTCAGGGGCGAGTGAGATCAACATATCTTGTGTCATAGACGCTTACGAAGCCACACGCGCGATGAACATATTGCATACAAATCTTTTCACATTTTTAGAATAGATCAAAACCGGAATTGGAAAAGGCAAGGGAGACGGCGTTCAAACTTTGATGGAATCGAGCATGGTGCATTGGCGGCATTAAAAATTTGGGGGATGGTTTGATGCACATATCCACAATGTGTATGTTTATATTTTCGCTGTATAAAACTTGAAACCTATTCATACCCTACTGCACATATCCTCCAAAATTTAGTTCGAAGCTCGCTTCCCCGATCAGAACTTTTTCAACTCAAGCCTAGGACTATCCTCTTCATTCTGCAAGAAACTGAAGCCGGGTATCTAATAAGCCATACTGTAACCTGAGACCTACAATAAGAGTATCCTGAGTGTAGGGAAGTGAGAGTGCCGTTGTGCTTTCTGACTAAAAGCTCATGCGCTCTTTCCGGGGCTTTCTAGCCCCGTTTCAAGTGAAGCACACTGCATGATATCGTGTCGAGACATGGAATTTCTTGCCAAGTCTAGCCCCTATTTTTGAAATGGAGTTGGTCCCTTCTATGACCATCGTTCAGATCATGCATCTCGATCGAAGCATTATTAGGTGCGACTGCGATGCGACTCCTAAGTCTCTCTCGTACCAGGAGATAATCGCCTTCATGCGCTACCCTTCAAACTGTCAAAATCGACGTTAGACAATATGATATCACATGTGCGGGTACTTCTATACCTATTTTCGGCTCTCCTCACTGCGTGATATTATCTTCCTTCCGCTGGATGTAGCTGTCCGTACCATGCTAAGTGATTAACAAGCACTATACCTGATTAGTTCGAAGTGGGCACTTCGAACTCTTTAGTCTAGTACCATCTGGTTCTGTCCCATCTCATATGAGTAGATTACGCAATTCAAAATTGATGTAGAACCAAGCTGATAATTATCAACCATCAGGAGGTCAAGATTATGAGCCTCATTTTAACACAACTTTTCACCGATTACAGTGTCAGACGCTGGTCTTTCTAATTCGGAATATATCAGATGTAGCTCGATGCATCACCCCTCATTCTGTCATTATTTTGTTTGACAGGAATGAATTTAGGGTAATCTTTCCTCGTTCGATTATTCCCCACCTGTTCGTCTTCCAAAATCAAAAGGTCGTTGATCAAGAATTGCTTGTACACTTCGGGTATATCTGGTCCGATGTTCGATTTTAATTCTAGCATCGTTGATTGCACACACTTCTCCAAAAATCCGGATGCAAGAGCAGTAAGGAGCAGCTCTTATTCCTAACTCATTGGAGAAGACTTAGACGGCATGACTTATGATTGGCTCCCATCAAAATCCAAGAGAAATGCCCTTCTGCAAGCAAACCCCAGATAACGTGCTAATATGATTCACCATACAAACCCCAAATGCACACAGCATAAAATAACCCCCCATCTGCTGCACAACACAGCACATAGATGTATATCAATGCATGCATGAGTACAGATCGTATATCATGTCTGAGGGAAATCTGAAAAGGCTTGGAGTCAAATCGGCAGGCTGATTACCTCTTTCTCTACAAAGTGTTACCCCGAAAAGAGTATGTATCCGTTTGTCAATGTTGCATCCGTAGGGCTTTTCTGCTTCTCCAACTCTAACCCCAACTCCACCCCCAATGTCGGATGCCTTCGATTCTCTACTTGTTCAGAATTGCTAAGTAGGTCAGGTAGCTTACATCTTCCAAACCTTGACTGGGTGTAACTTGCTGAAAATTTCATTTGCCTGCTTTGTGTTGCTGGCAAACAATGCCTAACGCTCGAGATTGACTCAAAAAAATGTAATTAAACTGGCATTTACACTCCACAATCGTCCTCCCCAATCAAGCGTCTAATGACTAACCGAGGTTCATTGTGTAAGCATATGATATCACGATTGCCAATTGACGATACGCATCAATGTGAAGCTATTGGCTAAAAGCAAGCTGAACAATTCAACCGAGAAATAGCTGCAGCTTTCACTGATCACTGCGGCCGGTATTGTATCACGAGGAGAAAAACACTGCAGGAGTCGTTGCCATCATGACAACAGAAGTCTGAAAATTGGTTTGGATGAGGAAGTGCGTATCAATAATCCAAGAAAAGTAAGTAATACAAGATTACTCGCACAACAGCGGTAAGAAATGATTGTTTGGCTGTCTTAGAATTTGCAGCTCTAAGCCTCAACCCAGCTAGAGGCAGATTTTGAATTTTTGAATGCAGACTTGAGCAATTTAACATTCCATGAATTTTTGCTGAATTGAATAACAACGAATGATACTTCTGGTCGTTATCAGTCAGTCCTTGGATGATTGATATGGGAAGCTTCCAAGTTGCCCTCTGACTGGCTCGGCACGCGGTGGCTGATTTCATTTCCCGACATTCCTCGTAAGATATCCAGTACATTTTCTGTGCCGTCCGGTAATTCTTCCTTCCAACAAAATTGGGGTTCTTCCAATATCCTGATCAGCTTCGCTGCTTCGGCAATTAGGAGTATTTGGAATTTTCATCACTTGTAACATGAGAGAGAAATTCATGTTCCTAGTGGGCATTAGGCGAACTTATCTGCGTCTGATCAAGGCGAATCCAACAGCATTCTGTGCAGATTACTCTTAATGTATCAGATAGTGTGGCCAACGCCGAGCTGCTCCTCTCGGTAGTGTATCCCGAATTTGGCGGACTTGATTCCTAAGTGGGGTTCTTGTTCCGATATGAGAATAAATACATTGAGCGGGGTGCCACAGAGATACTGGGGGCGGAACGACAGAAGCTAGAAGGCTGCAGTCTGGCGGTCCATGATCATTGGACAATTTTGTTATAAAAGCCCTCGGAAGAATTAACCCTAGATAAGGTGCACTGGGTGGTGGGTGGCACAATAAATTAAGCCTTTGAAAAACGTTGAGCCAACGTACGCACAATGATCTGAAAGTTTGGATCCAGCTTGTTTGACGGACTTTGTCATGCTACACGTTACACACGGCTGCAGTGACTACCGGGCATGTGCCCTCCATATGTTCTGTTACTATTTCCGCCATCTATACCTTTGCTCTCATCGTATTTTTATCCTTCCATCCTTCATTTATGGCTCTATAGGTCTCAACGTCTGATCCCGCGCTTTCAGTCGCAACCCGTTTCCCACAATCCCTCTCGATCGTAACATGTGTTCTAGACGTCACTCGTATTAGGTTCATCTCAGATCAACATCGTCATTCTCTTAAACCTTTATATCTTGCGTTTCATGTCTACAACAGATGAATGCTAGAGCGATCGGATTTATTACTTCTCGGGAATATTCCAAACAGATCAGAAAACGATATCAGTTCTACCTTTGTTAGGTTTGTCAGTGAGGTTGGACGATAACTGAACAATCGTACCTGGTTTATCAATAACACATACTTGGTCTTTACGAGAAACTGTGCACATGTATATAACATTGTCCATATAATAGATAGATCTCTCATCACAAAACAATCTATTCAAGGGATCCTCATTTCTTGTTGCATGATACACCATATATCTTTCCATCATGGGCTGGGTACGCATCACCTAGAATCTCTGGACATTCTAATGCTTATTAGATTTTAGGTGGAGAAGACGAATATGACCGTGGCGAAGAGCGCCGTTGGAAGACGATTCAGACTGGAATTTTCCGGGCACAGGTACGAGAGAAAAGGCTCTAGGTTTTTTACAGAAGTTAGAGCTGGACTTGCCACGTTCTTTGCTATGGCATACATCATTTCGGTAAACTCATCAATCGTATCAGGTAAGTTTTCTACCTATACCTTGATGACTCCCCTCACATCTTTCAAGCTACCGGAGGAACATGTGTATGCGACTACCCACCTGGATCTCCGGATCCCTTCTGCCTAGACAGTTCAACAGATCCGAATTACCAGATATGTGTTCAGGAGATCAACCAGGATCTAGTCACAGGCACGGCAGCGATATCTGCACTGACGAGTTTTTGCATGGGTGTTTTTGCAAACATGCCGATAGCGCTAGCCCCCGGAATGGGTTTGAATGCATATTTTGCTTATCAAGTCGTTGGAATACATGGACAAGGACCAGTCCCGTATAGACTAGCATTGACAGCTGTATTCATTGAAGGATTACTCTTTGTTGCGCTCTCGATACTCGGGCTCAGACAGTGGCTTGCTCGCGCAATACCTCGAAGCTTGAAGATAGCTAGCGGTGCAGGTATTGGACTTTATCTCGCTCTCATCGGACTCACTTACAGTGCGGGAATCGGTGCCATCACAGGTAGCAATTCCGATGTCCCTCTTCAAGTGACTGGTTGTATACCCGAACTTATTGCTCCAGATGGAACTTGCATATCTGGTAAAATGCGAAGTCCGACAATGTGGCTTGGCATATTCGGTGGGGGAATTTTCACAGCGTTCCTCATGATGTACCGTGTCAAAGGTGCTGTCATAGCAGGGATTCTCCTCGTCTCTATCGTTTCGTGGCCGCGCAATACTTCCGTCACTTATTTCCCTCCTACTGTTTCTGGCGACGCGGCGTTCGAATTCTTCAAGAAAATCGTCACCTTTCATCCAATTTCTCGAGTGCTAGCTGTGCAGGATTGGAATATCACTGGAGCTGGGGCTGGACAATTCGCATCTGCACTCATCACATTTCTTTATGTCGATATCCTTGATTGCACCGGCACCTTGTATTCGATGGCTCGTTTCTGCGGAGCCATCGACGAAGATACGCAGGATTTCGAAGGTAGCGCCGTAGCATATCTCGTCGACGCCTTTGGCATATCTCTTGGGTCTTTTGTGGGTTCGCCTCCTGTCACTGCGTTTATCGAATCGGGCGCTGGTATATCAGAAGGAGGCGTCACAGGACTTACAGCTGTCACTACAGGGTTTTGCTTCTTCATCAGTCTTTTCTTCGCGCCAATCTTCGCTAGTATACCTCCTTGGGCAACAGGCTGCACTTTGATACTCGTTGGGGCGATGATGGCACGCGCATGCACCGAGATCAACTGGCGGTATCTTGGAGATTCTATTCCGGCTTTCTTGACACTGGCAATTATGCCTTTTACGTATTCGATCGCGTACGGACTCATTACTGGAATCGTCACATATACATTACTTAATACGTCGGCATGGGTATTGGCGAAAATGTCAGGAGGAAGAATCATGCCACACGACTATGAGTTGAAAGATTACTGGACATATAAAGTTCGCGGTGGCTTATTGCCTGGTTGGGTACGCAGAGCCACAAGGGGGAAGAGAGATTTTTGGCGCGAGTGGGATTTTGATGCGGAGGTGGGGGATAAAGTTGAGAGTGTGAGGGGACATAAGACGAGGGGCAGTGTAGCGAAAAGCCACAAGAGCTCAAAGAGCCATGATGCGCATGGGAGACAAAAGGAAGTTGGTGGAATGCCCAGCGTGAATATGAATGGGCATGGAGAGCGAACGTGGGAGATGCCCGAGATGGCATTTCCGAAGAGCGTTGCGGCGGGGATTGGAGAGGCGATCGGAGGAGAGCAGAGGAGGGAAAGCATGAGGACTATGAGTTCTGCTGGGAGGAGTCTGGGAAGGAGATCATGAGTGGGAGGTTGAGGTTAAGGTTAATAATGATGGATTGTTTTGGTTGGTAATGGCCAGCACCGGATCCTTTCTGGGCTGGATTTAATTCGCAACGGTGGGAGGAGTTTCGAAATACCAAATGGGAATACGGATACGGACATGGATGGATGGCGTAGATAGATTGGGTGATTGTATCATTCAGAGTCGGTAAGGACTCATTCCAGCAAAGTCTAGGATATTCATGGATGGTTTACGTGAATGAATGAATGAATGAATGAACGAACGAATCAATGGAAATTGATTGTTGCCATGCGATTTACAAAGGGTCTAAATATCTGCGAAAGAATAGGATCAATTCGCAAGGCGCAAAAATACCTTTAGACGATCCTTTACATCCATCATCCAGATAAACGCAAACGTACTTTATTACAACTCTCCTCCTCGAACCTCATTTCTAACCCCTCACCCGAACCCATCCTCCGCATTCACTAAATCATCATCATCATCATCATCACCATTGCCCTCACACACCCAAATTCACCTCACCTCGTCTCTCCCCCATATAATCCCCAGCCCACCACTTTCCCATATCCAAGAAACAAAATATGCCATGCTGGTCCAGTGGTAACGCGCCGGATATGCACATGCCCGTAAAACGGCAGCTCTGCTTAACAAGACTATAAAGTGATTGTCATCTTGAAGAATCAGTTCGCCTGGTTTAAATTAAGGGGTCTCCCAGATTCGTTGCATAGAGCGTCCTTAATTTTTTGTCATTTTCTTTTGCCTTTTGGACTGAGAGGGGCTTTGGCTTCTCTTTTTTTGGAACTGGTTGTGAGGGCAACGCGGGCGGAAGGCCGGGTGAGGTTATATTCACTTTTGGTGGGTGGGGAGTGGGTGGATGCGGGAAGATGAGATGGGATGAGATATTTTTGTAGGAGATAAGAAGAAGAAGAAGAAGAAGAAGAAGAAGAAGAAGAAGAAGCGTAATATAGGTGTAGTTGTATTTAAGAGAGACATAAAGCAGTAATGAATTGGAAGATAGAGATGATATTCAAACACGAGATATATATATCAAGAAGCAAGTTCAGAGTGATGTACTCACTTTGCGCAAACTGGAGCGCATGCTTCTATTCAGTGTATGCAACAATTCATGTTAACAATGCACATAAATCTTCTTTAGTAGCATAGATGGAATACATAATGTAATGATTCAACCATTCCAACTGGTTTGCAGGTTTAAGTGTCCTGGATGGCTTCAACGTTGCGAAAAATCCTTCACTGTTGAATTGCCGTCTAACTACGAAACACATTTTCTCCCACCCATATTATTCCATACCACACTCTCAAGTCATGCGTGTAAAAGGTGAATCTCTTTGCAAGAACCATGTCGAAGCGTCTGAAGCAGTCCTTGCGAACAACATTATGATGAAGTCCATGATTCAAGCATCTTAACAGCAAACCAGACACCAAGTCCGACTGGGAATGCACTGGAGTTTCGAGATGGGCCTCAAATATTCTTATAGTGCCATGAGAAAACTAGAAGATAAATTAGAGAGGGGACACCGGTCGAAAACAGTCCCGTGACTCTACGACGTTCGACGCCTCCAAGCCGTTGATGTATGATGTATTTCTACACCCGTTATTGCAACGTTGTCCGTTCGACATACTGTCAATCGATCATAACATACTATGGCTAGATCTCAGGCTCATGTAGTGACGAGACTTGGAGGTATAGACATCATCTCACATCCAGCCTGATCGCAAGGTTAAGGAGCGTCAGAGTGTATCTAAGTGTCGGACCTAAGTTCGCACATCGAATAGTACAACGAGGCACCTAAACTTCGTCCGTCTAAATGCAGAAATTAACATCTTTGTCAAACAGTACGGATTAGGTTTCACTGTATCTCAAAAATATTGGAGCAAACGTAGTATAAGGAAGATATTCATAACTCAAAAGTGTCGCTTGCATTAGAGAAAAAGACCAAAAACTCCTACCGATATGTCCTTCCTTCATATCATGACCAGCTGTGCAACCTCCCAATTGAGCATATACCGAAGCATGGATGCGACCCTTTACCCATTTCCATACCGAATTTAACCTTATGCCCTCGTCATTACTAATCATAACATTCGTTTCATTCATAAGAGCTCAAGCATCCCCCTCCTTTCCGTCGTATCTCCCCTTACCCAGTACAGGCTTGGCTCGGGTGCAACCAATTCCAAATGCCAGCAAAGCAATATAAGCTAAATGAAGGAAGGTATCAATAACAAAGCATTCTCGTAAGAGTGGTATTCGCCATTCGATATGCCGTATAAAGATTCGCCCGGGCCAGCTAGTCGACTCCCCTCGCCTCTGCCATCTGGATCAACGCTGTCAGTAGAGCCAGTAGAAGATTTTCGGCCTAGAGCTTTTGCCTCTTCGAGCTCCATCTCATGAAGCTTTTTCTTCTTCTCAATTTCTGGGTTTGGCTGAGGGATATCGTCATTGCCAAGTAACAAGTGTCCAGGCACTGCCTCGAATTCTCCTTCGTCATCATCCCCTTCTCCCTCACTAGAATCATCACCGCTCATGATGGGACTATCAAGATGTCCAGGTCTAGGACCCTTCACAAGCATCTCCGGACTCTGAGGTCGAGAATCAAACCCACTGGTGCAGCTTGTCGCTTCACTCTTACCAGAATCTATCTTTTTTAGGGGTCGGCTGCCTTCGAGGGTAAATGGCGTCAATGTGGGATCAAATTCCGCTGGTAAACCAAGAGCAGCTGCTACCGCGTGCGCTTCAATAAGGGGGCCAGTTGCGCTCTCGAGATTGCTTGCAACGATTGAAGTTTCATGTCCGTTAACCCCACTCTCTTGTAAAATGCGAGTGTAACTTTGACGTGTAGGATCTGCATCTCGTTTTTGTTTCTTCTTTAACCTTTTATCCGTGGGTCTTACGACAACGACTGGTATAGGCGAATACTGCAAGCACCATTTTGAGAACGAGTTTCTGTTTCCCATCAAACCTTGGAACCCCCCAAGACTTCGCCCCCGAGTTCCGACGATGAGCATCGCAGGCTCGTAGATTTGGATCTGGACACCCAAATGGTTAGTAAGTGGCGTTAAATCTCTGCGAACATCAAACCGTCCAAACATACCATCTTTTGAAAAGTTGTGTGGACTTTCCCTATAGCATACTCCAGTACAATACTGACAGCTTTGTTATCATCGTTCTTCTTTTGTATCGCATCTAGTAGTTCTCTTGCATCCTGCTGATATTGCTTGATCTCCAGGGCTCTGTCAGTGATCAACTTCGAATCTTTATCAATAACCCTTAAACAGACAATTTGGTCTCCGTCGTCGACGAGCTCCTCTAGCATCCATTTTAAAGCAATATCCGAATAGGAATTCTCATCTATGCCGACCATGAAAGTCCTCGAGGATCGTTTGTATTGATATCCTTCATGTTTAGAGTTTTGAGTGTAGCTTCTGGTGTTCCTCTCGGTGTCTTCTGATAATGATCCAATGCTATCAAACGAGACTTTTCCTTGAAACTTTCTGTTGTTGGGAGCCATTAGCGTCAGATTCAAGTATCGCAAAGAAATACTGGGTAGTAATGTAATAAAGATCGAGATCAACCATAGAGAGCTTTCTTGCGCGATATAGAAACCAAGTGGGGTTGATCACCCGCCCCCAGATTTCGGCCGCTAGGATCCGGGAAGGAAAGCGTGGGACATCATAAAGTATACTTTCATTCGATGGTACGGCCTATTCCCACCTTCTCTTGGAACAAAACACCGTCGCACAAAGAATAAGGAAACGGCACACAACTTACGGTGGAGGAGGTGGACTTGAGCCCCTCAGACGAGGACGAGTCGGCGTCTTCTTTCCTTTACCACCCTTCCCGTCTTTCAAAGGCCGTGGAGCTCTCGAGCCTCCTCTGAAGGATATGCTCGACATCGAGTTTAGCCGCTGGTTCGGCGGATGGTCATATTGAACATGTTCTGTGATAGATCTAAGCTTTCGAGGAGAAAAATAATCCGAATTTGTTGGCGCAGAAATATTTGGTGAAAGGGGGGATTTTGGGGATGGCGAGTCTGAGCTTCTAACGTACGGGGAAGTAGGTGCCGACATGGTGGTAAGTTGTTGTTCAATTATAAATTAGACATTTGGACTATTCCGGGGCGACTTTATAGTAATTGTTGAATGCTTGTGTCGGATGGGGTGAGCATAAGAACTTTGAGATTGTTGGTTTGGGATTCGTCAAAGTGGATGGATGAAGTGGTCCGTTCTAGGCTTCAGGCGAGAAACAGCGGTGTCGTGCTAGGATTATTTAGATATTTATTATTCATGCCCAGAGACTGAAGTTGAAAGATTCTGGTTATTCAAGTAAGGTATGGATGAATCAACGAGTGTGTATGCATTTTGTTACGTTATTAGTAGTCTTTATGAGACATGCTGGATGCCAAGATAGTCGCGCCTTCCCTTTCAGCCTTGTGAGGTGCTTACTTGTCGACAAGGACAGCTGTAAGGATAAAATCATGGGGACTCTTTCACTCGGGAATGGCACTGCAGCATATATGTGGGGTTTACTTCATAATTTATTTTGATCTACTTGTAAGGCTCCTCGCCTTCGTCCATTTTTGACAAGCCATTTCGTGGATTTGTCTTTTCCACCCCCCAGTACGCCATACCAATGCCATAGAGTTGAAAGCAATATTGTCAAGAGAGAAGCGTGAAAGGTAGTTTAGTATGTGCGAGCAAGATTTCTAAGATACCAGTCCACTAATTTGCGGCCGACCTTTGCTTCAGAAATATGAATAAGATCCTGTTACTTTTGTTAGCAATCTTGTGCTTGACATTAGCTCTGTTTAATAGACTTACTCCTTGCATAGCATAATCGAGATCGTTAGAGTTGACCACTTCTCCGTCCAACAATCCATTATCAGTCCATCTAATTTGTCTGCTGCGTTGCTTGTTGACCAATAACCATCCCCTCAACTTCTCAGGTTCAACCTCCAAGAATCCAGCCAACTTCTTAACATCCATGGTGGTGTATAATCTGAGATAGGACTTCACAGTTGGGCTCCACATGTTTGTCTTGACCTCATCCATGAAGATAGACAGATGATGCTCGAGAGGGTCAACGTTTAATTCTGGGTTGTCGAAGTCAGGAGGAGTAGGAGAGATAAACTTGGGGCAAGCAGAGCGGAATAGCTCCTCAAATATTGGGAGAGATTCTGGTCCACCACGTTGAAGTTTGAGGAGTTGGTCACCATACTTCTCGCGGAGAGCAGTGTGGATGGTATCATCGAGACGGGTTGGGTGGAAAGCCACACAGATGGCGATGAGGGCGTACATTTGATCGTTCTTCTTGGAGATCGAGTCATACTGTGCGTTCTTTTGGAAGTTCTTGGTTCTTGAAACGTAGATCAAGATGTGGCTGAACATGCGGATGGCATCTGCGTATCTGCGCATCATCATGTATGAGAATCCTACATAGTAATAGGTAGTGAAATGAGCGGCCATAACGCGCGCAAACATAGCCTTCTTGTTAAGCTCGATATCGTCAAGTGTCTTCAAGGCAAGACTGAAATCACCAAGGAGACAATGAACTCGCAACAATCCAATGATGGAGAAGTACCCGAGCATTCTGTACAAGGACTTCGAACCGTAATCACCGGCAACGGCCATAGGCTCTTCATTGCGCTTCATGGCAGCTAGTTGCTCGTTGATCTGCGATCTTTGAATGAGAGAGTATAAAACGTTCAAAACACTGTAACATCCCCATGTGTTTGGCGCCTCGCGGAGGATTTGAATTTCTTCTTCATTTGTACCTTGACGCGCGACACGATTTCTGTACGAGCAGAAAGAGTTGAATTGGTAGATGAACTCGTCGATAACATCCCAAGCCCAGTAGTACTGTAACTATAGTTAGCGTCCCATGCGAGTCTGTTGACAAACGAACAAGGAACTTACCGATGGTGGTTCGAGGTCAACTGGCCCGTCAGAGTTCAAAATGAAGTGAAACAAACTACAATAATTATCGTAACTTGCAAACTTGACTTCCAAAGGAGCAGAAAAGTCCAAGGGTTGTGCAGCAGCAGCAAGTCTCGACTGAATATCATCCGTCTGTTGTGCCATGCTCATTGAGTTGACCTGCTCCAACTCTTCCATGCCTTCATATTGAACCTGTTCCTTATAGTCGTTGGCAAGAGCCTCCTCCTCAATATCGGAGTCATCGTCCAAGGCTCGCGATGCGATGCCGCCGTTTTGAAAGGCGCTCATGATGCTGTAATTTTGCTCGAAGTCGTCGTCGAAGCAAAGCAAAAATTTAAACCCCACCACCAAAGGATTCAAAATCGAGGTTCGGTTATCGCACTAGGACACTAGGGCTAGTTAAAACAAATCTATCTCCCTAAATATTCAGAACTATTTTTCACGCTCCTGGCTTCTAGTGACTGTATGTCCTTGCAGATTATCAAAAATTATGTAATTATTCAACTATGTATCACAATTAGAAATTTTATTTGGGAAGGCTTTCGAGCATCTGTTGTTGCAAATTCAAGGGAATTTGTTGAATTGACGGATGAACTTTAATTTTACGATCACGTGTAGCTTGTCATATTGAATTTGTCTTTTTGCGTGGGAATGAATAATAATTGTCCCAGATCGGCAATTAAGCTTGAGAAAATGTTTAATTGTCAGTTTGTATTAGAACATTAGAGAGGTTTCATTGCCAGATCTGAAATAGGCAAGAAGCGGGCGTTAAAAATATCATAAAACTCAAAATCTAGAGCCCATTCAGACATATTTCATGATTCTCCTCCATCGGTATGACTGGCTCCAAAAAGACAACAGAAATTCTCAGCACAAACAGTTGGGAAGCAGTCTTTGATGTGTATGTGATCGTGTTTCATTACTTAATAGATGGGCAGAAAGACGAGGAATATTGCTTCTAGTCTCAGGATTTAAAGCATCTATGTGCAAGTGATTGATTGCTTCATATCTCCATAATAGCAAGTACATCTAGATTTCGGACGATTGCTTACAACGATTCATACATTAGACGAATTGTGTCATGGTGATGCGTCTTGTTTCTCAATACTACTCACTGTGGGAATCATGAAAACCAATCTACCTAATTTTCGCTTGCCTCGCTGAAATGCTCCTTTATCGGTACAAACCCACCATATTACTTCGTCACCTTCGTATCATGCGTGATAATTTCCATCCTATTGCATATACTCAACCAAAAGACTTCTGGCCTCAGAATTTAATCTTTCGTTGACGTAACCTGAAATTGCTCTGTCGTGTCGTTGATTTGCCTCTCTCAAATATGATCCCACCCAAAGCTTTACATCCGTAATCTCTGGCCATTCGTCAACTGCAACCTTCTTGCAAGTGTTAAGTTGTGTAAAGCCAACTCCGAAACTTAAGTCGTCGACATCTGCTTCAGCGACTACATCATCGGTTGTGACAGGTAGTGGTGGGTTCTCCAACAACTTGAGGAGAGCCTCACAAGTCTTAGACCAACCCTTCTTGTATCTAACAGCAAATGCTTGCGAGTCGGTCAGGGTCTTAGTCAAAGAGATGACAGCTATTTTGCGGTCTAGTGGCCGAGGGAATTGCTGTGTAATTGGGAGGATAATGGTCAAGTAAAGAGGCACGAATACGGTGTCTTGTACAGCATCTGATTGCTTTATAAAGAAATCTGCTCCAAGGCCTTGTTGATCCTTGGATGAGATGAGATGATAGAAACGGACAAAGCGACGCTTAAAGGCTTCGGGGGGGTTGCTGTTGAGGCGTGTGAACATGATGTTCAAGATCGTAGGGAAATATTGTTCAATAGCAGAGCTATCACATGTTAGAACAGAAATAACTAGTATGATAGGAAGGGAATTAGAGCTACTTACACATTGCACGAAATAATCAAAGCTTCTAAAACATCAAAACTTTGTAGTTCAGTTCTTGATTTTCCGGCCATGAGCTTCTGGAAAATGCCAAGAATTGGCTCGAGTTGGTTATTCGCTACAAGTTCAGCAGCGCATTTAGGGATCATTGCGGAAAGCAATCTAGTCAGGGCTGGCACGTTTCCTCGAGATTCCCAAAGAGTAGGACTTAGAATTGGGGCAATCAAGTTTCTGTAGTAATCGGAAAGTGTCGTGGACGGGTTGGCTTCCAGAAGAGCGGCGAATAATTGGAAGACATAGGGCATGAATTCTTGACAAGTGTTAGTGCAGGACCCCATTTTGAGTGGATGTTGAGCATACCTTGAACATCGCTTGAGAGAATACCGGCAAAGGTAGGATACAAATCATTCTCAAGCTTGTCGGGTTGTGAAGGCGCCGACCATCTTTTTTTAATTAGCAATGAATATGAATCAAGCAAGGAATTCGTGTACATACCTGATCAGAGCGCCAAAGGCTTCAAAGTGATAGTAGTAAAAGCGCGGGTTACTGGGGTTTTGGCCAATCACTTGAGTGATCTTGACCAAGTGCTGCAGAACATTATCTGCTATTGGAATAACACCGTCCTTAATGACAATGAGCACTCTCATAACACAGCGCATGAGGAACTCATTCTCCTGGATTTTCTCGGGTGCGGCATCTTTCTCGATCAAATGGAATAAGTGATTTAGAAGGCTCTCGGCGAGTGGCAATACATCTTCCTTCCCAAAGATATGCTGGTTTGCATCGTTTGTGAGAAACAAAACTCTTTCCACGGTAATTGCGGCGTAAGTGTATACCACATAGTTCGAGGAACCTAGATTCTTGACCAAGGGTTCAAATGCCGCTTTCCATTGATCTTTAGTCAATTGACTACGGAACGTGTAAAGAAATTTAATAGCGTCAACCTTCAAGATTGGCTCAACATTGCTTTCCGCAAGAAGATCATTCGCGATATTCTGCTGGAAAAAGTCGACAACATTCACCAAGGGATTTGTGGTTTTGACTCCTTGCCCTGTTGTAATGACACCCTTAGCTGCGATAGCTGAAAACAAATATACGGCGGTATCTTTAGATTTCCAATGATCGCTACCGTTCTGGGAGAATTGGTCAAGATAATGCTTGATATATCTCCCAACAACATCTGTCACAAGTGGCTCGAACTTCTCCAGAAGCTTGCGCAAGAAGTCGGTTGCTGCTCGTCTTCTGGTGTCAGCGTCTGAGCCCTCCAGATCTCTTCGGATATACTCGATGGGCTCATCCTCAAATTGTTCGATATCCGTTTCTCTCAAGCTTACATTGGGCAGAATGACCTTCTCAACCACTTGGCTCAAAATCTCCCCATTATTGAAATTCTGAGCATGCTTGTCAAGACTAGCAACTGCGGTCAAGAAGTGTAATGCTTTGCTAACAAGTATGTCGAATTTGGTTTCAGGTCCAATGGTTGTTAAGAGACTCCAAGCGCTTGTAATGAATGGCTCGCAAAGACTTCCAAATGCATCTTCATATTTCTGCATGTAAAGTGTCGAAACCTCACATATGCCAGCCTTTACGAACTCGAGGGGTCCTGACTCAGAATCATCGTCCGTCGCCAAAAGAGGGTTTTCATATGTCAGGTATTTGTGCAAGAGTTTGGATATTTCTCCGATGTTATCCTCGAAGATAGGAGGGAGATCTTGGCAAGAGAGATCGAAGAAAACCTTCATCAACAGATTCATTGTCTCAAAATGTTGCTTTAGAACCTCTTTATTATCCTTATTAGCTTGAATCTGCTGGTCGGTGCTCTGCGAAAAATCAATCAGCTGGTGCCTACATCTCCGAGTGAGTGTGATCTTACCGCCAGAAGCTGTACAAAAGGTTGACCAAATTTTGATAGTACGTGGTTGACTTCTGTGTATAGAGCATCCGAGGCGAACAGCGGTCTCCATCTCTTGAATATCGAATGTGCGACTTCCAGTACACCATTATTGATTTTAGCGTTATTAGGAGTGAGGCGGGAAACCAAGTCCTACATAAAGTCAGTAAATGCTTCGTCACGAAACTGATCCGGCATGCAAGTAACTAACATCAACCAATGTATCCCATCTGTCCCAGAAGTCTGATTCCGCGATAATACTGATAGCTTCTCCAAGTTGGGCTTGTATACTGTTTGGGACCGAGACCATGAGGCCAATCAACTCAGTCTTTATCGTGAAAACTTCATTTTGTGGGAGCTTGTAGTTCCTCTCTTCGTCCTGAAGATTTGTTAGCGGAGAATGGGAATTAGCGCAAGATACTTACCACATAGTTGTACTTGATGAAATTCTTGAAGCATAGAGCTCCAGAGAGCCTCGTATTAACTGGCAGGTCATCTGCTGCAACGATATTGAGGAGGAGGAGAGAAAATCCAGGTTTGGCCTGCTCTACTTTCAAGGCTGCCTCAGCTGTACAAAACAGTTAATAATTGCTTTATAAATATGAGTAAAAAAAAAGATCACAAACCTTGCTTATGCTGCCTTGGGTCCAAGGTAGCTTGAAGCAGAGCTGCAACTGTTTGAATATCTGAAGACATATTTAAAGAGACCGTGTGAAGATCTAATAAATAGAAATCAAGAACTGGTGATTGTCACAGAATAATGTTTGTTTGTAAACTTTCTAGAACCTAAAAAGGATGGAGAGACGGAGGTACAGATAATCCGAGATCCGATTTATTAGGAACACAGAAAGACCTTTATAGAATGATTCCTTGATTACAGCTAATAAAGCAACAGACAATTCATGAGCTTTTTGAAACCAGAACCAAAGATGTACGTTGGATTTTCGTTATGCCCCAGAGATCTCATTCAAGCTTGTTATCGTCCTCTGATATTTTTACTCTAAGAGTTTTGTACTCTTATCTGATCTAGTTATTGAAGGAAACCGAGGAGTTCCCTCATTGAAGACCAGTGTCATCATCATCAATGTGCTTCATTGAATGAAATTGGCAGCCTTGTAGCCTTATAGACTTGGCAATATTTTGGTAGCCTCAGAAGTGAAGTCAGAAATTTATAGAGGATATCGATGAAGTCCATCCTGCACTCCCTTCTCGCTTGAATACTTATTAGGACATGACATGTGCCTGTGTTGGCTGGCTCCTAGATCCTGATGGTGTATATGCTATCTCCGAAAGTTCGACTTTTCGCATTTGAATGACCACTTCACTTCATTCACACCTCCCATCCCATTTTGGGAAGTTCAGTTTGTTGTCGTCGCTTTACTCCATTCACTCCTCATTCCCAGTACCTCGGGGACTTTGCCCTGCTCTAGCTGCTTCACTTCACACGCTCATCACCCTTTCACTATGCACCTTCGATTTTTATGATTGAACAAGTACGCGTGTTGATTAATAAGCTTGATAATTCATGAGGACTTATCAGATGTCCCTTATGATTTTCACTGCACCGGTTCTACCAAGATCTGGCTTTTGTTGAGCCCGGAGAAAGAAGATGGACTTGAAGTCTCTCATCAGCTGACTATCAATATTCATCTATCATATCTCATGGAGCTAAACCTAGAATGGCCTACAGTGTACAGGTCCCGAGTTTCTCTACTGATGTGTATCTTGTTCCCATGAACCCAAAATGAATTCCCCATACACGATACTAGAGAGCGCTTGAAAAAATAGAGCAAGTTGTCGGTTGCCTTAAAATCTGGAATCATCATTGTCTCGGCACTCCACAAGCATCTGCTGCCTTGTTATTTTCCTTTCGTCAACTTCGATTGCGTTATTCGCATACAACGCTGCAATTCAAACCTTTGAAAGAAAAGTATCCAACATGTATCCTCTATTTACTAACAGATGGAATTTCGAAACAGATTCTCGAGTTCAAAGAAATCCTCGAGTTTCCAACCCTCGAGCTTCTATGCCTCCACCTGCCGGGGACGCAGCTCAGACGCCGGAACCAAGGAGCTCTAGCGGAATTGCGAGTGTATTTAAAAGCTTGACTGGCGGTAAAATTACCAAAAGCCCAAGTACGCAATCTCCAGCAACCGGTCCTCTACAGCTCGATAATGGAAGCATTCCGCAAAAGCTTAGCCATGGTGGTATACTCAACCACGAGCCAGCTCTTGAACAGTTACAAGCAGGGCACAGTCTTGCGGATCGCATTCGCGCAGCAGAACATTTACGCCGTGCTGTGATTGATTTCCCCCTAGAAAATGTTAGTAGATTAGATCGAGATCTTATTTACCGCCTGCTAATTTTTTGTGATAGGTTTCTATGATATTCATTGCAGGCAAAGACTTAATCGAACCAACTCAGACACAGCAAGCGCGAATTGCGGGGTACGAATTGTTGACCGCTTGTGTTCAGTGTACATCCTCGAATGATCCTGAAAGGGCAAGCTTTTTTCAAGTATTAAGTCATCCTGCAAACAGGGAGGATTTCAACCTGCAGCTTGTATCGTTGATCGAACTATCACGACACGGCAAAGATCTCTCGGGTTTCCATTATAAATTACTCCCTCTATTAACCACATGGCTGAAGGATACTTGGTCTGCAGCCACATCGGAACGAATCTCACGCAAGAAGGCTACCCGTCAGAGCTCCTTGCCAAAAGAGCAACCGTCTTTAGATGAAGAATCTAATCTAGCTCTTCTGTTTGTTTTCATTGCGGATATCATCAAATTCAGCTCTAATATTGTCACCGACTCAGCATCATCCGATCTTCTTTCTCAGATCCTTGAGATTTGCACATCATCTGCCACGGAAGCGGATCTCAAAGCATGCAATCAATTGTTTGATGCTGTCATAACATACGGAGATATTCCAGATAGCAAGCTTCAGCCAGTTGTGAAGGTGCTATGCTCCATACATAGCTCTCTTTGGAATGTGCACCAAGACGCGTGGAGATGTATCAGCAACTTATGTAAATCTCATCACGGTCTCACAATGGTCAGAATACTGATGGAAGTCGTTGGAAAGCCTCTGTTAGACAAGTCCGATGATAAGCAATATAGCCAGAATGTAAAAGAAGTAAGGGGTGCTATATCGGCATTGGAAAAACTACTTGCAAAGGACGCAAAGAATGGCTACCCCTTAGTCCCATTCACTCTTCTCATGGCATCTCTGCGAAAGGTTCTTGAGCTCGACCGTACTGCAGTTGACTGCGATATATTGCAGCTGATTCACTCGCTTTTCACTCATGAAGGTGGAATTATGCAGAATGTACTTGATGAAGACTGGTCACCAATGTTTGAGATTGTGTCTAGCTGCTGTAAGCGTATTCCAGACCCAGTGACAAATCGATCTCAGATATACAATACTATCAATGGAAGTCCACCTTCAAAAGACGAAACCTCGCAGCAAAAGTTTATAACAAAAATGGGGGAACTAATTGGTGGTCTAATTGTGCGCGTCGAGCAATTACTAAACTCACCTCCACCCAACTTCGTTCAGAAGGACGACTGTATTGAATTTTTTGTCGAATCCCGTAACTATCTTCCAGATACTTGCGCAAAATTGGTCATTGATCATTACATAGACTACAAATGTTGCTCGCCATCGGATTTACAATGGAAAGATAATATTCACCTAATTCTTGGCGGCTTCCTTGCTGATCGGTCCCGCCCACCCGATATCCGACTACACGCTCTGAAAGCGGTGACAGATGTATATGTTATCGTCAGCGTTACTGATCAGCCGGAGATTTTCGAGGCTTTTGCGGTCACAGTCTTGGGGTATGTCCGAGATGAGAAGGATATTGCAATACTGCAGGAATTCATTGATTTCGCTGTAGTGATGGCCGAACAAACTTTAGACGACAGTTTGTTCCAACATGCCGTAGACATTATGAGAAGTGTGGTTACCAGTGACCGAATGCAATCGCCTCTTGGATCGCCCCCAGGGACTCGTCATGGTATCTTGTCGAGCAAGTCTGCATCTTCTTTCGTCGCGCCTCCTATTGTGCACAGCCCTTCCAATGTCGTTGTGAGAGGTTTCATTCAAATATTCATGCGAACCATGTTTACGGATGTCTCTAGGTCATTACGGGTGTTTGAAGAATTACTTGCCATCGCACAAGCTTCTGACTGTCCAACAGACTCCCGTATATCTGCTCTAAAAATGTTCTTTCGGCTTCGAGCAGACGCAATGAACAGAATCTTCCTTACGCCCTTCACAGAGTCATATACTTTAGCCGCTTCTCTCTATCGAACAGCCGAATCTCTAGCTAAGAAGCACGCTGCAGATGAAGCCGCTCAGCAAAGTCGATTGGCTCGGGCAGATGAATCCAATTCTCGCCTATCTAGAAGTACCTCAGGCGGCCAAGCACAGTCTCTTCCCAAACAGAGTTTCAGATTAGGCAGTGGCATGAATAGAACTTTACAGCGCAACCACCAGATGTGGATGTCGCCAGATGCCGACGCCTTGCCAGACACCACAAATGGCAATGCTACTATACGCCTAGTTTCAATAATTGAAGATGTAGATCAAAAGTTCATTGCACAAAATTTGGATGCTGCAGGATTGATTTCTGATCAAGAAAACTCACAACACTCTGCTGTTCGAAATACCATCGTCGAAGCAGATATAGTAAGGGAGAACAAACAGGATTCTGCGGTAAATGCTCCCGACGATCTCACACGTACATCTATTGAGTCCGCTCATCCGGATCTAACTGATACTGAAGAGAAAGGGCAGGCCCTTAGCGATGACTTGAACCCATACCAGCCATTTGTGCAGACTGTCTTGAACATTGGCTCTTATCTCGATGTTATTTGTCAACTCCTTGATGGTGGGTGTGATTGGGAAGTTTACAGCTATATTCTTGTTCACCTGCCGTCTCAATTGACCAACCAAGCCCTTTTCAAGTCATCAATTCCCCAGATAAAAAAGCTCAGATCTTTGCTATGCGATTTGATCAAAGATAGTAGTTTTCAAGAGCCTCCAGTATCATCTGGATTACGCAAAGCTGACGTGGCCATTTGTCTCTTTCACGTCTTGACAATGGTCACAAGTTACAACCGAGAATTTTCCAAAGCCGAGGAAGACGAAATTGTCAGGACTTTTTTACAAGGTGTAGGCGCGTGGGAGCGGGCTGCTAAGTGCTGTATCCATGCCCTGTCGATTTGTTGCCATGAACTCCCTGGTTCGACTAGAAAAGCACTTGTCACCATTCTTCAAAAGATGTCGCAGATTATCACCCAACAGCATGTCGCAATTCACATTCTAGAATTTTTGGCTTGTTTATCAAGACTCCCAGAACTATACGCCAACTTTAGAGAAGAGGAATACCGAACTGTTTTCGCTATATGTTTCCGATATCTTCAAAATGTACGAGATCAGCCGAACAAGGATAGCAGTTCGAGAAACAACTTCCCCCGAGCTCGAGTTGCCTCGGGACCACCTTCAACAGAAAGTAATATGGTGGATTCAAGCGCGCAAGCAAGCAGCTCGGATGATCTACCACAGTATGTGTATGCTCTTGCATATCATGTTATCATTTTCTGGTTTCTGTCTTTGAAACTCACTGATCGCGCTGGTCAAGTTGGTTGGATTGCTAAGAACCTCGTTTCGACTGATGCGAATGGAAAGGAGAAGATTGATGAGCAAGCACAAGTCACCTTGGACTATATGCAAAGAGTTGCTTATGCTGATGTGGACGAATCTTCTGCTGATCCAGACTTTATTCCAGAACTGTATGGTGAAATATTAAAAAAGCGCTGGATCATTGGCCATAGTGTTGTCACCATTGAGCAGGCTACCCACAAAGGCTGGGCCCAAATCACCAAGCGCCATCCGTCAGGTACTTCTTGTTATATGGTTCGCGAAAAGTTCAGCCCGCCGCCTCCTCATCAGATCTCTCTCTCTACCGATGCTTTACGTGACGCAAAGCACTCCAATGCCAATGTTGTTCTCCCCAGCCACCTCCTCCTACAACTAACTGCCTCAATTCCGCAAGGCACTGAGTTCACACGCCCAATCGCTCTTCCCGATGACGACATGACTAGGCGCGCTGTAAAGGCTCTCGATCGCAATCTTACTGTGGATGGGCACAAAGTTGGTGTCATTTATATCGGTGACAAGCAGACACAGGAAGTCGAGATACTTGCTAATATCACAGGTAGTGAGGAATACTATACATTTCTTGCAGGGCTTGCGACAGTGACTGAACTCAAGGGGGCCAAGTTCAATGCTCAAGGTCTCGACACAATATACGGTTCTGATGGAGAGAAGGTATTCTGTTGGAGAGATCGGGTTTCTGAAATCGTTTTTCATGTGACAACACAGATGCCGACAAATCTCGAAAACGATCCACAGTGCGCCCAAAAGAAGAAACATATTGGTAATGATTATGTGAATATCATTTTCAACAACTCCGGCTTGCCGTTCAAGTACGACACATTTCCATCTGCTTTCAACTATGTCAACATTGTTATTGCTCCAGAATCCCGTCTCTCCTTTACCGCTGCTAGAGATCCACGACAAGGACAAGTGCGAAAAGACCCATACTACAAAGTTCAGGTCATGAGCAAGCCTGGATTCCCGGAGATTTCCCCTGCTGCTGAGATGAAAATTGTCAGCCTGAAGAATTTGCCGGAGTTTATTCGCTTGCTAGCAATGAATGCTTCAGTCTTTTCCTCGGTCTGGGCAAATCGTGAGGGTGGAGAACACGTTTCACCATGGCGCAATCGCCTACGTGAGATCAATCGGCTCAGGGCAAAGCATGCACCAAAGCGATCTGATTCTACTCATAATTCCCCACCAGGCACATCCACTAGTGCAGTTTCCGATGCTAAGGCTCGAGAGAGCATGACCAGTATTCGCCGGGCTTCCGTCGCCAACTTCAGTTTTCTATCTAGTTCAGTTGACGCTAGTTCTCAAAAATCGTCGGTTATGTCTACGGCAGAACCAGATAAGGACACAATTGAGGATGAGCCAATGGTTGATAGTTTAGACTTCTCAAGATGGGCGTAATATAAAATGCGAGGCGTTGGGTTGAAACGACTGAGATGATTGGGGAATACCACAAAAGTTTTCATATTATTTTATATTATTTTCTTTTGTCTACAAGCTGGAAGGGGCACTTATGAGATATTGGGGGGTCCAGCTTGACATTAATCAGGTTGGTAAAGCTCCATGGGCAAAGAAGGAGCAATTTTTTTTTTTTTTTTTGGTTTCAGTGATCATTTATAAACACACCGTGCCATAGCTTAGCATCTAAATTGAATATTTATCTATAGATCTCGCTACATGCTTTCTGCCTATAAATCAATTTCATTGAGAATGTGAGCATGATTGCGCGATGTAATCCATTTTCAATGCTTCGTAAAGCCACCACCGACCAAAACGAGCATATCTATGTCCGCACGTCGCCTGTAAAGCTTCAGGCCCGACCCTATTGACACGAAGTCATTTGCATGGTTCCAGTCTTCTTTGTAGATGTTTCAGAACCGAGAATATGTCCCTTTTCAAAGAATTTGAAATCGATGACTTGCACAGTTAGTATTCAAACTCCTGGCTTGATAGCCGGGGATTGAATTTCCCATGTTTAGGGAGGCAAGCTTTGTGTGGCACTCGGACGAAAGGCATGCACTCTGTCCGATTCTTCCTTGTACCGGATGTTCTTGACGGTGCAACACCCATATTATCCAGTAGAGCTCTTTTGCAAAAACCAGAATCCCAGACCTATGGGAGATCTCGTTATGGACGAAAAGTAAAGGTAGATTGCTCTGGCCTCCAGAATCCTCAGTCATTCCAAACCTCCTCGATATCTCGCTCTCCTACCAAACCTCCTAACCAATTTGCCCTCCCCTTCACCCTCCACCCCACCTGCTCATCCCCATTGCCCAACCTCTTAATCCAACCCCCCATCGCCGCAACCACCGCACTAGCATCCTCTCTCATGACTCTGATCCAAACGTCCTTGTCCTCCGTCTTCAAGATATCAATGGAGATAGCAGAGCCATGGAGTCCCAGGAATTGCGACAGTGCCGAGGTCATATATGATTTTGCTGTAATATCATCTAGTTGTGGCTTCTTGAAAGATGAGGTCTGAAGTTCCAGGTGAATGTAGGAAAAAAGTGGTGTTGTGATAGTCATGGCTTTGTGCTCGTGACTATCTAGTTTGCGTTTTGAGGGAATAGATGATTGGTATGCTTCTTGCATTGGAGTATCTACGGTGATTTCTGTAGTTTGGGCCATTTTTCTACCGCTTGAAGGAAGTTATTTCCAAATTTATAGTTTTTGTATTAATGTTCAGAGTCCTGGTGAGAGAGATATCAAGTGGGAGATTCAGCCGTGTCAACTTTTTTAGGCAGCTGGTCCAAGCTTTTCTCAGCCTTGCAGCTTTCTTTGACATCTCGGACAATCCCAACCCATTCAACTATATAAATCATAGCCCTCTTAAATCTGGAAGCCTTCGCGTTACAACTTCAACTCCAGCCAAAAGATCACAACAAGCAAAATGACTGAAAACTACGTACCTCCTAATCAGCAGCGCAACCTCCGCGCATGCATGGTCTGCTCAATCGTCATGACCCAAAACGTATGCATCTACCTTTCCTTCATCCTTTCCTCCCATCTCTACTTGGTAGTCAAAAACTAACATACACACCTCCAGCGTTTTATGCGAGAAGGGTGCCCCAATTGCGAGGATTTTCTCCATCTGCAAGGATCTATGGAAGCGATCATCGACTGCACATCTCAAGTGTTCGAAGGTCTCATTACACTGGCCGATCCATCCAAATCTTGGGTCGCGAAATGGCAGCGGTTGGATGGATATGTGAGAGGTGTTTATGCGACGAAAGTTAATGGACAACTACCGGAAGAGATCGTTTCGACAATGGAGGAAGAAGCGAGGGTCAAATATATTCCGTGAGTTGTTCTGCACTGGGGACGGGTGTTTCTGTGATGGATTGGAGCTAATATGGATGTAGGAGAGATGGAAGTGCTACGGAAGCGGATTAAGAGATTTGAGAGATGATTTTCAAGCAAAGGTAAGAGTTTTTGCTGCCTGGCTATAAGCTTATGAGGAGTCTATGACGTTCTGAAACTCATATAATATTTCCTATCTTAGAGCTTGCGAGATCAAGCCACATACAATCACATCGCTCTAGAGGCGTCTGTTTTCAAGCATAATAGGACTATAGTCATCATGGGTTTTACTGATTTTTATTAGGTCAACTACTACGCTTTATGGGATAGGAATTTGGATCTGGACACAGGGTGCATAATGTTCGTAGCGTGAAGGAGTTAAAAGGAGTTTGGATATGGTATTAGAACAACTACAAAGAAATGAGATAAGGAAAAGCTCTGAAGCATCTGAATGAATCAAGCCGTATCAATTGCCCGACATATTATAACAAATTTAATTTCACGACCATTTGTGGAAGATTGTAGACTTCTGAGAGCCGGGTAAAATCATTGACACACAATCAATGAAGGCTAACAGGAATTTCTTGAAAAATAAGAACGTCCTGCATTGGCTCCTCTACAGATGCATGTGGTATCAAGTATAACGCCATATTCCTTCCATCGTAAAGTACCTTTAAATGTAACTCCGTGCAATGCCGAAACCCTCATGATCGCTAGGTAACTAAAATCGTGGTCGTTTATGGGATGGTCCTCCATTTGTTTGCTCCCTGCTTCTCTTGCGCTCAATTTCTTCCTTCATAATACGCTCTGCTTCGCTCATCTTTTTCGGCGGCTCAAATGCTGGGGCCTTCTTACCCCCTAGAGCATTCTTTTTGGCCGCTGCAAAAACGTTCTTTGGTTTGCTCTGGAATCCCATCTTTAAGGAAACTTTGGCTGGTGCTGGTGGCGCTGCCTCCGGATTTGTAGACTCTGTGGTTCTATCATCGCCAGTGGCCGGTATCTCAGAGAGTTTGTCCTCATCTTTTGCAGTTTCAAGAGAAGGCGCATCACCAGCCGGTGTCTTGCTCTCCTCTGGCTCAATAGTTTTGCTTTCAGAGTTTGAAACGGCAGACTTAGCACCGAAGCTAAGCTTTATTTTCTCCCCTTCCTCTCTTTTAAGGCCTCGTTCTTGCTCATCCATCTCTGATTCTCCACGAGCTTCGGCATCTTGCTTTGCTCGACGTACCTGCTCTCTGATAAGCAATTGCTCCCGCTCCTCATCACCCTTATCCTGTCTCTCTTTCTTTCTAATCGCATCTTGCCGTCTTAACGCTTCGGGTGAGTTGTCAATCCATGCTACTTGTATACCTTTATCTGCTTCCTCTACTCGACATAAGCTTTCTCTTCCCAGAAATTTGGCAAACTCTGTCAAGGATGGCCACTTCGTTGAATTCATATGAATATGCTCCTTGTTGCTGATGTATTCCTGGTAGAAATGATTCAAATTGACTTGCTTTTCGCCATGAGATGTTCGTAGCAATTGTAGAAAGTCACGCTGGAATTGATTACTAAAATCGTTGATATATTTCTTAGGATCTTCGCCGATTAGAAGAATTTGTCGAACATGCGACTCAGATTGTACATGCATTTTGAAGCCATTTTCATCGCGCATTTGTCTTTCGCAAGCCTGTCCATAGTGTTAGTTGGCTGATATGCATCATCAAAAAAGTATGTACATACTTGGCAGTACCATCGTAATCGCTGAAGTCCTTTGGACTTTAACTTGTTGTTTAAAAATTTCGTTGATCCAACTTCTGCTTTTGGCATCTTGTAGACTTGAGGATTTGGAAGATTTGCGCGTTTTGCAAGTTCGAAACCAAGTTGAACTTTTATGATATTGCGAAGTTTGGATCAAGATGTCCTCAATATCTTATAGCAAAGCAACCCGAAGAATTTGATAGAGTAATCGTGAGTCCCGGACCATGGACGTTATGTTGTAGAAATTGATGTAGAAGTTCAAAATGCATATTGCGCCGCCGCCTCGGCCATTGTTTGTAGCCTTGTAGTCTGTGCACGCTAATCATTCACTAGTGTAGTCTTTCCACGTCGTGCTCGCGAATATCTCTACGTGTTTGTCGTACCAATAGAAATTCATCCTATAGTTACATAGTAGGTACTTGGGCTTCATTGTTGTCAGGTCGAATAGTTTCTACCCAGCAAGAATTTTGCATGGATATATCCTCCATCTAGAATCCAACAATTATCGACATAGTATCGTCGCCGTCGCCTGAGCCTGGGCCGAGTTGTGGGACACCAACACGATTTCCAGTATCAATCAGGCGGGCTTTTTTCTAGTGAAGATTTCTAACAGTCCAGACTGCAGTCCAAGTCATGAGAGACTTTCAATTATCGAAATCATGTTGAGAAGTGGATTTTTCTGCGAATCTGTGAATCATGAAACAGCAAAAAGGCTTACAACAGTCTGCAGTTCGGACTACTGGATGTCTTATTTTTTTTTAACAGTCTTTTGACTTCTGAGTTCTGAATTCTATCTTCCAGGACGAAGCATCGGAGGAAAGCAGCCAAGATCTCCGAGAAGAGTCTTTTCGTCGAGTGATCTCAAGTTGTGCGATTAGACATAATGTGATACTCATCGGCGCGCGCCTGAGTTTGGCTTCGACCCTCAATCACTGTCGTAAAGTCGAGCATTTGTGTTCTGTGAGCGTGCGGCGTGCTCAGTTTCTATTCTGAAACTATGCGCATTTCAGCCCAAAGGATCAGCGCTTAGTGGCTAGATGTCGGCGTCAGAAGATGGATTACATTCAGAACCATTACAAACTGATCAAGTTCATTGCATGTATCCACCCAGTTATTCCATGCAGTCACAGCTAACTTCCATTTTGGTCGTTATTTCGAACTTGCAATCAAGATGTCACATTTGAAAAGAGTTCGATGACACCGTTAACTCTTGAAAGTAACGGTCGTAATCATTAAGTGAGATACCAGTCGCGCTTTGATATCCTTGTCTAGTTTCGTGCGTCTCCACTATGCATATGCTTACAATTTGATCACTCGCAAATGCTACCCATGCATGTTTTTCTGGCCTTCGGTGACAAGTAAAGCATGTGCAAATTTAGTCATAGATTCAAACACTCCGAATTGTAAGAAGGCATAGTATGACGTATATACCGCTTTTGATATTCATAGGTTACTGGGGTCTAGAGTCCATAAGTCCTTTTTTGTATAATAGACTCAGTTATAATCAGGATATTTCTATAAGAAAGTTGTCATAAGATAGCTAGCTACAAACTAGACATAGTAGTGACGAACTTTCGGGACGAGTTTTCTTCACGGTGCCTTGCCGAGGGCAGTTTATTGTTGTCCACCAAGGGAAAGGTCAAATGGGACCCCATTGTGCTTTGCCGCAGGCGATGTGACGCAATCTCTTTAAAAGAGAGATCAAGTTACCAAAAATAGACCACCGCACCACCAGTTTGTTCAAATTGAAGCAATCCGACCAATTATCAACTGAAAAAATCATATCATTTACCAAAGATTAACACGCCACTAGATGCGAACGCCGAAGAATAACGGCTCCATCTCTGATAAATTATACGCTCTCTATCCCATTGTCATACCAACCTTATTCTCTTTCCAATTCATTGTCTCAGAATTGCGTGAAAATGGATATCATGGGAAATTCATCATTGAAGTCTGTGAGATGGTCGCGCACTACCAGATCCTACACGCCACTACCCATACAGAAGAATTTTTGTCTTTTCTTAACCACTTTGTTGCTTTTTACCTCGCTTGGATTTTGTACTGGAGCATATTGGCAGTCCCTCAAGCCCAACACTCCTTGCACGTTTATATTTATCCATGTTGTGCAAAGTCTTGCTAACGCATTGCAGTTGGTCAAAATGCCGAGGAATTTCGAATTGCACAGAATATTTACCAAGGCGCCATCTTTCGAGACCAATGCTACATGGAGCGAATTGATTCCTCGTAAATGTGAACAGTCCTACATGCCGAGAAGTTTCTGACATTAAAAAATAACAGGGGGGAGGGGCTTTATCGTAGTGGACTCAACCGACACCCCAGTTCCCTATACCGGAGTCGAAGCGAATTCAGCGCAGGTGAGAGCGGTTGCGTTTTATCACCAAGTCCATTGTTTGGCAATTACATCTGTTCAAGCAACCGTACTCCGCTGACCTGTTTTTAGAATGAATTACGCCTTGGGTACTATGCCAACCAAACTTTATCCATTGGTCGGAATGCAACAGTTCGCCAACATCACCATTCGGAGAATCATATGAAGCATTGTTTTGATTACCTGCGGCAATCTTTGATGTGTGCATCTGATACCACGTTGGAAACGCTACAAGTATATAATGAAGGCAATAAGCCCGCGGTAGATGGTTAGGGTACGACACACTTGTGACAGGATTATGCTGAGGTCTCAGATTGGACATTACGTCATAGAGCTAGTGATATTGGCGGGGTCTAAGAGATGGATGTATTGAACTTTGGGAGAGCCCATTGGTGCGAGTTGAGAAAAGAAGGGCCTGGCCACAGTAATATACTGCAAAACCTCTCACGCGTTCGGCGTGCTTTCACCAGAAGCAAAATAAGTCCGATCAACAGCACCAAAGGCCAATCATCACTCGGAGTCGGGTGGCAAACCCTTGATAACAGGCCAGTGATCAACGACCACACTGCTAGCGATCGGAGTATTCGGCCTTTGGTGGAATCTCAAAACGTAGGAAATGTTGAAGATGGCGTTATTTGGAAGACGGTAGGTGTTACTGTAACAGAGGGTACCGCAAAATCCAAAGATGAGGCTGATAGATTGAAGAGTAAAATGGGCAATAGTGAACAGTAATAAGGATTCAGGGATATGCGTGCTGTATATCATTGGGCATACCTCGACATAACATTGAGATTTCTTCAAATGCTTTGGTTGGAAGAATAACTTCTGATAGTGTTGACCGATGAGTAATTTCAGATCCCAGGTGGGAGGTGGGGTAATGTAAATAATCGATCTGATCAAACGTCTTTCCTCTTTCAGTAAATTGAAAAAGACATTCTAAATAATAAACCATTATTTATTTGGGCTTCCTTGGCCCCCTAATCGCTATTTTGGGTGTATTTTGACGCACTAGGGCCTGCTTTGGGCGACACTGCGTTTAAAGGATTCAACTAACTGACCATCCAGCTACATGGGATAAGAAGGTTCTCTACATTGGGCAACTGCCAATGAATGTCCCGTAAGAGATGAGCTAGCCTAGAATGACAACTCCTGCTGCTTGACTATTGCCCCTTCCCCCTCAGCACTTGCAGACCGATTTTATCCTGGCAGCATGCCCCCCGTCATGCAGAGACCTATAATAAACATCTTATCTCGAGCAAGAACTAAAATCGCCAACCTAAGTTCTTCAAAAAGATTCTCATCAGCGAACAACAAATCAACAAAATGCTACCATCGGCAGCACTAACGCTTGAACCCCCGGCCAGCATGGCAGCCGAATACATGAACGGAATAAAAGTAATTTCAGAAGGTTTAGACTCTACATCTGGAATGACATTGCACGAGAAACAGGGACTTCTATCTGCAGCGAAACAGCTTGTCGACAAACTGGAGGGACCTGAAACTGGGATTTGGAAAGTTGTCTTCGGAGTCAGTAAAAGACTTTCTCTCGTTCCTCATGAATAGCCTGCCAAGATAAATTGCTAGACTGCTAACGCCTTCATAGCCCCAAGCAAATGCGACACTCAGATCAGCTATTGAGATACGGATCTTCGAGGTCTTCGAGGACAATAATGAGCCGAGAAATGCTGATCAGCTTGCGAGGCAGACTGGAGCCGAAAAACTACTACTGGGTAAGATTTGTATCCATTACAATAGCCTTCACCTTATGAAGCATAGAAGATGCAGTGACCCAAGCCTAACTATTAGGCAGTCCGTATCATGAGAGCACTTACTTCCGTCGGAATCTTCACCGAAGTTGGCGAAGAGACATACACTCATAACATGCGATCGAAACTATTCACTAATATCACCTTTCGCACTATGATGCGCGGAATGTACGTATTGTCTATCAATCCAGCTCGGTTCATGAATTGACGACAGCAAGGTCCTCGATCCTGGCTCCTTATCTCGTAAAGTTGCCGGAGTATCTCTCTAGCACCTCCTTCCAAAACCCAAGCAATGGGGAACAAAATCTGTTTCAGTACACTATGAACACCAAGATGGATTACTTTGACTGGCTACATACCCAGCCTCGCGATCTCGAGATCTTCAGTGCGGCTATGCAAGCTTCTTCACAGGGAAGTCAAAGTGCCGCTGCGGAGCTTGTGTCCTCCCAATTTCCGCTATCAGATGTTTTAAACTGCGGTACCAAGAATTCTGAAGAACTTCAGGAAGAAAACGTACTGATTGTTGACGTTGGCGGGGGACGGGGCAAAGTTCTGGACGATCTTAGAATGGCAAGACCAGATTTACAAGGAGGCATGATTGTGCAGGATTTGCCCAAGGAGATTGATGGGCGAGAGCCAACCCCCGGTATTAGGAGTATGGCGCATGATTTTTTCACTCCTCAACCAATTAAAGGTACGTGGCACCTAATCATTGCACTATCTCCCTGCAAAACATCTAATTTCCAGAAAAGGTGCGCACACCTATTTCTTCCGCCACATCTTCCACGACTGGCCCGACAATGTCTGCATCAAAATTCTCCAGCAAACTACTCTCGCTATGCAGAAAGGATATTCGCGAATACTGATTGTAGATTCAGTCTTGCCAGATATGGGTGCTTCTGTATATGGATCTCTTCTTGATATTAACATGATGGCGCTTTCGGGAATCGAACGTACAGAGAAGCAATGGAAGAAGCTTTTGGAAGGAGAAGGTTTGAAGGTCGTAAATATACAGTGGCCTGCTACTTCTGGGGGAAGTCGAGATTGTGTTCTGGAGGCCGTATTGGAGTAAAGCAAGGTCTCACTCACTATCGCTCACTCTCTTTGGCCTTCACTCATTTGACCAGAAATACGCTGTTATCCGTGATATCGCGATACCCATCTCCCAGGCAAAGCACGAAAAATCCCAGAAATCGTAATCCAGAGACGCCACGTCACGTGTTTCAGATCATGCTCCTCAAGAGATGTGCGAATGTACACGTGGTATTCTCCCTCAAGGACGTGTAGTAGATCTCGAGCTTCGATAAGACTATTCATAGCTTAAATAGTCTATTGATTCTTCTATTGATTTCAGTATGTGGCATCGGGATTTGCAATTGGAGAGGGAGTGTAAGGTTATTGGATTTCTCCAAATCATATACGAATCTGCATTCCCGAAAGGATGCAGCACTGGCATATAAACTGCTCCAATGTCTGACTACACACGCACACACGAGGGCTAGACATGACATGAAAGATCAGACCTCGTACTTTTTCCTCTGTGAATGGCGCCGGGAAGGTCTATTAATAGTATCCCGTATACGATGGATGGGATGTAGGTAGACAGCACATGAGCGAATCAGAAAGGTTATCTGCTCGGTAGCTCAGATTTTGACAATGCATTGCCTCGATTATCTCCTAAACTTTTTCCCAACCTTGTACCTGACTGACCACTCAAATTGTGCTAAACTCGAGACATTCCTACTAAGCAGTGGAGACCCTCTTCATTCCACGATTTACCGGACTCCTTTACAAACATCGTACAACAATTTCAACACTTTACCTTTCACATCTTTCAATCTCGTCGATAGATGTTTTACCGTATCCAAATCCCTTCGTTTTCAACCATTTTTTGAAAGAAGAAAGCACACGACCTCACTCGTTCGGTCGGACCATCATCTACTCCATTCGGTTGACTTTTGGGTTTCACTCGGACAGCCTCGATCAAAATTTAGTCGGACTATAAGAATCATCAAAATAAAACATCCATTAGACACTTACCCACCATCCATCTGAGAGACGAAACATTTTTGCAGGAGTTGTGGCGGTAGACCAAAGTATACTTTGAAAATTGGAAAGAACATCCAGGAAATCAAGCAGGAAATTCGGGGCCATTTAAGGGCGTTCGAAAATATCAACAACTAACACGATGCGGGCTCAACGATCATTCCAACTATATTCCATCCTCCTCCTACTCGGCCTTTCCGTATTCGTCGCTGCGTGGCCATGGCCAAGATGGCTTCCAGAAATGGACTCTTTAATTGTAGCTCGAGCAGATAGTTCGAGCTCTGCTGCTGATGGTAAGAAACTCGCAATCAACCCTCCCCGTGTTTACGTGCTGACATCTTAAAGACAACACGGCATCGGCAACTGCTTCTCCCACGGCTTCGGCAACTACAGCCCCAAAGTCTACAAACACAGCATCAGAGACAGGTTCCGACTCTGCAACCGGTTCCCAATCGGCGTCGAAAACAAGCTCAGGCTCAAGCTCAGGCTCAGGCACAAATAGAGCTACCACTTCTGGATCGAAAGAAACATCAGGTTCTGCCAAATCTACACACGCCGCTGTTGGCAATTCGACTACCTACAATGCAACTTACCCAGCAGGTGGGATTTCCATCTTAACACCTGCCGCCACTTCGACTGCATACTTCAAGATTGGTGAATATATCACTTTTGCCTGGAATTATACATCTCTCCAAGCTACTCCTACTGCCGTTAATATTATGGCCACATGCAAAGCCAATGCTCAGTTATACACGATTGCCACAAACCAAACCGTCACGGCATCCACACAGGCAGTAACCTGGGATACTAGTGGCTATCAATCAACTGCTGTTGGAAACCCTCTCCTTACAGAAACCTACACTTTGATTATCTACGATGCAGAGAGTAGTATCAGTGCGACTTCTCAACCCGGATACCTGTCAGTATATGATACATATGCTTTTGGAATGTACTCGCCACAGCCATATACTCCTCTCAGCGATTGGGTATGTGCTACTTGCAGTGGTGCATTATCTGATATGGAGAGAAAAGCATTGAAATTGATGTTTGGCATGGGACTTGTCACTGTCCTTAGCTTTACCTGGTTCGTCACTGGATTGGGTGTTATCTGGTAAACAAATTGTCATGAAGATTATTACTTTTTTCTTTTAATTTTGGGTGTTGGATTGGAGGACACGGAGGAGAAGAACGTTAAGATACTGGGTTGCATATGGGGAACATTCCCTTGGGCAAGATTCGAAAATGAAAAATCCGGGTTGGGGTAATGGTGTTTTGGGGTTTGGGCATATGTGCATTTTCTGGATTTAGCACGTTGCATGCATGCATAGATAGCAGGGAGAAATTTACAATTACTTAATGAACGTTTGAGCGCAAATTGGTTTGTAATAGTCAATAACAATTCTTTTCTCTGATTCTATATTTGTGAATTTGTGCACGGTGTGTTTACATCTACGAAATTACAAGAGCCTGCCTCCTTGGAATGTACAGAGCACAAATTGGTATATCCACGTATTTCCCTCAGGACATACATCCATATTATACACTAGCCTATCTTCTGGCCCTCACGCCTAGAGTGGCTCGCTAGCTTAATCCTCTCAAATAAGCTTCAAACTAAATCCGGCTCCTTTCTCAACCTCCTCTCCCCCTCCACTCCCAAATACTCCACTAAAATCCAATACACCCCCCAAGCCCTTAGGAGCCTCTCCTCTCTGTGGAGCATCCGGAGTCCCTCTCCGCCTCTTCTTCTCCAATCCCGCTTTACTTGGAAATGTAGGAAACATATCTTTACTCTTCATCTTCGGATCTTCTTTGAAGTATTCATGTTCCAGAACTTCTTGCGCAGAAGGTCTTTTTGCAGGATTTAAGCTAAGAAGAGACGAGAGGAGAGACGATCCAGCTGATGTCAGAAAGGGGAATTTGGAACGCAGGACTGAGCCTTGAGTGGCGGGATTGGGATTCTTGGGAAGTCGGAGCGAGCGTGCATTAGGGAGACGTTTGAAGGTGGGCCAGTTGGATTCGGTAGGGAGGCCGAGAAGTTCGAAAATCTTGGATAGTTGGTCGACTTCGTTTTTTCCGGGGAGGAGGGCGTCGTTGCTGAGTAGCTCGCCAAATATACAACCTACGCTCCACATATCCACACTTTTACCATATCGTTCTTCGCCGAGTAAGAGCTCGGGACTGCGGTACCAGAGGGTAACAACTAATTGGGTCATTTTTGGAGCTGGATCGCCGCAGTAGCGGGCCATGCCAAAATCGGCGATTTTAAGGACGCCTCGATTGGAGAGGAGGAGGTTGGAGGTTTTCAAGTCGCGGTGGAGGATGTAGTTGTTGTGAAGGTAGGCAACACCTGTCGTGAGTTGATGGAGAAGTAGCTTGAGTTCGGAGGGGAGAAAAGGTTCCGAGAGGGATGTGAGGAGAGTTTTGAGGTCGTGTTCAAGGAAGTCGAGAACGAGGAATATACTGAGGGGGGTGTATATTAGCTATAATTTCCTACATACTGTGCAAACGGGAAAACGGGAAAATGGGAAAACAAAAAACAAAAAACAAAAATAGAAATGACAGAACCCAATTGGAGAAAACTTACTTCTCAATCTTACTTGTATCCTCCCCAACAACCACTTCCCTAAGCCTCACAATGTTCTCATGATCACAGTCCATCAACGTTTGTATCTCCCTCAAGCCCGTAACTGGCACCCCGTCATTGGCATTCTCCATCTTCAATCGTTTCAGCGCGACGACCTTCCCTGTCCGACTATCTTTCGCGCGTGATACCCATCCATACGCTCCCTCTTCTATATCATTCAATTTATCATAATCTTCCACACTGCGACATTTCCCCCAATTGGGTGCTGGAAATCGCAGTAGTTTGGCAGGCGGTAAATCGAGCTTTTGAGCAGGCGCCGGAGAGTGTGATAGGCGGCGACGCTTGGAGGGTCTTTCGGTGGGTGCTTCTTGTTCAGGAGGAGCTTGAGCTTTGGATTTTGCGGCAGCGGCAGCGGCAGCTTGTTCATCGAGCTTCCTCTGTTTTTCTGCCTTCAATCTTTTCTTCTCTTCCTTTTCGCGCTTGCGCTGTAGATCTAGCGCAGCATCTTCTTCGTCATCTGCCCAGCGCGACTTGGCTTGAGTCGACATAGCTGTACCTTGTTGGTTGTAAACCCCAGCCTTCTGCGAAGTACACAATTGAAGCTGAACACGCCCCTCGCTGGGATTCAACAACCGTTCTCTCAAACTTGAAGAGTCAATCTTTTTCGAGGTCGCGCAATACTGCCCTTTCTAAATATGCAATAAAATATGTCCTTCTTATGAAAGTTCCAAAATTTATTTTGGCCTCTAGATACAACAAGATTTTCGATAGTGGTAGATAAGGTCCTAGGTTGTAGTGAATTTTGAAGTCGAGGCTGAGGATTTTGGGTCACCAATGACGACGAGGCCAGGAGACGAGGCAAGGCGAGGTTGCAAGGCTTTCAATTTTTACAACCTCTCTTTCCACCCTTGCAATGAGCTTTGAAACGAAGTGAAATGTACTAGAAACATTAGAGGAGACCGAAAATGAGGTCTAGATTATTACTGCAAACGCGTGATTCTTTGCGTTGTGCTGTAAAATGCAGATATGGGGCTTCGTATTCGGCCTTGAGATGGTCTTCAACGGAGACGAGAAAATGGTCTACACCCCTTGCAAAACAGCTTTCTGAAGCTATCACAGTATGGTTTTTGTGTCGCTTGAGATATTCGGATACTTTGCTAATATGGTCTAGGCTACAGGACCAATTCCTTTGGCATCGTTTATGCGGATGTGCTTAACATCCGATGTAGGTGGATATTATACCTCAAAACAAGAAGGGAGAGATCAGTTCGGACAAAAGGGCGATTTTATTACCTCTCCAGAAATATCACAGATATTTGGGGAACTGGTTGGTATTTGGTTTGTGGCAGAATGGATGGCTCAAGGCAAAAAGAGAAAGGGTGTTGAATTGGTGGAGATAGGTCCGGGGAGGGGCACTTTAATGGATGATATGCTGAGGGTCTGGTTAAGATATTCTTATTCTTGTTTTGATTGTAAGCTAATATGTTGTATAGACAATCAGGAATTTCAAGCCAATGGCTGAGAGCATAGAAGCTGTCTATATGGTAGAAGCAAGTCCTGCTTTGAGAGACACGCAGAAACAGCTTTTGTGTGGGGATGCCCCAATGATAGAGACCGAAACAGGATTCAAGAGTACTAGCAAGTACGCTGGTATTCCTATAATGTGGACTGAGAATATGAGATTTGTACCTTCTGGTAAGTTTGTGCAGGAGTTGCAAAATCAAAGGTCTTCCATTGAACTTTTATAGGCGCGGACAAAACTCCGTTCATCGTTGCCCACGAATTCTTCGATGCTCTTCCAATCCACGCCTTCCAGTCCGTACCTCCAAACCCCAATGCTCCAGAACCTACCACAATTCAAACGCCCACTGGTACTCATCCACTTTCCCCCTCCACCTCCAAATCATCCACAGCCAAAACACCTCAATGGCGCGAGATGGTTGTCTCGCCCACCCCGCCAAACAGCACTCACAACGATGTCCATACACCAAAATCCCTTCAATCCCAATCCTCCCCTCCCGAATTTCAACTCACACTATCCAAAGCCTCGACACCGCATTCCCTTTATCTTCCCGAAATCTCCACTCGCTATCGAGCCTTGAAATCCATACCCGATTCGCTAATCGAGATATCTCCTGAAAGCCACGCTATTGTCGCTGATTTCGCAAGTAGAATCGGTGGTTCAGAAACAAGCCCCAAACCTAATCCTTCGGGTGCTGCTCTGATTTTGGATTATGGACCGAGTGATACTATTCCAACCAATTCTCTTCGAGGAATAAAAGCACATCAACGAGTTTCTCCCCTTAGCGAACCGGGAGTCGTAGATCTAAGCGCGGATGTAGATTTTATAGCTTTAGCCGAAGCAGCTATGAATGCGAGTGAAGGAGTAGAAGTTCATGGGCCTATGGAACAAGGTGGGTGGTTGGAGAGTATGGGGATTAAGGAACGGGCAGAGATGCTGGTTAAGAGTTTGGGGCAGAAAGATGATGAGGTTAAGAAGAGGTTTGAGGGTGCTTGGAAGCGATTGGTTGATAGAGGTGGAAGTGGTATGGGCAAGGTTTATAAGGTTATGGCTGTGGTTCCAGAGAATGGAGGGAGAAGGAGACCAGTAGGATTTGGAGGTGGAGTGATGGATTAGATCGTCGATGTTGAGGTATATAATTGGCCCAACTGACTGCGTCTTGAGTCGAAGGTGTAGGAGCTTACGTTATGTAGGTACATGTATCATATTTGTACATGAAATAAACCCAAAATTCAAAAGAAAGGTCTAAGTCTCTTTAAAGGCCAATCCAGCTGCTCAAACAAAAACGTCAACTAGGTAATAATTACACTCGGCCGATTTACTGTCAAAGTTGGCACTTGGAAGGGTTTAGTTCGATTTGGTTCCAATCGAAGCTTGGGAATTAATAACTCGATTGGATATTGCTAGATCGTAAAATAGAATCTTGCTAATGGGAAGAATAATCTTCAAAGCATAAAAAAGAACTCTGGGAACACTTCCATGGCCTAGGTATGCAGAGTTCTTCTGACCACAAACTTCTTCTCATCTCTGCAAATATCATTGTAGCTTCTCTAACCTACCACAACAGTAGCTTTTCCCCACTGGTCAGTATTTATCTAGAATATCGGTTTGCGCAAATCCGAGTGACTCGACTTGAGATGCTGTACTCGATAATTCTAATGTCTATCTTTCAGCAGGATCTTTGGCCTCGGTCTTCGAGCTTGGATAGCGCGACGGGAGACTTTCTTGCTTTGCAGAGTTAGGCTTGCGTCGATACGTTGTGCTACATAATGGATGGCAGATGGAAGGAACTTTCAGTGTGTATGATGTAGAAACTTTGGATTATAGCTGAGCCAGGTGTGGCATTTTTCTACAATATCATACTTCCTGATTTCATGGGAAAAGCCGCCATCAGTGTCAGGTTCTCGGGGGTTCTTGAATACAATGCGAGCGTCGACTTGGAAACGATCGTCCGACATCATGACGTTTCATGTTACTATCTGCTTGTGTATCGATTACATCGAATCAACTAAATCGTACTTTGAGACAAAATCGCAACTTTACAAAATGAGATTTCAGAATCATCCATTTAAGCACCAAGTCATTCACATCCTCTTTTAGTAGCATTTTGACATTTGGACCTATTGGCGCCATTGCAGGCACTTGGGTCATCTTATTCGGCATAATAAACTTGTGATACGAGTGCACCCTCTTCTTGCATTCTTACCTATTAGCTACCAATATGTGATGCATCAAAAATTGGAAGAAATGCTCATACAGTAGGAGATGGATGATGCGTGAGATGACAGACAATGGTTTACCGGTCAGAGAATTCGCGGCTAGCATATCATGACGCGATTAAGGATCTAGTAGAGTCGACACCGTGCTATCCAGGGGGTTGATGAAGTAGAAGATAAGCGAGACAAGAACACCCACTAGGAGGCTCCATTAGATAGATAATTCCAATATATAAGACGGCTGGCTGTATGGTTTGATAGAGGTCTTGATTGAGGAACGAAGGAGTTATAGCCAGATTATAGTCTAGAGAGTTAAGAGTAAATATATAGGTTCAAGCGCTCAACTATCAGGTGGATACATTATTAGGTAGAAGACTTAGATGCGAAGAGTAGTCTTATGCATAGGTGTGTGGTAGCAGAGTTATTTTCTACCGAGACGAGTCTTTAGCGGAAGCAACGTAACTGCGAAGATTACTAAAAGCAGAGGGATGAAAATAAGCGAGCATATATCCATGATAAATAATGTAATGAATTAGCCCAGAAGAATCTTATACTCAATTTTATTCAAGATATGTATTTACTTTGATTAGATTTTCTTGTCTATATGTAATGAGTAACATGAAGATGCTATCCAAGCCCCTCTTCGTATTTACGGGTTCTAAAAATACAACACACACATCATCTTCTAATTTCCAACCTTCAACTCCTTAAACCCTTTCATGTTATCCCTAATAGCGATTTCTACCGGCAATCTCTCCATACTACTCGCTCCAAAAAATCCATGAATTCCTTTCGTTCTCGCCAAAACATACTCCACGTCCTTTTCCTCCGCGACGGGTCCTCCATGACAAAGAACAATGATGTCCTCTCTAACCTTGACAGCCGCATCTCTAATCTCCTGAATAGCCTTCACACATTCATCCAAACTACTTCCTGTCTTGGCACCAATCGTCCCACTAGTCGTTAATCCCATATGCGCTACCAATACATCTGCACCTGCTTTGGTCATTTGAACCGCATCTTCGGCGTTGAAAACATAGGGAGTGGTAAGTAAATCGTGTTCGTGCGCGACACGAATCATCTCCACTTCTTTATCGTATCCCATACCCGTCTCCTCTAGATTCTCTCGGAATCGTCCATCGATAAGTCCAACAGTGGGGAAATTTTGCACCCCGCAGAAGCCGAGATCTTTCAACTGTTTAAGGAAAGTGGGGATATGACGGAAAGGATCGGTCGCGCAGACGCCGGCGAGAACACCGGTGTCGTTTACTATGGGGAGAATTTCAGAGGCCTGTCATGATGTGAGATTTAGGGTTTGGATATCGTGCGACACGATGAAGATGGGAGAGGGGAATCATAGACGAACCATCTCAACGACTACTTGATTAGCATCTCCATATGGCATGAGACCAGCTAATGAGCCGCGTCCTGCCATACGAAAACGACCGGAATTATATATGATAATGAGGTCTGCTCCGCCTGCTTCCACAGACTTGGCTGATAGACCGATTCCTATGCCTTGGTTAGTTGTTGATTCATTGAACAAACGGTATATATGAGGGAATGGATAATCTACCTGCTCCTGCTCCAACGATAATCTCCTTATTCTTGACTGCATTTTTCAGTCTTCCTAGAACAACATCGCGGGTTGTAGCTTTCGTCATTGTGCAAGATCGAGTTGACAAATGGAGAGAGATATCACAATATTGATGGTATGGATAGAGAAGATTTATATCCTTCCCAACGTCTCAAAAATCCAATGTAAAAATTCTTAGTCGTCCAATTGACACCAAACTAAAGTAGCTCTCTACAAAACATGACGACATGGCTCGTAAACATGCCTGTGCAGTGTTGACGTATCCCTGGCAACTCTAGCCCTGGCCAAAATACCCCTCTAAAGCCCCTCTCATCTTGTAGATTCCGACACTAGAATCTCACCGGCCCGAAATTACCATGTAGCTTGTTTATAGCTATGGTGGGGAACTTGATATCATCGAGATAATGATATGTATTGACTGTCATTGACAGATGAATCCGGATTGATCAACTCGTGAGATTTGATACGTTTACGAATGGAAACGTCGAATTGAACATTAAAGTTATCAGCGTTGTGCTTTGAAGTTGGTATTAGTTCGCTCTTCTCATGAGTTATGTCAGTGTCAATTCAACAGTATCAAAAAAGAAACGTCACTCTGCAGCAGCTACCCGATTACACCTCACCCATAAATTCAAATAAGTATACAGACTTCCTTGTTCTTCACTCCAGTCGACTCTACAAGCCGTAAACACAATGTCACATCCTGCTATCCTTCTCCTCGGAACCTTCGATTCCAAACGCGAGGAAATCCTCTATCTCCGCACCCAAATCCTCACGCACTCCCAGCCCAATACCCGAGTTCACCTCGCAGACGTAGGACGCGAGCCCGCCTCTGACCCCGAAATAACCATTCCCCAATCCGAAATCCTCTCGTATGCCTCTTCCCCCCTCGACTACTCAACCCTTTCCCGCGGTGAATACATCGAGCACATTTCCATTTGCGCCACGAATCTCATACGATCTCTTTTCGAAAAGAAGTCCATCCATGCTATTATCGGACTCGGTGGATCAGGAGGAACATCCCTCAGTGCATCCATCATGCGCAACGGGCTACCTATTGGATTCCCCAAACTACTGGTATCCACAATGGCCAGTGGAAACACAGGACCATACGTCGGAGAAACAGATATCACAATGATGTACAGCGTCGTTGACATCGCGGGTACCAATTCCATACTGAAAGGAATACTAGACAATGCAGCAGGAGCGATTTCCGGACTCGCGAAAGCATATTGGCTTCGAAACCAAGCAGAAGAGAAGAACGAGCCGAGAAAAAAAGGAATAGGATTAACCATGTTTGGCATCACCACACCCTGTGTGGAAAAGGTGCAGGAAATTCTCCAAAACGAGCGCAAACTCAAAAATGAATACGAGATATACATTTTCCACGCCACCGGCGCCGGAGGAAAAGCAATGGAGAGATTGATACGCGAGAAACGCATCGATGCAGTTCTCGATATTACGACGACGGAAATAACGGATCTTGTTTGCGGAGGTATATTGTCAGCGGGCCCAGAACGACTCTCTGCCGCCGCCGAAATGGGAATTCCGCAAGTGGTGAGTGTGGGTGCATGTGATTGTGTTAATTTTGGACCAAGGGATTCGGTACCTGAGAGATTTGGTGAGAGGTTGTTGGTGCAACATAATCCAGAAGTCACATTAATGCGAACGAATAAGGATGAGTGTGTCGAGATTGGCAAGTTCATTGCTGGGAGATTGAAGGAGAAGGCTAAGAACAAGGAGTTGGTCAAGATATGTTTACCGAAGAAGGGAACGAGTATTTTGGCTGTAGAGGGAGGTAAGTTTCATGATGTCGAGGCCGACAAGATGCTATTTGAAACTATTCAGGATGGGCTAGATGGGACGGGAATCGAGGTGCTGGAGAAAGACTATGCTGTTAATGATCAGGAGTTTGCAAAGTTTTTGGCAGATCAACTTGTGAAACTTGTTTCCAAAGCATCTTGATAATGTTGGATGGAGAGAGGAGAGAGCACCAGATGAGATAATGATTTACTTTATACCCCTAAATATTAGTCAACTACCTATTTCTTCGCCTCATCATCTCATGAGCATCTTTACATATCATTCACGCCATCTTATCCATATAGGAAAATATTTGAAGATTGGAGGCAACATAAAACAATTTCAAGAAAATTGATCCTACGAAACGAGTCTATAGTTCTCAGGATTCCGTGCTTTATCTGCTTTTTGTGAGCAAGGTGTGGATCTGAAGAGCATAAAACACCAGAGAAAGGATGGCATATGATTTCCAGATTTCAAGAACTATACTCAAGATGAGGTAAAAAATTGATACTCCGTTCACTATCCAGTATATCTCAAATCGTACATCACGATGAGTTCGTCAATCATCGACTCCATGCGAATACGCTCTAGGTATAAAAGTAGCTCTCCCCTCTCACATTCATCATTCATACACCATGTAACCCCCCTCTTAAATTTATTCATATAACATAAAATTCCATAGAAATAAGCCGCTCCAGGTATACCCATCAAGTTTAAACCGCTCAGCCATCAAACTCCAATACAAATACAATACACGTACACGCACAAAATATGCGTCTTGATTGGCACCTAATCCAAACCCAACCCATTTCTCTCAAGATTGCTTTTGTCCCAACTCCATATCACCTTCATACTCATCATCCCAATCTGAACTTGAACCGATAATCTTCCTACCCACAAAAATTCCCACGACAGTTCCGATACTAGCAACTAAAAACCATCCCTCGAACCAAGTTTCTACAAAACCCGGTTCTAATGGGCTTCCAAGTGCATCACTCACTACACTTTTCATCTCCGATGGAAGATTACTTCTCAGAAGTAAAGCGTTGGATATGACATACATTGCGCTGATTTGTGCAACGATGAGTGCCAGATTGGCTTGAGCTTGGTAGAGGAGCGACGGTGAGATTTTGGTGAGCATATGGAAGGTCTGAAGTACTGAATTGAAAGAGGCGAAGAGTATTACAGCCGATAAGAGAAAGGATATTTGACGAGACCATGCTAGTTGATCGAAAGCTGGATTTACGTGCTTAGCGAACAGAGAGAGAATACGATTGACCGGATCCGTGGTTGAGGAACTGAAGAATGCAGGGTCGGTCGGAAAGACAAGACGTCGAATAACGGCTAACGTAGTCGTTCCAATGCGATATATACAATATAATGAAAACACATAAGAGATGGGCGTGAGGACAACTTTGCCAAGAGGTGAGGAGGATCTTTGTTTCGACGCGTAACGGTTCTGCAACATCGATAACGAGCTGGAAAGATTTTGAGCCATAGATGAAAGCCCAGATATCTCTAGCTCCAGAGCCTTCAATTCTTGTACGTCGCCATTTCCCCGTATGCTCCCAATAACCTTCGTCATGAATCCTTCAGCCGGATGAGTATTAACTTTGCGCTGAAGAGCCCTTAATCGACTTCGTTTTACAGCAAGCATGTCATTTGTAGCATCTAAGCCTGCTTGCTTCCGTGCAATATCAGATTCTGAAACAGGTTTCGGCCTTGCACCAAATGTTTGCCAAGGGGCAGAGACAGCCGCAAACCCAGAGAGCAGAGCCATTAAAGAAATTCCGATGATACCAACTCTGTCCAAACAAGCTTCGCTGAGTCCTTTTCCGGGTACAGATGCCATTGTATGGATATAAGTTCCCGGTACCCCTTTCCCCAGCCACCAAAACCCCATCAACCAAATTGTAAAACCGGCGGCTTGAAGGAGCCAGGCCGTTGCAGAAAATCCTCCTTTCTTCGATACGCTGAATGTCCATCCAAGCCCTACAATAATTGATTGCAATTCGAGAAATGGGATAAGAACAACGAGTAGAAATAAAAGTGTAGGGACCGTTATCTTGAGCGCAAACGCCCTTGCCGCTGGATTGAGGTAATTCGAGATTTCGCAAAGGATCAATTCTGCGAGCACTGTAGCCAACGCAATGGTAGTAGAGAAAGAGATAGCTATAGCCTTCCTTCTTGCAGTTTTCTTGCCATATTCTTTATGCGATTGTCGCAAACTGGGAGGGGCATCGCTAGGGAGATAATGAATATGATCTTCCTTGGATTGTTGTAGGCCAGCTAACAATGGGAAGAGCTTCTGAAGAACGACGAGACTGACGACTAGAAATGTTAGGATCAAGGGAATAGAAGAGAAGGCGAGTGTCGAGAATGTTGCAGAGCTCAAAGAGCGATTTTGATGACCTGGCATGACACAGGCGTCGTCGCATTTATCGTCTGGAAGTATGGGCATTGGTTGCTTAAGTAGATTTCGTATCTACCTTTACATTATAGATGCCGATGTTCTGAAGATATAAGAGAGGCGTTTTTCCATACAATTTGTTTTAGTGAAAGTGTCGATTCCATATGGTTTCTGGCTATTTTTGCATATGAAACTGGTAGTTAGGAAGGTTCAAGAAAGGGCGGTCGATTGGGCGACCGCGCGTTCGAATATGATAAGATTGTGATAACCTACACGTGACGTCGTCAACGAAGGAGGGGTGCACTATTTTTAGAAGGACCCCTCGGATCATCATCCATCCTTCTCACAATCTGTTAGCCTGTTAGCTAGCTAGGCAATGTTTATAAATCTGCAGATCACCGGTAGACGACAAATTGAACTCTCAAAACCTTTTTATTGTTCCGCTACAGACTACAGCTTCATAAATATCCTCCTAGTTATCCACACTTACAGTGAAAATTGCCATTTCAATTCGATTAATTACAAACCCGAAGCACAAACATGCCATCCTTCAGGGGGTATCTGAACCAAAAAAATAAAAAAATACACACAAACACACATCGTGGTAGCGCCTCCCAATCCTAGTACACAGCTCGATGTAAGGGGTTGTATTCACCAATCTTTAGCCTTTCCGGATGAATCGAAAAGTGTTCTGGTCGACGGATCATTCCCCATAATCAAGGCTGCAGGCAACACGTCCAGGTGTATGAATATTCACAGCTGGAATACCCATACCCATTATTACGCCATCATTTCTTCTTCTTACCCCTCCCAATTATCTTTTTCTCGCATTCCCACTTGCACTACATCATCAGCACCTACAATTTTGTTTCCTTTGCCCTCACTGTCAGTCCCTGGTTCGTCCTACATATCAGCGCTGAGAAGTTCGAAACGGTTCGCCAAAGAGGCGTTCTGCTTTCTTCTGAAGGGAGGATTGTCTAATTGAGGACTTGGGCGCCTCGGTAGTGGTGGTAGTGGTGTTGCACATTCATCATGATCCCATTCAATTTTTAAATTCTTATAAGCGCTAATGAAGAGTTAGCGAGCTCTCAAGTGATAGTTGAAACTAACATACGCACGGCTCATCATGCAAGTACGGGCATACATTGCATTATGAACAGAATTTGTCGAGATAAAAGCATTGGAACCCTTGAACACAACCCTAATCACTACGAGTTGATTGATGTGCTCGAGATCATCGCGGATGACTTTTTCGGTAAAGTTGGGATTGTATCTACGAATGACAAGGTTTCTAGTAGCTCCGATGTTTTTCATTTTATTTGCGACATGATCTGATAAGATGAATTGCCTATCATTCCATCGAATATCGACCTACTGACTGTCAGTTGTTTGATTATGGATATATACTCAGGACAACGCACCCTCTTCGAACGGATATACAAATCATTGCATTTGACATGGCGAAAGAATTCATTAGCTTGGACCTGTTCGGCGAACGAAACAATCGCAGCACGATCATGAGTGCGAAGGTACATATCCAACAACATCCCTCCCCTAACAGCATCACAAACATCTGCATGTGTCGTCTCAATCGGGAGGTTGTATAATTGCACAGTACGCTTGGCGAATTTCTCATAACATGGGCGTTGAGACCTGCTCTGCGAAATGTTTCTGGTCTCAGAATCGGAAGTACCATTACTGTCGTCATGACTGCCCGTGTGCAGATTTTGGCCCGGGGTCTCTTGATACTGAAAGTTATGAGTTTGAGAGCTTCTGTATTCTTGAGGACGGCTTGCAGGTATTGGACCAGTTCGGGGTGTGCCATTTGAATAAGCTTGGTGACCATTGGCGACTTGAGTCGATGGAGGAGGATCTTGTGTCATAAAGGCAGTGTTTTCATCATGATCTTCATGCGTCGCAGATATATTCGAGGCAACACTCTGATCAGCTTCATTTGGATCACTATCTTTGATCAAGATCTGCCAGAAGATGTGTTAGTAAACAAAAATTTGTAAGTATTTGAACACCGCAGCTTCAAAACTCACATTCAAGGTCTCTTCAGCAATACCGCCCTTGAAAAGGTTGCGTCGCAGGTTCTCTGGTGTATCGAATCAGTCTCTCACATCCATCGTAGTAAATGATATCTCTCATGTCGAGGGATGAATAGCGTACCATATTCTCGAACGGATTTTATCTAGTACAAGGGTATCAGTTGAGTTTCTGTCACTTCAATATGCAACGGGTGTAAGATGCTCACCAAGGCACCATGCTCCTCTTTAGAAATTGTGATCTTGTCGACATCCTGAGAAGCATCGAAATCGCCATCCTCCGAACCATTCTATACATAAATAAATAAGTATTTGATGCTCAATCTATCTCTGAAGATATATCGATATGGACATACGAAGTGAGCTCTATTGTGGGGTAAAACGGTTAGTGATTGCACGCGGCTAAGACATTGCATTGCGTACATTGCGTACAGGGCTGGAAGGAAAATCGTTCTTTTTACCTTCTAAACAAAGTTTCCAGATAGCTCTTCTCGATGGTCACCATAACAGTATCGTCAGAATCCATATTGAAGAGAGGATGTTGAATACGATGAAGTATTCAATATCAAACCGACCTTCGAAACAGGATAGTAATAGAAATTAAAACGATGTGATAGATAATAGCTATACCTAGCAATAGGACTCCCTCGCCGTTCCTTATGTAAGCAGGCTGGAACCTTCCTCATTTTTGGTCCTCAATGCTGCGTAGTAACCGTTGGAAAGTGCTCCCTCAAGCTTTACTCCAGAGTCGGGGTATGGAAGGGGCCGAGCCAAGCCATTTCGTTTGAACGTCAAAAATGGGAGCCAATCAAAAAATGAGATATTCAACTGCCACTAAACTTTAATGAGGCTTGGACTGGACTGGCAATGGGTTGGTGGAGTGAGGTGGGTTTGGTTCGCAATGTTTCCTTGAACATAGCAACAACGAGAGATGCCCGTAAGCTAGGTAGGCAGATAATCGATGTTAGGATCTTTTTGTTTGTATCGCATTGCTAACCTACTCATACAGATCTTACAGCATGTCCGTTCTTCTATCTGCATTGCATTGCTTGCTAAGACATAGGCAAAGATCTAGAAGGACTTCCTGCTTCGCACCCAGATATGAGATGGATGATGTGATTACCCTCCTAGTCAAGATGTCGGGTATATCCACTCTGAGCCCTTTTGAGCCAATATTGAAATCCTACCTATTCGACACATGTAGTCAGATACAACCTGCAGATGCAAAGAGACCAGGGTCATCACATATTGAGAACGGGGGTATCGATTACCAGATAAGTCTTTCGATTTCCGATATGCTGGATGGACACACCTCTTCTACTGCAATACTGCACGATAAGATTAAAGAGGAGGAGTAATGATAGTCGATTTTCATATTAGTAGACATGGAACTCGACGTGCAACTCAGATAGATGATTTCGGAGTTCGGGTACCTTCAGGACTACATGCATCATTCATCTGCAGCCCTATTCGGAAGGTCATCTCTTTTGGGTTAACGAGGTTGTCAAGGGCTGGTAGGTTGGTTGTGTACGGATGCTTGTAGCTTTTTATCGTCTCTTTATTATCACAGTCTAGTTGGACACTAATGAGTACTCGACAATCACTCTGAGATATCGAGGACATAATAATACGAAGTCGAAAATGACATCGGAGCGGCGTCCCACACTTAGTGGTGTATTCGGAAGCTTCAGCTCCTTTGTTCTTCAAGTTTTACGATTTCTAGAAGGCTGCTAGTAAAGTAACCAAGAACCAAAACAGTAACAGTCGGATTGTGAAATTGGCCGTTATTCTCTTTGTCTAAATACCGTTTATACATTGAGCAAACCTTACTTTTTTCTTTCACAACTCTTCGTCCAATATGCTTCCTCTCTCGGAGTCTCATGTCTAAATTGACGCCAGTTACTTCAATAATAAAGAGTTTGAGAATATAGATCAAGCCTTCAAATATCTCGCAATCAAACTGACTTCTCGAACTTCTAACAAATTTGACGCGTTTGACTCTTATCTCCCATCTACTACGAAATGACATCCCGTTCCTCTCCCGCCCCCAATTCTAAATCCGATACTCAAGTAAGCTTAGTTGGCTCTTTAACCTCCCCATTACAATACGCATGACTCTATTTCCCCATCACCTCATCTCACACAAACTCCACTTCCAAACGAATCTCTCCCCTCAGTGTATCCAATAGTCCGGGCTGCAGTCCAACAATACAAGGTTTCGAATGTCCAAAAGCAATTAGAATTCTGAAAGTGGTGCAATATTCCAATCAAATTCAATACCTCAAATGATTCGAATGTTCTAATTGGTTTGGAGATTTGATAATCTTCATTGTTGGATCGCAGTCCGAACAATTGGACGCCCTACCTTCCCTACACACCACACTTTTCATCCCTCTCCTCTTCTCTTTTCTACCCCCTCTTTGCCCATCAAACCTCCACTAACCCCAATCTCTCTACCACAGTGGCTCCACGATCTTGGCTACCCCGCCGGTCTCCACTCCTTCAAACTCGACTACGGCTTCTCAACCGACGACGCTCAAGACCATCTCGATGCTCTAACTCTCTTCCGCCAATTCCGCTCCGAACAGCAAGGGCTTTGGGAAAAGAGACATCCCTCATATTCATATTCACATTCATATTCAAATCCTGCAAAAACAGAAACAGAAACTGAAACTGAAACTAATGCAGAATCGAAATCGAAATTAAAACTCGTCATCAGAGATTCACACACACATGCGAGAACAAGAACAAGCACGTCTATTTTTTCACTCAGCGAATCCGAATATCCCGACAAAGGAGAAGGAGAAGGAGAAGGAGAAGGAGAAGGAGAAGGAGAAGAAGAAGAAGAAGAAGAAGAAGAAGAAGAAGAAGAAGAAGAAACGCATAAAGATATATGAGTAGAAAAATAAATAATGGGGTTCAGAAATAATGATCGACGCGCAGGACAGAGGGGATTATCTGGATACATATCAACTATCTATATCTATCTATACATGCATGTATGTATGTATGTATGTATAATAATGATGATGATAATGCTATTTGATATAACATTCACTCATCTATATATCTACATCTACATCTACATCTATCTATCTATCAGCAGAAACAATAAAAGAAAACCAAAAACCTCAAACCTCACTACGGACATCTCTCTTCGCCCTCCCTCCGCAATCCACAAAAAGAGCAAGCAAAAAAAATATCATTGTTTAATGTAATTTTTTTTTTTCTTTCTTTCTAGAAGAAATCATAAATTTACCTGGCCGATGAAAAAAAAATGAAAAAAATAAAAAATAAGAAAATTTAGAAATATCCAGAATGAAAAGCGGTGATTCGATGCGATGCAATGCGATGCACAATGACAACAGCATCAGGAATTGAAATGACAGAATAAAATCTCCATGTCTCCCTCCCTATACACCTACCTACCTTCAAATCCTCACATTCACATCCCTAATGAAAACGCAACAACAAAAACAACACCAGTAACAGCCAATAAAGATTGAAGATGATACATATTTCATTTTTAACACAGTATAATACATACACCCCCTCCAAAATCTGCACTCTCCTACTTCACTTCACACCACTCTACTTCACTTCATCTCCCCCCCCCCCCCCCAAAAAACATGCAGATTCAAATATCATCATTCATCTTAGCCCCATGCAGCTAAGTCAAAAGCCCATCTAAAGTAAATCCCTCGCCGCAAATGCTATTTATTTCACAAAACAGAATAGGAGAGTGAAGTTTGGTTTTTTTGCCTGAATCGTAGCCCTTTCTTTCTTTCTTCCTTTTCTCTTCATTGATTCATCGACATATTTTCATATGCCCCTCCCCACCCCTACCCTCCGCTCCCCCCCGACCTTCATTCAAAGTATCTCGTGATGAATATCCCATCCTATACAAATCTCCATTCTTCCAAGCTCCTCCCCAGTACCCTTTCTCGAACCCAATTCTCTGTCAATATTTAAGCAAGTGGAGTAGGATCCTCAGTTGGCAAATCCGTACTCTCAGTCGCCGGTGGTGGTGGCGCACTCTTTCCTAATGATCCTCCACCAAAGTACTTGATGAAATCCTTATTCTCATCAAATGGTCTTGGTCCCAGTAATCTCACCATATCATCTCTACCGAGTACCTCCTTCGCCAAAAGTTCCTCTGCAATAATACCCACTTCATGCTTCTTCTCCACCAGCAAATTTCTACATTTCTCATATGCTTCATCGACTATACGTCGAACTTCTTGATCAATAGTTTGGGCTGTCGATTCGGCAAAAGGTTTCATGAGTTGATTTTCTCTATCTGTTTCGAAATGAAGAGGGCCAAGTTTTTTAGACATGCCCCACTTAGTTACCATGGCGGTAGCCATACGAGTAACCTTGTTGAAGTCGTCACTAGCACCACTGGTGACGGTTTCGAAGTGAAGTTCCTCTGACACACGGCCACCGAGAGTCATGGCCATACGATCCATAAGTTGGTTTACATTCATGAGATAAGTGTCGCCAGCAGGAAGGTATTGTGCGTATCCGAGGGCACCTTGTCCACGAGGAATGATGGAAACCTTGAGAAGTGGATCAGCCCATTTAAAGTACCAACCGCAAATTGCGTGGCCTGCTTCATGATAAGCAACTGTCTTCTTCTCTTCTGGTGATAGAACGAGAGATTTCTTCTCGAGACCACCAATAACACGTTCAATGGCTTGCTCAAAGTGCAACATAGCTACAGATTTGGCTTGTGTTCGGGCAGCTATTCAAAATTAGTAACAGTCAAAAGATCGAAAAGGAAAGACTTACCAATCAAAGCAGCTTCATTAACACAGTTGGCAATATCAGCACCAGAGAAACCAGGAGTCAAGGCCGACAATCGTCCAGTCAAGTACTCAATATTCTCATTGGTAACAATTTTACCCAAGTGGACCTTGAAGATCTGCTTTCTACCATCCATGGTCGGCCTATCAATAGAAATGTGTCTATCAAAACGACCAGGTCTCATAAGAGCCTTGTCAAGTACATCGGGTCTATTGGTACCGGCGAGAACAACAATTTGCTCAGTCGTGTTGAAACCGTCCATCTCAGTCAAAATTTGATTGAGCGTAGCTTCCCGTTCATCGTTTCCACCTCCAGAAAATCCACCAGACTTTCCACGAGACTTTCCGATCGCATCGATTTCATCAATAAAGATAATACAAGGGGTACTCTTTCTTGCCATGGCGAAAAGATCTCGAACTCTCGATGCTCCAACGCCAACAAACATCTCGACGAATTCGGAACCACTGACACTAAAGAATGGTACTTGAGATTCACCGGCTGTTGCCTTTGCCAACAAAGTTTTACCAGTACCCGGTGGTCCAGAAAGAATAGCACCGCGAGGAATTTTAGCACCCAGACGTTGGAATTGCTCGGGTGTTTTGAGGAAGGAGACAAACTCCATGATTTCCAGCTTTGCTTCATCCATACCGGCAACATCCTTAAACTTAACCTTTACGTCAGTCTCGTGATTGAATTGCTTTGCTCGGCTTTTTCCCATTCCAAAAATGCCACTGTTACCTCCAGCACCTGCCGAAGCTCGTCTTGACATGTAGAAAATAGCACCAATGAATAAAAGCGTAGGACCAAAAGAGTAGATAAGAGCCCATGTATCTCCATCACTGGCGTAACCAATTGGGATTCTCTCAGCAACAGGTATTCCTAGCTCATTTTGTGCTTGTTCCATTCTTTGCTCAAAACCTTCAGCAGAACCTATCGAGAAATAGTAATGGAAGTTAGGGTTACCGGCTGGGGAGTCTGGATACATCGCTGCAGCCGCTTCGGTGTGAAGATCAACCCGGACCTCCGACTTGTTAACCACAGTCAATCTCTTAACCAAACCTTTGTCAAAGAAGTTATTTCGGAATTCCTGGAATGTAATATCCTTCTTATTAGTACCGGGAAAGAGTGTCTGCCATAAGAAGTATGTTGCGAAAGATCCAATCAACAAGGTTGTAGTATCGAGTTTAATCTCCGTCGAGTTGCCAAAGTTGAAGCCTTCCTGCTGATTGCCTTTCTTGCCACCCTGCTTGCCATCCTGCTCCTGCTTCTGGCCTCCTTTGTTACCATTTGTAGACGATCCTGGCTCGTTCGAATTGAAATTTGTTCCCTGCGACTGTTGCATCTGTGACTGGACCTTTGCAGCGGACCACGTCATCTGCAACAGTAATTTTGTAAATTTTGCAGCCTCCGTCAAAGTCATCGGTCGACTCTTCACGTCGTTCATCAAATCTCTTAATTCAGATGGCACGCCTGCCTTATTTATAGCCTTCAGAGCCTCCCTCAATTCTTGAGTTTGGCGCTTTCCAAATTGCATAGAAGCAATTACGTGCTCTAGCTGCTTCAGCTCCTCCTCTGTTAACTTCACATACCCTTCTACCAGCGGCGACTCCTGTGGTTCCGGACCATTCTCTGAGGGAGATAGAGGAGTCTTTCCATCGTAGAGGTTTTCCGTCCCGGGAGCCGACTTGGTGGGTGGTTTTGACGATTTTTGATTTTTCGACTTTACCTCCGACTCATCCTTCTCAGTGTCCTTGTCTGGCTTTGGCGGCTTAGTGACAAATGTGCGCGCTCTTTGTGCAGCTATCCGCGACCGTAATAGAGGTGCTGTCGACGATGTGCGGAGGGAATTTCGTGCGGCAGATTGGACGGTGGTTTGAGAAATTCTAGCAAGAGAGCTGCATTGTCGTAATATCGATGTCATGCTTGGCTAGAGCTGTACGTGTGGTATTTGGGATATAACCGTGGTCTAGAGTCACTGGGAATGACTTGCCGTGACTTTGACCACTATTTAAGAGGATTTGGGAGTGTATTCGAGGTGGTTTGTGGATGTCGGAGTTAGAGGTGGGAGGCAAATCATTATGATGCCTCGATTAAGCTTGATTGATTACAACACTAGCGCAATTTTGATATCGAAACTCAAATATGTAATATTGATGATATTGATATTTTTCAAATGAATCTTTACCGCCCAGATTTATTGTTTCCTGATGATAATGGATCATAAGAATAATATTGAAATAACTATCTAACTTTTATTGTTTTACATTCATGTAGTTCAAATATAATAGTACAAGCTCATGTTAAGCAATTCAAGGCAAGTCATTAAAATACATTGGTTGGGCATAATAAAGCCTTGCAGTAACATGATCTGAGGAGAGTACTAATTTACACCCATCCCTATGAACCTCTTGTATAGCTAAAGGTAACCATACCCAAGCCAGCCGAATCCTCCCAGAAAGCGCCCTAACCATCATGCAAAGCGAGTGCTATGAGCCCTTAATTTGTACCAGATGTAACCCTCTCCTATGCCCTGTACTCTCATAACACCTTGATCTCCAAATATCTCCCTAGATGAGAACGCCAAAATCCTTCGCTTACATTCCCCCACCTTGATTTTGTAGATTTGAATTGTCGCTCATATGAAGATTGGGGTCTCCCACGACGCCATTTTCGAAACTTTGATATGCGCCCCCTGTCATCTCTGCCCAGTCCCATTCAAGGGTCATTGGCATCTGCCAGAGGTCCTGAGGAACAAAAGGTTGTTGGAAAGCATTTAGATTTAATGGAGAGTTGAACTCATTTCCATTTGTAAAGCCTTGAACACTCCCGAATGGTGTCCCCGTATTTTGTCCCATAAAATCGCCCCCAGAAGGACCATAGTCAGATTGCCAATTAGAGCTCGGAGAAGCTCCTTGCATGGGGCTAAACCCGTTCTGAAAATTCATTTGGTTTGTAGAGTTAGGAGAGAAGACTCCAGGCATGGGGGATCGAGGGTGGCTCATAGGGGTTTGTGGTTGACCAGCCCTGGGCATATGTGACGCTTTGGTCGAATCATCGCCACTCTTTCGTTTTCTTCTTGAAGATGTCTCCTTTTCAGCTTTGTCCAAAACGACTTTCGCTATTCTCTCGAACTCTGAGCAAACTCCAAGCATACGTTTTACACCTCCATTTTCTTCCTCGGTCCTCAACATAGAAAGGAAGTTGACAACAAGGTTCATGAGGCGAACATCAGAACGTGCTCGGGGATCTTGAGGATTTTGTAGAATATTACCGAAGAGTGTTACAAGCGCGGAAACGGGGAAGTAGAGTATGAGCCTAAATATGTCAGCTTGTAACTAAGGTAATGTGCGGCTCTAACTTACCAAACACAAGCGAAGTCGCCTTGGGGAACATATTTGATAAGATGTATGGAAGCGCGAGCAGCAGATACACACAGTGCGGCCGAAGAAAAGACACGAGGATTTAGTGGCCTGGCATTGAGACCTTGAATGGCATAGTTAGAAAGACGGCTAGTCCAGTATCCGTGATGAACAGACATTCGGTGGATTGTAGTGAGGCAATTATAGTAAGCGAAATGAAGAACAACGACGTGGAGAATTAGTGGGGTATGCGAAGCCTTGATCTCGTGCTCTGGACGGAAGTCAACTGGGATACTGTCTTTCCATTCTTCAAGTTGAGAATCAAGCTCCCCTATGGTATTTAGAAGCTCTCCATCTGATTGTTTTGAAGCTTTAGTCGAATAAAGCTGTCTGTATACTTTGCTCTCAATGGTTGAAAATTCACACATTAAGCGGAAGAGGTTAACTTTTCCTTTTCCATCGGCTAGAGGGATATTACCAATGTTATCTTCGGGGTCAGCGCTCGGTAATTCAACATGCATGTCATCATCATCCTGTGCGGGAGGTCTTCCTGAGCGCAAGCAGATATCTTTGTCTAGCATGTATCCTATCCAAAATACACGTTTGCGTTGCTCAATCTCAACTGGATTGAGGTTGAAGCCAGATCCACGTTTGTGAAGACCAATACTGTGTGAAAGTCGAATGGCGGCTGCTACAAGAAAGAAGGAAGGCTGTGGATTTGGTGTACCTTGCATAAACAAAGCCATTCCCAACAAAGCTTGTACGCTAAGTAAATCAGTATTCCGCATCGTGAGCTCAGTGAAAACACCCAAGGCGTTTTTGAGGTAGCCCCAAGCTTTTGTGTCTTCTTCTTGTGGCACGAGATGACTCATGACACGGAGACGATGAGCAATGGCAAGGGCACAGTTGAGACTTGCCCACCATCCGGAGCCTTCATAAGGGTCACTAGAGTATTGTCGATCGACCAAATGCATGAAAGTAGGTTGATGAAATAGGGGAAACATGCAATTAAAATTTTCAAAAAAGTCCTTGAGTAAAGAAACGCACTCGTTTTTAGGAGGAAGTTGCCTCCATATCGGTCGTGCGAACAAATCCGAGAATATCTCTGGCTTCCAATACATCATCTTATTGTCGTCCACGGAGGCAGAAGATATCATTTCTTGAAAGGAAGAATCGCCTGTCTTCTCATTAACCCATGAGATACCCTTTGGTGAAAATATGGAGAACCCAGAAGATGACCCTGAACTGATTAGTATAGCTCATTGTCAGGAAGCAAAATTCCATACCTATGTATCTTGTTTCTCCACAATTATTTGTGATTAAGGAGCACATCATATCTGAAAGCGCCTCGACAGGCTCCCCCTTTTCATCAGTCTCCCCATTTTGACTGCCTTTACTGTTACGCTTCTCGGAGTCTTTATTTGGTTCCGGCGATGCTATAGTACTCTTGGGGGTCGATCCATTCGCTTCGGGCGGACCACCTGGGGTACTTTGAGTCGGAGACGTTGCGCTTGAAGCAGGAACGGCAGATGCTCTACGCGAAAGATTCTTTTCCTGTAATAGCTTCTCCAATGTTCCCAGATCCGTTCGTCCACCATCTTCTTCGCTAAGGAGGCCTAGAACATCATTTGTCAATCATTAAACATAAGAACATGTCTAAATTGTGGAACAAACCAGATAGCTTCAGCAGACTTTCCATGCGACCTAGACGATTCTCGAGGCCTTCGATATATTTCGCTCTGTCCGAGAATCAGCGGCCAAGATTCGCAGCCAAAATAACATACTATTAAACTGAAATGCTTACCCCTTTGGAGGGTTCCTCTTCTTCTCGACCTGCGTAAAGACACATTCTGTTTTGTAGTTGATGCAATGCGTGCAAGCTGGTAATTTTCCATCACACTTGATCTTCTTCTTCCGGCACATATCACAAGCCTGCCATCGTCAGCCTTTTTGTCTATTTCATTTTTCCTTCGCAGAACTTCGAATCGTACCCTCGCTATCCTCCTCCGCTTTGCCTCGTTGCTTTCATCGAGAAGGGTTCCATCGCCAAAAATCGGACCATTCAAATCAGGTAATGCCGAGATTGGTAACCCATCTGCATTGTAAGCCCCAAATATTTGAGGCGGAGGGTTCAATATGGGCGGTGCCGAAATCTGGGGCATGAAAGTATTGGTGTCATGGTGCATAGAATCCATCATCGTTGACTATCGCATAGTAATCAAGTCGACTTGGAAGAAGGGGCGCAAGTAATCAGAGTCGTTTAGCAGGTCCCCGTTAAATCATCCAAGTCGATGTTGATTCGTATTGACTCGTATTCGTATGAGCTTCTTGGGGCAGTCGACAGGGACTCGGAGTTTGTGAGATCCCGCTTGATGGAATTCTCGAATGCAGGTCATGTATTGGGTGCCGAGATTTCTTTGTGACTGGGGCGCTGCTCGTGGATCCTGAAGGCTCGGTGGCCTGATGGCGAATAAATTGACTATGTACTGAGATGAGATGAGATGAGATGAGCTGAGCTGAGCTGAGATGAGATGAGATCTAATAACGAGTTGGAAGAGCCAGGAAAGGTATTGCGATTCAGACAATTTGGGGGAAAGGCCAAGTAAATAATACCTCCTGGTCGTGTTGAGGGGTTGTTCGGCGGACGAAACTCCAAGGGTACTTTAACTTATGGTCTGAGCTTTCTGGAGCTTTGAAGGATGAATGTCACAATGATTATAAATTGAGGCGCCGAGGGTCAAAGGGTAGCAAGGACGAAAGAACACAGCGACAGGCAAAGAGAACCAGCAGAGTGGATGGAAAGAAGGCAATTGGAAGAGAAAGGCATTGTCTGGCTTGGCTATCTCGCTATCTCGTCATCTCGCTATCTGAAGTTCAAAGTGTTGCATCACCATCACACACACCGGGAGAGGAGTTTTTTGATCACCGACCATCTCACGACTCATAACGCCGATGATTATTTCAAACCACTGCGCACACCATCGTCGGATAATCCGTGACTGTCCAACCATTATTCTGGCCAGAGAGTTCGAGGCCAGCAGTGAGAAGAGCTGATTATCAGTAGATACGCAGGCACTCGTTCAATACACTACCCAGAGTTCCTACGTAGCATGTCAATACAAGACCTGCAACGGATGTTGGATTAGAGTTTATGTAAGCTGCCCTGGAAAGGTTTTGTGAGGTGCGGACTTGGTGGACTTCGGATAGTCGCTTCAAGGTCTCGATCCGGTGTGCAGGTTGATCATGTAAAAATCCCGAAGCTAATGACTCTTCGAAGCCTCCCGCTCTTTTGGCCGGCCGATCCTTTGTCTCGTACTTCGTTCAAGTTGTACCTGCAGTGCTACTCAGAGGCTTCCATCACAGGGCCACATTGATCCAATATCTTCCATTTTCATTTTATTTGTGTCCCATGTTGAGCACAACTCTTCGAATCCGATACTACGGTAACAAAGTCTAGACGCTATCGACCAGTGCGGGGTGAAAGACACCTCATGGAGTGTTTCTAGGAACCAATAGGTTCTCTACATAATTTGATCTGTTACACTGCTGAAACGAGTGGGAGACTTTATCGGCCCCAACCCAGAACTTATCAACCTCGCTTGGACTCGAAGGGGTGTACATCACTGCAGCATCACACACACACAGCCACGCTAATGTTTGTGGACAGCCAGATTTGGCACTTTTTCATTTCTTCACATTATCACGTCCAAGAAAATCACCATGCACAATACATCCAAGCTTCAAAATGAGACGCTGGGTTTCACACATAAAAAGACATTATCTTTTATTCCATCCTCTCTGATCTTGCAACCTAGCTATTCGCCTGCTGCTCTAAAAGTCGGCGCCTATATTATCCAACAAGATCATTGACTCTACTCCAAGGAAAAGAACAAGTGTCAGTTATGTACTGATCTCAGGAGAAATGGCTATCCTAAATCGACTACTCCCTCCCCCTGAATATTGCCGAGAGGCATCATAACGCGAGAAGCAGCAAATCAGATAAATCTCCACGCGCTCACTGGTATCAAAAATCCTGAATATCAGGGGAAAAAACGCCAAACCCAATGCAGAATTGCAGCAGATATCAAAGAATTACCCAAAAAGGTACATTCCAAGACAGAATTTGCACAATACCTGCCAGAAAGCGAAACCCTTCACATTTATCCATGCCAATGATCTCCCGGGGTTTCTCCTGAAAGATATCGGGAATTCTTATTTCAGACTTCTTCTGTAAATCTAGAGGGATGGGAGCCATCCTGTGAGGGGTGTGAGCGACCCAGGACATCCGGCCTAGGTGGGGTAGCCACAGGTGGTTCTGCAAAAGGGCCATGCTCTGTAACGGGGGTTCTTGCAGGACTAGGCCTCATGACTGGGACTCCAGAGTCTCTATTTGGGGGTTCGAGAGGTGGGCTTGGTTGTCCCCCATAAAATCCCTGAGAATCTCGGTAAAACGAGGTGCCACTCAAAGTGTTCGAGTTGGGGAGAGGAGGCACTCCAGAGGGATAGAAGGACGATCCACTCAGTGTATTTGGATTTGGTTCAGCATAACCATCACCTCCATGTTGTAAAACAGATGGAAGCTTTTTACCAGATACTCTATAGAAGCCTCTTTCACTCCCTGCTGAGGAGATTGTATTAGTTGCTGTGTTTTGAGAGGATCGCTTAGTTTTCGAGAGACTGGCCAGCGCTGCAGGTACAGCCATAGCGAGTGATCTACGCTCTGTCATGCTACCAGAAGCTTGATTCGAGAAACCTCGGGCTTGGTTTGCTGGATCGCTGCCGCCATTCCCACCAGCTCCTCCACTACTTCCACCACCTGCAACTGCCGAAGGAGGTACACTTCCAAGAGACAACATGCCACCATTCTTCTTCTTCCATCTCAATACAAACATCAGAAGAAACAAAATTGCAGCAAGACCAGCTACTCCACCAACCACACCGCCTACTATTGTGGACGTCGATGGCGTTGAACTATCATCTGTTCCATTACCACTACTACCACTCCCAGCAACGGCAGTACTTGTAGCACCGCTACCCCCTGACGCCGAACCAGTGCCTGTGCCTCCCCCAACGTAAACACTACTGCTAGTCGAATCTGTTTGAGATGGCGATGATGATGATGATGATGATGACGATGACGAGAACGTGTCCGAGTCTGAAATTGAAGACGTTGACGATGCAGCCGAAGAAAGAAATGAGGATGGTGATAAAAAGGAAGACGTTACCGTCGATGCGAAAGTTTCGAATGAGGACGTCGAAGTTGAACCAGCGAAGGAAAGTGCGGTAGTATTAGTTGTAGACGACGTAGACGACGTGGATGATGTAGACGACGTGGATGATGTGGATGATGAGGATGAGGAGGAGATTGAAGGAGAAGCAGTTGCGTTTGAAAATAATGTTGTAGAACTTGAAAATGTACCTGAAATCGAAACTGATACTGAGACTGGAGTTGAATTCGGAACTGAGCTAGAAATTACTAATATCATACCATTAACACATTGTTTCCCGAAAAGAATCGAAAGGGTTGACTTACATGTAGTTGAATTAGAATTAGGAGTGAAAGTAGAAAAGCTAGTGGAAGGAGTGGAAGTCGAAGTCACATCAGTGCTCGATGATAACGATAGGACGACTTGGCCAGACGATGTAGCTTGAGCCCCAAGATCTGTAGAAAGTGTGGAAGTAATATCTGTACTCGTACTCGTACTCGAAGACGTCGAGGGCGTTGTTGTTGCTGCGGCCTGTATATTCAAAGACGAGTAGTCACTTGCTGGAAGGGTCTGGACCGCGAATGTCGATCCATTGCTATCGACATCAACCTGTTGGACGACGGATATTGTCTGAAAGACCTCTGTTATGGCGGAAGCTTCAGCCGTCGCCGTTTCAATGACCGTCGTTTGCCGTTTGTGGAATTTTTGGTGTTGTTTTAAATGATTGTGGTGAGATTGTCCATGTGCATGCTCGTGTCTGGCCAGAAAGAGTGATGGCTCAGCGTCGTTCATGGCGTTGCCCTTTTTGTTGCAGCTGCTTCTACAGCGCTCAATGGGTAAAGCTAGGTGATCAAAAGAGTGACTTCCGCCGACTTGGGCAGATAAATATTTACAACTTCGACGTCACCCTCATTGCCGTCGTCGTGGAAAAAGAGGGCGATGGATTTTTTCTCTCTTTTCGTTTTCGCGGAAAGGGCAGGGCGGAGGAGGGAGGTCGAGTTGGGGGGTGAGAGTGAAAAAGCGAGTCTCGATAGCAGTTTGCAAAGGACAGGACCGGACTGGATAGGATTGGCTCACACGCTCCATAGGATCACACAACATTTCTTCGCTCAGGTACGACAGATCCACCTTTGGCTAGCTTGGCTTAGCACGGGCCAAGAGCCAATTTCCAATTTCGCTAGAGTTACCTTGGGTCCTTTTTAAAGGTTCGTGAATAGTCAGGCTGACGAATTATCTCTGCCGCTGCAAAGGCGACCCTCGAGGATTAGAGCAGGGGGGCGGGGGGAAATGAATCAATTGTCCAATGGTTTTATTAATAGCGAGGCAGCGGAGGGCGAAGAGGCAACGCGGTGGAAGGGACGGCGAAGAAAAGAAAATTAAACCGCCAGGGCAACTGCTGGCAGGTATCGAACAATTAAGCACGAGGCTCCCAGGGTACCCGGCCATGTTATGGAGAACAAAACGTATTTTGTCTCTGCTGCTTTTGTTGTTCTGGTTGCCGGGTGTGGTGTCTGGTGTGGTGTCTGGTGTCTGGTGTCTGGTGTCTGGTGTCTGTGGTCTGTTGTCCGTTGCAAACCTGTCTCTGAGCCGTTTCCTTCGTCCCATAATTCCACTTCCTGCACACGTTCTAGGTTCGCAGATACGGCCGGGTCAACGGGGGTCATTCATGAAGCTCTCCTCTGTGCGGTGTACAACAGTTACTAATAAGATGAGCTGTGTGTGCGCGGTGGATGAACGAGGCTCAGAGGGTGGGCGTTGACTTGGTAATAATCTGCCATTCGGGATTTGATGAGTCGATGGCTTGGGTAACCATTCACATTACGCAGCACGGTACGCGGATTACTGGAAGCAGCAAAGTGCGTCCCTATTGCGCTGTACCTCCCTAGTACCTGGGCAACAAATGCCACACAGTCACAATCATCGAGACCCCAGAGAATTAATCAAATCACATTGGTTATCGTCGGCCGGTGGATCGCTGCAAAGAATACACACACTATAGTAGCCTCAGAATGTACGTGCCCCTTATTATGTGGGTAAAGATTTAAGACTAAAAGGGTGAAGGCAGGAGACTAGAATCGAGGAAGGAGAGATTAAAGCAGACGGCGTCTCCTGCTGCATCATAAAGCGAGACAATCTCATCATCTTTCTGCTCATCGCATCTATAAAAAAAGATTGAAAGGATACGGGGGAGAAAGTCGGTACCAAGTATCGTCGATAGATGATGTCTTTCCATTTTCCATGTCTTTCGGTAACATTAGGATGAGCATTACGAGCTTCCCCTGATTTCCCAAGATAGGACACCCACCACCACCACCACCACCACCTTGCTTACAGCCACCCAGGCATACATGTACATGGCACATACATATGGCACATATCCTGTGCATGTATGGATGGCACAAAGACATGGCTTCGTCCATTACCACGAAAACATCGAGAACATCCGTCAATCGTCCGAGGTAAGTAAGATTAGAGAGCGACCAGGGTGCGGGCAGGAAGAAGAGATCAGGCATAATAATAGAATGTGTGTCTACTGTACCTAGACGTGCTACTGCTGCAAGTAGTTAGGTGGTCAACTGCAAGAACGGGTCACACAGTTCGTTCTCAGTCTAGTGCAACCCGTACCTGACTTGTTATTAAGCAGTTGAAAATTTTAAAGAAAAGAGAAGAGATCCTTTTTCTTCACAGATCTCGCCCTGAACCACATTTGTTGTGCATGTGCATTAGTCTTTGAAGCTTGGATGCGGCGGTTGCAGCTTACTTGACTAGCGGCCCAGCCAGGCCAAGTCGCCCAGTATTCTCTGTAGATTGGGGCGATTCGCGTCAGTGGATACCGTCCTTTGATCCCTCGACCATGGTGATTGCACCATGATGATTATACCATATTATACCATATTATACCATATTATACCATATTATACCATATTATACCATCCCACACCATCCCACACCATACCCAGGTCTTCCAGGCGAGGGAAAATGATGAATCCAAAACTGTAATGGGGAACTGACTTGTGCTTACAAGGTTGATGTTAGCTACTGACATAGGGATGGAGGATTGCTTTCTTCAATTCGATCCCGCCAGGAGGAATCGTCGAAACAAATCTACCATGCCACGGTGAGTATTTTTATGCAGACGCTTGTGAACGCTTGTGAACGCTTGTGAACGCCTATGCAGCCAGTTCGTTTGGTTGCGCATAAAGACATCATTTTGCATTTTGCATTTTGCATCACGAGACACAATGGCATCCTGTACAGCCACTCGAGAGCCCCTGGCGGAAACCTTGAATTCTATCAATCCGCGTATCGGTCTTTGCACGCATACGAAAACAAATCGCCAACAATAAATACCGTGACTTATACGGAAATCACAATCACGTTTCCTTTCGAATAAAGTACTTTCAGAGATTACCACTGCAAAATCGCCCCTCGCCCCTTTTCCAAGAGAACATGGCTACTCCTGCTCAGTTAGCAGAGAAAGCGCGTCAAGATCGTTCAGAAGTGCCAACAACAAGATATGATACCCCGCCCCCACTTCCACCGCGAGGAGAGTATATTCAGGCCCCTCCGCCCTACACAGATGACGATGCGAAGAGGAGCGAACTCATCTCAGAGCAATGGCGTTCAAACGATCCAAGATCATCTTCCACCCACTCTTTGGCCCCTTCGGAGTCCAATCGAGATGGCCGTCGCAAATTACTACTCATTTATATTCACGGGTTTATGGGCAACGAAACCAGCTTCCAGAGTTTTCCTGCGCATGTTCACAATCTTCTAAGCATTACGCTTGAAGCAACTCATGTTGTCCATACAAAGATTTATCCTAGGTACAAGTCCAGAAAAGCTATCAATTTTGCACGAGATGATTTTAGCATTTGGTAAGAATATCTTCTCTTGTCGTTTTTCACGGCTAATCAAAATCCATTATCAGGTTGGAGCCTCACGAAGATGCTCTAACAGACATCATCTTACTCGGTCATAGCATGGGCGGGATTCTCTCTGCTGAGGTTGTTCTTCAACCACCATCTCTTCCAATAAATCGACGCTTTCGCCATAGGATTTTGGGAACAATTAGCTTTGATACCCCATTCCTAGGCATGCATCCTGGAGTTGTGGTTAGTGGAATTGGGAGTCTGTTTAGACCCGCGCCAGATCCTCCAGGCTCAAGAACAGGGTCTTTGTCACCCGCCGGGGCAAGTTCGCCTTCGATAAATGGGCCTGCATCTACGGCAAGTCTTGCAGGCACTCTCTCGGATTCGAATACTATGTATCAAGGAAGTGATGCACAGAGTATGACATCTTTAGCTACTCCGCCGCCCAACGATCCATACTATAACGCCCCTTTCCCCAATGATGTTAGGATACCGGAACGAAAAGGACTCGAAAACTTCTTGCATTTCGTCAACAAGCATGCTGAAGGTGTTGGACTCTCAGGAAAGCTAAGTGGCCTGACTTCGGCAACTTCACAGTACTTTATGTCCCATCTAGAATTTGGTGGCTGTCTAGCAGATTATCCTGGCCTGATGAATCGCTATTCCAGATTGCGTGCTCTAGAAGATGTTGATGAACTTGCTGAACGAAACGATTCTGCCAAGCGTAATCAAAGCTCTCAAAGACGATTCGTGAATTACTATACTGCAAGTACTGGTCGGCTGAAGCCGCCTAAACATTCTGCTGCCGAGGTACCCCTTAATGACAATACTGCCGCATCGGAGGCAGGAATGAGCAATCTAAGTCTACAGGATTCTGAAATTCAGCCTTTAACATCAGTAGAAAACACAACTACGACAGATCCTAACATTGATTCTGCCGACGATATACATTTGCAGCAGGTCGAGGAACAGATGCAAGAGCTAGGAGATAGCTCAGGAGTTCAGGAAGATGCGTCACAACAATTGCCAGAAATGCGACATATTGATTCAATGCCCATTCAAGAAGACGAAGACATACCCATGGCGGTTTTATCACATACTGAGGACAAGGACAATGCGAACACTACTGTACCCAAAATATCTACAGAGCCTCCACTACCTCCTATTCCTGATGCACCGACGGAACCAGAACCAATAGACCTCAACCTTTACACAGATAAAGACTCTCGAAAAATTGCAGAAAAGGAGCACAAACGCGTTATGAAAGCCTATAATCAAGCCTTGAAGGATCGCGAAAGTGCTCTCAAAGATCGTCGCAAGTTAATCGAGAAAAGAGAAAAGAAAGCGCGACAAGAAGAGGAGAAACAAATGAAAGCTCAAGAGAAGCAAAGATTGAAAGAAGCAAAAGAGGAGGAAAAGCGACAAGCTATATTGAACCCTAAGTCTCCAAAAGGGAAAGAAAATGCCGCAAAAGTGGAGGAGCCAGAGAAGCTAGAGAAACCAAAGAAGGACAGGAAGTTTTGTGTGCTTCCTGCGAAATCTGGAGGAAAGAGAGACATCTGTTGGGTCCGAGTTTATATGGAAGGTGTAGATGAAGTTGGGGCACATTGCGGTCTTTTCTTCCCGGGGCCGCAATACGAAAGTTTGGTTGGAAATGTAGGTGAAAGGATTGAGACATGGGTAAAGGAAGATGAAGCAAAGAGAGCAGTTCTCTCAAGACGTTAGGTTTCACGATACGATTGCGATGGCCTTTTTTTTTTTTTTTTTTTTTTTCCTTTTTTTTTACGATAGATACAAGCACACGTATGAAGATACCCAATATTCCATGTAGACATGTAAAAATACTCCAGCAATAGAGAAATGAATTTTTGAGCAATGCTTTGTTACACTTGGCAGGAATATTCTACTATTTACCGAAGAATTACGTGGTGAAAGGCTCCAAACACATCATGTTATATCCTGCTTTGTTTGGAGCGCAGCTTCAATATACTTATAGACCACAAACATGCTATCCCCATGTGAAATGTTGCTCTCTTCTGAGCTGAATTTGTTGAAAACATCAACTGCTGTGGTATGTATGTTGTTCAGTCTGCATGTGGTTGGCCGGCTAAATTTGAGTCCTGAAGGGATCTAGACGACGCCAGGGTTTCATCCCATCATCATCATCATCATCATCATCATCGAAATACCCCACAATGTGCCAAGGGACTCCATATCTGTTTGACCGCCTTCCAGAAAACAAATAAATGCAATTTGACATCTCAATTGATTTATCTTCAATTTATCTTCGACTTATCTTCAACTTATCTTCAACTTACTCTCCTCCAATCCCCCTGTGTATATACATCTCAATGTCTCAATTGCTGTCCTTGGGCCTTTAACTTTGCGAATTCAAATCATCAACATGGCCAGCCAATCCTCCAATCCCTTTTCGCTCCCCAGTGCTCTCCCTCGCAACTCCGCCACCAATTCCCATCAAGCTCCCCAAAATACCTCCACGACAAAATCCTGGCGCAATCGATTCAATTCCTTGAATATCAGTAACACGAATTCTACATCGCATAGTGCAGAGACACCCACTGAATATGATGGTCTGCAGGCAGCGAATACAAATGCTTCCGCGAAGAGCAAACATGTCCCGAAATGGTATAAAATTAGATTATTTAGAGGCATGGTCAATGATTTGAAGAGAAGGGCGCCGTATTATTGGAGTGATTGGACGGATGCTTGGGATTATAGAGTTGTGCCGGCCACGATCTATATGTATTTTGCGAAGTACGTCGTTAATAGTTTGTTGGAAGGCCGATTCTCCTTATACTGCGCAGAGCGGGCATGGAAATTGGCTGGGGATATGGCCATCGACAACGAGCTAATTACTTGATAGTATCTTGCCTGCACTAGCTTTTTCTTTGGATATGTAAGTCTGTTGTCGGACGTGTGCGATGAAATCTGTTCTGATTAGAATATAAGGTTTACAAAGACGAATATGAGTTATGGGGTCAACGAAGTCCTCCTTGCTTCGGTCTTAGGATCAGTGGTTTTTTCAGTATTTGCCGCTCAACCTTTGGTTATTGTAGGAGTTACCGGACCAATCACTGTTTTCAACTAGTATGTGCGATTGTGTGAAGGTCGTATTTAATGCTGATCTAGACAGTACGGTTTATGATATTATCGTTCCCACGGGAGCAAATTATTTTGCATTCTTAGCACTAATTGGATTGTAAGTATCTGTCATACTCCGCAGTTTGTTGTATTTGCGAAGACTAATCGAGATAGATGGTCTTTAGTGATGCATTGGATACTCGCCATTACCAATTCATGCAACGGACTCCGTTATGTCACACGCTTTTCATGCGATATCTTTGGATTCTATGTAGCTTTCATCTACCTTCAAAAAGGTATCCAAGTCCTTACTCGTCAAGGCTCGGGTGAGCCATTCTACCTTTCTATCGTTATCGCACTACTGGTCACCATCGTTGCATTTCTGTGTGGTGTTGTTGGAGACAGTCCATTGTTTCAACACTATGTTCGAGTTTTTATCAAAGATTACGGAACTCCTCTTACTATCATATTTTTCACTGGCTTTGTACACATTGGTAAGATGGGAGATGTAGATTTAAGTACACTACCTACCAGTAGAGCCTTCTACCCAACAACGGATCGAGGATGGTTTGTACATTTTTGGGATGTTAGAGTTTCCGATGTTTTTATTGCTATACCATTTGCCATTTTGCTCACAATCTTATTTTATTTTGATCATAATGGTAAATTATGGATGCTCCATTCCTATACTAATCCTACATTACTGACTTGGCATAGTATCCTCTCTGATAGCCCAAGGAACCGAATTTCCCCTCCGAAAGCCTGCTGGTTTCCACTGGGATATTTTTCTCCTTGGCCTAACAACTGGTATAGCAGGTCTGTTAGGAATTCCATTTCCGAACGGTCTTATTCCACAAGCTCCATTCCACACTGAGTCTCTTTGCGTCACCAAACTTGTTGCCGATACCGACGAATCAGGAGACTCAAAGGGTCACCTCAAAACGGTTACATCCCATGTCGTGGAGCAACGAGTGAGCAATCTAGCCCAAGGTCTCTTGACCCTAGGAACCATGACTGGCCCACTCCTCATAGTCATTCATCTCATTCCGCAAGGCGTCTTGGCAGGTCTCTTTTTCGTCATGGGTATTCAAGCTCTCCTCGGCAATGGCATCACTACTAAAATTCTCTTCCTTCTCAAAGATTCCTCTTTAACTCCATCGTCTGATCCCTTACGTCATCTTCCCCGCAGATCGGCTATTTGGATATTCGTCGCAATCCAACTCTTTGGCTTCGGGGCTACATTTGCCATCACACAGACAATTGCGGCAGTTGGGTTCCCAGTCATCATTTTGGCGCTGATCCCTGTTAGAATCTGGGCGCTGCCAAGGTGGTTCACGAAAGAAGAATTGAGTGTGTTGGATGGAGCGACGGCGAGTCCGTTTACGATGATTAGTGTGGGGGGTAATCATGGAGAAGAGATTGAGGAGGAGGGATTCTCAACTAGTGTCGATGTTGGTGGGGAGGGTATCCTGGCGAATAATCATTCTGAGGAAAGTAGAGGAAATGGAAAAGGAGTGCTGGAAACAGAGGGTGATAGTGATGAAGGACGAGCCGAGCGAGGAGAATTCCAAGCTGGTGGTCCTGGATCGGGAATGGCGAGGAGGAGAGAAAGTTGGAAAGGAGAAGGGAGGAGTGGCGGGTTGGGCGAGGGTATGGAGTTACAGAATGTAGGCATGAGTAGGAGGAGTGTTAGTCGACAAGCGGAGTAGGAAAGCGCGTGTGTCGTTTTTGGAAAAAATTGCTTTCTGGAAAATAATGAAAAGTGTATTACTTGTTGTGAAGAGGAACTATTAAAGTCGAATTGCTGTAGGTATTATATTGTATTGTATTGTATTGTATTGTAGTGAAGAAAAGAGTTAAGAGGGGGGAAGGGAAAAAAGAGGATAGATTGAGATTGGGAATAAGAATCTCACTTCCTAGAAAATCAAATAAATTGTATGCTTTGTTATTGAGCTCCTCGCTTTGTATATAGATAAGATAAGATAGCATCTACATAAGCGGGTATTGGAATTTGGGATTAGATTGATATTTATGTATTATATTGTGTTGTGTTGTGTTGTATTATATTGCGATTTATTGTTTTAGTAACATTAGAATAGTATATTTATATATATGTTTGAATAGTATAGATACAAAATAATCGCCCTTCTCGTGTATAAAGAGGAGGAGGTCTATAGAATTTAGAAATATTATACTTTGATCGAGATTGGTAGAGGGTGATAGAGAGAGGAAAGCGAAATGCGGAACTCATCATCATCTGGATTTGGAAATCTTGATAACAGAGTCATCCTCTTGGCCGTCAAAAGGTCTTGGAGTGATAGATTTTGCGATTCGTTAGTGTCGAGATGAATGGTGTTCCAGGGGGCAAATCGGGATTCGAAGGATGCTTCTCCTGGTTCGGCTGCGGAGATTTCTTCAGAGAAGGGAATCTTTGGATCAGCCTGTTGGAATCTTCGAAGCGCTCTTGCGCTTGGTAGATCTTCTCGAGCTTTTGCGCAATGGTCAGAGTGTAGCGGTGTGTTGGTCCAAATGTGGAGTAGCGACCTAGATTGTCAAGCACCGCGTTGCAATTGCGCTCGGCTTCGTCCGTGTCGTCGAGGTGTATTAGGATATTGATGTACTCGTGATTGATGTGAAACCAATCGGGATGGCGGGATGGAACTTCACTTAGTAATGGCTGGATGATTTTTCTGGCCTCAGTCCATCTGTTGCTCCCTATGTATGCGCGTGCCAGATTGGATTTGGTCATTATCATCCCGACGTGTGTCTCTCCCAAGGTACGTACCACGACTGGTAGAATTTCTTGCAAGTCCTGGACTGCCTCGTCCCAGCGACCGGTTGCACAGTAGACTTTGGATAGATCATTCACCGACCACAAGGTGTACGCATGCTCCTCTCCCAAAGTCTCTTTCCGCGCTTTGAGAACATCAGAAATTTCACGTTCGGCTGTAACCAAGTCCTGCTTCAGTATCACCGAGATCATAGCCTGTTCATTCCGCGCCATCAAAGTATCGGGATGTTCCTTTCCAAACCAGTGTTCCCTCTTTTGAACAACCTGCGCAAGCAGCTCTTGACTTTTCTCAAACTCACCAAGGTGCAAATATGTTCGTGCTAGATTGAACATGGCGTTCAGACTTTGTGGGTCGTCATACCCCAGTACTTTCGTTAGTCCATATACCGCTCGCTGCCCAGTCTGTCGTGATATTTCTCGCTGTCCGCTGAGCCACAAAGTCCGAGCGGATTCGTCAAGAGCAACACAGTATGAAGTATGTATTGGATTCACAGGATACTTTATCCAAGAAAATATTGAAGGACGTGATCGCCACTGGGCTTGGAGTATCTGTGACTGGAGTTGTAAGGCTTGTTGTACTTCAAAAAGATCCCAGTGCATATTTGCAAGATTTCGCTGCCCCTGAATAGTCGAGTGGTGTTGATTACCTAGCACTTTGACACGGAATCTTACAACCTTTTCTTGGAGTGGCTTGGCTTGCTTCCACTGCCCGTTCTCTGCATAGACAAGAGCAAACTTCTCTAACTCCGTGGCTTGCTCGGTAGTGTTTGGTAGAGATCCATACATGTCTTTCAAGGCACTGATACAAGAACTTATGTGAGGCAAAAGTTGCTTTCTGAACTTTCTTTCCGACATCTCGAAATTTGACGAGATTGAATGGGCGAGGATTGAACTCGCACATCCCAACCAGTCTTTCTGCTGCGTATCGTTAAGTCGATCCCTAGCCCAGCGATGGACAACTGGATGTAAAGAGCAGACCTTTTTTTCGTGGTCATTATCAATAATCGAATGGTCGTACAGAACATTCATGGCTAAGCGAAATCGGATTTGGGAATCTTCATTCCACATCGATTTGACCTTGAGAATAGCTGGATAAATAGCGAGGGGGCTCGTCGATTTCCTTATCCCATCCGAAGATCTTTGCAGTAATTGTTCTGGGATAGAGTCAAAATGCATGAAAGCAAAAAGTTGTATCAATTCCACTGCATCTTTGTGAGCAAGCGAATTCTTGCTCGCTATCCGTTCGAATGGAATTTCCCACGTGGATATAATGTTGGCATCTGTGCAGCTGTTAACTGAACGAGAGCGAATCATGTTCCTGCGGTGGCCAAGGTAGTATTTCAGATACCTTTCCAGTGTGAATATGTTCTGACGGATTGTGGCGCCAGCATGAGTAAGAGCGAGAGCTAGATAACCTAGTTCAGAGGCGATACCCTCAGCTATTTGTCGATTTTGCGGGGCTGGAGGGAATTTGGGCTCGTTTTCAGGATAAGCTAGCTTGAGAAGTAGTGTAATTGCTTCCTCTGGATCCATTCCCTGAAACTTAAGATACCCAACCGTGTTATGAATCCTTACGCCGGGGTTGCGTGTCGTCACCAAAATGTGGCCATTGCCGCCAGCAGGGAAATACCTAGGCAAATCCATTTCTGGATCATCTGCGTTATCGAGGACAAGAAGCCATGATGTCGATTGGTTCGACAGCCAATGCATACCTGCTTCAAGCGAAGACGCTTTTTGTGCATTCTCCCCAAGGGAAGCAAAACCCTTCTCCGCAGTTGATTCGTTGCTGCAGTCAATCCAAAAAATCCCCCAATATCTGTAAAAATTAGCAACATTCGATATTAATCAAGCAAAAATATAGATCGCACCTGTGACGATTGTTCTCTATATATTTCAGCGAAAATTGTGTCTTGCCAGAACCACCAAGTCCATGAATTACTAATATTTTATGTTTGGAGCGAGGATTTGTTGTAACATCACCAAACAGCTCCTTCACCTTGTCTGCTTGACCTGTTCTGCCCACAAAATAGCTACTGGAACAACGATGCACCATATAATGCACATTGATATACGTATCAATTGCTTGAGTTTGCGGTGGCGCGGGTATTTCTTGAAGAAGATCATCAGCCTCCTGTTTGCGTTCCGCGATGACTCGCTCTATCTCTTGCTCCCATCTTCTACTTATCACTCGTGGAGCAGCCTTGATGTACTTTTCAAGAGCCTGGTAAACTACAGTATACCCGGCATCGCTCTTTTTGCTGAACTTGACCATCCCTGAGTGATTAGCCATTATTGCACATTTATCAACTTGTTCCCAGACTGGCGCAGCTGATAGCGCATCTACAATATAAACTGGTTTTTGTGTTTGTTCATCAAAAAAGGCTTCCATTCCCTCCCAGAAGTTGTAAATAGCAAATCTCTTGGCCAATGGAGCAAACAAATCCGTGATTTCTTTAATGGTATCTGAGCCGGTGAGAAGGTTGAGCATAAATTGACTAGGGCCAGGATATCTTTCAATCCCCGAGTTCAGTATCAAAGTTTCATCCAGGCCATTGTGAGGGGTTCCCATGAATAAGATACCATGAGTTGATATATAGATGGCTCGAAGATGTGAGACTCCAGACTTCGTTTTGCTCCATGATAAAGCAAGAGCTCTCTTTACCAAGAGACCCCCAAATCCGTGGCATATAAAAATGATAGGACGCTGTGCATCTTCCGCGCCGTCATTTGCTTGTCTGTACGAGTCAAGCTCAGCGATGAGATTCGTTGCAAGATCTAAGATGCCATTTGATATGGTCCCTCCTCTTCCAGGAACCGTAAAACGACTCGGATCATATTCGAAGGATAAGACTCGAGTTCGGAGAGTGTGATATGGGAATAGAACTGGGTCTCGAAACCAAGGTTTGTGCTTTTGCGGATTCGTCCAAGTCTCGGATGATGATTCGCAGAGACCATGAACAGCCACTAAACTATGTCAATTAGCGTAAAGACACAACATCAACGAGCAGCACAACATACTCGACATTTGGTGACTCTGGCTCCGCAATAAGTTTAATTTTCATACTGGATCATGATTTTGTATAGATGAGAGAGATTTTTGGTGTAAGGAAAAGCCTTGTCTCGCTGAATCTGGCAGTAAGACCAAGAAAGGCATTAGTCCTGGTACCACACTTCATGACTACATATACAGCGTATCATTTTTACCATGGACTCAGCTCTTGCTGTACACCACCTTTGCTATCGCTTTCATATTAGTATCCCATTCAAACTATCAACATTACTATCTTCATCTATCTGTGCCTCACCGCCTCCGTTTTCCCACCAATTATATCATTCTGCCTATCCTTGGAAGCTGGGGTGGTGAAGCAAAGGAAACGGATGCGTATACCTCCGTGCATGATACACCAATCGGATCAGATATACTCGAGTATGTACTCCATAGGAAGCTAATCGAGGGATGATGTCCGGTTTCTACCTATCCTATGTCACATTAAGGACCAGTCTTGCGGCACCGTTAACCGTGTAGGTCATGGGCGTGCACTAAACCGGCGTTTAAATTTGGGCCTTGCACAGGCGCGGGCATGGTATTTGGACATTCCATTGGTTCTTCCAAAGGCAAAGATATCTGCGATGAAACCCTTCTTCTTCCCATTCAGTAGCTTCAGGCCGACTGCATATATTAGCCTGATAATTCATATGCAGCGCACCGACAGAGCAGGGCACATATAGAGTAGGATCTACTATACGCTCCAATCACTCCCTTGTACTGTTGAGAGCTGATGTACCTCTGTAGATTCAATGTTGGATTAAAATGAAGATAAGGGTCTATTTACATCTGACGGTTGGAACTATGATGAGGAATACTCCTTCACAAGCTGAATTCTACTTCCTGTTTTCACGTGTAATGAGCATTGTTGCACTTCCCTTAGTTGGTAGTCTTGTCGCGTTTCGCTTCTGTGTTTTGGTTATGTCCCTACGTCAACACACGATATTGTATAACGGTCATTCAATATATTTGTAATCTTCAGATCATTTTCTCTGATCTATGCTTTTAAATCCCACTAGCAAGTTACTCATTGTCTAATTGTTACTTGCACTTTCCAAAAAAAAATCCACATCTCAAGATGGCTTTTGTATTAAACGCGGTTGTACTTGGGATGTTAGCTTATTGTGTACGATGGGCAATCAGCCGCATCCAAGAGAATAAGGTACATTCCTAGAAGCAGTTGTAAAACGATACTAATGAGGCTATATTTATAGAAAACACAAGCTATTATAAAAAATCTTGGTTGCCTTTCGCCTCCATTGCTCGAGAACCAGAGACCTCTCGGAATCGATCGTCTAGAGCAGATATTTCGAGCCGATAATGAATCAAGACTTATGGAGCTGTTTCTCTTCCATTTTAGACAAACTGGATACACTCTAAAGCAAATTTTCTTGTTAACTCCGGCCTATGGTACCGTGGATCCCGCCAATTTGGAAGCTATCATGTCAACAAAATTCTCGGGTTTGGCTCCTTTTGTTATCTGGCTTTTCATTACTTTCACAAACATATCTCATAGTCTTACTGACACATAATATCTGGGACAGATTGGGGGATGGGGCCGCGGCGTGCTATCTCCTTCCCAATGTTTGGCGAGGGGATATTCATCCAGGACGGCGAAGCTTGGAAACATTCAAGAGAATTGCTTCGGCCACATTTTGTCCATAGACAATACGAAGATCTGGAAGTTTTCAGAGAATCTGTTGATGAATTACTTGATGCTCTCCCTAAAGAAGGAGGGGTCGTCGATTTACAACCATTGTTCTTTCGTCTCACACTCGACACCACCACTGCATTTTTGTTCGGACAATCTGTTCACAGTCTCAAATCACCAGATTCCACAAACGAACAAGATTTTGCAGGCGCATTCAATGCTGCACAAGAATATGTTGTAAAGAGATTTCGACTCTTAGATCTTTACTGGCTTATTGGGGGGAAGAAATTCACCCAAGCCTGCAGCAAAGTGCACGAGTTCGCTGACCAAATTATCGAGCACAATCTTTCACTAGACTCAGAGTCTGGGACTGATAAGAAATATGACTTCTTGAGATCAGTAGATAAGAGTATGCATGGCGACCGTGAGTTACTGCGAGGGCAGATTGTCAACATCCTTGTTGCTGGAAGAGATACCACCGCCTGTCTTCTCTCTTGGACATTGTGAGTTAATGAAGTATTGTTATAAGAAGTTTCCGCTAACGTTACTCACAAGCTTTCTCCTTGTACGACATCCGAAGGTTCTAGCTAAATTACAAGAAGAAGTTGCGTTGCTTGGAGACGCATCGAAGTTGAACAGAACAGAGCTACGAAATATGAAATACCTTCAAAATGTTCTTAAGGAAAGTGAGTTCTCATAGGCAAAATTCAAATGATCAATGCTAAAATATATTTTAGCACTTCGCCTATATCCTTCTGTCCCTGTCAACACGAGAACTTCTCTGAATGATACAGTCCTTCCAACTGGCGGAGGACCTGATAGAAAATCGCCGATTTTTATCAAAAAGGGGACCGCCGTCGCGTACAGTGTCTATACTATGCATAGAAGACCAGATCTCTACGGTATGGATGCTGAAATCTATCGACCCGAGAGATGGGATGAACCAATGCCGATGAACGACAATCCAACACATCAGAAATGGGGATACTTACCATTCAATGGGGGACCAAGAGTCTGTCTCGGTAGTAAGTTCTTGTCTGATTCATTCATTGATAACATGTGGCACAACAAATTATGGGGCAAATCCCAATTGTAAGGACAAATGCAAAGAAAATTAACCGAATATGAAGGGGTACTTTGTACAACGCTGACTTTTTTCAAGTGGACTTCGCTCTTACAGAAGCCGCTTATACAGTAGTGAGAATATTACAAAAACATCCTGGAGTAAAGTTACCTGCGAACGAGAAAGTGGAGTTGACCGGGGTGGAGAAACAAACAATGACATTAGTGGTCTCGATCAAAGAAGGATGCAACGTTCATTTATAAGTACAAAAAGGTTTTAACGACCACAATAACAATACAATAGCATAAAGTTCAGAACCCGTACCAAAAGTTAGTGGATGCTCTCGCGACTGAGAAATCCCATCACAAATACAGAGCAATGCATTGCACAACCTCAACTGCACAACTCCGCCGCCTCGTTCTTCCGCGCCGACCTAAACATCACCGCTGCGTTATCCCATCTCCGCGATATCGTATTCGGTGCATCTTTAGAATATCGCATCAATGCTGCCACCACAATCGAATATCCGCCTGCAGACCGAGACGCAAATTTGCACATGTTGGAATGATCATAAGGTAGTCCCGCTCTCTCAATACTGTCTAGGATTGGAGCCGCAGATGAACTTTCTACAACCTACTCGAGATCAGTCTGGAGGGTCTCACGAGCCGGATTGAAGAAGCCAATACATACGTAATCTAACTTTGTCCCGAAATCTGTCTTACACTGTTCCCAGAAGAAATAGATTCGGAATTGCTTCATCAGCGGGATGAACATGTCGCTGATATTTTGGAGCGTTTCGGATCCTTCCCTCAATGCGTCTAAGAGTTGTCCATCGGTACTCACTACTTTCGACGGCAGAAGCGCATCTAGCATTCGTCGGCTCATGGACGCCAAGCTCGTCAGACTACTTCCATTATGTGGAGTTCCCATAAAGAGTATTCCGTAGGTGGAAACGAAGATGGAATGGAGATGCTCGACCGCTTTACTGGTTCGACTACATGAATACACTAGTGCCTATATCGGAGTTGTGAGCCAGAGCTGACAGGAAAATCTCATGTCTTTCTTACTTACCCTTTTGACGATAATTCCACCAAGTGAATGACATATGAAAATAATAGGACGGTGTTCCGCATCATTAATCTACAGCACACACATGTGAATATTCGCATCTTCGCATACAAATCTCCTACATACCTGACGATCAGCCACCAATTCCGCTACCAACGTCTGAGCATGATGAAGAATGCGATCCGCCGAGGTTTTTCCAAAAAGCGCAGTAACGGCAGCGTTATATCTGAACGTCAGGATTCGAGATTGTTTCATGGCGCAGGGAAGCATATCTGCATCGCCCAACCAGAATTTATTGTTTGTCTTTGACGTCCATGTCTTGACCGAATCTCCGTTCAGTCCATGGACTGCGATGATACTAGAGCGCGTTAGCTAGTTGTAGATATTGTAGTATGGAGTTAGATTCTTACTCCACAATGGGGTTCTCGCCACAAAAAACTTCTGTGAGAGCAGCCAGTTCTGACATTATGCGTAGGAAAATTGTGAATTGTTGAGATGATGCTAATTGCCAATCCATAAGAATAATGCTGCTGAATATAAACAAACTACATGCATGGTTAACGCAGGGGCTTTTGGCATAGAATAAAGATGATGAGATACATACACAATACCCTACCCTGTCGAATTCTCTAAAGAGCAGGGCGAAGCAAATTCAGCCACAGCATGAAAGCCTCGTTTCTCGTTTCATAACATACAGTGCCATTATTGCTTAATGACGACACCAGCCCAAAGTGGATAGAATCCCGAAAGCTAGCACGCTGCGTAAAGGAAACTGCAATGAAGTTTAGTGTGGCCCCCAGGTCTCGGCCGCCAGACCAGGAGGCAGTGCGATATCGAAACCACTTGGTAGACCTCAGGGGTGATGTTCAAGACCTTGCAGATACATCGCGTAATATCAGTGTGTCACTTGATGATGAACATGGAATTGTTTGATATCCTATCATGAAAGTTCTAAGAGTTGGTGATTTAGTGGCTGAATCATTGTATTCCGCTGGGAATTTTATGGCCAACAATAGTTGTGCGCAGCGCCAGTCTGAAACCATCGAATGTTTTAATGACTATTTCAATAAAACTTTGAACGAAGTGATATAGTACAGGATCACTAGTGGAGGCGCGGATTCATCGGATATATATTTTTTAAACATATTTTCAAAACAAGTAATTCTAAATATAAATAATCAATTTAATTTTAAAATACTATTGAATATACTAGTCGTCGGGGAAAAAGAATTTTTCAGATTGTGGATTCATAGAAGTTTTTTTCTTTTTTTCTTATTTTTGAGATGTATAAAATTTTAATATTATTTCTTTAATCTTTATAGGGGCCAGCCCTCAAACCCCCGATCCTCGCTACGCTCGAGATTTAGTTATAAATAATAATAACCTGCTTATATAAGGAATTGTAGTTTTTATTTCAAATATAACTCTTTACAAAATACAGCAAAAAGCATAAAATAGTAGAATATAAAAACATTCGGAAATCAATTCTATTAAGTGTAATGAAACTAATTGTAAAAGAAAGAACTTTGATATAAGCTAGAGTTTTTAATAGTATTGATTAAGATTAGCTCCTTTTGTTCTAGCATCTTCGTGAATTATACTTTCAATAGATTTCCTTCAATAATATAAACAATAATCTGCTTACGTAGCCTAGCAGTTTACTAATCAAGAATGCTGAGATTTTGATTTGATAACTTCATTGGTCGGAATAACCCTGTCCTGGAGTCGGTACATTACTTATAATCAATCAGAAGGGGTTTTATGAATTTATAAATATAAAAATGACCTGCTATAGAGATATATGATTACATAATATATAGAGTACATTTCCACTTGGTTTGCTTCTACGAATTCATCAAAATCTATAATTTATCAATAACTTTAAATTTTTTTTTTATAATATTAGAGAACGAAATGTATAAGATTCAACTAGGCATGCAATAATAAATCTTCAGGCCTACTACATACTAAGGAATACTTATATACATATAAATTATATGATTTTTACAATTCAAAAAGATTAATAAAAAGTCTTAATGTTGTTACAATCACATACTTGTCACAGCGTCAACTATATATTCTATAGTTGTCTTCATGCCTTAAACACAGACTACTAGCATATACTACTTGTTATAAATAAGGCCTCACTCTTCTATAACTCTTCTACTCTTATAATAAAATATAAATCTTTACCCGTACCTTGACAAATATTATTAGAAATTATATAATTAATATTATATAAGAAATAGATCTAGAATAATAATATTTCAAAAGCAATCGTTTTTTTAATTATTTAAATAAAAATACAGATTTATATAAAAGAGTAAATTTTATTATAATGTAGAACTTTGATTTCAAAAACAATTATTAGTTTTATATCATAATTATAATCTTATTGAATTCCTGATTGAAATATATTTTAAATTATCTCAAAAGATCTCTAAATACTTCCATATAACTTTAAAGGTAGCTTCTGTAATATATAGCCTATTCACTAATAAATTAAATTATAGAATTAAATTAATTACGGTGGTAGGCACAGACCACCCCTTACGGAATTCTTCCTGGTATGTTGACCATAAATCCCTAGAATGGAGTTTTAGATTACCTTGTTACATCTCCAGTCCTTATTGTTTCAAAAACTTTCCATTTCATACATCAAGTATAGGCGCTGGCTCCTCATCTCACACCTTTTGTCCAAAACTCAGAGAAAAGCAGGGAAACCTCACGATTTAGACTTCCTCTACTCTCTCCTTGGCCTTGACACGGCGGAGATAAATCCAGACAACGACATAACCGGTGCTTCCAGCAGCCATCATGACACTAGCAAAGAGCTGCAATTTCCAGAAGGGATCCGTTGCAGGATTAGGGACCAAAGCACCACCGATCGGATTGCTGATCAGGGCAGCGATGGAGATGATAGCAAAGTATGTTCCGAGCCGAATGCCCAATTCTTCCAAATTGGAGATCTGCGCAACGATAGCCGGTCCCAACGAGACAAAGCCACCAGAGGAGAAACCATAGAGAGCGGCGAAAACAATGATGGATGCATTGGATCGGGAAGGGATCCATAATGCCGAGCACAAAATGGCAGACAGATAACTGACAGAAATCATGACAACAAAAACGCCTAGTCGATCGGCTAAATAACCAGGGATCGTGCGTCCGAGAATACTTGAAAGTTACTTATGTTAGCTTTTGGATTCTGTTGAATCCGAGAAAGGGAAGGAAGTTTGTTCGTTACCTTAGTGTACTGATAATTGAGACAAGGTAGTTGGCCAAAGAAGCTGACATGCCATTTCGAACGGCCATTTGGACAATATAATTAAAGGGCAAGAACACGCCCAAGAAGAAGAGAAAGGATGAGGTGATGACCAGGAGGAAAGGAATTTCCTTGAGGGGTTGAATGAATTGGTGAACATTGATCTTCTTAGGCTGGTGGTGAAGACGAGACTTGAGGGTCAGGTTGGCAATGACCATCAGGAAGAGGATAAGGAAGGCACAAATTCTCATCGTCCAGGCAAAGCCAACTTCAACGGTTAATTTGTTGACCATAATTGGAAAGATAACTCCTCCGAGACTTGAACCGGAAAAGACGATTCCCAATGCGAACGCTCGACGCTCCTTGAACCAGGTGGAAACGGAGGCAGTTGCAACGAAGAAAATCGCGGATGCGCCAATTGGGCTACAGACCCCCTGAGCAAGAATGATTTGATAATATTTGGTCGAGATGGAAACCATCATTAAGCCAAAGACATGGAAAAAGCTGCCGAACAGGAGTAACCACCGAGGCCCGTAGCTATCGAAGATTCGACCGGCAAAAATACCCTATAAAGTAAAGAGACAGAATCGGATCAGTTATTTTGAACGCATGACAATGATGCAGCTGGGGAAAGACGAAACCTACTCCGAAAAACATCATGAAGCTCTCCAGTGAAGGAATCCATGCTATCGTACTGTTTGAATAGTGGGCAAGCTGATGAAGACTGTAGTAATTCTGAAAAATGCCGATACCTATTAGAAGTTAGCATCAGTATGGATGTACCTCACTCTCACATAACTGAAGGATATAAAACTAACAGTTAATCCAACCGAAGCTCGTAAACAGACAGCAAAAAGCTCCGCCAACCACCGACCAAGCCACCCAGCCTCCATCTGGAGGTGGACCTAGTGGTGGCGGCGATTGAATATTGACAGGTTGTTCTTTCTCTTTATTCATTATGATTTGAACGCTGTTTGGGTGAGGATGTCGCTATCAAGAAGTGTACATTTGTTTACCTCGATGATGCTTAGTTACAGACCTGGAGAGAACAAAGTAGAGGGCTGCGGAGATAACGGGTATAGAAACCTGACGCCTCCTCATTCCAACATTTCAGATAAGACCTGGCATGAGTCTCTAATGGAGTCGCTTAAACTTTCCATATTTGAACTTGGGAACTTAATGCTTGATTGCTTTAAGCTTCCGGGGGGAGGGGGGTGGGGGGCCTCGTTAGATCCCCTAAGATGATGCGTCCCGTATCAGCATAGACATGGAACTGGCAGTTGCAACTTGGCCAGTTACTAGTAGTGGCTAGCTCTTCGGGCGGGCTGTTCCAAATTCTGAGAGAACCGGAGTAACAGTTCATCCGAATAGTTTTTCCGTGCTGTATCAGGACCCCTTACCTACCCATTTAGACAGGGAGTGCCCTCGGTAATCGCCTGCGGTAACTAGAAACGGGTTTTGCATATAAATCTATTATCCGAGAAGACCAGCAAGTACACACTGCGTAAAGCAAGTTTGTCCAGGGAATCAGAGCTTTTATCTGTTATTGTCGTATGAGTAAAGAAGCACTCCCGCGATCCTTGCATACTTTCGTGTATGCAACTGTTTATCTCCCAAGCGATGACCGGGGAATTACACATTGGGGGAGAACAAGACCCAACTCTCTGATTACAATCTACCAGTCACCGGTGTAGGACCATGACGGTGCCAGCAACAACAACTGTTTGTGTCGTTGGCGCTGGAGCCCTAGGGCTCGCGGCCACGAAAGCTTTCCTGGACGATGGATTCCAAGTGACGGGATTCGAAGCACGCGAATACGTTGGAGGGTTATGGAAGGACTCTCATGATGCCACCATTTCAGTCCATGACACAACCGTATTCAACAGCAGCAAATGGAGAATCGCTTTCTCCGACTTCCCCTTGAGCGATGAGGCAGATATATATCCAACCGCCGCCCAGATACATCAGTATCTCGAAAGCTACGCCGATCGTTTCGGGTTGGTAGAGAAATACCGGTTAGGTACAAAGGTCCTTCAAATGCGACACACGGGCAAGCAGTGGGCCGTCACAGTTCAAACCATCAAGCCCGATCAGCAGCCCAGAACCGAATATTTTGATAAATTGTGTGTAGCGACAGGTGCTTTTCACAAGCCTCGCCGGCCCAAAATTGAAGGTCTTGAAGGTTTCCAGGGTCAAGTCCTTCATTCCATCAATTTCCACGGGGACCAAAAATACCCGGATCAGAATGTTCTGCTTGTCGGACTGCATGCAACGGCTCAGGATATATGCTGTGCTCTGGCCAAGCCTGGGAATGCGAAACATGTCTATATGGCCCATCGCAAAGGGGTTCTCTTGCTCCCACGCTTTCGGCCAGATGGGTCGACATTCGACGCTCATGGCACTGTCAAGATGACGTTTATGATGACTTTCATGAACAAATACTTGAACGCCCCCTTTTGGTGGATGATGCAGCGTGTTCTTACCAAACAGTCGCAGGAAGGCTTTCCTGATGCTCCCGAAGCCTGGCAACTCAGTCCATCTCCTTCAGTAGTCGTCAGGACGCCGTTGATGGCTGATGCCTTGTGGCCCCTCCTGAAATCTGGGTTCGCGGAGCCAGTTTCGACAATCCGCCGCGTTAGCGGTCCCAAGTCCATCGAGCTCGTCGATGGTCGCACGCTCGACGACATAGACACGATTATCTATTGCACCGGTTACCACTTCAGCCTTCCAGACGGTTTCATCCCCCAGGATGTCGACGCAGAGGGATACAATCTGTACCCACCTGGTCGTGAAGGCAGAGAGCCTCGGCTTTACCGTAATATCTTCCCAATGCACGAGAACGAAGAGATCCGCAACTCACTGGCATACCTTGGGCACGGATACATTCCCTTCCCCGGCTTCGTTCAGTTTGAAATGACAGCTGCCGCCGTGAGCCAAGTATGGAGAGGGCATTCACCGTTACCATCACTGCCGCAAATGCAGGCTTGGTTCACGCAGCATCTGAGACGCAGGAAGGCTATTCGAGACCGCTATCTTCCCTTGGAGAATTCAACATTCTATCCAATCCTTCTGGATATCACTGACTCCCTTGAGTGGATAGACCAAGCTGCTGGAGTGGGCTTGTATAAAAACTTGGGTGGCGGTTGGGTCAATTGGCGCGCATGGAAGCTATGGTGGGAAGATAAAGAGTTCTATCATATTTTGCTAAACGGTATCTTCACCCCGGCCATTTGGAGATTGTTTGAGACTGGCAAGCGTCGCGCGCTCCCATGGGACGAATGCAAGCAAATGATTATCTCTGAGAATAAGAGAGCAGAGGCGGACCAGAGGGCAAAGCTAGCATCTCTGCAGGCAAAAAATGGATCTGCGAAGTCGTGTCTTCAAGCAAAGAAACGCAGGTAACACACGTTGTACATAGCATGATGAATAGTAATTCTTTATATATTTTCAAATAATTTCCTTTCGAGACCATGTTTGATCAACTATTGGAACCCTTGCATTATTGTGTTTATATCATTAAGAAGACCAGAAGCATTTGCCTGATTTCGAATACAACAAGTTCCGATAACAAGAAATCATAAAGCTGTGAGAAACTCAGGTTTTATTATGCAAATCCCTTCTGCTGATAGATTTTTATCTCGCTGATCCAAGGTCCTCCTTGATCATAACTGCCGCTTTCTCAGCAACTGCATACACCGTCGCCATACTTGCAGCACTGATCTGCATAGGAAAGACACTGGCGTCAACCACGCGAAGCCTACCAACCCCCTTCACTCTCAGCCGTCCGTCCACAACCTGACCCATGGCACAGGTTCCCAAGGCATGATGATATGTCACAATGCGATCACGAACATAGTCTCTCGCCTCGTTTCGATTGCGAAGATCGACTTCAGCAGGGGGGTCAACTCGCCTCGCAACCTTGTCTTTGAGAAGAGGTGATTGGAAAACTTGGTCGGCAAATTTGACTCCAGCAGCCAAGATGTCAACGTCGGCTGGGTGAGAAAGGAATCCTGGATCGATTAAGGGGGCATCTAGGATGTCGTGTGATTGAATATGTACGCTGCCGCGAGAGATGGGGTACATGTTGCTGACTGTGACCGAGTAACAGGCGTTGTGACCGTCAGGAGCACCAGACATCAGTTTACTGCAATCGACGTGACCTCTCCTGATATTGAAATTCGCTGGCGAACAAAACAGAAGGATATCCGCGGATTTGGGGCTGCGCATACGTGCGACGATGGTTTTTTGCTGTTTCTTCTGGAAGATGGGGTCTTGGAGCGATGACCGAGTATTGGCATGAGAACTAGACAAGATGTTGGAAATCGTTTCTTCAAATTCTGTCTTGTCCACTTGTGAAGAATATGGAATGTAACCGGTGAGACTGACGGCTCCAGAGAATACCCCAGAATGCGATTCCGTGTAGAGTTTCTGATGTTCTGCCATCAAAGCTGGGTCTCGAAATAATGAGTCAAGTGATAGGACATCGGGAGCTAATTCATAGGAAACAGCAGACATAGTGTGCTCTTGAAGATTGTTGCCGACATGAGGGTTAGGTACTAAGCAAGGAATGTGCACCTGTTCAAGAACCTTGGGATCTCCAATGCCTGAAAGTTCGAGGAGCTGGGGACTTTGTATGGATCCAGCACTGAGAATGACTTCCTTTCTTGCGAAAGCCGAGTAGAAGACTCCTTCATGCTGAAACTCAACTCCTTTTGCGAAAAGAAACCCATCAGAGTCACTCTCTAATATGATTCTACGGGCGAGGGCGTTCGTCAGGACTGTTAAATTTGCCCGCCCAGAGATCGGAGCCAAATATCCACTGGCTGCGTAGCTCCGAATTGGCTTTTCTACTCGGTTAGTTGTAGATAGAGTTCTATAAAACCCCAGATGGCTGCCGTTGTACGGGTCCTCGGGTCGTGAATGGCCAGATACTTCGTCGAAGGCGAGCAGGAGCTTCTTTTCAAAAGGAACTTGCCAAGTATTCATCGAGGTGTGAATAGCTCCATTAAGGCCATGACAGTCCTGATTCAGAGGGCATTCCTCAAGATCTCGATTGAGAATGTTAGGCTCGTCGAACTCTAACCTCTCGCTCCGTTCAAAATACGGTAACAGATCAGACCATGACCAGCCTTGGATCCCAAACGCCTCGGACCAATCATCAATATCTTCCGCGCAGGGTCGAGCGTAGGCTAGGAAATTGATACCACTTGAACCACCAAGCATTTTTCCTCGTGGTATATGATACACTTTTTCTTTGGTTCCCGCCTGTAGGTAATGAGAAATGAAGAATATATCGTGGATTCATGGCCAAACTTCGAACAAAAGAAAGTGAAGGAGTAGAGGGAAAATTTAAATCATATACGCACCTGCGGAACACTTTTAAAGTTCCAATCGTATTCTGGATTACTTATCATCATTGCTGCTCCTGCTGGTAGATCAACGTTTGGATCGCCTATGCGCGAGAGGCCTGCCTCAATCACGCCGACTCGAATGTGTGGATCCTCAGACAAGCGCGCAGCGACGACTAAGCCCGCAGTGCCACCACCAACGATAAGAACATCAAATGGATCCCGGAGGAAATCTGCCACGGTAACCGTTTCCATTTTCTGTAGGAAGAGGAAAATATATTTGGAAGAGATTTCTGAGTCTATTTGACTGCTCTTCCTCTGCGTTCGTGGAGAATTTGAAAGCTTGCTTGGTTGACTGGCTTTTATTCCAGCGGCTTCTTTGCAGCGGAAATGACCGTAAATGATGAGAAAGATGACCGTAAGCTTAAATCATCTAACAGCCATGAAGCTGTTTTGATGGCTGATTATACTTGAACCTTGAACTCATATTCTTACAAACCATGCTCATACATTCGTACACTTGATCTCTCTCGGGTGTTCCTCTCGGGTCTCGGAAAAACATAACCAAAAACACCAAGCTTGAATAAACAAATAGCCTCTTCATATTTCCGTACATATGGTTGAACGGAAAAAGCGATCGGGTTATGGATAAATCTAAATTGGAGTAACAGATGTGTATTTGAAGCAAGCAGGAGAGGCTACGAGCTTCACATTTCGCACCATACATAGTCATAAATTTGTGCTGCTTTTATTCCGACCCAAATGGAACCTCAGATTTCTTTTCCTGTACAAGCTGGTATTTCTCTCGATATCTTGTCGGTGTAGTAGAGTATTAATTCGTATGATAACAGGGGCTGCTTACACGGCCACAATACACCACGACACTTATCCACTGGTCAGCGCTGCCAATTGCAAAGAACAAAAGAATCGAGCTGTTTTCATCACCGGAGCTTCCCGAGGTATTGGTCGTGCGTGCGCTGTTGCATTTGCCCAGGCAGGCGCCTCTGCCATTGCTATAGGTGCTCGCTCGTCCCTCGACCCGGTCGAGAAAGCGATTTTCGAGGAGGCAGCAAAAGCTGGTCACCCGGCTCCCAAAGTACTCAAGCTCACGCTGGATGTTTCAGATGAGAAAAATGTTGCCTCCGCCTTCGCTCAGACAGAGCAATCCTTTGGTCGTCTCGATATTCTTGTCAATAATGCCGGACGTCTCGAGAATTGGTTCCCGCTCGCTGACACCGATCCCACTTCTTGGTGGGCGACTTGGGAGGTCAATGTGAAGGGGACATATCTGATGACACGAGCCTTCCTTCCGCTCCTCCTCAGAGGTGGACAGAAGACAATTATCAATATCAACTCGATCGGGGCGCACCTGTGCCGGACGGGTGCCTCGGCCTACCAGACGGGGAAATTGGCGATATGTCGTTTGACGGAATTCACCAGCGTCGAGTACGGGGGACAAGGAGTTGTGGCAATAGCCGTTCATCCTGGAGCCGTCGACACTGAACTCATCAAGGCCTTACCTGCCCAGTATCATACGAATTTGGTCGATGCGCCTGAGTTGGCGGCCGATACAATCGTATGGTTGACCCGAGAAAAGCAGGGATGGCTCAATGGGCGATATATAAGCGCCAATTGGGACATGGAAGAGATCATGTCTCGGAAAGACGAGATTGTGGAGGGAAATAAATTGAGGGTCAGGTTGGTTCTATAAGACGTGAGATCCTTCAGAAAATAAGAGAACAGCAGAGAACAGCTTCTGATAAGCTCTCAAAATGGATGTTTCCCGAGCTGCATGTATCACTTCACCACGGCAAGACATGGATAGAGTCCTCGTTGGTTTTAGTGAATCCTCATGAAGAGGCTTGTTCTCCTTTAGTTCTACTTTGTACCAAGAATGAAATAGTAGCTAGCTTTCAAACATACATTTGTCGATATTTCTCATCTACCTTCATTTTGAATGAATCAATCTCAGAGCCTCAGATCTCGAGTTACACAGTGACTATATAAGAGTCACTTGAACCGATGATCCTTGCTTCTATCTTCTAAGATGACTGCCACCCCCCATTCCTATACAGCTTCGCAAAAGCCGAGCCCTCATCCGCAAGTAGCACCGTCGGACTTTCACATTCGACAACCCGGCCCTGATCCAGCACCACCACGCGATCAAAGTCCTGGATGCTCTGTAACCGATGGACGATTGCTATGATAGTCCAGCCTTGAAACTCGGTCCGCAAGAGAGACATCATGACCTCCTCCGTAGGTACATCGACACTGGTTCATCATAGTAGTCGTTAGTATTATCTTCATACGATTCTCGAGAAGGGGGACAGTAGTGGAGTACCTGCTTGTTGCCTCATCTAGCAGCAAGATTTTACTTCTCCGCATCAGCATGGCCCTCGCCAAACAGAACAGTTGTCTTTGTCCAGCGGACAGCTGACTCCCACGCATTTCTGCATCATGGCCGCCCATCCTCCGGATCTGCTCTGTCAATCCGACTTTTTCCAATGCAACTTGGATCTGGGATTCTGTGGCTTCGCTCAGAGGGTCCAAGTTGGAACGCACAGTTTCATGTCCCCCCGGCAGAAACCACGGGTCCTGTGGCAGCGAGTTGATGCGCCCGCGGACTGTTTCGGGGGAAAACGAAGAGATGTCGTCGTGCCCAATGAGCACGACGCCAGACTTGGGGTCTAGCAGGCGTAGGAGAAGTGCGACGAGAGTGGATTTGCCCGAACCCGTGCGGCCACAAATCGCGACCCGCTGCCCAGCATCGATGATCAGATCAATCTTCTGCACGACCTCGGGACCGGAGACTCTTTGATCGTTGTCAGTAATATATCGTTGATAAAGGCAATTAGGGATACACGTACTGATATGAAGCAGAGACATTCTTGAACTCGATAGAAGTGTCCGAAGGCCATTCTACAGAGACGACTGCTGCTCCGTCGGACAGTTCTGCCGGCGTTTCTGCGACAAATCGCCGTGTTCTCGCAATAGCCCCCAAAGACGTCTCGATACTAGTCCAGTAATTCACGAAAGATGATAGCGTTTGACTGAAACTCACGATACTAACCATCGCAACTCCCAGCAGACTGCTGTTCATCGAATGTCGCAGTGTCACAGCTAAAGCAATGAGGATGATAGCAAAACAAGCGACAACAACATCTAGCACAAGATTTAACCAGTTCTGCAGGCACAAAAGCAGATAGAATGGTCGTTGCGCAAGATCGAGCAGTCCAAAGTTTTGGTTAAGGACGTACCCCTTCCATTTGAATGCACGTATGGTCCGCACCCCGTCCAAGGTCTCAGTGAGATGCGTATAGAGCGGGGATTTGGCTTCGAGGTCGAGTAGCCGCATCTGCCGGGAGGTCTGGAGGTAGAACTTTTGAAGATAGAAGAGCGCCACTACTAAAAATGGCAGACACAGGGCCATATAGCCTGAGGAGACGCAAGTCAGGATTGCTCCGGCGATGGTTTTGCCAAGTGCTGTACATCTTTAGTAATGAAAGAGTGATAGAGAGGAGATAGCAGCAACATACCTTCGGTGGAAAGCAAAAGTGACATTGGTAATTGCATATCCATTAGGGTCATATCCTGAGTGAACCTGTTCGCGAGTCACGACGCTTTCTTCTATTGACTAACACGGTTAAACTCACCGGTTCAAGAGAGATCCCGAGTCCGTGGCCGAGATAAAAGACATAGGAGCCCTAGGTATCCAGGTCAGCATAGATTGACGCCAAAGAGTTCCAGAGTCCCGACCTCATTGTAGCTCTCAGAATTGAGTAGTGCAATCTACTCGCGGAGCTGGGAACCAGTGATATTAAATAGTACCTGAACGCGTGTAAGCTGTAAACTGCACCGTAAACGAGCAAAAACTCAGGTGGCTCTTACCCTGCAGCGATCCCGAGAAAAGCTAGCGCCAGGATCCCAAAGACAGCATAGACGCCCAGCCATTTTCCTAGATCAGTTTCCGGCCTCGTCGTATTGGCGTCGACCCACCAGCTGAGCCACAATGCTGCAAATCTATCAGTCAATGACTTGAATAGCTAATAGAGGGTCTTCCTAATTACGCTGTAGTGCTATAAAACTACACTGTATGGTGGTGAAAAGTAGAAATAAGCCAAAAGCTGGTTTGCCCATAGTGTTAATATAGTATAAAAGATTACGGGGATCTCGACGTCCCCGACTTTCACCTGCTACCTCCTCATCCTTCTTTTCGTCGGGTATTGGAGAATCTGATGTGCTTGAATTAATATCCAGCTTCGTAATGGAACTTGCGTTCTCGAATCCGTTTTTATTTAATTTGAGATTATGAAGATGTCCGGGTACTGATGTGAGAAATTGGTATGTGCCGAACTGTAATAGGCGACCCTCTGGGCTGAGAACGAGGATCTGATCTGAATACGGGAGCCATTTGACTGCATCTGTCAGCAGTGATCCTCAATGAAGATTAGATAGAGGTTTACCGGCATGAGTAACCAGCACAATAGTAGCACCAGTGTGTCGTATTAACCCATCTTGACTTAAAAGCTGGTGAAAGCAGTGCCGTTCCGTTTCCGAGTCCAGCCCGCTGAGGCAATCGTCTATCAGGACAATCTTCTTCCGGGCGTAGACGGCTCTAGCGACGGTCTAAGTGGGAACACAAATTAGATTGTTTTTAATTAATAAAGATAAATCCAGAAAACAGACACGTTTACACATACCAAGCGTTGTTTCTGCCCGCCACTCAATGAAATACCTCTACTTCCCACTCGGCTATTATCGCCGTCTGGAAACTGATGAATATCAACGTCCAAGGCACATGCCCGCAAACAAGAGATATACCATTCCTGATCATAATCCAAGTTGCCAACGATGTTCTGTCGGATACTTTGGTTCGTTAGGAAAGGCGTCTGATCACAATATGCAATATCATCTGTCGACAGGCTCACTGAGCCGCTGTGCAGGATCCCTTCGCCTAGCAAGATCTGGAGTAAAGTGGATTTTCCGCATCCAACGGGCCCGACAACGATGGTTAGTGTGCCCGCAGTAATCTGCACGGAGAAGTCGTGGAGGACGGTCTTCTCTGGAGACCAGCCTGCATTGACCTGCCTAAGTTCAATGATGCTGGTGCCGCTTTCGGATTTCTCGTATTTCGGCTCCCGATTAGTCTCAACATCAGAAACTCTGGGCTCACAGGTCAGGCGTCTGAAGTCAACTTGTTTCTTGCCTTCCGTGTACTGTTGAATACGATTGCAACACTCTAACGCGGAGGCTAGATTGGGAATGGCTGAGACTAGCTCATTCACCGGACTGATCAACACCGACAGCAGAGACAACGACGAGAAGATGGTTGCGGCACTTGGTGCCTTACCAGACGAGTACTTCGCAATAATGCCATAGCCGATGAAGGTGACGACGGGAGACAGCATGTTTGCGGCATTTCCTTGAAAAGCAATAGTTAATATAAGCTCGACAGTCTAGAGAGAGGAAGAGAACATACCGAGGGTGATATTGACGATCTGTACATATCGAAAACGCTTCGACTTTTGCAACTCTTGTTCTCTCAGATCTTGCACGTTTCCAGTGATCATATTGGTAAGACCAAGCATCTTCATACCCTTAATCGAGCCAAGAACGTCAGAGGTGTAAGCCACACGTTTCTGAACTGCTTGCATCCATTGTCGCTGGCGCGGCCGGATTTTCTTAGCAACTTGACTAGATGCGTATGCCAGAACTAAGAACACGATCATTAGTATTCACATTGCTGTAGCATGCGGTGATTGAGTGATCATCAAACTCACTCAGAACAAAAATGACAGGTGCCACGCAAATTGCCCCGAGACGTGTCTCTAAAATCCAGATGGCGATGGTAGCCTGAATGATGTTGGGGGCTGTACTGATGACCCACTGAAGCGTCGACATGACACGCTCGACATCGGCCCCCATCAAGCTTACAGGCGAAGACGCTTCTACAGTGCCCACGGCGATATCAAGGCTCGACTTATAGATGATGCTGATCAGCGCCGCGCGAATCATCGTGAGTGCCCGAGAAGTCAGATACTGGTACCATGCTGTCGAAATCTAAAGCAAGTATCAGACCTGTCTATTCATTTGAAACAGGAGAGGGAGAGGGAATATTAGATGAGACGTACAGCAATTCCAAGATACGTAATTCCAAAGGCTCCAATCAGCCCATAACCATATTGATTGGGTTCGGTTCCGCCCTCGACAAAATTGATGGCATCTTCAATCAAAAATGGCTGGGCCATACTGAATGCGATTAAAAAAAGTCTAGGGACCATAGTTACAGTGAGTGGAGCCCAGAGCGCCTTGGCTATCGCTAAGGCGAGAGAATAGCTTTTATCTTTGGAACCTGCATACAATTTCAGCTACAGATATCACGGAAAGAGATCTAAGGACAAGGACGAACTGGAATCCCACTGCTTCTGAATTCGTTCGTCGACCGACTCGGACGAAATATGCTCATCGATTGGGTACAAATCATGGACCGTCAAATTGCCCCAATTACCTTGATAAATCAACGGGTTCAGCCAGGCAAAGAAACTAAGGCTGTAGATACCGCTCCTCCGCTCTGGCATATCTGGGCCCTGCGTATGACTGTGGCTAGCCTTCGAAAGGGCCTCCAGAACCAGCAACAGGCTCTTGATAACCAGTGCAGCTACGAATACGGCGGAAGTAGCGGATGAGCCCGGGAGGAGCCATTCTGTTCGTGCTCTTGCAATGTCCAAGATTGTTGTGAAGAAGAGAAAAACGCCGAGTAAGATCGACGGTCGCAGCGACTTTGAATGCTCCAGAGGCGACAAAAGCCCTATTGCGATGGTAGCGGCTAGATCTAGCGCTGCTGTTGCGATGGTCGCACGTGTCCGTAATGCAGCATACAGAGGGAGCGTCCATAAGATTAGCAGGGCCAATCTGAGTAGACACAGTACCACGATGGTAACCTACAGTAGACTGCATATCAGCATGCGAAGCGATAAGGCCTTGGATCTAGGGGTATTAGCTGACGAGTTTGAAAATCCGGAGTAGCGACCCTTTCACCGCGTCTGGTCGACGATAAATTGACCAGAATCGAAACGGCACAGCGCATAATAATAAGGTAGCTGGAAGGATGGTAAATATGCTCTCCTCAAAGAGTAAGGTAAAATCGAAACCATCCCGACAGCTCTGGACTTTCACTGTTGGCCCGAAGGAATCGTCGGGACAAAAGGAGTTCAGCGAGCCATTCATCATGATACCCGCCGCCGACTTGCCGATGATGAGGTGAAAAGTTGAGAAGTAAATGTACAATGTATATCCAATTGAAGGAAGAAGAGAACGACACTCCAGAGCAACCGAAGCAATGTAGTACTCGGCCCTTTGAGTTCCTAATCAACGAATGCTAGTCGATCAGCTATCTACCCCAGTCCGTGCCATCCTTGTACGGGTGGGCGGACTAAAACGTTAGCGTTATCATATCGGGCAGGAGCTAGGATGCTACCTGGTGATTAATAAAGTAACCGAAGTAATTAGTACGGAGTAATGGTATTTCCGATTTAGACGTACAGTAGAACTTAGTTTTGTTGGAACAGAATATTTGATTAATCAGATCCGGTATAAAGAGGTTTCCGGTATAAAAAGGCTAAAGCATTCAGACATCAAGGATTTTGCTAAGGACTTTTAAGCTCCGACTCCCGACATTTTCCAAAATTCCAAAAATCCCCTTAAAAATAGTCATGTGACAGCCCCCTATCGGGCTTATGCGACTGAGTTTATACCGAATTCGATTAAAAGGTGTCCGGTATAGCAATATACCGGAAAATTCTGTATGCCCCATACAAAAACTGCTTGAATGGGTCATTCTCTCCGGTATGTTCCAGTCCGGTATAAACAAGTTCTACTGTATTTCCGGATCTCGATTGGTACCGAAGCGAGGGGAGGTGGGTGGGAAGGACTCTCTTTTGCGGGACTAATCATAGCTACGAATTGGCTGTTCATGGCATAAGTTGTTAGGATGGCATATATAAACAGCTTTGAGAAATCTAGTTCGATCGAGTTCAAACACAGATTTGATTAGTTGCCTACGATGAGATTTTTTCCCTCCCTGCTCGTCTTAGTACCTGAACTCGCGGTCTTTGGTACGGCCGCTACTTTTCCATCAAGCCATGTGGTCCATGAATCGCGAACCGTGGACCCCCGGAATTGGGAAAAGACCAGCAAAGTCAATTCAAGTCTGCCGATTATAGTTCGTATTGGACTCACCCCGAGCAATCTCCACAAGGCTGAGGACTCCCTGATGAATATGTAACTATATATCAGTCTTTCCATATTCTCCTCATACTTGGCTCATTACTTACTGTCTTAGGTCCCACCCCGATTCTATCAACTATGGCAAGCATTGGACTGCTCAACAGGTCACGGATACCTTTGCACCATCTGACGCTACTGTTTCCCAAGTCCTCGACTGGTTGAGAGGAAACGGCATTAACGATACTCGTGTCATCCAAACTGAGAATATGGGCTGGCTCGCCTTTGTCGCTTCTGCCAGCGAGCTCGAAAGCCTGGTACATACGGAGTACTTCCACTACTCGCACAACCAGAATTCCAAAACAGTTATTGCTACCGATAAGTAAGCTACTTATTTCTTACAATTTTCTATCCGAGCTTTGTTTTGCTACAAACTATTCGGTAGCACCAAATAACTGAGAGAGAGAATAATAATTACTAATGGCAAGCTTTACAGATACCATGTCCCGGAAGCTATTCAGCAACATATCGATTACATACATCCCGGAATTCGAGTTTCTTCGGGAAGAGGAAAGATTCAGCGCTTTGGAAATCCCGGCCAAACTGCTCAATGGCACCCCAATGGTGACTTGGCGCACTGTGACCAAGTTATTACCCCGGACTGTATCAAGGCTCTCTACCAGATTCCCGCTGCGCCATCTGTCGTGAATGCCAAAAATGCCCTAGGAATCTTCGAGGAGGGATATTACGATGTGAAAGAAGACCTCAATCTCTTTTACCAGAACTTCTCTCTGAGTATTCCTCAAAACACACAACCCAACGTCTCTTTCGTTGACCAGGCGTTGCCTGCTGTATCTAATCCCTATGCAGCGGGTGAATTTAGTCTCGATGTGGAGCTTGCCTACCCGATAGTCTACCCACAGAAGATTACACTCTTCCCGACTGATGACACTTACTACGTCGAGAACTCTTCCTACGATAGTGGGTTTTTCAATACCTTCCTGGATGCCCTAGATGGGGTAAGTTGTCTGGAATTCCTTGACCGTCGTTCCAAAAAAAAGTGGGTGGAGAAAGAATGAGAATCGTATAAACTAACGCTGGCCGTCATAGTCTTACTGCACATATTGTGCTTATGGAGAATGTGGGAACGACCCAGACCTAGATCCTATATATCCGGATTCCAATAGCGGTGGCTATAACGGGACCTTGATGTGTGGTGTGTACGAGCCGACAAATGTCATTTCCATTTCTTATGGACTTCAGGAGGACGATCTACCCGTTGCGTACCAGAAACGCCAATGCAATGAGTGAGTATCAATCATAAATCTGGTAGGGTTCGGTCTGCTGACCATCATTGCATAGATGGCTCAAACTAGGCTTGCAAGGGATCACCGTCCTCGTGGCCTCTGGCGATGCGGGTGTCGGCGGACCAGCAGGCTACGACAGTACCAATGGTTGCCTTGGACCCGAAGGAAAGATATTTAGCCCTGCTTTCCCCAACACGTAAGCATCTATCTTATTCTGCTGCAAAATTATACTGATCTCATATCTTTTTATGGAACAGTTGCCCCTGGATTACCAATGTCGGTGCCACAAAGGTCTACCCAGGCCATACAGCGTTCGAGACTGAGAGTGCCGCGAATGATCCATCGACTGGTTTTGCCTCTGGGGGTGGCTTCAGCAATATTTACCCTGTTCCCCAGTATCAAGCGGCAGCCGTTGCGAGATATTTCGAAACTACCAACCTGCCATATGCTTCTTATTCTGGTGAAGCAGATCTAAATACCACCAGCGGTACATACAACAGCAGTGGTCGAGGATATCCTGACGTTGCCGCTAATGGAGACAACATCGCTGTCTGGGCTAATGGTAGATTCGCTTTGGAGGGTGGTACAAGTGGTAGTACGTCTTCGATTTCTCACTATTTGTCTCACCCCCTTATTTTTCAGCTTGGCTAGCTATACAAGCACATACGGACTGATTGTTTCTTGCAATTCTTGGGATCAAAGTTCGTCGTGTTAACTTTACATTCAACCCAGGTACACCAATCTTTGCATCCATCGTCAATCGCCTTGTGGAAGCTCGTATGGCAATCGGTAAAGGTCGGCTTGGATTTATCGCTCCAGCTTTGTATGCAAATCCCGGTGTTCTAAATGACGTTACTAACGGCACCAATCCTGGCTGTGGTACGGAAGGGTTTTATACTGCTCGAGGGTAAGCGAATTTAAATGTTTCCCTCTATGTGTATGAGACTTCTACTCACTCATTACATTACTAATTACCTTTCTGTCCCTATAGGTGGGACCCAGTCTCTGGTCTTGGAACACCGAACTTTCCTAAGATGCTCGCATACTTCCTGGCTCTAGATTAAGGATCTACTGAGAAGGAGGAGCACGATGGGAAAAGCAAGTAGTTATCAATCAACAAAATTTTATTTTAATAGAAAAACACGGATTGACAATTCCATCAAACTCTCTCCAATTATCAATTTTCTACCACTGCCTCTAAAGTTTCTCAACTCGTATCCTTCTAATCTGTATTTCCCACGTCGTAACAGCTTGTGAATGGCCCAATTGGCTCACGGAAACTCACACCGCTGACTTTGGCTGAGCCTGTCAAGAGTAGTCGACTAAGAACTCTACACTGTTGGCCGTAAAAGCTTCACTGAACACTCATTCTTAGATGTTTGGAACAAGCAACGATGTTATTTACTCATTGTTTTAGAACCGATTCTATTTAAAATCCCCCCAAAATCTCTCAAAGTAAATTGATTTCGTGTAACTCCGCAATTCGTAGAGCGGTAAAAATAACCCCGCTCTTAGTCTGAAGGGTCGGGGGCGTCCTGCTGTGCCACCAAGCCATCAGAGCTGTTAGTAAAAGGCTCTGATTCTGAGATGCTCGAAACCCTTCCAAGAAGGAATTCTACCAATCGAAAGGCGGCGGCTGGTTGATATTGAGGGACCTAGGAAAAGGAAATTAGCTCACGAGTTAAAGGGAGTTGAGAATTAGTGATGACTCGGTAGATCTTTAGGATATGCGACATAACTCACCATGTGTCCACTAAGGCTCACTTCAACAAACGTGAGCCCCCTCTCTGTTTTAGTCGAGCCCATCACCCCGCTGCCGGCAAGCGTTGTGTCTTGGTAAGCCATCTGGGCTGGAACCATGAAGTCTTGGTCAACAGGCGATTGAAAACCTTGCTGGCCAGCCCAAGTCATGTTTTGAATCGTCAATAACGATGCTTGACTGAGTAGGAGAAAATCCATATTACCATGACCGATGATAGTGCGTTGGCTTCGCTCAATTACACCAGGCAAGACGGTAAAAGGAGCATAGAGATTATTTTGAGAGTCTGTTGACCATCCAGTCTCTGTGTTGTAGATTACTGCGTCTGTGCATTCGGTCCAGGTTGTATTCATTGGAGCATCTGGCCAAAACATCAGCTACTGAGCCAATTGTGCAGAAGATACTCGGCTGGTGAAGATGAATAGGAAGGAGACATACGGATAGCCGTTTTGACATCAGCCCGATCGAAATACAGCGAACCGCCGCCTGGAGGAAGGTAACTTGAAGTCCCTGGCCAGCCTAGAACGTCCCAGAGCTGGGGACAGGTATTTGTGATGTGATAGATGTCCCAGCACTACACAATGTTAGCAGCTTTTCTCTTCTTCCTTGCCCCCTATTTCCACTTCACTTTTCCAACAGAAAATCTTAAATCATTGCTTACTGGATTGACAATGGCTACTGCATCTGCAATAGTTTCCCAAACAGCACAGTTTGGGTCCGTACCGCTGGCATCTGGAATAGGTGGAAGTGGCCCTTTTGGCGGGAAGAGAAGATTATCCTCTATGTAAGACTGGTATCCACACTCGATGCTCATATTCTGCACCTGGGCCACCGTGGTCTTGTTCAAGGAAAATGTTGACTGCCAGTCATTTAGGAAGTTGGCGGCAAAGACTTCAGTCAAGACGACAGGGCTGTTGATCAATGGGTCGAGTATCATGGTCGAATTGAGATTGAAGGTTTCAGTATCGTTCTGGTCGAGCATGGCGCTCGCAATGTGTGGGACATACTGTCCAGAATACGATTCACCTGCTATGAATATATTTTTTCCGGTCAAATCGAATGTCTGGGCGAAGTTTCTATAGAAGCCGAGAAATTGGCTTGCCATCTCTGCTTCAGTTGTGATGTTGTTCTCTCCTTGTGAGAATCCGGTTCCGATGGGCTGGTCTATCCACACAACATTGGTCAGGTTGACCCAAGTCCAAGGGTTTGGCACTGGTTTGTAAGTGCCATACTGCCATTGGAATGGCCCGTTCTCCTGAAGGAGACCTTCGAGGGAACTGCAACCAGGTCCACCGTTCAGCCAGATCAAAATCTCGTCTGTCGCTGCCGGATTTTCAGAAGGAAAGAACCAAAAGTAGAATTTACGGCTTTCATCTGGTTCCGAAGATATTGGAAGTAGACCGGCGTACGACTCCCCAATGTCAAAATCAACATCTGGAATTGCAGTTCCATCTACCCAAAAAGCTATTTGGCGTGGGCAAGTTTGCCCTCACGTCAGTAACTCAACCATCTTTTTGTACGTCCCCCAAAGAATCAGAAGGTTAATGGTGCTTCACTGACAGGAAGTTTTATTTGTGTAATACGGTGATCTTGTTCCTCGGGATATCAATTCTTGTTGATCGTGTAAAGATGCCTCGGGAGCAGCGCGCCCCTTCAATCGACCAGAGCTCAATCTTTTTGCTCTTTGAATATCATATGGGGTCAAATTGGCTGACGACCAGCATGACAGAAGAAGCAAGCAGAAAGTAATAAGATTCCGCATGATGCCAGAAATCCAAAGGAATATGAAGCTGCAGAAGATTCACAAGATGATTTTTGCTGAACCTGCCTTCCAAGTTTTTAAGACTTCATTCGTGCCACCCCTGCGCGACAGTTGTTAGTGATGCGTAATACACGGGACACTGACAGTTCTTCGGAAATAATGCTGTTCATGCACTAACATAGATTCTACATTCGTTATAGCTGGTTCTACATCATATTCATATAGTCGGCCCGTGACTTTCCGAAAACTGTAGGTGCCTCTCCAACGGTAGTGTACAGTCGCGAGTCCTTGGCAGACTCCTTGGGTATGTGGCCCAGGAACCTTTTCCTATTGGAGAAGATCACTGGACTGTGCATTGGGCTGTGACCCCACCACCCCACTGAAGAATACCCTGGAACGGGTAAACGTTTACGATCGTTAGGAAACCATTTTTCCGTTATCTGAATCTCTTGAGTGTTTGAACTTTATCCGTTTCCCGCGGAATACAGAGGCTAGAAGGGTAAACTCTCATTACTGGTAGTAATGCAAAGAACATGTCGTGGGAGTAGTCAGAGGCTCCCGCCAACCAAATCGCCAGCATAACCCCGAGGCGGCGACTTGCCCATCAGGCTCTGTAAGCACTAACCGACGTATCTCAGTTCCTCACCTGCTAGAAGTTCGCCTTCAGACTGCGTCGCAAAAAAGAAACAGAACACCATGGCACCGATTCGAGTAGGATTGATCGGGCTCTCCGGTCAGCCTAGGGAAAAAAGGGACGGTATCTCGTGGGCTGAGATTGCCCATCTCCAATACTTCAGATCGACTGCTGAGTATCAAATCCGCGCATTATTGAACAGCTCCGTAGAGTCGGCCAGGGCAGCAATTCAGAGACATGAATTAGCTGTCAATACAAAGGCATACGGTGATCCGAATGGTACAGTAGCCTCTCTCCCCCTTAACTGGCCTATTTCTCTGCGAAAAAAAGCAACATGCTTGCTGATTTGTTCTTGAGGAACCTGAACAGCTTTCGCAAATGATGACGAAATTGACCTCATTGTCTGCTGTGTGAGAGTGGATAAACACTTTCAGACGGTAAAGCCAAGCATTGTAGCGGGCAAGGCGGTCTATGTAGAATGGCCACTGGAGAGGAGTATACATGTGGCAAAAGAAATGTGCGCACTAGTCGCGCTTCACAATGCAAAGGCAATTGTCGGTCTCCAAGCCTCCTTTTCACCTGTCATTCGGAAAATTAAACAAATCATTGACAGCGGAACAATCGGGAGACTTCTCTCGAGCAGTGTTGTTGGGTCGCTGGGACACGGAGGCGCAACTGAGCCAAAGCCTACCTCCTTCTTTTTGGATCGAGAGACTGGTGGAAATTTGATGAGCATACATGGTGCCCATGCGTTAGAGTATATAATAGCCGGTAAGCCATACTCGCGCCATCCGAGCCCTGCGCAGTCTGCACAGAAATGAAGAGAAAAGAAAAGACAGGAGAAGGCTGATTTTTGAATATTTTATTTCCCCAGCTCTTGGTGACTTCACGACGTTCAAAGGTGCCTGCGCGATACGAAGGCCCTTCAAGGATATCGTAGATCCTAGAAATGGGAATCAAGTACTGGAAAAGGCTGTACGAAATACAGTCCCAGACCATCTCCTCATTCACGGTACGGTGCTACCGTCGCAAGCTGTAGTAGCGATTATTTTCACCGGCGGCGATGGAATTCCAGGCCTACCTATCTTGGATTGGAGGATTCAAGGCGAGTATGGCTGGCTGAGATTAACCTCCTCATCAATGGCGTTGAATGTAGGAAGCCCTGATACAAAGTTGGAGCTGTATGATGCCAGCGGTAAGGCGAGAGAGATTGCACCGGATGAGGACCAATGGAGCAAGCTGCCATTACCTGCGCAGAATATCGCCCGTCTGTACGAGGCTTATCGGAAGAAGGACTGGTATCCGGACTTCGATTATGCTATCAAGAGACATGAATTGATTGAGACTATGTGGAGAGACTTTGATCAAGCCGAGGGCAAGAATCGCTAAATGGCTCACCGGCAAGAGCTCTCTTTGGCCAGACAAAATACAGAATTCAACTTCAATTGTCTGAAATTTGATTCAACCCACTATGAATGTATCAAAATCCCAAGCCTTCTTATCTTTCTGCTCATACCACTTATACTCATCGTAAGTTGTGACTTCCTTCTTAGCTTAGAGGCAATAATTTCCTCCATGTGGGGCAATGGATACCGTTCAACCGAATTGTTTAAATTCTATTCTATACTGAATTATGTTAATATATTATTTTGATCCTCCTACCTCCCATTCGATACTGGTGCTCTTCAGGTGACAAAAAATTCGCAACTTTCAACCCACTTCTCGTCCGAGCAGACTCCTTTATTTGCTGTTATAACTCTCTGATCGTCCATTGCTCCTTAATTTTTATTCATTTCGAGGTTGCATATTCTGCAGGAATCTCACAAAGGTTTCCGCTGTCCCAGACAAGTTCTGTTTACCCCGCACCAGCGCCCCTCATTTTCATCACGAGCCTTGCTTAACCCCCTGAGTTAAAACCGCGTCGCTGTGCACAGAAAAAGGTACACATATAGCGTCCTTTTGGGACAAAAAGTAATAAAAACCAGCTTTTAAATAAAGATTGCTATTTTCTAGTATAAATTGCTAATTTTTCAATACAAATTACTAATATTTTAATATAAATTAATGATTCCAATTATATAATAATCACATTAATAATTCTCTTTAAATTTCTAAAAAAATCATTAGTGCGATTATGCGATTATACGATTGTAAGAGTTGAGGCCCCGGCTTATCGCACACTAAGCGAAATACAGCAAAACCCTTCATTTATTCAACTTTTTAACTATATGAAATTTTAATAAATATATGAATTGAATTATTCAAATTGATAGAGATGGTGAATAATGGTTGAAATTATTTGAAAAAAAGAATAGATTATTTTTAATACTTTTTTTAAAAAGAGTTGTAGGGTTTCAAAGTAAAGATTTCTAAAATTTTCGATTTTTTTGCATGGGAAAAGCGTTACATGTGATAATTTTTGAAAAATTTCAACTTTGAAAACCCACAACTTTATTGAAAATATAATTTAAAAAAAACATTTTGTATTTTTAAGATACTATATATAATTTCCTTTTATATATCCAGTTTTTGAATCACTCTTTTATTTAATAAATAGATTAGTTTATATAAGAAAACGACTCTTTTGCAGGAATTGTGTCACGATATAAGGTGGTGTACGATAAGCCGGGGCCGCCTCAACTCTTATAATTGAAATTAACAATCTATATCTAAAATGAACAATTTATATTACAGAACTAGTAATCTTTATTAAAAAACTGGTTTTTGTTACTTTCTATCCCAAAATGACACTATAGCACACTTGAATTTCAGATGTGAATATTCAATTTATCCAGATTATCTAAATAACTCATCTTGAACATGCAACCCTCTTCGATTATTCAAGTCGCAGTGAAAATCCAAGTCTCTAGCGAGCCAGCTCCTATCGCCATGTTTCCCAAAGCAGGTGTTACGATATCTGGACCTTTTAAGGGTGCGTTCGGATCAACTTATTTTGACTTATTTCAATTATTAGATCTCATTTATTTAGTAAATATTGCTTACTAAACTCAAATAATCAATTTACTTGAATATTTGAAATTGTGAAATGAATTATTTGACAAATAAAATCCAAATAAATGCGTTTACTGAATATTTGAAGTTATCAAATAATTCCTAATAATTTATTTAACAAATATTTTTAAAATAACAAATGCTTCCAAGATTCTTATATATTGATTGTAAAGCAGCTTTTTGAAGCTTTATGAATAATGTGTTTAACAAATCTTTATTATTATTTACCCTTGTTATTTTCTAACATCATTCAAATATATTTCAATATATTTCAATTATCAAAATATTACTCAAATATATTAGCCTGAATACCCTTGCCATTTAACAACATTACAAATTTCTCCAAATAAATAGAAAAACGAACCGAACGCACCCTAAAGACTTGCAGCGGACTGTGGCTATGCAATGGAATGATTCATGCCGTCTATACAGTTGATCAAGTGAAAGTTGCATCCAGATCCCAGTCAACATCTTTAACTCGATAAAATTATGTTCTATGCCTGCACAATTGGGCCATTGAAAGGAAGGGAAAGAGAGTGCTGTTCAAAAATCATTGCTCTCACTTCCCCCTCTCACAATTGTTCTTCCAAATCTTGGTGTTTATAATATATGCAACATAACCAACCTGTAGCTACTAGATTCTAATATTCGTATCAACTCAAAAACCCTGAACTCTTCCACGATAAAATGTACTTCCTAACAAGATCTATGCTCACAGGCCCTGTGCTCCGGATGGTCTTCGAATGTTCCTGACTCTTAACCGTATCTAATATTAGGCCACCGCATGACATTCGAACGAAATGTTTATCGAAGAACTCAACCAGTTGTCCTGCGGGGTTGTCGTTGGTAGAGCCAGGGAAACGACGTACTCGGCTCAACCATTCATCGAACGGGACGATGTTATTGCTGGGAATACCAAGCTCATTGGCTAGCACCATAATCATATCTGGCCAAGGTTGTCTCGAAGGATTTTCGATGTGGTAGATCGGGTATGGCGGAGTATTAGAAATGAGAAGTTCGCCTAGTGTGGCAGCGACATCTTGAACAGTACACCATGATAGAGTACCCTTCAAATCTGGAAGAATATTGAGCGTTTGGGAAGACTTCAAGAAAGATGCAAAGTGTTCCACTGGATTCCAATATCCGTTGATCGTCGAGCCTGCAATCTGCGCAATCCGCACAGCCATGGGTCGGAAGTGTTCTGGGTAGCGATGCAATGTCTCGTCTAGCATTCGTTCGCAGACCAATTTTGCGTCAGCATACCCTACCGGTAAAACTGAGTCAACTGGCATAGACTCTTCAGGAGCAAGTACTTTGCCGGTCCAGAGAGGGTAGTATCCGATAACACCGATTGATGAGATGAACTGGAAGCCGAGTTTGAAAGGTGCGGGACGCTGACTTGTGGCTTCACTCGATAGTGCAATAAGATTCCGCATCACCTTGAATTGGGACTCATAAGCACTGACTGTACGTGTAAGGCTCATGGGCCAAGCATTGTGGACGATATGCGTAACATTATCTGTAAGATATTGGAATGTACTCTTCGGCAACCCCAGCATCGATTTAGCAGTATCTGTCTCAATAACTCTCAACTTGGACATTGAAATTTTATCGAGTGAGATGCCTCTCAGAGCAAAAGATTGCTGCTGGCGGAGAGTGGCATCTACCATGCTCAATCGATTGAGACAAACCACTGTCTCCACTTCAGGTAGCTGTGCGAAGTACGCTACGATATGAGAGCCTAAGCTTCCAGTGGTACCAGTGACAAGGACGCAATACTTCTCGTTGGACGGATGAACAGGATACGAGATCAAGTTTCGAGGCTCAAAGAAGAATTCTTTCGAATATTCGTAGGCATATACATCAATGGCCGTTTGACGAACTGTATTCTTTGTTAACACCATCTGCGCAGTTGGAGGATGTGGCTTTGGCACAGGATCATACCTGGATCCATCGGCTAAAGCAATGATCAGGCGCTGAATATTCGCTTCAGGCCGGTTCCCTCGAGTCCAATCAATATGACCAAAGCCAACTGATGACAATATCTTCTCCCAGTACGTGGGGGGTTGCAAAGCATGCTGCCGACCATCATTAAATAACCACCAGCCCTCCAATAAACCAAATATGAAATCGACCCAAGGCACTTGCTCCGTCATCTCTATTAACAGAAGAAACCCGTCTGGTCGCAAAATCTTGTGTATGTTCGTCGTCGATATTGTCAAATTGCGAGTCGCGTGAACACAGTTGGTGGCAAGTACGATGTGCTGGCTGTGCAATAGACTCGAATCGGGTGCAGCTTCGATATCGAGGACCTTAAATTCTAGGAACTTGTATTGTTTGAATCTCTTGCGAGCTGCCACAACCAGGGATGAAGAAAGATCGGTTATGGTATATTTGACAGGGATACCCAAGCGTGCTAACAGTTGGACCATTTTAATTGTTGTTCCTCCAGTTCCAGCCCCCATCTCTAGAATACAAAGAGGTTCTCCATCCTTCGGCAGCCCAGCCACAAGAGTTTCGAGGAAGTACTCGGCTTGTTGGATCCAGATTCCGTTAATTGGAGATTTGGCGTACAGATCAGTTGCAATCTCTCGTCCTTCGGGAGTCCCGAAGATCAATTGAAGCCCATCGGCTTTGCCGGTGATGCAATCAGCAAATCTTTCTCCCGTCAATTTTGTGAGTTTGTGTTCGGCGGCATGAACCGGTGCGTTGCGAAGCAACTCTCCTAATAACGCATCTGCCGACTTGGTTGGGGGCGCAACAGCTGTCCGTATGATCTCAGAGCCATTGATATCAATCAAACGAGCATCCTTACAGAGTAGATCATATATTAAGTTCATAAGCTGCTGGTGTTTAGGGAGATATGGAACACGCTCGATCTTATGACCTGGTGCGGTAGCCCGTATATTCACTCCAAGGACTTCGAAGGCATCCAGGATATAGATAACACAGAGCTCGGTCGATTTGGGCATGATCTCGTTATAGTAGGTTCCCAAATGTCCATTGACGATGAATTCATCTGTGGCTTTTGATGCTTTCTGGAAGGCATCCAAGACTATCGATGCAGAGAGCGCGGAGCCTTTCACAACGCTGTTCACTCCATTAATCTTTCTATTCATTGTCCCATTCGTTGCAGTCTCTTCTCCCGACTCTCCACTTGCCGTATCGTGCGCCTCTGATATGTTGCCCAATTCTTGAGAATCAAGGCCCAGCATCGTCTGGATGCATATGACGAGACTTTGAAAGTCAGTCAAATCCATAAGCTGCGCAGTGTCTAGTAAACATTGGAATGCAGCATTAACCTCTCGCGTGAGTTCCATGCTCATAAGAGAATCGATTCCAAGCTCAATCAGATCAGAGTTGTCCTTGACTTCGTCAGGCTCCAATCCCGAAAGATTACATATAATCTCACGGGTCTTGCCAATGACGTCTGGCCTTTGCTGCTTGACGGCCACTTTCTTCTCCTTCTTCTTCTTCTTCTCTTGTGGTTTCCATCCATTAACCAACGCCGGCGCCAAAGTTGGTGCGGGTGTAGAGGTCTGGGATGGGGCGGGAGTGACTGTGGGGAGGTGATGTCCAGATGGGGCAGGCGCCGACAACGCTTTGCGAATTCCGTCCACGGCGACCCATTGGTAGCTTATTCGCAATATCACTTCGACCAAGGAACCATCGCGGGGGTCGAACACGAACACATCGCTGATATACTTTTTCTCTGATTCAGGATGATGCAGAGCAAAGACTTCCCAATGGTCCAGTTGCGTATCTGGGCCCATCTTGGGAGAGCGAAACCAGCGGCCAATCCCATCGCAAACAAAAATGCCTCCCTCGGTCATATCAGATCTGTCTGTCATGAGATTCACAAAAATACCTGCAACTTGGCAAAAACAGTCGGTCAGGATGGAGTCAAGCCAGGGTTCTGCAATGTGAGTCTTGGTAACACGGCCTGCTGATTCGTCGTCTTTGCCAACAATGATGTTCACATGGCGGTAAAGTTCCTTGTAGTCGATGATTTGCGAGAATCCTCGGTAGATATTACGGCCTTGGAGGACGTCATCAGCATCACGGCGTTCCAGAAGACGTATACACCGCTTCCTGCTGACCCAGCGTTCATATCCTTCCAGTTCGGCTTGGAGTTGAGTATCGTTGGCCGGCCGAAACGCAAATGCCCCCGAAGTATGCTGCGTCGAAGCAGAACCTATCTTCTTGGTGGCGACAATTTTCCAGTCCCAGACGAGATGTTGGGGGTCCTGGGATATAGCTTCAATCCATACAAGCTTTGAATCATCAGGCACGAGTGGATGGTAGTGCTGCATGCGTTGTAGCTCTGGCCGGAAGCTCAAATTTGCAAACTCAGGTCGAAGACTCATCAAAGCATCCAAAGCTAGTTCCATTTGGAATATGCCAGGGCACACAGCGGCTACACTAGCCATAACGTGGCCCGAAACAAGTCGAGCAAATCTTTCAGTCTTGGTGTTGACTTGAAAGAGAGCCGAGTGGTTCGCCTCATCTTGGTATCCTACAAAGGTCGTGAGACCCTTTGGCAGCTCTTTCGTCTGAGTTTTTACGACCAGAGGTTCCAGTTTTGGTGCTTTCTTCAGATCCATCCAGTGTTTTGATTTCTCAAATTGATAAGGAGGCAGTATGACCGGTGTGTATGAGGATGCCTGGACAGGATGATGTGCCCAGAAAAGGACACGTAGGCCTTCCTTCCATAGCCTCGAAGTCGCTTCAGCGAGGAAATTGAAGGAGTTGTCGCTTGTAATGTTGATTGGTTGAAAATGAGACGAGCTTGCCCCTGATGATCCAAGAGCGCGACTTGCCATGGTTGTTACAGTCGAGTTGGAACCAGCTTCCAGCCAAGTGGCATCCGGATGTTTTTTGGCTATTCTCTGAACGGCATGATGAAAGAAGACAGGACTCCGCAGGTGACGAGCTACAAATTTCTCATCACGTTTATCAGTAAACTCGTATTCGGTCGCTGTTTCAAGTGGAAAATCAGGTTCTCTAAACACTAGTTTCATGCCAAATTTTTCCAGATCTTCCATCAGAGGATCGACAAGGTGACAATGGAAAGCGTTGGTAACATTGAGCTTCTTCAGCTTAACGCCAGAAAATGTAGGGTCGGATTTGGCCATTTCTTCGAGCGAATCAATGGCTTTCCCTGTACCGGCCAAGGTAAAGCTCCTGGGGCCATTGTAACAAGCGATTGCGACATTCTTAGACTTAGCCAACAAGGCATTTACATTGGCAGCATCTGCCTCAACAGCCATCATACATCCTCTTTCGGCAGTCCATTTTTGTTGAATGAGGTGTGCTCTACCGGTAATCATTTCGATCGCATGCTTTAGGGGTAGCGCGTTCGAGACACACAAAGCAGTCAACTCCCCAAAACTGTGGCCAATGGCCGCGGCTACTTTGATCTACAACACCGGGAAGTTAGTAAATGCCTATTTTGGGAGTATGGAATTGTTCATGAGAAAATTAGTGAATATCTAGCTCTTTAGGAAGGCACCACAAAGCACTACCATCTAGAGTGTGCAGTAAGAGTAGATGTATTTGGAGGGCTTTTTTGGATAGAGAAAGTGGCACACTCCCAAAAATTCAACATTCAAAGCGACTTAAATATTCAGGATGTAATGAAGATTGTGGTGCATTGTGCCACTTATTCTGCCCGCCGCGAGAGGGTTTGACATTAGTGGTCCAAAATAAGAAAGCTAATTTCACTTACTCCACAGTCTATCCAGCATTTTGCAGTGGAATATTGGAGGGCGAAAAGGATACTGTGAAGCTTCACGATGTCTTGGACAGGTGACTTTTGGAAGATATCAGGGTAAATACTGCCCAGGTCCATAGAGATAAATATGGCGTCGCACTGGTCCAAATATCTTCTCAGCAGTGGAATAGTGTCATAGATCTCTTGATTTAAACCAACATAGGTCGAAACCTGACCGCCGAAGCAGAGAATGACCGGCCTGGTGGACGGCGTCCGGATGGCCGTGATGCTCTTCTCGCCTTTCAGGTGAGCCGCAAGCTTATCCTGTAATTCAGAGGAAGAGTTGCAATTGAATATCAAAGCCCAGTCAAGTGAACGATTGGATTGGCGAGAGACCTGAAAAGACAAGTTGCTTGTGCTCAAATCCTTCCCTGGCGTGCCTTGACTTCTCAAGAAACCGAGTAGCTTTGTGATATATGCTCGAAGGCTATGCTCATCGTTTCCACAAAACCAGAATGGGTAAGTTCTGTTTGATGGTAGCTTGGAAGGAATCTGAGATATAAGCTTGGGCGCTTGAGTGACGACCATGGAGGCATTCGAGCCAGAAGCGCCCTACGACAACGCTAAGTTAGAATTCCCTGGTTTATAATGTTTGAGAAGGAAGCGAGTGGACTTTGTCTCTATGGAAACGCACTTGCGTCGAGAGAAAGCAGGAAAAGTATATGCGTGTGAGTGGTTGACAAAACAAGAAGAGACGGTGTGGCTTACGTAGTTGTTGATCAGAGCGGCTCGGAATTCAACTTCCCATGGCTTGAGTTGTGCCGAGATCTCAATTTTGTCATCTGGAGTAAGGCCGAGATTGGGATTTACTGAAGTGAAACTTGCTTGTGGAGGGATAAACCCTTCTTGAACCATGAGGATTACTTTGAGCAATGATGCGACACCGGAGGCACACTCAGTATGACCGATGAGGCCTTTTACAGAAGTCAAGGAGACCTTGTGAGAACTGTCAGGCCCACCAAAGACTCTTTGGATACCCTTATATTCTGCCGGGTCACCAACTGGCGTCCCAGTACCATGAGCCTCGACGACTGAGATATCCTTAGGCTCAAGCTTGGCTTTATGTAGAACATGTAAGAAAAGATCAGATAACGAATCCGAAATGGGAACTGTGATTGCAGTATCGTTCCCATTCTGATAAACTCCAGTGCTGGAAATTACCCCAAGCACCTGGTCGCCATCAGCAACGGCAGAGGAAAGCTTCTTGAGCAAGACAGCGCCGACACCTTCGCCTCTGCAATATCCATCGCCTTTGGCATCAAATGGCTTGCATTGTCCGGTGGGGCTTAAGAAAGATGCTCCAGATAGGTTGTGATACCAATTGGGGCTTGTGATAATGTTGATACCCCCCGCAAGTGCAGAGTTACATTCGCCACTAAGAATAGAGCGGCATGCATAGTGAATTGATACGCTAGATGAAGAGCAAGCTGTATCAATTGTCAAACTTGGGCCAGTCCAGCCGAAATAATGGCTGATTTTGCCTGCCACAAAACTCTTCAAATTGCCTGTGGCGGAATACGCAGTGGCAGGATAGCAAGCGACATTTGCTTCATAATCAACATTGCCGACTCCTAGAAAGCATCCAATATGCTTATCAGCATTAAGGCTTCCAAAGTATCCAGATTGCTCGACTGTCTGGTAGGCAATCTGCAACATTAAGCGATGTTGAGGATCTGTGGATGCCATCTCGCGGGGGCTCTTCTTGAAAAATTTGTGGTCGAATGTATTGTAATTCTCGACAAAGTTGCCGAACCACTTACGTTCTGAATCGGCTTCCCTCCAGGCTGTTTCCATGCTAAATCGTTCTTGTGGAATCTCTGTATGTTGAGATTTTCCACTGCTCAAAATCTTCCAGTACTCTTCAAGATCTTCTGCACCTGGTAGTTGACATGCCATGCCAACCACCGCAACCCGCTCGTCTGGTATATTTGCAAAAGCATTCGTCCGGTGCGTACCCAGAAGCTCTCCAGGTAGCTGCGAGGTCGATAAGTCAATGCCTCCGACTTGGATTAACCGGGAGCCAAGTTGTCGCGCAATCGTGGGAGGTACGCAGCTCTCTGTTCCAAAACAGATGCAGGAAGCATTACTTGAGAGCAAGTGAGACGAATAAGCAACGCTGAATGTCTTATACCATTGAGACTGTTCCACAAGGATTGATCGTAACGCTATCTCATGGAGCTTGCCGGCCATAAGGTACTTCCCACCGGTATTGGACCGGCTAGGAAGTGCCATCTTTGAAGCATCAGGCAACTGAAATTTCGGGGTACAGCTCTGAATGAGAGATTCAATATCTTCTTGGTGTTTTGCCCAATGAAATCTTCCGCGAAGTACCAGTTTTGTAGCTTGAATACCAGCCAGTTTTAACTGCGGGATAAGACTTGAAGCTGTTTGTTCCGAGGTAGTTATTGTCATCCGTTTCTCATCAGTCAGAAGAGAAATATAGGCCTATCATATCTGTCAGCTTATCGCTCAAATAGCAGAAATTCTGCAGCTTGGAGATCAATTACTTCGGGAAATTGGCGCAACGCTTCTTTCAAGGCAATGCCTGAATCCGTGGGGTTCAAAGACAGCGAGAATGATACTGCAGCCTCTCCAAGTCCAACTAATTCCTCTTTTGCATCTACAAAGGCGCCTGTAAGCATTGCCAGCCTCACAGCCACCGCGCCATACTGTTGGAGCTCCTTGATGCTCGAAGAGCAAGCCACGGCAAAGGCGCTCAGCATGCCAGTACATAGGCCCAGCGTTTCCGCATTTGTCGTGATTGACGTAAGTAGCTCATCGGCATCCTTCAAGTCTGGCAAAGCAACGATTAGGAAGTCCCAATATTGAATCAATTGCGTGATGACAACCAAGGGGGAGAGAAGGATGTTCGGCAAGGGAAAGGAAGAGTGATGTTTCGAGATTTCGCCTCTGGATACCCATGCCTTCAATTGCTCTAGCTTTTCCATGCCATTGTAATGTTGCAAACTGGGGTTGGCCTTGGAGATATCGTTCCATTCAGAGGAGAGCGCAGTTACTGTCTCCAAAACCCATTGATAATGGGGCCTCTCCCGAATACAAAGTTTTTTGAAAGACTCGGCATCGAATTTCAATGCTTGAGGCCCGAATAACAAAAGCACAGGGTCAGCTCCAAGCCCTGACCGAGGATCGATCATGGTGGTCATTGTTGGCCGATTCGGATGGATCACGTGACTAACACAGAGGGAATGATTGTTGAAATTCGTCGACAACGTGCAGTTAGAGATACAATTCGTAGACTCACTTAACTTACTTCAACGGCCGTGATGTATGGGAAGTTCTTATGAGGTAATGCGATGACGGGCCATTCATTTCGCCCGTAGTGCAAGCTTTTGTGCCGCCACCTTGACTTCGGAATTTCCTTTGTCATAGAATAGGAGACTGACTGTTGGTGGCTTTCTGATGGACTGAAAATCATTGTGCTGGTGCTACCTGGGTAACTGGTAGCAGGGGATTTCACGAGCGGAGGAATGAACGATTTTCCGCAGCCAGTTTTAGTTTATCCGTGATCTCAGTGGGCGCTCTCCCAACCTCCCATTTTGGTTATCCGTAATTTGGGAAGGATTGTAAATCGTATCTCTCAGCAGCTATTTCACATCAGGGAACTAATGCGCAACGCACTACAGATTGAGCCATGAAAGCTTGCTGATTCCTTATCTAGCATAATCAATTCCTGCAAAGTACACCCAGCTCTATCTATCTATTTTTTGCCAGCTCACGGATATGACGCACAACGGGCGAAAGGTCATTGAATCTCAGAGGCATCCGATGATCACCATCCCATTGGACCAATCTCCTACTGCCTGGCTCGCAGAACTCTTCAAAAAGCTGACAGTGTAAGGGTAATCCCGGGTCCTGCATACCATGCACATGAAGGGTCGGGATACGCAAGACGGCTCGGCCGTCGCTTTGAGGTGTTGACCAGCTGCGCCAGTTGACGTCTGTGATCTGTGAGGCATCCGGCAATGTACTGAAGCCAAGATTAAGATGTATATCCGGTTTGGCGTGCAGCGAGATCAGGGGCGCTCGCCCAGCGATCAAGACTCCAAAACGATAATCCGATCCTGAAGATCCTCTGCCTATTCTTTCCTTCTCCTTGCAAACTTGTTGGCGATAGAGCAGGCTTGCACACAGTTTGGCTCCCTGACTGAAGCCAAGGATCGCCACCCATTCCCCCGTCGCCCCCCGTTGAGTATCTTGACGCCTAGCCTCTTCTAAACTTCGATCAATTGCTTTCACCGCATCCGCATGAGCGATCTCTGGATGCTCTGGTCGCCAGCGAAACCACCGTTTGAAAGGCCCCCATTGACCGAACACCGTTGTAACTTCGGGTCCAGCCTCGGAGATAAAGGGGCTTTCTGCGAAGACAAACCGAAATTCAGACTTGAGCTGAGCAATGAGCCCTCGACATTGGGCTCGAAAAATTCTGGCGTTGGTGCCTCCACCATGGAGACACAGGATTCGCGGCAGATGGAGGGTTCGGTCCTCTATTTCCTGGATTTTGGGATACATAATGGAGTGCAATGATGGGGATGTTGTAGTAATCAGAAGATTAGATTCACATAGTTCCTTTTGAACTTTGTCTCGACTAGCTTAGTATTTAACAATCCCCGAGATATCGGTCCGAAAGTCTAATCATAGTATAGTGCAACAGATGTACAAAGTTGGTTGCTACTACCTACATGACCATTAAGAAAAAATCTGCGAAATGCCGTGCATATTCAACGACGATAAGGTAGCACATATGCTGAAGGTCATTGGAAGATGGCACTGAAGTCAGCAACCTATCTATCTTTACGGTAGCCATTGACTTGGCCAATTGCCACCCAGGCGTTCCGAATGAAATTCCGTTTACAGTAACACCTTCACGTAAGAACCCTGCAGATAAGAAATACCTGACTTTTGAAATATTGATGCAACGTAATGATACCTTTTTTCAATGGCATTCCTACGAACTCTTCGATTCGGACCTATCATAGTATTGCAAAAGAGAGAAAAATAATATACCGGAAGCAAAAAGCATATACAATTTAGGTGAATTTGACTTTCCGATAAGAAAATCTTTGTTAATAGAAGGAAATGCCGTTTTTATTTATTTTTTTGACAAATTTCATTGTAAATTTATAATTACGTGCCTTTTCCCATTATTATTATACCTATCTATCCCCTAGTACCCTATCGTTCGACGCCAGGTCCGTGCATTTAAATGATTATAAGTGGCAGTGGAATCGAATGAAATTCTTTTTAAGTTTTTTCTTTTTTCCTTCAAATTCTTCTACTGCCTAGAAGCAGTTTACCTTTTAAGTATATAATTTTTTAAGTCTTTATATCATTAATGAAACTTCTCATATTCAATTATATATTAATTTAATAAGTTATTATTCATGGGGGCCGACCCTCAAACCCCAGTTCTTCACTTCGTTCGACTATAATTTGTTTTTCTCTCTCATTATTATTATTATTATCATTATTAGGATTAGAATTAGAATTAGAATTAGAATTAGAATTAGAATTAGAATTAGAATTAGAATTAGAATTAGAATTAGAATTAGAATTAGAATTAGAATTAGAATTAGAATTAGAATTAGAATTAGAATTAGAATTAGAATTAGAATTAGAATTAGAATTAGAATTAGAATTAGAATTAGAATTAGAATTAGAATTAGAATTAGAATTAGAATTAGAATTAGAATTAGAAAACTTGTTTACCATTTACTTTTTTCTTACTGCTTCATTAACTTATTGCTATTTAATTAGTTTATTATGTATTACTTAAATAAATAATCCTCAACCCTTATTGTTTTTATGGCTTAAAGCATTACAACTCTACATAAAATGGTTTATCACCCACCATACAGAGGTTTTACGGGAGTTATTTGGCTTTGGCAACCCAGTTTTAACCTGGATGGGTATTCCGAAGAACATTCCCGCTTAATATCATATCAATATCTATTAAAATAGCGATTTGTAGCATAGTTTTCCCGAGGGATATTCCGTCCAATATGCCAAGAGCCTTTCTTTTTACCGCAGCATACCACGCAGACTATTTTGGGAGGATTTGCATTCTGAGATCCAAACGCAAAGGAATATCTAATCAGGCGCACTGGTTCTTAAACTATAGCAGAAGGTATGTCTGCAGGTGTCTGACGCCAGATAAGCCCCTCATAACGGCTTCACAATTTTTTACAATCCAGAATCTCTCGTTTTCAGAAGTTTCTCATCTATTGACATTGCTGTTTGAAGCAACATGCCTTCTTCCACGAAAAACTCGTCTTTTTATCTTCCCTTGGTGAATATCACACCTTATCTACAAGATCCTAGCAGCATTGCGGGCCAACAGGTTCTTGATGATGTACGACGAGCCTGCACTTCAACGGGATTCTTCCAGTTAGTTGGACATGGAGTCCCTGCTACACTTCAAAAGAATCTCTATAACGCTGCTGCCAAGTTCTTTGCCCTTCCGATGGACGTCAAACTTCCTCTTGATGTCAGGAAAAATATTGGTTTCAGGGGCTACGACGTCATGTCTTCGCAGTCCTACGAGAAAGATGTCTTGCCGGACCTCAAGGAAGGCTACATCGTGGGCACCGACATTCCTCTCGACGATCCCCGTGTCATGAAGCGACGCTTTTTCATGGGTCGGAATATCTGGCCCCCAACCGAATTCCTGCCATACGAAGACTTCCAGAAAGTGGTCGAAGAATACAATGACGCTATGCTGCGGCTTTCATGGGTGGTTGTAGATCTAATCGCTGCCACATTGCCCTACGGACCGCATGTGTTTGACGAGCTCAAGGAGAACGATCCTGCATGCCCACTCCGTCTCTTGCACTATCCCCCAACCCCGAAGCAGGTTGGTAACGAGCGACGACAATTTGGAAGTAGTGCACACACTGACTTTGGTTTTATTACCCTTCTGTTACAAGATGAGAATCCAGGTCTGGAAGTACAAGACCGTGAGACTGGAGAATGGATTGGAGTGCCTCCCAATGAAGAAGCTTACGTTGTCAACATGGGAGATATGATCAGCAGAGTGACTGGAAATCTGTACAAAAGCAGTCTGCACCGTGTTTTGAATAAGGCACCAACGGATCGGTATAGCGTAGTGTTTTTCGTTGATGGAAATTTAGATTACAAATTGCGCCGACTAGATAAGATTGGACAGCCTGGAGAGGATGAAGAGGCGCTCACCGTTGAGGAACATATGGAGGAGCGGAGGAGAACTACTTATGGGCTTCGCAAGAAGTGAGAGGTAAGAAACATCACAAGAAGTCAGCTGGGCATTTTACTGACATTTGTTACCCTGAACTGTAGGTATTCTTCAAACACGGGACCGTCTCACATTGAACCAAGAATAACAGTTCTGTGACGAAATTCTGGTGACCCATTGATGTTGTAGTGAATCAGAATTGTGTTATTCTCTGGTCTCTTTCCGTACTGAAATTTAATTGGGTCTAATCTGCAAAAAAGGACGAAAGCTAATCTACACACTAAGATAGAGCCTGTGTCCCAACGATCTCCGACAGCTCCAACAAGTCTACATAGCTCTGACTTGGGTTGCTGACGTTCTTCAATTTGCGAAGAACGTCTAAAAGTTCTTGGAGGTGGGAATTGAAGGACTCGTGGTATAATCGATGCTCGTAGATATGCCCAGTGCAAAAGCCGAGTATGACCGGCATCAGTGGATGGATCTTAGACAGATATTAGTAACCTTGTACTGTAAAAGAAATGACCGAGGCTCGCCTTGAAAATAGGAAACTCGGTCAGCGCTTTTGCGAGTTTGACGATCTGGGCTGCTGCAGTCAGTGCTCGCAACTGGTATGCCACCACAGATGCCCCTCCATCGGAGTCAGCAGCCAACTTTAATTCCATCCCCTTGCACAGAGCCATAACGGCTGTCTGGCCAATTATTCTTGTGAACAAGAGCATGGGGTCATGCGTTTCGGTTGGGCTCGGATTGTACTGTGACAGAATCTGGAGCCTAGTTGTCACCATGTCGTCCAGCCACTGAAACTGGATTGAGTAGTCTAAGGGCGCGCCTCCGTAAAACATGGAAAGGTTGAACTGCTGGCCATAGAACAAGCTCCGCCCACATATACTTGCAAAGATCACGCATTGAATAAAGCTTGATTGTGTCTGTGGGCTTTGCTCAACTATCGCTTCGGAAAGAAATTTCCCTAGCACGTTCTGGCTGCACTGAAATTCCTCCTCAGGCGCTGGAAGACGTATAAAGACCTATATAGAATGTAAAATTAATCAGCAACTCATACTCTTCATGTTATCTCAATCGAAAAAGATGGGATTCCATACCACATGTTCATTCATTGTCAAAGGCAAACAATTCAGCATCGTGAGGAGAGTGTCAAGGAAGTAAGACATCCAGAAGACTCGGCGTTGTTCCTCGGTCTCCAGGAAAGACTTTGTAGGTCTAGTAGTGGCATATACGCTCGGGCAATCGATCTCATGGAATTTCATCAACTGCACCAGACGAAATGCTTGCCCAGCGGTGATCCATGCCTGCTGCTTGGGAGCTCTCATTGACTCATAGATTGCGACTAAGACCAATGTCTGTACATGTTCGGTATCGGTGGTTGAGTGATCTTCATTGGCGGTACTCAAAGACTCTAGCATTAACTTCGTGTCTCGAAAGAGTTGTTTTTGTAGATGCTGAAACTGGACTGAGACAGAAGTAGCCAGTGTCCACATCGCACTCTGCAAGCAAAGACGTGATGTCTTCTCAGTCTTTTTTCTAGACCAGGACAAGTACTGGCGCTGATGAAGTAGAGGTATGAATTTGTGCACTCGATCAAAGTATAGTTGGTCTCTGGACATTCTTTAGTATTCATCTTTCTTCCTCTATGGCTTCTTAAAACCAGCGACCTACAATTCGTCGTGCATCCATACAGGGATGGTGTTGTTGGTATTTACTGATAGTTTGAGTACTGAGCTTATGCCATTCAATGAATTTGACATGGATTTTCTTTGCCCTATACAATGCTCACTTCCTACGGTCAACGAACATGGGCTGACAACTCCAGAAAACGCTGGTCCTTCTAGGCGATCTGGGACGGAAGTGGATACGCTAAAGTCTTCGAGAGTCGATCCAGCTCGCTGCTGTTCACTTTCTGACGTTGACTTTGGGCTGACAACCCCAGAAAACGCAGGTCCTTCTAGGTGATCTGGGACGGAAGTGGATACGCTAAAGTCTTCGAGAGTCGATCCAGCTCGCTGCTGTTCACTTTCTGACGTTGACTTTGGGCTGACAACTCCAGAAAACGCTGGTCCTTCTTGGTGATCTAAAATAGAATTAGGTAGGCCGTATCCTTCGATGGTTTGTTGCTGTAAAGAAAGCTGACGCTCCAATGTTACTACAACAGATCACATTGTTAGTCACGCCCCAAAACGGAGCCTTCAGGATTTGAGCATGACAAAGGATTAAAAGATCATGTACCAACCAATTCTATCCTTCAACTCCTTGAAGTAACCCTTTTTGGGTCCCCGAAGGGCACGACCAGCATTGAATTCACACGTTGCACCAGCATCACGACAAACGCCACACTGTGGTTCTCGACCATCGCAGCGCAGTTTCCGTCTCCTGCATTCTTCACAGGCTTTTGAAGCTCGCTCTTGCCTTCCCTGGCCTGGTCTCGAGGTCATATCAATCTCTTCTGAATCACTTAATGGTAACATAAATGTAAAGATCTAATAATCTGTACAGCAGCGGCTATCTATTTTGGCTACATATATATGGGATTCTGAATTTATCTATCCATCTCTTGCTATTTTGTGAAAATTAGATCCTCTTCTACGTGTGTTATCAGGATTAAGATGCTGGTGCAAGTTGGTTGAAGATCCCTTCCTCCGCTTTAGCTTGTATGGACTGATAAATTTTGCGTTGTCATTAGACCTATGTCAGGAAGGTGTAGGATTCAGTGCTAATTAGTAGCAAGGGTGGTTTCCTGCAATAAATCAATCAGCCTAAAGGCAGCGAATCAACACGCAAGGCTTATCTGCAATTCGTGTTGTCTGAGTGGTTAGAAATTGTGAGAACATCGAAGCATTATATTAGACCAAATGCCGCCACTTTCGGGTTTACAGAAACCCGAGCCCCGAACGCACTGTCCCACCAACAAGCAGTGCTGAGATCCGTATCTACACATATATGATTGGCTGTGGGAGTTCCTTGATTTTTTGCAATAACGTGACTTGGCGTGATGAATTCTACCTATGCTGTAACCGATCTCCCTAATATATGCACATCCCTGTTATATATACGATTTCAATAATATCAATATCATAATTTTAGATATTGATAATATATTTATAGAGGTTTGAGCTTTTAATTATATTAAAATCGATTGATTTACATTTTCTTAATAATATAAAAGCAAGTCTATTTCGAGAAAGTAATTCTTCTTTAATATATAATAAATACTTTCTAATAATTAAAAGGAGATCTTAATTAATTAAATAAATAAATGAATTCAAACATTTATTCTTTCTATAAGTTATAAAATTAAAAATCTTATAGAAAAGATTGTAGATAAGATAACAGGAAAGGATTGAATTAATAATTTTATAAAAAGATATTCGATATCTTTTTGAAATCGGTATTTTCATTATATTAATTATTTCTATATTATTGAATAATATTAGGTCTTATTATATGTTATTTAAATTGCTAGCTTCATATTGTATACATTGAAATTATAAAATAAGAGTATGCATGTAATAGGGATATAAATATAAGAGGGAAATCGATTACTGTGATCTACATCTATTTATCATGACATCACCTCAATCTTCCTGTACCGGGGTCGATATGCCTCAATCATAACGTTCTGACTGCATTTAGAAGCGGGGAAATTATCGTGATCAACTCGGCTCGATCCGTCTGTTACGGCTGTTTGTGGGGTAGCACCTCAGGCACTGAGGTTTGGGTCCACCGGGTCTACCGTATCCATTTGGAAAATTCGTCCAAAGCTAGCAAGGATCATTACTTTTAGGGCCAATTAGCTTTCCTCTAAAGGCTGTGAAACGCCTCAAAATAGAAGGATTCAATAGAAATTCAAGGCATTTGATGACTAATCTATTGAATGAACGAATCAATCGCTTCCTGTGCTTGATTTAACCCTAACCTACGAGTGAGCTTAAATTCTTAATCCTTGCTAGCTTTAGACGAATTTTCCAAATGAATACGGTACCTCGTGCCGACGGCGACCCGCACACAAGTATAAATGGTATAATTTTCATAGTTCTAGTAAAGATAATGAAAAGTCTTTGTGCTACAGTTGACTTGTTGATTCATTGCTATTATTCACTTTAACACCGTCTGGCATAGCCAATTCGAGGTCTTTGCGCCGGAGGTGAAGAAGAGGCGCAGAGTTCGAGAGTGAGGTGGTGTTGTTAAGGAGGGAATTGAGAAAGTAATAAGTGTAGCGTGATCAGTGTGGAGCAGGGTAAGAGGTAGTCTGTTTTGGTTTATGAATGGGAATATTCAAGGATCAGATTGAGACAATGCACCTTTTCACACAGCAAAGTTGGCCAAGGATCAATTCAAAGATGCAGTTATTCCATCAGTTAGCTAGCCTCCCTGCTTCCCTGATCTCGACCCTAAACCACACATAGGCAACTTCGTGATAAGTATGAGGTATCTGAGAATCACATATTTCGTGCACATTGCCACCGTGCTTCCTCCTTCTGCAGCACAATTGGACCCCTATATCCGGTGATCGAGGTGGCATTAGGCACGAGAAATCGCATCTGGTTAGATGAGCAAAGAACCTGCAACCTGAGGGATTCTAGGCAAAAATCTACCACTCCGAGTTAGAATTCTTGTACCTCGGAAAAATCGAACGATGTGTAGGAATGTGAAGACATACCGACTAGCGCATGAGCGTCCTCGGGAGCGCTCATGAAAACCTCTGGAAGCTCAGTCATTGCCGTCTGATAGTGATCCCAGTAACTCCATTGTCGGATAAGACTCTGTAAATGATATTAGCATTGTGGTTTACGAATTTACTCTCTTGTGAGTATTATGGACTTTCGGCCACAAGGAAAATATTTTTCTGTCGCAGTAGAATGACTGCTAGATTAAAAGCGGCTATATTAAATCCACTTACCAGGCAATGCAACTGATAGTCCATGCCTGACATCAATTGATACCCAATGTATGTGCCAGAACCAGTCGTTTCACCTGCCAGGCTAGGTATTTCTCCCTTCGTATTCAAAACGTCCAGTTCCGCTGCACTCAATGTAACGCCACGGTCTATATAGCGTCCATCAGTTGCCATGGAAGTGGTAAAAAGAAAGATCTCCTTTCAATAGAATTGACCAACCTTTCAATAGATTTTCCCATGCAGCTTCACGTTCCATTGATGGTTCCCCCATAAAAACGCCTGATTCGGGCCCAGTGAGATGCGCAGTCCAGGTCAAACCACTGTCTTTGATATGATCCCACTCTAGAATGACACATTAATCTCAAGTCTTTGTTCAAAATCATAAACAGGCACGTACCAGGTCTGAAAAATGGTTCTATGGGGCAAGTTTGGTCCGAAGATGACTTGTCAAACCAGATGAAGCCGTAAAATCCAAAGGCAAGGGAACCCATCACAATAAAGATCTCAATTAGTCGAATGAACCTTGGCAGCCATTGGAGTGACCGCTGGCTACGTCGACGAAGAAAAAGAAGAGAGTTATGAGACTGATTTTCATCCACATCTGCGGAGCCAGAGGAATGGCTATCATCATGAGAAAGAGGCTCATATATCTGATCTCTTTCTTTATCCATGGACAATTTCTGTGTGTTTGAGCGGGTGCTTCTCTGTATGTAGTTGTGTTTGTTTCTGTGCTTGCTAGCCTGAGAGACAAAGTAGAAATAACAATGGCAGGCGGCAGTGAGAAAAAGTGAAGATTTGAGGATATCAATTTCGTACAGGAGAACTGGGGAAGGCTGCACACTGTATCAATCTGACAATATACAGTCATCTTGTCGATGTCGGCCATCACCCTCTCTTCGTAAGAGCTTTCTCCCGAGTTTCGAAAGTGGGTTTATTCTCGTATGAGATTCTACTATTTTCCGAATCAAATAAACACTGATTGGCCACATGCAGGTGCAATGGAGTGTCGCAATGATCAGCATCGCCAAGGCGCCCCCACCCTTCTTCTTCTTGCTCGACTTGCCCGTCAAAAGCTTAACTCAACTCTGAACGGTTTATCCGATAGAACTACGTGTTAGCGCTCATGACGTGACATACGAATCCCAGGTTGCCATTATTCTGATCCGGGATATTGATATTACTTCGTCGCCGGCGTAATAAAGTTTATTACAAGCACCCCCCACCTATTCGCAAACTACCAATAGAAAAACAGTATTGTTCAATCTCTGGAATCTGATTTGACAAAAACACCGCTGCTCGTAGAATATACTCAAAGAAATTTAACCTTTTTTTCGTCGAGTACCAATGTACAAGTGAGAATAACGATAACCCTCTCGCGATCCACACGCCTCTATAGATACAAATCGGCGATCCGGAAACAAGACAACAACGTAACGTACCGAAATGCTTGGCCATGGCTCTCGGAAAAACATGGTGCCGCATGAAGTGCCAGGAACCCACAATGTCCTATTCGAGTGTTCCGAGAGGCTTTTCAGAAGAACCGAGGGACAAGGAGTCTCTCTCTCTCATCTCGAGAGATTCTCAAAGCAAATCTGACCAGATAGCAACATGACCTCTTTCCCTCTCTAGACTCTGTCTTTCTTCACACGTTCTATACTTTTCACGCAATCATTCTGTTCGTCCTTGCCTGCAAAACATCTCTACGAGCAGTTTCATGACAGAAGTCGACGACCAGAATTTTATCATAATGCCTTCTGGAGCTCTGCCTTTCTCATTTTCTTCCTCTCCATTCAAAGAACGCAAGACTCGTGATGAAGAGGAGGACATTAGCAGATCGCTCCTTGCCGGCAGAGAGAGCTTCGATCATGCTCCCCCTATCACGGAGCCAAAGCTATCTTCGCGCTCCAAGCCTAGCCCCCCTCAAGGGCGAAATTATCGCAAAGCAGCATGCTTAAAGTCACTGAGACGCATTGGGGTGTTATCACTGTATATCCTGACCATCGGTCTCGCCTTCAATGGTCTCTATCACCTTTTGAAACCCTTGGGTGGCCGGATGCGAGTGGCTTTGGGAATGCCAGTTGAGGACCTATCCTCTTGCTCTTGTGGATCTTCTCTGCTCGAAGCCATGGCTCGATCCTGCCGCTACGATACAATTGCAGCTGCTTGGCTACCACCGCATTGCCGCGACGAGGTGCTGGCAGCGCAATTTGATGCTACTGGGCCTGGTGCGGACGGCGCCTGGACTTATTACGCCGACGAATTCGGCCGTACCAGTATCTCGACGGAGGAGATAGCTCTGCTACCGGCGAACGACTCTCAAGACTACTTTTTCACCACTCACCGCTGGCATGTCTTGCATTGCAGCTATTATTGGCGAAAGATGTATCGGATGGTCCACGCCATGGAGGGTGCGGCAAAGCAGATCGAACATCGATTTGATACAGATGGATATATCGCACACTGTGAGATGATTTTTTTGAAAAGAGATGCGCTGGATAGTATTGCGACTGGGAGCAGGGTGAGTTTGAACACAGACATTGTTGTCGTGAAGGAGGATTAGAGCATAAGAAAGAGAAAGTTTGATTTTGAGAGAGGTGTGCACTGAGGACCGAAGACTTGATAGCACAAATCCTAAGATAGTCAATGAAGAGAGCCTCTGGTTTTTCAACACAAGTGCATTCCTCTTTCTCGCCTTCTGCCTCCTCGTAGGACTTCTCATCTCTAAGGTAGCAACGGAAGGCGTCCGTGGTATAATGAATTAATGAAACAGCTACCACACCACACTAGCAATATATGAAATCATAATAGCTAGTATTTCTGTAATTTTGAAAACGAGGGCTATCTAACGATATAAGATAAATTTGTAGAATCCTAAAACTCAAAGGTTTTAAAATCAATAATCTACACCACTACCTTTTCCGGACGCATATGATCTCAATTCTACTTTCTTCTTTTTCTCTCAGGTAGAATTGGTGATGGAATTGGTGGTGGAATAGAAAAGGTGGAGTTTAAAATAGAATTTTCTTCAAGTTAGAACATAGGTTATAATTGGAAAATCAATTAATAATATTATATATGTTTAAAATGTAGGGTTAATATTGTGTAATATAATACTTTTACTAGTATAATAGTAATATAAATAACTATGATTATGATTAAATAACTAAATGCCTTATAGAATATTAGAGTTTAAATTGATGTAAGTAAAAGTGGGAATAGCTTTACTTTCCTCCACCTTTCTTTGACTTCTTCAATACTCCACCTTCCACCTTACACCAGACTAACCTACAAAACCTATATGTAATGTACAATTCTTGTATAGGCTTTTATACATTATGGTGTATGATATATACGTCTGAAAAGCCCTTATTATAGGCGTCCAATATCCATTGATTTATTATACTACGGACACCCACCCTGTAATAGCAGAATCCGTGATTAACGAAGTGATCGCTTCTTCAGCTCAAGAAAACCCTTAATCTTTTCATAATATATTAAAAAAAGTATTTTTAAAGTATTGATTAGACAAATAATTTCTTCGTAAATAATTAAAAGAATTTATTTCAAAAGAACTTAATGAAATTCTTAAATTTTAGCTTAATATAATCAATAGTTTATTTTTATTGAATTCAATTTACTAATTGAATTCAATAAAAATATATAAATTAGAATTATAAGGTATTCATATCTTTATAATATATTCTATATAATATGGTACAGTAGTAAAGCTTCTTATTGAAGAATAAATTTAGCGTGATGTAAATAATTTATCCCTTATTCCCCTTTCCCTTTAAATTTTCGGATAATACTTCTCACCCATTTTATAGCTCTTACACTTGTCCTCTTTCTCCTCCTAACTCTAATGCTTGTTCCCTTCTCTTTCTAGCCCCACCTCCTTTTAGCTCTTATTCTTGCTCCCCTTCTGTCCACCTTTCCTACAATTCTAATATTTATCAAATTCTGAAATCTCTAAAGCCCTTCAAAACCCTCATTTCTTTTTCTATTACAAGTCTATACTAAATGAATCTCAAACTATGCCGATTCCATTTGTTACTAACAAATTGACTATTCTGTTAATAATAAAATGAATATATCATTATTATAATATGTGTAATAAAATTTGTATAGGGATTTATATTGAATTTCTTTTTGTCGAAAGTATTAACTTTGCTATCACAGGGCCACTGTTGCTACCTCAGGGGCATGTACACATGCACGTGAGGGAATGCAGCATTACTTACACGCCCATGACTGAACTGCCTACCTAGTCCTGAACATCTGTCTCAAATTGATCATCGACTGATCCGCGATCTATTAAGCCCTTTTGAACTCCAGACTGAAAGTTAAAGCCGGATAAAATATCCCAATATCAGGTGACCAATGGCACGATGTCTCACATATTCAAGATAAGGGCGTTCATTTTGAATCATAAAGGGATTATATTCTTTCCATTCAAATTGCAATTCCTATAGTAAGAATGTACATTGAGCAACTCAGCTGTCAAAATATGTCTCCAACACACTTGCCATTTTCCCATACGCTTGAATCCCATATCAACTCCTTTGCTCCCTGCAGTCCGGGCCAATCACGAGTCAAAGGGCTCTGCTCTGTCTTGCTAGCCACAGCGTAGAGCAGTGCTGGGTCCCTACACTGCTTGTGCTGCACCCCGATTCCGTCCACACGGAAGCCTGTAATTTCATCATGAAGGTTATATTCGGGAACAGGAGCCTCGATAGTGTCGTCAGCAGCGCAGAGTAGAGATTGCGCCAAGTAGGTGAAGCAGTGAGTCAGGTGAGTTGGGCGAAAATGGTGAGAGTGCTCAGAGTGCTCAGACGGAGTGGGTGCAAGTGCGTCTCTAAGCATGCGAAGGCAGTGAAGGGCGTGAAACATGCTTATGCCCCAGCTCTCAACAAAGGTTTCGTTGCGCTGGACCTTTATGAAGCCACCATTGGGAGAAAGAAGAAGAGTCTCCCAGTGGGAATCGGCAATAGGACCATAGGATTCGAGAGTAGGATAGTTCTGGAAGAAGCGAGGGAGGGACGGGAGAGGGCCATGGGCAGAGGATGACCTTAGCGAGAAGGGCTGAGGACGAGGGTTGAGGAGAAGGACGAATATGATGAGCAAGAGGATAACTAAGATTGACGGGACCAAAAAACGACGAATTCGGACTTCCCTAGTAGCTCCATGCTGCTTCCTGCTCGTGTTTCTTCGCAAGAGATCCATTGATCATAGCGGGACGATGATGGTTGATAGATAATAATTGATAGTAGTCCGGCGAAAACGATGGTTAAAAGGAACTCCCATCTTGATCTGCATGCTTGCTTCTGAAATAATACGTCAGATATATATCGGAGATTTTGTGGCGGAGTCGGAATGAGGAAGGAAATATCCCGTCTCTCGGTACTTTGGATGGTATTGCGAATTATTCGGGTAAACTTCCGAATAGCACAACATGTTCGCAAGGTCTCCATTTGGTGGGTTTAGCCTTTGAGGTTGATAAGATAGCGCTTAAACCTTTCGCTTAAACCTTTCGCTTAAACCTTTCGCTTAAACCTTTTTCCATTACTCAGAATGTCACCTCCACACATAGAGAGTAGAGTGCGTGCATAGCCGGCAACCGGTAATTTGCCCTGAAAATTAAGAGTTGCTGCACGCCAGGGGGGGAAAGTCGTCAGATTATTAGTGTTGGTGAGATGGACGTTGGTGCAGATCCACGTCATATTAGTATCCCACTTAACTGCAGGTGCCCCTTCGACAACGGAAAAAGCTTGAATATGCTTGACAAAGCTTGGGCGGGAAGGTAGACGTTTTCTAATGATCCGATTAGGAGTTCCTTATTAAACCCTTGCGGCGGCCGATTGGGTGCTTACGGATCTCGTGTGGCACAGCAGCACAAACCGGCTCGTATCCTGCCAATGATCAGGTAATGTACGAAGTACGATGCCTTTGCACAATTCTTGAACACCTTCCTAAAGACTCCGAAAGACTCCACTTTGTTTCTTTCAGACCATTGGCTTCGTAAAGGCGAGTAAGGGTTGGAATTTGGAGCAAGAACAGGTCATTCACTAGTGGCCACTGTGGAGATGGTGCCGACAGCCAATGATGTTAATATATTTCCAAAAAGCTCTGTTATTTGACGGCATTTCTTGAAATAGATTGCAAGGTGCAATCTAAGAATTGACAGATTTGCCGAGACGTCGGTCTTCCCCAGCCGAGCTCGTCATCAACCTCCAGTGAAAGCAGAGCAGCTCTGCTGTGGCCCACTCACTCTACGGAGAGACCTGACTTGATGGTTTGCTTTGTACGGTTAAATCTCTTTGGCTAAAAGCGTATTGGAAATACATGAATATGATGTTTATCCGAGCAAAGAAAGTCCGGTTCGAAGTATGGAACTTCGACTATCCAGACTCGGAACGAGGATATCAAGCCAAAAGGGAATAGCCTAGTGATGTAAGGCAATCGGGTCAAATGAACGAACGGGTGATCTGAGGATAAAAGTAGGAGCTCATCCCATTGATTGCTTCACTATCAAAGCAAAAATCCGTTGTTCAGCTTAAATTGCCCATCTTCAATCTACTATTCTCTCTCATCCTCTCTCATCCCTAGCATAACCATCATGGTTCGTTCTACTCTTGCCCTTGTGGCTCTCGTAGCAGCATCGGCTTATGCTGCCCCACTTCCACACGGTGGTAAGTTACTTACTCTACCTTCAATTCTCCCTTTAATAACCAATATTACGGGACTAGATAAGAGAGCTGAGGCCGCTCCATGGTACAAGGAGAGTGCTGCTGCGGATGATGCCGGCCTAGCTAAAAGAGCTGAGGCCGCTCCGTGGTAAGAAATATTACGAGACTGACGAAGAATCAAGACTAACTTGAGCAGGTACAAGGAGAGTGCTGCTGCGGATGATGCCGGCCTAGCTAAGAGAGCTGAGGCCGCTCCATGGTACAAGGAGAGTGCTGCTGCAGATGATGCTGGCCTAGCTAAAAGAGCTGAGGCCGCTCCGTGGTACAAGGAAAGTGCTGCTGCGGATGATGCTGGCCTAGCTAAGAGAGCTGAGGCCGCTCCATGGTAAGAAATACTATTAGATTTATAAAGGATTAAGACTAACTTGAGTAGGTACAAAGAGAGCTCTGCCGCTGATGATGCTGGTTTGAGCGAGAGAGCTGAGGCCGCTCCATGGTAAGAAATACTATTAGATTTATAAAGGATTAAGACTAACTTGAGTAGGTACAAAGAGAGCTCTGCCGCTGATGATGCTGGTTTGAGCGAGAGAGCTGAGGCCGCTCCGTGGTAAGAAATATTACGAGACTGACGAAGAATCAAGACTAACTTGAGCAGGTACAAAGAGAGCTCTGCCGCTGATTCTGCAGGCCTAGACAAGAGAGACGCTGCTGACGCTGTTGCGGCACGTCAAGAGCAATTGAAACGTGAGGTTTTCGGAAACATGCGAAAAGAGCACTTGAAAGTTTCCGCAGAGAAGGGTAAGGCCTTCTTCCAGTTCACAATACACCCCAAGAACGATACGGTAGACCGCTGGAACATTCCCGCGGCCATCAAACGACGTTATGATGATGCGGATGGCGATGCTGACCGCGTTAGTATCCTAAACTACTACCTCATGGAAACCGGTCGGGAAATTCGGTCCGCAGCCGAGCTGGGCTTCAAGCCGACGATGGCGTTACCTGGGTTGGCCGAAAACGGAAACGAGGTCGGATTTGGGTATGCCTACGCCGGGCAACATCAGAGCCATTGTGTTGAATTCCTTGCGAACGCGATCGAAATCGGAAAAGCGAATCTTCATGACTTTTATTTGTTTCATGTTATCCACTGCCTGTCTCTCATTAAGCTGTACTCCCTCCAACTACATGATAAAGAGCCTTTCACTACGTTGACGCCTGTTGCAAATGCGCTGGTGCAATCCCATTTTCCGCAGTCTATCAACTAGGCTCGGATCAAGGCGGAGGCACTTTGCTATTAGGGATGTATAGGTCGGCATTAGTTACTTTCGTATGAATTTATCATTTACTCAACTTGTGCTCGATCCCTTGACGTGTTATCTTCAGGTGAAGGCTAGCATTAGCTCAACATTCAAATACCAGTATGCCATTCCTTTGTTTACAGCGGTCCCCTCTGGTTCCGAAGAGTAGGTGAGCTTCAAGGATGTTGGAGGACATGAATTGAGGTTTGAAATTTGAGGTTATATTGACGGCAGAGCTGAAGATACATCCGAAGGAATTGATCTCCCTAAGCGGCCACACGTAGCGACATACCTCTAGCCCCATTAGGTCAGCGTTTAATAATTTCCGATGTGATCTCTGCACCACTTCATCTTACAGGCTCAGTATCAATCAGAGTAACTCATCTCAAAGACATCTCGTTTCTATGTCTTCTTTGATATTCGCGATGACAGAACTCACGGCGAAATTTAAAGATCACTTTTGTTTATTCTATGCATATTTATCGTCAATTGATTCTCGAGCTTTGCTAACGAAATTTTTTTATATTGTGGGAGTGTCGGATTGAGAATAAGTGCAACCGAATAACACTAGTAGAAGGGTAAGGAGGCGTACGAACAGCACATTTCGTAGTTAACTCATAGTATCAACTTGATAAGGTAGTAAAAGGAGAGTAAAGCAATCTTGATTCTCTAAAAGTGGCCTATTGCCTTCTATATATATATTCTACAGGTGGGTCACATGCCTTGGGTTCAAAAGTATCACAATATAAAAGGGGATGATAACTGTCTAATGACGAACCCTATACAAAGTTACTTATCAACATCTAGTTTCATATAGTGTTTTCATGACATTTCCTTCTAAACATAGACCTCGCAACCCTAATATTCTTGATGATACTAGTATTAATAATAATCATAGAATGAACGCTATTGACTATTAAAGGATCAACTATAATATTAGTGATATTACTTTATTAATGTTATTAAATATAAATATTTGAGAATGTATTTCTTAATATTATAGGTTTAATAACATAGTTTAACACTGAATACATTATATTATCAAATATACTACTTTTATCTTAATGTATACTTTTCAATTTCAGTATGCGATTTATTAATCATCTATTGTATAATCGATATCCCTATATCTTGTACAACCCCATATCTTGTACAATCATTCTAATCTCAAAAACTATCAATTACAAAACTTATATCAAATCTTATATTAATTATAAAAAATTTTATTAAATAAGTAATAGTTTACATCGAAGTTGAAAAGAAATCTAATATAATTGTTATTACAAAAATCTATAATATTGATTGTTTTATATTATATTAATAATATAAAGAATAAGTAATTCTTTATATTTTTGTTTAAAAAGATATTTATTAATGTTTTAATAAAAAATAAAAAGAAGATTTAATTAATTAAATCAATAAGCTAATTTAAAGATTAATATCTGTTAGGGAGCAATCATCTGATTGGGTATATATAGTAGATTTACTATTTCAGAAGTATTTGAAATACTTTATATTTTTGTGGGTCAATGGGAAAGTGGATTATTTCTAATATTGTATTTTAGATACAAGGGTGTTTTTGTCAGGGAGCGATCACCTGATTAGGTATATATAGTAGATTCACTATTTCAGAAGTATTTGGAATACTTTATGCTTTTGTAAATTAATAGGAAAGTGGATTGCTTTTGATATTGTATTCCAGATATAAGGGTGTCTTATTCTGAGATTCTTATTTGTATAAATTTGAATAAGGATAATTGTATTTTGAATTCAATTTCGATAATTGATTCAATTGCAACTATTGTATTTCTAATGTTCTATATTTATAGAATTCCTATATTTATAGGATTGCTAGTTCCTTTTTGATTGGTATATATCAAATGGGTTCGTATAAAACAGGAGTAAGTGTTAGAAAGCGATTATTTGATTGAGTATATATAATAGATTCACTATTCCAGAAGCATCTGAAATACTCCATGCTTTTGTGGGTCAATGGGAAAGTGGATTACTCCTAATAGTTTTATTCTGAGATTTTTATGAATTCGTAGAAGCAAACGAAGTGGAAAAGTACTAATGTATTATATAATCATATATCTATATAACAAGCCATTTTCATATTTACAGATTTATAAGACCCTTTCTAATTAATAATAAATAATATACCGACACTAAAATAAGATTGTTTCAGTTAAACAAAAGAAAAAACTATACAAAATCATTTCAATCTAATATACAATCTTAAAAGGAAAGAAAATTCGATTGAAAAAGAAGTGATTAGATTAAAGCAATTGAAAGCTTTCTAATAGTTTAATTAGTTTTAGGGTAAGTTTTATAATAGTAGTAGAATCAATAGATTGAATGGATTGAATTAAAAGGAGGTGCACCAGTGGGTGCACAGACTCACGGGACAGTACAAAAATCAACGTGTAAATATCTTTTGATATATTGAATCATTTATTTTAAAAATTGTTGTAGTTCTTAAATAAAGATAAAATGATCAAAATACAAATTTTGATATCAAACAATTGAAGAATGAATTTATGAAAAATATTGAAAATTTGGAAGTGTCCCGTGAGTCTGTGCACCCACTGGTGGTGTATTCAGAGGTGCATTAGTAAGCAGGGGGTGTAAATGCCTTAGGCACAATTGCCCTAAACGTTTTTCAATATTAGAATCTGAATTAGAATCTGAATATAAGGAAGAGAATAAGAGAGAGAATTAGAAAGAGAATTATAAGATTTTAAGGTTTTAAAGTTTAATTACATCTGTAATAACTTTATATAAGCTAGAAGTAAGAGATTAGTAAAGTTTATAAACTATTATTATTATTATTATTATTATTATTATTATTATTATTATTATTATTATTATTATTATTATTATTATTATTATTATTTGAAATTTAATCTAAACTATTTCGAGAGGTTTCTAAATATTTCTCTATAACCCTAGAGGCAGCTCCTGTAATACTACCTCTATTTGCTGATGGGCTTCATAACATGGCTGATTTCGCCGTTATACCATGATGCTTTGATCTTCCTACTCCCTTTCGAGTCGTGAAATCTGATATTTACGACTATTCTTCGCCATGTCAAACAAACCAATGGGTATGCCGGCCCCTCGCAAACTCCGCATCGAGACCATCACCGAAGAAGCGCCTAGCTATGACAGTAACCCTACGATAACATCATACCGGCGGCAACTTGAACCCAACCCGCGCCCTCTGTATGCACACCGAGTCTACGATACCACGCCCGATGCAGCTATTCCAGGACGCGCGGCTGAGTTGGCAAAGATCCTCCATGAGAAAACCTTAGATTATCGCGGCGGTTACGGTCGTGATGAACCCGACCGTATTGAGGTTGTAGCCCTGCCCATGCCTAAGGATGCAACAGCGGAGCAAAGAGTGAAGAAGTGTAAAGCGCATCATTTGGCTGAGGTAGCAAGCAGAGAGAAAGAGTGGCATCTATCAAGGACGTTTGTGCATAATGGGTATCAAAGGGCTATTGTCATAATTGACCAGCTACGTGAAGAGTGGCGTGAAGCTTTCGATCGTCCTTTTGAGATGTTTGGAGTTCTGGTAACTACACTCTTTCTTACTTTTATACACAGCATTACATTCAAATACTCCACAACTCTATGAGTCTAACTTTATTTGTATCATAGCCATCAAAAAGATATCTGGACTGGAGATGGGAGAGCAATATGCTTCCTAATATGAATTCACCGGATTGGGAGACAAACCCCTACGGTACTTATTTGCTGGCTGAATGGGACCTGGAAACTATTGCAGAACTCCAACGTATTCTGGAGGAGGATGGGGCCTCAATTCCGGAAGAGGATGTCTCGCCACATGCGCTCGTTCATCTGGATAAAGATCTTAGGGGGCTGAGGAGAGGCATTGAGCAGTACTATATTGAGTATGCGGGCCAAGGATTAATTGAAGAGGAATTGAGTTTAAGGGCTAGTGGTGGAGATTGGGAACATGTAAAGCCGATGAATGCTCGCGGTTGGCATGACACTAATTCTGATCACCCTGATACTGGGTCTGATTAACCGTACTTTTCGCTAAGTTCACAATGCACGCATATATGTTTGCGCCTTCGACACTGAAGTTCAGCTCACCCAATCGTACGATGGAGGTGGCGACAACTGTGACATCCAACTTTCGAGAGACAGAGTATTCTGCTGCACGGCTCCTGGAGGCGTTCAGCCCTTCTTACCCGTTCATCTCGAGTATCTTTTTGCCAACCCACTGACTGGCGATGATGTTGACGCCAAATATAGTAGGTCCTCTCTGTAATATACTTTCACTGTTAATCTAAGAGCGCTAATAATAACCCCTCACACAGAGCTTAGTGTTGACGATACACGGGGCCAGGGCAGTGGTCGCAATGGGTGGGTTTCGTATTAATTTTCGAAAACCTAACCCAAGTCATTATTAATGGATAATCAATTAGATATTGTAATATTTAGTTATTATAAATAATTCAAAATACTTTTTTGTATTTATAAATATTTATAAATATTTGTAGGTTTACAATTTGTATATATTTTATATACAAAAATCAAAGAAATTGTTTATAAAATTGAAATTAATAGTGATTTTCATTATATTAGAATAAAATTCTAAGCGAATGGGGTTTATTAAGTGATATTTGTATTATATATATTTTATTTAATCAATTTACGAAAATGAGGTATTAATATTTATAGTTATCTGTTGATTGGTGGGTATAACTTTTTTATTCTTTAAGTTATTTATATTCACGGCTATTTGTAGCCAGTTGTACTACTTAAGCCACCCATTGCGACCACTGGGCCAGGGTGGAGATAATACTCCAGGTTCTGATTCCACACCTAATGATGCGGCATTCGGGTTCTTCGTCATGGTATCTCCTGAAGCACTCCAGGTTTCCCTTCGAAAACGTGATGGTACACACTGGGAGATGCTCGACTGTGAGAACACCAAATCAGAAGAGAGCCAGATCGTCTGGATGTTTTGTAACGACGATTCTCCTAATTCAAACTGTAATAAGATTTACCTTGGCCACGGTGTCCCTGGTACCATTTTAGATATGCCCAATGGATGTAGCCCTGGACCATATGCGGTTGCTGTGAACATGGTGCCTTCCAAGAACCAGTCAGTACCTGGCCACATCAAGAAGCGCACTCAGACCCGGACCCAGGCGTATATGATCTCACATTCGACTATGACTTCCGTAGGGTTCCGCGCGATCTTGGCGACACTCAATGGCGACTTGATTATAGCAATGAAGAAGGTTATTGGGATACCGTTGTCGACTCACCGGGAATGAGACGTCGCAAGCGATCATTCGAAGAGCAAAGAGGCAATCACCGGGAATTCCTTGAAGAGTCTTGGCATGCAGATTTGAGTGACCACCGCTCCGGTCTTCTTACTCGCGATGAGCTTCATGCCCGGTGGTTCGGCAGTGATGCTATTGCCTGGCTGAAGCAACTGTTTACAGTCGAAGTCAGGTCTGTCCCCTTTTTCGGTGACTACATGATTATAAGCTAATATCTAGCTAGTACGTCCCCTATTACGCACTCTGTTTCCGAGACATTGAACGTTATCCTTCTGGATGAAACATACCAATGCACTATTAGTGACGTAGACGTCTCTGCAAAGCTCCTTGTCGAAGCCCAGACTAGTGTTGACATCGATACTTCATTCGGACTCACAATGATTGCTACACTAGGTATCAAAGTGGATCTCAGTGGATCTTATCTATGGTTTAAGAACTCGGGCACTGTAGAGGCTCTCTTCATGATTGATGCACTCGTCAGTGCCCAGTACGACACTGGAGATGTTGAGCTGTTTGGCCTTGAGAACTTTGGTGCTACGTTTGCTATACCGGGAATCGTCACTGTAGGACCCAATTTCAAGCTGTACGGTAGCGTGAATTTTGACCTTTCTCTCTGAGTGGTCAATTCGAAGCACACGTCGCGCTGGCAGATTGGGACACGCAA